>NC_066582.1:261494511-262694511 GCF_024323335.1 Lathyrus oleraceus | reverse complement strand
AGCCATTGTTTGAAGGTTTATACTTTGAGGGCCAGCCATTGTTTGATGGCTTAAAGTCGGACTAGGCATAAAACTAAATTTCTCAGAGGTAGTGGCATGAACAGGTACTACAGTTGGAGCTGGTGTTGGCATCGACGATGCAACCTGCACGGACGATGCTGCCTGAGTTGGTGTTGGCATCGGCGATGCAGCCTGCACAAATGATTTTTTAGAAGCTGATGTTGGCATTGATGATGCAACTTGCACAGACGATGCTGCCTGAGCTGGTGTTGGCATGGACGATGCAGCCTGCACAAACGATTTTTTCGATACTGATGTTGGCATTGACGATGCAACCTGCACGGACGATGCTGCCTGAGCTGGTGTTGGCATCGACGATGCAGCCTGCACAGACGATTTTTTCGAAGTTGATGTTGGCATCGACGATGCAACCTGCATGGATGATGCTGCCTGAGCTGGTGTTGGCATCGACGATGCAGCCTGCACAAACAATGTTCCCTGAGCTGGTGTTGGTGTCGATGATGCATCCTGCACAGACAATGTTGTTTGAGCAGGTTTCCTAACGATATGCTTCTTGTTAATTATGCGATTTCGTTCTTCTTGAAGTTTTCCTGGTGCTAATACCTTAGCTTTTCCACCTCTTTTAGTCATCTATTGTCATAAAAATAAAAGGATTAGTAAGTCTCACACTCTTAACATAAAAATGCCAATTAATAAACAAGAAAAGAAAGAAAATCTCTAACTGCTTATCTTCATCAATGCCCTCTATCTGCTTCACTAGTAGAGCAATCAAAAATCTCTTCAAACACATCTAATTGTGACATGTCACGCAAACAAGATATTGCTTCAATTTCTATATTGGGTAGCGCAGGTAACATCCCATCAAATTGATAAGGTACTTCATCCTCTATGTTGTCAATCTCTACGCGACCCCTTGATTTTATGGTGATTGCCGCACACCATCCATGCATATCTCTACACATTTCTGGATATGGGACATAATACACTTGTCTTGCATTTTGCACAAGGATGAAAGGATCATAAGGACGATAACATTTATCCATCTTAATATCCACAGTTTTATATTGTGGATGAACCTTTGTGCCCGTATTCTTTGTTGGATCAAACCATTCACAATAAAAAACTGGAATCTTATGCTTCAGACCAAAGTAATCTAGCTCAAATATATGTTTGATTATTCCATAAAAATAAGTATTTCCTCCTTCTGCAAGACCTTTCACGTGCACACCACAATTTCTAGTTTTTCTACCTTTGCTCCATTCTTCAGTATGAAACTTGTACCCATTGATAAAATACATGTTCCATGATATGGCCATTGATGCAGGACTGCGAGACAAGGCAATTATATCTTGGTTAGTAACTCCATTTGTCTCCTCATTTACATATTTCTTCAGCCATATGGGAAACTCTATATGTATGCACCCAGATGAATCTTCTATATCTAGAGAGTGGTTCTCTAAGAATATGCTGAAATAAATCACACGATTCATAAGTAAATATCTATTATGATATGCATCAATAATTTGATTGAATATATTATGATGCACACTTACTCAAGATATGGTTTAACCTCATCACAATTTATCAAGACATGCACATGTGAAGACTTCCATTCCTTATCAGATAAAAAATATTTTCGTGACTTCCCACTTGGTCGACCGCCACTTTGTAGAATGGACATTGTAGGTAGAATGTCATCATTGTCTAAATGAGGTTTGTTACTAAGATTTATGGTTGGCAACAAACGGAAAGAGTTGAAATAATGAGAGCAAAAGTAATTTGTCTCGCGATGTATATAATCACTACATATGGAACCTTCAACTCTAGCCTTATTTATCACTGCCCTCTTTGAGACTCCCATAAATCTGCACATTCAATCATTCCACGTTTATTAATTTATGATAAACATGCAATAACTTAATAAAATCAACCACAACAATTACCTTTCGAATGGATACATCCATCGGTACTGTACTGGACCACCTAGAATTGCTTCTTTGGCAAGATGGATTGGAAGATGCTCCATTGAGTCAAAGAAACCTGGTGGAAAAATCCTTTCTAACTTGCATATGATAATTGGAATATTCTCATCCAACTTAACTAAGTCATCCATCCTCAACGTATTGCAACAAAGATCTTTAAAGAATCGACTTAGCTCAGTTAATGGTTTCCAAACCAAATCTGGCAATGAATGGAATGCAATTGGGAGTAAACATTCCATGAAAACATGACAATCATGGCTCTTCATCCCATGCACCGTACCCTTTTCTACATTGGCACACCTACTGAGGTTTGAAGCATAGCCATCTGGCATTCTCAATTCCTTAAGCCATTTACAAACCAACTTGGCTTCAGATTTGGATAGAGTGTAACTAGCCTTTGGTTTACCATTCTTTCCGTTTTCTAAGGGTTGGAGCTCCAAGTCCCCGCGAAAGCATAATTTAGCCAAGTCTTCTCTTGCCTTTTCATTATCCTTTGTTTTGTCCTTAACATTCATGACAGTATTAAATATATTATCGAAAACGTTTTTTTTATGTGCATCACATCGAGGTTATGCCTTAACAAGTTACCCTTCAAATTCTTTCCATTTCGCCTCCCATCCAATTTCAGTAACTTTTGGAAAATTACTTATTACCGCCCATATATCTTTCCCTGTTAAAATGGGAGGTGGCTCATTGGTCACAACCCTATTTTTTAGGAAACTTCTTTTACTCCTTCTGAAGGAGTGATTAGATGGCAAGAAACGACGATGACAGTCAAACCAGGATTTCTTATGGCCACTTTTCAAGGTGAAAGCATCAGTGTGTTCCATACAATGAAGGCATGCCAATTTACCTTGTGTTCCCCATCCAGATAACATACCATAGGCTGGAAAATCATTAATTGTCCACATCAAGCAGGCTTTCATGATGAAGTTTTATTTTTTAGCTATATCATAGGTCAATATTCCATTGGACCACAATTGATGTAGATCATCAATCAATGGTTGCAAGTAGACATCTATCTTTAATTTAGGGTTTTTAGGTCCGGGTATGAGACATTCCAAAAACAAGTATGGTTTGGTCATGCACATTTCAGGGGGGGGGGGGGAGATTATACGGAGTAACTATTATTGGCCAACATGAGTATGGAGAAGCAGATGCTTGAATGTAAGGAGTAAAACCATCTGAACACAGACCTAACCTTACATTTCTGGGTTCCCTAGAAAAGTCATGATATACACTACCAAAATGTTTCCATGCTTTTCCATCTGACTGGTGGTGAAGGATGTTGGAACTATTTTTGTTCATGTGATGCCATCTCATTTCAGTTGCCGACTCAGTTGATGCATACAATCTTTGTAATCTAGGAATGATTGGGAAGTAGAACATTCTCTTCACTGGGATATCTTTGTACTTTCCCATGCCAGTCTTGCGAGGAATGAACCTATGAGCATTACAAAATTTGCACTCTGATAGCTTGCTATCATCCTTGTAATATAACATACAACCATTCTTACAACAATCAATCTTCTCAACCTTTAGCCCTAACTTAGATACCAACTGTCTTGCTTGGTAATAGTTCTCGGGCAAGCATTTTTGAACTGGACATACACTTTTAAGCATTTGTGCAACAAAATCTAAACCTTTTTGTGGAACATGCCAATTAGACCTAATTTTAAGAAGTTGAGTAGATATTGATAATATTGATTGGGTAGCTCCCTCATAAATGGGCTTGTTGAAAGATATCAACCTGTCATAAAATCGTTTGGCATCTTCGTTGGGAAACTCATCCTCCGTATATTCCTCAACTTATATGTCATCATTCACGTGAGAGAATACTCCATAAGGCCTAAAAGCATCATACACCATCTGATTCATTGCCTTAATTCGGTCATCATGATGCACATGCTCACTACTATTTGAATCATTCCTTGTATTAACATTGAGCTCTACTTCTCCATGTTGAGTCCAAATCCAATAGTCTGGTTGAAATCCATCTCGATACAAGTGAAGTCTAACATTAGTTGGTGTTCTTATCTTGAGACACTTGCAATTTATACACGGACACCTTATCCCTCCCTCAGATTTACAAATAGGTTATTTCAAAGCCCTCTTTACGAAGTCTTTAACCCCGCGAACATACTCTTCTTTCAATCCGTGTCTATTGGAATATACTCTATCGTACATCCAAGTACGATCCATTTTCTATAAGGCAAACAATTAACTCGTCAACCACTGAAAATTAAAACATATATTAGACAAAAATGAATGGATGATATAATTATCCTACAACTACAAGGAAGAACCATATATAATAAATATGTTCAGAAATTTGCTTTTGAAATGGAGCATATGCTACCTCATTTGGACTAAAGACAATATTGTCGAAAATATACATTACTATGCTTGCTTAGTGCTATTAAAACTTTATTATTTTAAACATGCACAAAATTAAAAAAAAATCATTATGTTTATAATGTACTCAAGGAAACATAATGATATTGTATACATTTTGTATAGTCAAGGAAACATAGAGTTGATAAATCTAAACCAAATATCATTATTTTAGAGTTAAAACCAAATATCATTTTTAAGAGTACATTATTTTAGAGATGAAACACATGTGGCCAAGAGAGTTAAAATAATGGAACACATTTTTAAAGAACCTCTTAAAACTCCCTGAAGAGGTTTTGGATTAAATTATAAGTTTCAGCAACTATGGCCTTGGGTGTATAAATATCAGGACATGGTTATCTTGAATTCACTACATCACATTTAATACCACACATATGTTCATAACAGGAGTATCATAGAAACTATACAGCTTGCACAAACACATCTTTCACTACTGATGCAAACAGTTAATAAATTTGAGTCCAGAAAAAACATTTCCTTCAAAATAAATTATAACCCCAACCTTGAGAAATACTAACTGATGCAAACACTAACTGTTCAGTTTGGTTCCAAATTAACATAGGGATGACTAACCTTGAGAAATAGTTACCTTTGCAAAATCTCGGATGATATAGTGCTTCGGTTCCAAATTAACTTGCATTCAACAACTGCTTACTGCCTCCACTAAGTAAGATGAGCATTCTTGAAAACCTACATTCAGAAAACCAATTAGCAAATAATTTGATTTTTGTAGTTTCAAACTTAAAGGAGACTTTAAACATATTTGGAAACAATAATAAACTTGCAAAGAAAAGTTGTTTCCAGCATCCACAAATCCGAGAGTTCTTGAAAACCTACATTCAGAAAACATAAAACATATGACTATCTCATACTCATTAAACCAAAACTCCATGGAAATGACTTGAGATGAATATGCATTACCTTTGATGATTCAGAAACCCTTTAACGAGGGATTTCGAATTAGGGAATTAGGGATTCTTCAATGGATTCACGAATTAGGATTCACGAATTAGGGATTCACGAGTCGGTTCACGAATTAGGGAAAAAAAGTGATTAACGGAAAAAGGGATTCACGAATTAGGGATTAACGAACCAAAACTCCATGGAAATGACTTGAGATGAAAGGGTTTTGGTTTTGTGAAATGAAATGGAGGGAGAGTGAAATATGATGAGGGAAAAGGAAAGAGGGAAATAAGCTGTTGTGTAATTTTTTGTCTGAAATAGAAAATTCCATATAGTCCGCCAAGCGGACTCTAAATAAAAAATAAAATACTTAAAACTAAATATATATATATATATATATATATATATATATATATATATATATATATATATATATTATAGATAAATCAATAAAAAATGTATATGTTATAAGAATAGAGTCGGCTAAGCGGAATCTAAGTAAATAAATAGTAATTAAAAAATAATGCTACTAGATAGAATCGGTCGCACCGACTCTAAATAAATTAATTAAATATTCTTTAAAGATAACAGAACAAGTAGAGTGGGATTTGCCGACACTAATAAAAAAATAACCAGTCTTAAAAAATATACCTAGATAGAGTCCGTTAACGTAGGCTTAGCCGGCACCAATAATGTCTGTGTCGGTGGCCGACTCTAAACTAGGAGGCTAAAATGACATATTCTAGTAGTGTTTATCATTTTCCCCAAACCAACAGTTGCACCATGCTCGATGGCCAACTTTGCGTCATTATAGGAGACAAATGAAGAAAGTCCTTTCCTAGAAGGCTCATCAATAGATAAGGCTTGGAACGGCGTTCCAACCTCATCCATATCATCAATGTAGGAAAAGGAAGATAAATGGCTGACCAAGAGAGCCTTTTCTCCCCCTATCACCACCAACTTCTTGTTCTTAACGAACTTTAACTTTTGGTTCAGGGTGGATGTCACGGCGCCTGCCTCGTGAATCCATGGTCTACCAAGCAAACAGCTGTATGACGGATGTATGTCCATAACTTGGAAAATGATCTGGAAATCACTAGGTCCAATCTTGATTGGGAGGTCTAATTCATCGATCATAGTTTTACGCGATCCATCAAAAGCTTTCACTACCACTCCACTGTGCCTCATGGGAGGCCCCTGATATGAAAGTTTGACAAGAGTGGACTTTGGCAATACATTAAGTGACGACCCTGTGTCCACCAACACATTGGACAAGGCATCGTCTTTTCAGTTCATAGAGATATAAAAGGCCAAATTGTGGTCTTTTACCTCCTCGGGAAGATCATCATCACAGAAGCTCAAATTGTTGCAGGCAGTTATATTTGCAACAATGCTATCAAACTGCTCAATCGTGCCATCGTGATCCACGTATGCCACGTCTAACACCCTTTACAACGCTTCACGGTGTGGATCGGAATTCATCAACAAAGATAGGACATATATCTTTGATGGAGTTTGAAGCAACTGCTCCACAACGTTGTACTCGCTCCTCTTGATGAGCCTCAGCATCTCATCACCATCCTCTTTCAACATGCCAGACTGGCCAACCAGGATAGGAACTTTAACAGATTTGACAACAACAGGGTCAATAGGAACATAATTATTTGAAGAAGAAATCCCCACAGGACCGGCAGGACTAGCGACATCTCTTTTCACGACGTCTTCATGGGATTTCGACTGAGCCGAGAAAACATGACCACTACCGGTCACTCCACTAACGTCGGAAATGCTTACGACAGAGGTTGAGGGCAACGGAACCTCCTTCACATCTTCCAGCATAACAACGTTATAACGGTACGGGACCACTTTATCTGATACATACGGGACAGGGCCCGCTGGCTTGATCACAAGAGTCGGCGACACCTTCTTCTTGCTGCCATCATACTTGATGACAACAGGATCAGGAATTTTGAACACTGGAGTGATAACATTAACTTCATCCTCATTAAGATTCTGAAGTATCTCAATCATCCCTTGGTCTAACATTTCTTGGATGTCCTTCCTCACCTTGCGGCATCCTCTCTCATTGATAGTGCACACCTGACACCTATCATGATCATGCTCATAATGACTGTGCTCACACAACATCTTATGCATCTCTACCAAGGATTGCCTTATGTCATTCACATAAAGGACTTTGTATTTGCCAGGGAACCCCTGAACCATATTGACAGGTGCCTTCCCATGCTCAGGCAATGGGTTCTTCTTCACATTTGGACCTACATCCTTGAAGAATAGTATCCCACTCCTCACAAGGTCTTGCACCTTGGTCTTCAAAGGAAAACAATTCTGCACATCATGTCCGAGCGCACCGGAATGATACACACAGTGAAGTTCGGGCTTGTACCACCATTGAGGATTAGCTGGCACAGCAGGAGGATCTCGAAGAGTTATCAACTTCCTATCGATTAAGGAAGGATAAAGTTCAGCATAGGTCATAGGAATCGGGTCAAAGGTCACCCTCTTCCTCTCATAGTTGCTGGTGCTGGTGTTATTATTGTTGCGAGGCTGGTAAGCCTGTTGTTGATGATGTTGTTGTTGTGGTTGTTGAGCTTCTCTGAAAGCAAGTGTTATATGAGCCACCTGGTGTTGGTTAACAGTTGGTCGAACCTCTTTCCTCCTCACAGAGGGCATGAGCCTCCCCCTCTTTCTTCCTGGCAAATCCTCCATATTTCTTTGCCGAGGAGATATCATCACGGGACAAACATCCTTCACGGACTCCCTCTTCTAGCCTCATCCCCATATTTACCATTTCGGTAAATTCCGAGAGAGCACTAGCAATCATGCGCTCATAGTAGAAAGAGCTCAAAGTCTTCAGGAAGATCTTTGTCAGCTCCTTCTCCTCCAAGGGTGGCACTATCTGAGCTTCCAATTCTCGCCATCTCTGGGCGTATTCCTTGAAGGTCTCCTTGTCTTTTTGGGACATCGCCCTCAACTGATCTATGTCTGGAGCCATATCCATGTTGTATTTATATTGTTTCACAAAGGCCTCTCCAAGATCATTGAAAGTGCGGGTGCTTTCACTCTCCAGCCCCATATACCAACGGAGCGCAGCACCTCTCAGGCTATCCTGAAAGTAGTGAATCAGCAGTTGATCATTATCTGTCTGGGTCGACATCTTGCAGGCATACATCACAAGATGACTGAGTGGACACGTGTTTCCCTTGTACTTCTCAAAGTTAGGCACTTTGAATTTGATTGGGATTTTCACGTTGGGCACCAAACACAATTCAGCAGCACTCTTGCAAAACCAATCTTTGCCTCTCAGCGTCTTCAGTTCCTAGCGCAACTCAAGGAACTGATCCTTCATTTCGTCCATCTTATCATATATGTTCGAGCCCTCAGACAGCTCAGAATGATAGATGGTGTCTTCAAAACCCGGCAAAGTGTGCACAATGGGAGGTCGCACAGACATGACCGGGCTAGATGCCGGCATAGAAGCAAGAGTGGGAGTGAAACCCTATGGCACAAAATTAGGTGGCATTCCCCAAGGGAACCCAGCAAGCATACTAGGAGCTAAGTGAGTGGTGGCAGCAGGCACTGTTGAAGTAACCACTTCAGAGATGACTGTCCTCGCGGGAGGAGTTGTAGGAGTTGGAGAAGCTTGACTCTGCGCAGTAAGAACTGACTCGATCATGGCAGTCATCCTGGAAATCTCCTCTTTCAGATCCATGTTCTCTTGTTCGAGGTGTTACATGATCTTCTGATGATTTGCTCAGGTGTTGTACCGGTGCGTCAGGTTGTCTTCAAAATAAATGAAGAGCAAAGAGTTAGACCACTGCATCAAGAGCTCAGGATCAAAACCTGATTATGCATATGATGCATTCAATTCTCGTGCATATGATTTCTTTTTTATCAGAGGAACTTTATAAAAATCTATTTGCAATTTTTTTGAAAATATTGAACTTTTTAAAGACATATATGGAATACTCGTAGTAATATTATATTTGGAAACTTTTTACACCAAAGAAGTAGTGCAGTCTCGGTAACCAAATACAATACAAGAGAAAAGGAGAATAAACATCCTATGGAGCCCTAGAAGCAGTCGTCCAAAGCCTTCGAGATTGGAAGATACGTCGCACGAAGCCTCTTCACCTCTCTCTCATAAGCTGCTTCCATGTCGACCTTCTCCTTGGCGAGCTGATCATATCTCTTCTTCCAAAACCTAGAAGAGTGAGGCAGAAGAAAAGTAACCACATCATCGGGCTCATCAATAACCTGATGCTCTAGAAACTCGACAACTGCATCCTTATCCTTAAGTTGCTGAAGAAGCTCCTCACGCTTCCGAACCCAAGCACGCGAACAGTCTTCGTCTCTCAAGTCCTCTACTCCTTGATTAGGGAGGGTTGAAGGCCCAACCATAATCACAGGGGTAGGTCTCGGATACTCATACGGAATGTGGTACTCAAGAGCTCTCTTCCTTACCCAAGAGGTGTAAGGCTCCAAAGCAACACAATTCTTCGGACCAAGCTCATTCCTCCCTTTCCTATGAACCTTGCGCCAGGCGCGGACCATCCTATCCTTCAGGTTTTGGGGATCTTTACCCTCTTGAAAGAATACGCCTTCCAACAAAATGTTGTTAGGTTTATCCTTTAAGGGGAACCCAAGCTGACGGCGAGCCAAAGCAGGGTTGTAGTTAATTCCACCACATGTACCAAGAAGAGGTACATTGGAGAACTCACCACAAGAGTCAATAATCTGAACGCCATCATAAACACGATTATACCAAGAGATATCATAATTAGTTAGAGACATAAGTCTCGTGGACCACCGTAGACATCCCTTGTTCTCCTTGAAGGCAAGTGTCTGAGGCAAGTGCAAAATAAACTACTTGTACAACAGAGGCAGACAACACATAATGGAACCACCACTCTTTGTATTCCTCATATTCAAAGAGAAATAAGTGTCGCCCAACAGAGTCGTAACGGGATTAAGAGAAGAGAAAATCCTAATAGCGTTCACATCCACGAAGTTGTCGATGTTGGGAAATAACATTATCCCATAGATGAGGAGTACAAATTTGGCTTCAAAAGCTTCCTTACTCATGGCCTTCCCAAAACAAGGTAGCTTTGGCAATCAGAAACTCAGATGGGAGACCTTGAATTCCACCCTTGGTAGTCATATTGGCAACAATGTCAGATACCTCCACATGAAGCATGTCAGCAATCTCTTGAGAAGACGGAATCTTCTCCAATCCACTGAACAACAACTGGTCAAGAATAGGTATACCCAGATGATAAGCATACTCCTCTAGTGTAGGCAAAAGATGGAAATCCGGAAAAGTGAAGCACCGATACAGAGGATCGTAGAACTGCACCAACACACTTATCAGACCCTCATCCACCTTGGTAGAAAGAATACATAAGATGCCAAACTCCTTAACTCTTTCAAGTCAGGTTGTCTGAAACTGTACTTCTTCGTATTCCTTCTTTGCTTATCCATGTCTGTAAATTTGCAAATAGACTTCTTAAGTTCCTTGTAAAATCTTTATTGTTGATGACATGAATGCGAATGAATGCATGAATGCATGGATGCAACAAACACACTCAAGGATCAAGCAAGTCACACCACACAAAGGTCACAGGATGGCTCAAGTCATCGTCAATATCAATCATCCATTTTGGTGGATTATGGTTTACACCTTATCAACACCCAAGTTCCATTGATATTGAGGATGTACGAGAACGGATCGACCCTGAATCACGGGTTTGTTGTGAGTCACGAGCATGGAGTCTCGGTTAAGAACCACCCAACAGAAGTGTACTATGGTTAAACCTGAAAATCATGTTCTAAAAGGTTCCCATAGTCATCATCTCATCTTGCGGATATTATCGGATAAAACGACTACTCGTCCTCCAAAAATATTCTCAAGAGGGACTCTTATGAGTGTAGTATCGCGTACGTCTTAAAATAGGCCAAGATGGGCTAGGTATCTAAGGTCCTTGGTTTCTAAGGTTCTTAATGGAAAGAGTAATGCCTACCCACGACTACTCGTGTGACATTAGTGATCCCAATGAAAACCTCCACCAAGTTAATGGACTTGCAAGTTAACTTATTAAGGAATAACTCCATACAAGTCAACAAGACTATGCCATTCTCCTATCATAAGTGCACTCGAGTTCGAGTATAGAACTCATCTAACAAGAAACCACCAAGCATACAAGCAATTAATATATCAAGCAATTCATACATTACAAACAATACATTCATCCCAAATTTGCACAAAAATATGCCACAAATAAATATAAACATACAACACATACAAGCAAAAAGTAGGCTAAACCCACTGGAGACTAGATCCCCAGCAGAGTCTCCACTTTTCTGTAGTGGGGTTTTCGTTACCTTTAGGTTTATTGACTAAACCAAAAGTCAACATACAATTCGAGTCGCCACCGCACTTTTATTTGTCCAAAGGAAAGGCTAAAAAGCGAACAAAAGCCAAGTAAGAAGTTTTTCAAATCAAAAACTAATAAAAATGTCAGAGATCTAGGTAAGGGGGTTGGTTATGAAATGGGAAGGTTTTACGCACCAAAAACATCCTTAGTACTCTAAGGGAACCCTTTTTGAAAATATGTGTTATAGGTTGGTATTTGTGAAAAGATTTGTACAAAAGATTGGAGGGATGAGAAGAGAATAGGTTATATTTACAAATTTTGTTGTTTGAATGGATGAACCCATTGCCTACGTACCATCACAAAGGAGGATCAAAACCTCGTAGTTCGGGGTAAAAATCTCAAAGATTGGTGAACTTATTTTAATCAAAAGCCTTAAGGTTTTTTGTTATCAAAGGGAGAGAACTCAACCTAAACCAACAATCCACCATGTGAGGAAGGCTTCAACATACTAGTGAGGGGTTAACCCTATAATAAGCATGGAAGGCTTATAATCCAACACTAAGGATGAGGTGAGATTTACATCAACCACTATGATAACTCAAACCTATGACTAAAGTTTTTGAAAAGTTTTAACAAAGTGGTCATTGGAACCACAAAACAACTTGAAATGGGTAGTATTCAAAGTTGGATTAAAGTTTATTCACAATGAGTATTGATGAAAATGATTTAGAAAAAGTCAAAGGCTTAAGGCCTAGGTTTCTAATTTGAAATAAAGTCAAAGTTTTGAAAATGGATTTTGGCTTGGTTAGAGTGGGGAGAAGAAGAGAAGGGTTATTCCTAAAGCAAACAAAGATAAGAGGGGAAATATAAAACCCTTGGAGTTCCTTTTCTTTGAGTCATAGAGATGACTCAAGATGCTCCTTTGTTTTGGACTTAGCACACAAACGAGCAATCAATAATTGAATTCAAGCTCCTAGGATCTCCATTTGGCTTGGCTCTTAACTTGGCTACTCATGACAATGGTCCTCTTTTCACAATCTCAAGATGGGATCCCTATCACACACCAGCAAACATCAAAAAGTTCACAACACAATAAAGGGAATGGACAAAGAATAAGTTTGAGGAGAAGCCTTTTGAAGTCAACTTTAAATTTTAACATTCTAAAGGCATGAGGCCTAGTTGCTCTTCAACAAATTCTGGATTCTAAAGGCATGAGGCCTAGTTGCTCTTGAACTCCTTTAAGCATGGATAAGTCCTAATTCTAGGTCTTTTCTCCTTTTGCATTTGGTCCACACAAAACAAACACAAAGCAACACAAAATAGCAATATATATACACAATAATGGGCTCAAATGAGCAAAAGAAAAATGACATAAACATAAAATATGTGCTCAAGTGAGCAAAGTGAAAATCAATATGAATAATGACCAAGAAATAAATGACATTAAAAATAAATGGCAAGAAATTAAATTCTCAAAGTAAAGTTAGTAGTTAGGGAGGTTATGTTAGCATGTCATAAGACAATGTAGCGCTATGTTAAGCAATCGTAAATGGACTAATGTAGTAGTCACACCTATCTGAGGTCGGTCAATAAGAATATAGGCAAAGAACACAAGTTAGAGATCGTGACTAGTAAGCCAAGCTCCATAAACTTGCCATGCCAAACAAAAGGGGAAGGGCCTTGTATTGACTTTTGGTTATTTGCTTGACCAAGAAGCAACATATCTTGGACACGAAACAACTCACTTGATCATGGATCGAATTGAGTTTGGTTTGGATCAAAGAAGGTTAAACCTCTCACTTGTCATAACCAACTTCAAGACTTTAACTCATTGGCCATTGATGGAAAAAAAGAGATGAAGATGAAAGGGAGGGGAAAACAAAACAACAACCAATTCCAATTGATCAAATGTGAATCAAATCAACATCAATCAACACCAAACAGAAGAGAAATGAAGATAACAAGTCAAGAAGACAATGGTATATTTTTGGTATTTTTTTGAATTAAAATAAAACTCAAATAAAAAATAAACAAATAAGGTCAAACCTCTAATTCAATTCAAAATAACTTGAATAAGTCCAATTAAATTCTCATAGGTTCAACATAGTCAAACAAACTTTGACTAATTTTCTTACAAATTTTTGAAATCAGAAAGTAATTAAAAGCAATTAAAAACAATTAAAATAGCATAATATGAACTAAAATCCCAAATAATCTCAAAAAAATCAAGAAATTGTTGAGACTATTTTTCATTGACTTATCATGATTCATAGATGCTATGAAAATATTTTTGTATTTTTCAAAACTCAAAAAGTATTTTAAAGTGAATTAAAACCCTCAAAAACCAAATAATTCATGAAAAATATCAAATGAAGTCACAAAAATAATTAAAAATCATAATATGAAACTAGATTTTTCAAGAAATTTTTTGGAATTGGTCTCATATTTTTCTGACTTCAAATGAATTTTAAATGAATTTTTAAAAATAAATGAAATTAACAGAAAATAAATGGAAAATGAAAATAAGTGGAAAATAACCACAACCATCAGATACGCATTCATTAATTGACGTGGCACCTGGTACGGTTCAGATGTGAGGGAACACGGTGTACACAAGTCAAGCGCCCCACAACATGAATTAAAATAAGTAATTAGAATGGATGCACACGATTAGATCTTATAAGACCCTAATTTTGACCCTAAGATCCCTCATGGCATCATATCATTGCTCAATGCATTTGTCTCAAGGATCATAGCATGTGTGGCTTCTTAACCCTAGGGTTGAGACTTGTGTGAGTTGGTTTGAGACCACCAAGCATGTTTGTATTGTATATTATTGCTTTTCTTGTTTGTTTAACTAACCAAAAGCACAAAAATATGTCACTAACCTCTTTTGTTTTGAAGCTCAAGTGATCATGTGTGCCCGTGCTCCTAGGAGGCTCCTAAGCTCAATGAAATGGCTAGATTAAGATGAAAACAAGCATGACAATGGTCCACAAAGTTCCTAATCATCATATATGTCTCCCAAGTATATCAATTTTCTAATTTGATCAAGATAATCCAAAGGGATTGAGGATTGTTTCCCAAGGAAACCCTAATTCAACTGTGCATTGAGTGTGCCTTGCTCATGAAGCAACCTCAACCTATGATCAAATTCAATCAAGGGAAGTTCTTTCATTCATTATTTTATGCATATATGAGCCTATGTGAGTGTCCTCAATCATTCATTCATCAAGATTTGAAGTTTGGCCTTGAGAAGTTGACTAGTCAAGTCATCTGATTAAACTGAGGATCACTGAGACACAACTTTTGATGTGTTTGTTAAATGAAGATGACCCCAAGATAAAAAATGTTATTCGGAACCATATGAACAACTTTAATTTTCATCAAAAATCCATTTGAAACTTGGAAGGTCATCATTCATTTCAAAACATTATAGGTCATTTTGACTGAAACCCTAATTTTAGGTCAACTTCCCAAGGACCTAATGTCTTTATTTTTTATGATTTTGAGGTGATACCAATTGCATTGGAAATATTAAGATGTCTAATTCAAATGTTATGTTGGACAAAATTTCATAATCCTAAAAGAAACACATGTGATAATACAAAACATTATAGGTCACTTTGGACCAAAACCATTGAATTTGAAAAATGTCCAACTTCAAGTGCCCATAACTTTCTCATTAAAAATCCAAATGATGAAAAATTTAAGTCCACATTTATAATATTGAAAATATTTAAAACTTTGATGTTGGAGGTTTTTCCATTTGAGGCTTGCATAATAAAAGTAGAAGGGCTTGAAGTTGATCACTTTTGGTAAAAAAATTCAAAGGAAACCTAGACATGTTTTGTGCCTCAAACTTCAAAGCCAGTTTTCATAATTTTACAAACTCCAAATTGATTTTTACCCAACATAGATTTTGTTCCTTATGTCAAGAGCTTTCCAACCATTACTCACATGTCCATGTTTGGATTTTTCATGTGTTATTTTCGAAGGGCTTAATATTTATGATCAATTATGCAATTCACATCATAACTTGAAATGCAAGCAAATGCCAGACCTTGTGCACGTCCAAACCATCCACAGATGATCTCAGCTTGCAATTCCATTCAATTTTGGGCCTCACATGCGCCTGTACAGGCCTATGCATGGAGGACCCAATCTTCATGCACACAAGCATTTCACTACCTTGCCTTCAGCTCAACTATAAATAGGGTTGCTTCCTCATTCAAATTTCAACCTCAAGGTGATCTGAAACTCTACAAAATTCAAAACCTAACCTCACTCAAAGGAATTTCAATTTTCATTTTTCAATTTCAAGCTTGAATTTCAACATCCTTAGTTGATCTTCAAGTCTTAATTCCTTAGCCTTGCATCCTTATTACCTCAAGATCAAATTGGAATCAAAAGCTTGAAGAGATCGTGTTATCTAAAGCTGCACTTCAAAGGTATATCACTCAACTGTTTTGATTTGGATCTTGCTATACAATGTGAATTTCTCTAGTTTGAACTATTTTCTGAAGTCCTCGAGCAAGAGGCAGGCCAGTGGTGGTCTTAATTTCATGATTTGAGACATTTCAGTTTGTACACCTTGATTTTCAAGCTCAAATTTCTCATTAAATAGAAACATTGAGGAAGATACAAGGTTACAGGGGTGATGTACATCAACCCAGCTTCAATTTGGTACATGGCTTGTGTATTTTGGTTAAGGTTGAAAACCCTGCGCGTGGTGGCCGGAGTTTGTTCTCTGGCCGGAGAAGATGGTGTCTTCCACCACCATCCCCACGTGGGTGCCTCTGAGCCCTTGGATGATGCTCAAACGATATAATCCTGGCCATTGTTCTTGTTGACTTGTTTTAAATGCTTATGTTGCGCGCTTGACTTTGGAACATGGTGCATCAGCGCTTCTGGACCGCTTTGAAGGTGAGAAAAACAAGAAAGGGGGGGTTTGAATTGGTTTGAAAATAAGCGCTTTTTCAAAAAGAAAATCACACAAGGATTTTATACTGGTTCGCTTATAACACAAAGCTACTCCATTCCACCCGGCCAAGGTGATTTCGCCTTTAACAAGGACTTAATCCACTAATCTTGAAAGATTGATTACAAACAACGTCTAAGAGAAAGATCTCTTAGTCCTCTCAAGTATACAGACTACACAGAGTCACTTGAGGAAATAAACAAACAATAGATAAAAGATTTATGTAATCTAGAGTGCTTCTAAGAAAGCAAATATTACAATAGTAAGAACAAAAGTGATTCACGTTATAAGCAAAAGCTTCGTGAAGGTTTAGAGAGCAAGAGTGTTTCCTTGAGCGTTGATGTTTCAGTATATTTTTCCTTGTATGTGTTGTGTACTGAATGTTGATTTGCAGTCCTTTATATAGATCAGTGAGGTAGTAGTTGAAACTGATGAGTAATAAAATGAATTTACGCCATAACATAAATAGCTTCTGCCAGGATAACTTTCTCTCCTTGAAATGACTACTTACCACATATAGTACCTTCTTTATTGAAATTGGAGATTAACGTCTCTTTCTGTATTAGGAAATCCATTTGCAAAACTTTACTTGACTTTAACGTTACTCTTTCATAATTAGCAATTCCATAATCAGAGTCTTCATGTTTCTGGAGATCTTGGAATCTACTATCTAGCTTCTGATGTTGATCTTTTGAGTTCTGATGATTTCTTCAGATAGCGCCAAGAGCTTCTGAAGTTTGACATACTGTTGTTCAGAATCAGAATTTCTAGAGCGTACTTCTTGTTCAGATGCTTCTGATATTTTGCTGTTTTGCTCAGAGTTAGACTTTCTTGAACGTGTTTCTACTTCAGATGCTTCTGATCATTTGATAATTTGTATCTGATCTGGTTCTGTATCTGATGACGTCATCAGATTTCTTCCTTCTTTCTTTAGAACCCTGTACACTTAGAAACTTTTCGTTAGGGTGCCATTTTTGGTTTCATCCTTTGTTATCATCAAAATCAAGGAATCTGTTGTAGAACAATTTTTGTTCTTACAATCTCCCCCTTTTTGATGATGACAAAACAATCTTAATTAGCAGATGAAACATATAAAATATCAGATCAGATAGACAAGAGCTCCCCTTGAGATAGTGCTAGGGAGTTCAGAAGTTCTTACCAGAGCTTCTAAGTAAAGAGGTTTCTTGATACCTTCTGCAATTTCTTAAGTCCAGGTTAGATAAATTTATTTTTAAGAAAAATATGTTGCAGAATGCTTAAGGTATTTAGACAATATTTTCATCAGAGCTATTAATGACTTCTCCCCCTTTTTGTCAGAATCAAAAAGACATAGAAAAAAAATAAATAATTGAAGAGAAAAACATTGTATTTAGATAAAAAGCAACAGAGGCAAAAAGAATAAGTAAACATCAGAAACAGAGAAATCAGAGCAACAAGCAATAAGTCCTAAGTGCCTAGGGGTTCGGAGGCGGAGGCATTCTCTGAAGCAACATAGCCAGCATGTTCTGAATGTTGTCGTTGACAGTGTCTTGTTTATCCATTCTGGAACGGAGTTCATTCTGATCTTGCTTAAGTTCTTTCAGCGTCTGGAGAACCATAGGGATAACAGAAGAAGAAGACTCCCCCTGAGTCAGAGCCTGCTGTGCTTCAGCAGCAGCCAGCGCTTCAGCTTCAGCAGCAGCTTGTGCTTCAGCTTCCTTTATCCTTAGAATTTCAGCTTCTCTTGCTCTTTCTTCCTCCAGCCTTCTAGCCTTTTCTTCAGCTTCTCTTGCTAATCTCTCTTCTTCCAGCCTTCTGGCTTCAGCTTCTCTTGCAAGTCTTTCCTGGAGTCTTGCCTCAGCATCTCTGATGTAGCCATTTCTGACTTGTTCAGAGATGTTCTTCAGTCTAAAAGCCTCAGAGGTCATCCAGCCAATGACTCTGTTCCAGTGTGTCCTTACAGAGTCAGGATCATCATTGACTTCAGAGTTAGTGGTCAGAGACTTGACCTTTTGTACTGAAGCCCCTGCGACCAGCATGATGGCTTCTTCAAGGGTAGGTATAGAAAGGTCAGGTTCAAAGGTATGAGGTGGAGATGTTGGAGGGCTGAGATTTAATGTGAGAGGTTCAGATTCTGCTTCAGGTTGAGGTTCAGATCTTTGGGGTGAAGCGTAAAGAGGGTTTAAGTCTAATGGTTCAGATTCAGCTTCAGGTTCAGGTTCAGCGGAGGTGTTTGGAGGGGTGATATCAGAGGTGTGGAGGTCAGAGGGTTGAGTTTCAGAGGGTTGGTCTTCAGAAGTAATGTTGGTTGTTTGTTCTGGTGGAGGTGAAGTTGCTTCAGATTGTGTTTGTGTTGGTTGTTGTGAAGCAAGGTTTTGAGCCTGAATTTGGGCTAAGGTTGGGGAGTCAGGGTCAGAGTATTCTTGGTCAAAGGAGATTTGAAGGTATGGGGGTGATTCTGGGGCTGAAGATGAAGAGGAACTGGTTTGGTTCAGTTCTTCAGCTTCAGATAAGGGTAGTTTTGTATGGGCAAGATTAAATTTGGGTCGAGGTTCTGAGGTTCTGGTGGTTGAAGGTGGGATTTCAGAGGTTGTATAAATGGGTGGTGTTGGGAGAGGATTAGAGGAAGGAGTAGAGGAAACCATCAGTGGTTCAGAGGAAATAGGAGGAACAGACGTACCAGTAGAAATTTGCAGAGGAGCTGGAGATCTGCTTCCAGAAGATTCTCCAAGTCTTGCCTTCTTTGCCTGTGATGTTATCTTCTTCTCAGAGAGACCTCTCTTGTACCTGACGAAGTCTTCTTCTGAATCTAGACAATCGTCGAGGCTGAAGTCAGAGATGTCAACACCTTCATCCAGCAGACGCTGAAGATAGATAGCAACCGCATCTCTGGGTTCATTCTTGTAGAACCTAGCAAGACCATGAGGCAGCTTCCTCTGATCTTTCAGGGAATCCCTGGATGTGTCCAGCGTGGGTCTGACTTGAATCTTCTTTATTATTCCCATACTCTTGAGATTTCTGGCGTTCAAAGGCTTTCCAGTATCTATCGCCAGATCTTGCATCAGCTTGGCCTTCTCCAGATGATCTACCAGCCCATTCTCGATGAAAACATCAGATAACAATCTTCCCAGAGGGATGTAGGATCTGGGCTTCATGTTGTTTCTGGTCTCCCTGACAGAGTCTCTTAGGTATCTGAAGAGTAGTGCAGGAAGGCAGATCTTCACACCCTTGTGAATGCAATACAGAATGCACTTCTGATCTGCATTGATGTAATCAAAGGAGTTTGAGGCTGGGCGGTGGTGAATAGTTCCCAGAATGATCTTGAGCCACACTCTGAGGTTCTGATGCAGCTCTTTGTTCTTTGAAGGATTTCCTTCAGTGTTGGGTTTGAAGATGGTTGGATTGATTACTTCAGCAACGCGCCTTGATCTAGGGTTGATGTTGTAAATCCTTTTTCCTCCATCTTTCTCCATGTTCAACAAAGAAGCAATTGACTCTTCAGTAATTACTATCTTTACCCCCAAAACATAGGAGACGATGAAATGGTCATCAGCATCTGCAAATCTCCAGAACTCCTTGATGAGAAGTGGGTAAACAGGGCCATAGAGCCTTTGGAAGTAGTTTCCCCAACCTTGTTGACGAAGTTCTTCAGTAAGATCAACTCCATTTCTTCTCAAGTTGTCAAAGTCCACCAGTGTTTCACATAACACATCCAATCCCTCCAAGGGAGTTGCTAGGTTGATGTGAGGTAAACGATCAAGGATATGGGGTTCCTTGTATACTGGAGTAATGGAAACGCCTGTAACCATTGGAGTTGAAATGCTTGAAGTTTGGGAAGTGGTGGTGGATTCCATTTGTTGAGAGAAGTTGAAAACTTCTTGTTGTTGAGCATCCATAGTTGAAGAAGAAGATGAAGAGTTTGCAGAAATGCTTCAGAGAGGTTTAGGGTTTTAGAGAGGGTTTGAGAGTGAGTGAGAGTGATAAGTGTGTGAAAAGTGAGAAAAGTGTTTAAATACCCTAAGTTAAAACACATGCAAAACGACACACAATATTGCGTTAGCACAAAGCTCAAGTAAGCACGCTTGGGGGAGAAATGATTAAGGCTAATTAATGAATGTCTAATCCCATTAGTATGCACACTGCTCGAGGAGATCTCAAACGTTTCCCTTTGATTTTCTTCTGGACAGCTGTCTAGAAGTTCTAGGGTTGGACGCTAAGTGCTCCACGTGTTGATGTATCTGATCTTCAGGAATACCAAAGGATTGGTTCCTGGAGATTTCTAACTCAGATAGCTTCTTAACTTGGTAGAAGTATCAGAGTCAGAGGCAGAAACACATTTGTTTATGTCGGAGTCTCATTTGACATTTTCAGAGCCACACTTCATTCTGGACAATTTTGAATGTTCAGATTTTCTAAGATAAAAAGAAATCTATCTTCAGCTAGAGGCTTAGTAAAGATATCTGCCCATTGATGATCTGTATCAATGAACTTCAATGTTACTATCCCTTTCTGAACATAGTCTCTGATAAAATGATGTTTTATTTCAATGTGTTTAGCTCTGGAATGTAGAATGGGATTCTTACTTAGACAAATGGCAGCAGTATTATCACAGAAGATAGGAATGTTACTCTCAAAAATTTGAAGATCTTCTAACTGATGCTTCATCCAGAGCATCTGAGTTGTGCACAGTGATGCTGAGATATATTCTGCTTCTGCAGTTGATAGAGCGATAGTTGACTGTCTTTTGCTAGCCCAGGAGATTAGATTGTTTCCCAGAAGCTGACAATTTCCAGATGTGCTTTTTCGTTCTAGTCTATCTCCTGCATAATCTGCATCACAGTAACCAGAAAGTCTATACTCTGATGTTTTCTCATACATCAGGCCCAGGTTAGGAGTTCCTTTCAGATACTTAAGAATTCTCTTAACTGCTGTTAAATGAGATTCTCTAGGATCTGATTGGAATCTGGCACAGAGACAGACACTAAAGAGAATATCAGGACGAGTAGCAGTCAGATAGAGAAGAGAGCCTATCATACCTCGATAGAGCTTCTGACAAACCTTTGAGCTTACTTCTTCTTTTTCAAGAATGCATGTTGGATGCATTGGAGTTTTTGCAGAGTTGCAGTTAGCCATGTCAAATTTCTTCAGAACATCTTTAATATATTTGCTTTGATGAACATATGTAACTTCTGAAGTTTGGTTAATTTGAATTCCCAGAAAGAACTTTAGTTCTTGCATTAGACTCATTTCAAATTCTGCCTGCATTAACTTAGAGAATTCTTGACAAACAGAGGCGTTAACTGAACCAAAAATAATGTCATCAACGTATATCTGGCATATCATGAGATCATTGTTAAGGTTCTTACAGAAAAGTGTGGAGTCAACTTTCCCTCTGATAAAATTGTGTTCCAGAAGAAAATTGCTTAAACGTTCATACCAAGCTCTGGGAGCTTGTTTAAGTCCATATAAAGATTTTTTAAGTTTAAAAACATGTTTTGGAAAGTTTGGATTTTCAAAACCTGGAGGTTGGTTGACATACACTTCTTCTGATATATAACCATTAAGGAATGCACTCTTGACATCCATTTGATATAATTTAATAGAATGGTTAATAGCAAAAGATACAAGAAGACGAATAGATTCTAACCTTGCGACTGGAGCAAAAGTTTCATTATAATCAATACCTTCTTGTTGACTATAACCTTGAGCTACCAGTCGAGCTTTGTTTCTGACGACTTCTCCTTTCTCATTCAGCTTGTTTCTGAATACCCATCTCGTTCCAATAACGTGAGTGCCTCTGGGCTTTGGAACAAGATCCCAGACATCATTCTTTGTGAATTGATCTAATTCTTCTTGCATGGCTGAAACCCAGTCGTTATCTTGAAGTGCTTCATCACAGGACATAGGCTCAATCCTGAAGGTAGATCTGGTTCTGACAGGTTCGTCCTTGTTTCCCAGAATCAAATCTTCAGATATCTTAATACGACTTTTGACTTTCTTTGGGATTTCTGGAGATTTTATTTCTTCAGAGTTCTGAATGACAGTTGCTTCTGGAATTTTATCAGATCCTGCAAGAGTGATTTCTAAATCTGCAAAATTTTCAACTAGCTTTGACTTTTCAGGGTCAAGCTTATCATCAAATCTGACATGAATTGATTCTGCCACAATTTTGGTTTCTGTGTTGTATACTCTGTAGCCTTTAGAGCGTTCTGAGTATCCTAACATAATACCTTTCTGTGCTTTGGAATCAAACTTGTTCAGATGTTCTTTAGTGTTTAAAATAAAGTAAGAACATCCAAAAGGATGAAAATATGAAATGTTTGGTTTTCTTCCTTTACACAGTTCATAGGGAGTCTTTTCCAGAATGGGTCTTATAGAGATTCTATTCTGAATGTAACACGCTGTATTTACAGCTTCTGCCCAAAAATGCTTTGCCACATTAGTTTCATTGATCATGGTTCTGGCCATCTCTTGGAGTGTCCTATTCTTCCTCTCTACAACTCCATTTTGTTGTGGAGTTCTAGGGCAGGAGAAATCATGGGATATTCCATTAGAGTCAAATAATTCTTCAAAATCTTTGTTTTCAAATTCTCCACCATGATCACTTCTGACTCTAACAATTTTAGCATCAAATTCTTTTTCCACTTTGGAGCAGAAACTAGTGAATACAGAGTGAGACTCACTCTTGTGCTTTAGGAATTTTACCCATGTCCAGCGACTGTAATCATCAACAATGACTAGTCCATACTTCTTTCCATTAACTGATGCTGTTTTCACAGGACCAAATAAGTCAATGTGAAGAAGTTCCAGAGGCTTAGAGGTAGAAACAACATTTTTCTTTTTAAAGGATGTTTTTGAAAATTTTCCTTTCTGACATGCTTCACACAGAGCATCTGAAGAAAACTTCAGTTTAGGTAGGCCTCTGACTAACTCGAGTTTAGTTAGCTGAGAAAGTTTCCTCATGCTAATGTGTCCCAAGCGTCTATGCCATACCCATTGCTCTTCGTGAACCGACATCAGACATTTAACATTTTGTTCTTTTAAATCAGAAAGATTAATTTTATAAATGTTATTTTTCCTCTTGCCTGTGAAAAGGACAGAGCCATCGTTTTGATTAATGGCTTTACATGTTTTTTGATTAAAGAAAACATCATAACCGTTATCACTTAATTGACTTATGGATAATAAGTTATGCATTAATCCTTCTACATAAAGGACATCAGATATAGAGGGAAGAGTACCATTACCAATAGTTCCGGAGCCTCTGATCCTTCCTTTCTGATCTCCTCCGAAGCCTACAAATCCAGCGTCTTTAAGTTCCAGACTTTGGAACATAGACTTTCTTCCCGTCATGTATCGCGAGCATCCAGAGTCCAGGTACCATGACTGGTGTCTGAACTTTGCTGCATAGGATATCTGCAACATAGACAATCTTATCCTTTGGTACCCAGAATCTCTTGGGTCCTTTCAGATTAGTTTTCCCAGAGTTTCTTATAACTTTGGGTTTTCTAGCATTTTTAAATTTTTGTTCTTATGTGTGTGTATAGTGATATGAAAAGGGAGACTTAAGTTGGTTACTGGTAGAAGTTTTATCTTCCTTAGGATCATACCCAATTCCCTTTTTATTGTTCTGACTTACTCCATAAATCATGGATGCCATAATACTCCTATCTATCCCATTTTTCAGAAATTCTTGAAAGGCTTCTTCGTATTTATAAATTATTTTATTTGAAGTTTGTGGTGCTTGAGACAACGCTTCTTCTAATTCTAAGCTTTTTCTCTTTGCTCCATCTCTTTCTAATGTTAAAGATCTAATCGTATCTTCTCGTGCTAGAATTGTCATCTCAAGTTCACTACATTCTTCAAATTTTACTTTAAGACAGCCTTTAATGTTTTTAAACTTTTGTTTTAATTTCTGATATGAGCTAAGAGTTTCTGACAAACAAGATTCTAGATCAGATCGAGAAAGTTCAGAAAATACCTCTTCAGATTCTTCATCTGAGCTACTCCTGGATGTGGTAGCCATAAGTGCCACGTTGGCCTATTCATCAGAGTCAGATTCTAATGATCCAGATTCACTATCATCCCAGGTAGCCATCAGTCCTTTCTTTGTCCTGAAGGTATTTTTCTTGAAGTTTTCTTTTCTAGAGTTGTCCTTCTTTAGCTTGGGGCATTCATTCCTGTAATGACCTGTTTCTTTACATTCATAACAGGTAATATCTTTGTTAGTTTTACCTTTTGAAGTTGATTCTGATCGATCCCCTCTGGGTCTTGGTCTTCTGAAGTTGTTGTTCCTCTTTTTCCAGAGTTGTTTAACTCTTCTGGTTAGTAGGGACAATTCTTCTTCATCATCAGAATCTTCTGGTTCAGAGTCGTCAAGATCTTCAGTTTCTGCCTGGAGAGCTTTGGTTCTGTCAGGTTTGCGTCTTTCAGGTCTGGACTTCAATGCTACAGACTTGTTCCTTTTCTGAAGCTCATCTTCCTCTAGTTCTAGCTCATGGCTTCTGAGGGAACTGACAAGTTCTTCAAGGCTGATATTGTTCAGATCCTTTGACAGTTTCAGAGCAGTAACCATAGGTCTCCATTTCTTTGGCAGACTTCTGACTATCTTTTTGACGTGATCTGCAGTTGTATATCCTTTGTCTAGAACCTTGAGACCTGCAATAAGAGTTTGGAATCTAGAAAACATAGCCTCTATAGCTTCGTCATCTTCCATTTTGAAGGCTTCATACTTCTGGATAAGCGCCAGAGCCTTTGTCTCTTTGACCTGAGAGTTTCCTTCATGAGTCATCTTCAGAGAGTCAAGTATATCTTTGGCTGTCTCTCTGTTGGTGATCTTTTCATATTCGTTGTACGATATAACATTGAGAAGTATGGTTCTGGCCTTGTGGTGATTTTTGAAGGCACGTTTCTGATCTTCTGACATCTTATTTCTGGGAACTTCAGCTCCATTTTCTAAGACTGGAGGTCTGTATCCATCTGTGACAATGTCCCAGAGGTCAGCATCATAACCCAGAAAGAAACTTTCAATTCTATCTTTCCAGTAGTCAAACTTCTCTCCATCAAAAACAGGAGGCTTAGCATTGTAACTATCTTTTTCATTTGAGTGGGCCATAGTTTTTCTCGTACTGGATCTCTCTACACTGTTAAGTGTTTGATTAGAAAATCAATAACAGAGCCGGAGCTCTGATACCAATTGAAGGTGAGAAAAACAAGAAAGGGGGGGTTTGAATTGTTTTGAAAATAAGCGCTTTTTCAAAAAGAAAATCACACAAGGATTTTATACTGGTTCGCTTATAACACAAAGCTACTCCAGTCCACCCGACCAAGGTGATTTCGCCTTTAACAAGGACTTAATCCACTAATCTTGAAAGATTGATTACAAACAACGTCTAAGAGAAAGATCTCTTAGTCCTCTCAAGTATACAGACTACACAGAGTCACTTGAGGAAATAAACAAACAATAGATAAAAGATTTATGTAATCTAGAGTGCTTCTAAGAAAGCAAATATTACAATAGTAAGAACAAAAGTGATTCACGTTATAAGCAAAAGCTTCGTGAAGGTTTAGAGAGCAAGAGTGTTTCCTTGAGCGTTGATGTTTCAGTATATTTTTCCTTGTATGTGTTGTGTACTGAATGTTGATTTGCAGTCCTTTATATAGATCAGTGAGGTAGTAGTTGAAACTGATGAGTAATAAAATGAATTTACGCCATAACATAAATAGCTTCTGCCAGGATAACTTTCTCTCCTTGAAATGACTACTTACCACATATAGTACCTTCTTTATTGAAATTGGAGATTAACGTCTCTTTCTGTATTAGGAAATCCATTTGCAAAACTTTACTTGACTTTAACGTTACTCTTTCATAATTAGCAATTCCATAATCAGAGTCTTCATGTTTCTGGAGATCTTGGAATCTGCTATCTAGCTTCTGATGTTGATCTTTTGAGTTCTGATGATTTCTTCAGATAGCGCCAAGAGCTTCTGAAGTTTGACATACTGTTGTTCAGAATCAGAATTTCTAGAGCGTACTTCTTGTTCAGATGCTTCTGATATTTTGCTGTTTTGCTCAGAGTTAGACTTTCTTGAACGTGTTTCTACTTCAGATGCTTCTGATCATTTGATAATTTGTATCTGATCTGGTTCTGTATCTGATGACGTCATCAGATTTCTTCCTTCTTTCTTTAGAACCCTGCACACTTAGAAACTTTTCGTTAGGGTGCCATTTTTGGTTTCATCCTTTGTTATCATCAAAATCAAGGAATCTGTTGTAGAACAATTTTTGTTCTTACACGCTTGATGATGCCACGTCAATTAATGAAACTCATCCAAGCGCTCATGATTTTTCCTATTTTCTATTTTCTGTTTTAATTTCTTTTAATTCCTTTTATTTTCAAAAATTCATAACTATTTTATTTGAAGTCACAAAAATATGAGACCAATGGCAAAAAAATTCTTGAAAAATCTGATTTTTAATTATTTTTGTGACTTCATTTAATATTTTTTGTGAATTATTTTGTTTTTAATAGTTTTTAGTTCATTTTAAATACTTTTTGATATCTGAAAAATCCAAAAATATTTTATTAACACACATGGATCGTGATAAATCAATGAAAAATAGTCTCATCAATTTCTTAATTAATTTGAGATTTATTTGAGATTTTAATTCATTTGTGTTATTTTTCATTGTTTTTAATTGATTTTAAATAGTTTCTGTTTTCGAAAATTATTGAAAAAATTTGTCAAACCTTGTTTGACCATGTTAGACCTATGAGAATTTAATTGGACTTGTTCAAGTTGATTTGAACTGAATTTGAGGATTGACCATATTTTGTCTATTTTAATTTTGCATTTATTTTAATTCCAAAAAATACCAAAAAAATATGTTTGACTTGTTGACTTCTAATCTTCATTTCTCTTCTGTTTTACATTGGTTAATGGTGATTTGATTCACATTTGACCATTTGTGTTTGACACTTTATTTCTTTGTCCATTTCATTTCATCTTCGTCTCACTTCTTTTTATTTTGGCCAATGAATTAATGTCTTATGGTTGGTCTTGACATATGAGAGGCTTAACCTTCTTTGATCAAAATCAAACTCAACTTGATCCATGATCAAGTGAGTTGCTTTGTGTCCAAGATAGGTTGCTTCTTGGTCAAGCAAAAAACCTAAAGTCCATACAAGGCATTCCTCTTTCCTTTCAGCATGGCAAGTTGTAGGAGCTTGACTTACTAGTCATGATATTTAACTTGTGTTTATTTGCCTATAGTTTTATTGACCAGCCTCATATAGGTGTGACTACTACATTAGTCCACTTACGATTGCTTAACATAGCGCTAAATTGTCTTATGACACACTAACATTAACCATACTAACTACTAACTTGAATTTGAGCATTTAATTTCTTGCAATTTACTTTAATGCAATTTACTTTCTTGCTCATTTATTCATATTGCTTTTTCCCTTTGCTCACTTGAGCACATATTTTATGTTTATGCCATTTTCCTTTTGCTCATTTGAGCTTATTATTGTATATAAATATATTGTTGCTTTGTGTTTGTTTTGTCTTTGTTTGTGTGAACCCAGTGCAAAAAGGAGAAAGGACTTAGAATTAGGACCTTACCTATGCTTAAAGGAGTTGCAGAGCAACTAGGCCTCATGCCTTTAGAATGCTAAACTTGTTGAAGAGCAACTAGGCCTCATGCCTTTAGAATGCTAAATCTTAAAGTTGACTTCAAAGGACCTCTAATTTAAACTCATTCTTTGTTCATTCCTCTTATTGTGTTGTGAACCTTTTGATGTTTGTTCTTGTGTGATAGGGATTCCATCTTGAGATAGTAAGAAGGACCATTGTCATGAGTAGCCAAGTTAAGAGAGACAAGCCAAATGGAGATTCTAGGAGCTTGAATCTAAATATTTGTTTGATTGCTTGAGTGATTGCTAAGTCCAAAGGAAATGAGAATCTTGAATCATTTTTATGATCTCAAGAAAAGGAACTCCAAGGGTTTTATCTCTTCTCTTATCTTTGCATGTTTAGGACTAGCCCTTCTCTTCTTCTCCTCACTCTCACCCAAGCCAAACTCATTTATGTGCAAACTTTGACTTTGTTTCAAATTAGAAACCTAGGCCTTATGCCTTTGACTTTTCAAAATATTTTCATTAACACTCATTGTAAATAGATCTTAATTCAACTTTGACCTCATTTTGTAAATACACTTAACTTGTAAATACAACTCACTTCAAGTTGTTTTTATGGTTCCAATGGCCACCTTTGTTAAAACTTTTTTCATACACATTAGCCATAGGTTTGAGTTATCATATTGGTTGATGTAAACCTCACCTTATCCTTAGTGATTGGACTATAAGTCTTCCATACTTATTATAGGGTTAACCCCTCACTAGTATGTTGAAGCTCTCCTCACATGGTGGATTGTTGGTTTAGGTTGAGTTTTCTCCCTTTGATAACAAAAGACCTTAAGGATTTTGATCAAATCACGTCACCAATGTTTGAGATTTCTACCCCGAACTACGAGGTTTTGATCCTACCTTTGTGATGGTACGTAGGCAATGGGTTCATCCATTCAAACAACAAAATTGTAAATATAATACATTCTTCTCTCATTTCTCCAATCTTGTTTGCACATATTTTCACAAATACCAACCTGCAACACACATTTGCAAAAAGGGCTCCCTTAGAGTACTAAGGATGTTTTGGGTGCTTAAAACCTTCCCATTTCATAACCAACCCCCTTACCCAGATCTCTGACATTTTTATTAGTTTTTGATTTGATAAAACTTCTTACTTGGATTTTATTCTCTTTTTAGCCTTTCCTTTGGACAAATAAAAGTGCGGTGGTGACTCGAATTGTATGTTTACTTTTGGTTTAGTCAATAAACCTAAAGGTAACGAATACCCCGCTACAGAAAAGTGGCAACTTTGCTGGGGACATAATTGTTTCCCCAGTGGGTTTAGCCTTATTTTTGCTTGTTGTATTGTATGTTTATATTTATTTGTGACATATTTTTTGTGCAAATTTGGGATGACTGTATTGTTTGTAATGTATGAATTGCTTGATATATCAATTGCTTGTGTGCTTGGTGGTCTCTTGTGAGATGAGTTCTATACCCGAACTCGAGTGCACTTATGATAGGAGAATGGCAGAGTCTTGTTGACTTGTGTGGAGTTATTCCTTAGCAAGTTGACTTGCAAGCCCATTCACTTGGTGGAGGTCTTGTTGGGATCAATAATGTCACACGAGTAGTCGTGGTTAGGCATTACTCTTTCTAATAGGAACCTTAGAAGCCAAGGACCTTAGATTACCTAGCCCATCTTGGCCTATTTTAGGATGTAGTGCGAAGATTGTTCAAGTGTAAGACTTAAGGCGATTGTTACGCGATACTACACTCATAAGAGTCTCTCTTTAGAATATTTTTGGAATACGAGTAGTCGTTTTATCCGATAATATCTGAAAGATAAGATAATGACTATGGGAACCTTTTTAGAACATGATTGTCAGGTTTAACTATAGTACACTTCCTTTGGGTGGTTCTTAACCGAGAGTCCATGCCCGTGACTTACAACAAACCCTTGATTCGCAGTTGATTTGTTCTCGTATATCCTCAATATCAATGGAACTTGGGTGTTGATAAGGTGTAAACCATAATCCACCAAAATGGATGATTGATATTGATGATGACGTGAGCCATCCCGTGACCTTTGTGTGGTGTGACTTGCCTGATCCTTGAGTGTGATTGTTGCATCCATGCATTCATGCATTCATTTGCATCCATATCATCAATAAGAAAATTTTCAAGGAACTTAAGAGGTCTATTTGCAAATTTTCAGACATGGATAAGCAAAGAAGGAATACGAAGAAGTACAGTTTCAGACAACCCGACTTGAAAGAGTTACGGAGTTTGGGATCCTATGTATTAGAGCCTTTGGAGTTCAAACCTCGCCATGGGAAGCTTCTGTCTATTCTTTCTACTCAGGTGGATGAAGGTCTGATGAGTGTGTTGGTACAGTTCTATGATCCTCTGTATCAGTGCTTCACTTTTCCGGATTTCCAGCTTTTGCCTAGACTTGAGGAGTATGCCTATCTTGTGGGTACACCTATCTTGGATCAGTTCCCGTTCAGTGGTTTGGAGAGGGTTCCTTCTGTCGCATTACGCGAAAAACCGGCGGGAAAACAAAACAACAGAGCCGCAACCGTGCGTTATTTATCCCAAAAGAGGGAAAGGAAATGCTCGAAGTAAACCTGGAAAGAACATGGTCTCACGACCAGAGAGAGATGGGATCGGGAGTCGGTTATGCGAAGGGAAGGTATTAGCACCCCTACGCATTCGTCGTACTCGACGGGATCCACGCACAAAAGGAAGGATAAAGGTTGCTAAACACTGCTCAAACAAACATCAAACACACACTGGCTGAAAAGAGACACAACAAACAAGAGAAACTAACTCGGCAGGATATCGCATCCTAGGCCTACGTAGTCTGTCAGGCACAGACATCAGAGTCGACGTAGTTCGGGACAGGGGGGAAACGTGCTCGCTAGGATGTCGCATCCTATGCATGCGTATCTTCTTGGACTAAAGAAGAATCAGAGCACTCGTAGCTCGGCTAACGCACGCCAAGCAAAACCACACAGGAAACCGACTGCCAATCGCTGGACTTACGTCAGACTCCACGCAAACAGGCAAACATGGAGATCGAATGCCAATTGCTGGACTTACATCATACTCCGAACCAACAAACACACACAGGAAACCAACTGCCAATCGCTGGACTTACGTCAAACTCCAACAAGCAAACTGGAAACCGAATGCCAATCGCTGGACTTACATCAGACTCCAACCAGAAAAGGAGAAACAACTCACACAAACAAAACAAAAGGGCGCCCGGAGAGATCAGCTCATCTCCTGCCTACGTACCTCATCTGGTATGAGGATCAGGGCGACGTAGTTCCCCTACGCAGGGAAAAATGACTAGCCTAACCAGATACAAAGGGAGACACAAACTACTAGGGAGACTACGACTCGAGCCTAGAAGTTGTCATGCATACCATCCCTAAGTTAAGGTTGCTATCTAACTTGCACATGGAGCACGCTATCCTAAACAGCACAGGCAAAGCAAACATTCACACAAATAGCACACACTATATACAAACAAAGTGGGCTCACACAAGGTTAAGCTTTAGTCAAGGGGTCATGTCAACCTCGACAAACAAGCCACTGTAACAGGGTGATGTTAGCTCTTAACCCTAACATTGAGAGTTAGGGTGAAGTAGATGAAATGGGAAGTGAAGATAAGACTTCACAGCTCTTATCCCTGGCCTGGGAGAGCTTCAGACAAATGAAAGTGTGGGAGTTCAGAAAGTTGGAACTCTTCTCCACATATGACTGACTCAACAAGGATCTTGGGTTAATATCCACAATGCATCAACATGTAATGTGAGCAAAGGGATGACACACTGAATAGCAGGAGATGGATTGCACATCTCTTTTATCTGCCAATTGCCTCATAGAGGTCTTTTCCTGCTTGGCACAAAAGTAAACAAACACAAGCATTGCATCTTAAGGAGGACTTCAGACAGGTGCCTGCCCAAGTAACAGGACAGGTCTTCCAGACTACATGAAGTCAGAGAAGTTATACCTCAAATGGTTAAGCAACCAAGCAAAGCAAAAACAAGTTCAAAATGAACTTAAGCAACTAATGTACCTGAAAACAATCTAACTCAGTCAGTACACAACTCAAAAAGTCAAACAGACGGTTAAATGTCAACAGTCCACAATAGTCAAACAAACAATGCATCAATGAGCAAGGCTCAAGCTCAACTCAAGTGAGCTAAAAGCCACCTACAAGACAAGTCAAGATTAGTCAATCATTAACCAATTAGGCAACTTAAGCAATGTGAATCAATCTCCTCATGGCCATATGCTTCTTATCCTGAAACAAAACTCAAACATAAGCACAAACCACTAGGACAAGGCCTAGGGTCAAAGATGGAGAAATAATCCAAAACAGAACATGAAAATTGACATGAATCAAATTAAATCAATTAAGAACACAATCCAAAAGGTCTCATGTCAATAGCATCAACCAAATTCATTTCACAAATCAATCATGGCAAGGCATGCAAGTTGGAACCACATTGAGACAACAGAATGAACAAATCCACATTAATTCAAAAATGATTCAATTAATTCCAAGAAAAAACATGGCTAAACAGCACACATAACATGATCAACAATCCAAAAATCAAGGCATTTGGACAAGTATAAGCATGGTAATCAAATTCCATAAGGCAAGGTAAGCACAAACAAGCTAAACTAGGACACAATGTGCTACATCAACTTAACACAAGCCTAAAACAGAATTGGAAAATGATAAAGACCTCAAAGCAAAGCCATAATAAACTTCAAAGTGTCTAGAAACAATGTGCAAAATTTCACATTCATAGGATAAACAACCATCATTTCACAAATCATTGAAGTTCATGACTATTCAAAAGTCCACAAATGGTCATCCAGCAAGAAAAACACCAAACAAATCAGAAATCAATCCAAAAGTTCCACAAAAAATCTTGATCAATCCTGACATCCAGAAGAAGCATCATGCAAAGAATCACATCATTTGGCATTTATTTGGCATAGCAAAGAAAATCATCAAATTGAGCAAGCAAAGGTGTGACACACATTGTCCAACCTACACTAACCAGACCATATCTCAACAACCAGAAATGCTAAAAATGCAAACTCAACACCAAAAGGTCCCTAAAGATGTCTAGTTTAAGCATGCAAAATTTCAAGAACATTGGATTTAAACTCATCATTTCACAAAACAAATGGCAAGCAAGGTACCAAAAAGCACATGCATACACAAACCCTAGGAAAAATTAAATTCCAACCGTGCACAATTTCTGGAAAAATACTCAAAACATACTAGACATGATGAGGAACAAGATGCAAAAATTCCTAGGTCATTTGGATCATTATTCATGGAGTTATGCATTTTTTAAATGGTTGAAAAAAATAAAAAAACATGATGAACTAGCATGAACATGGATGAAGGAAAGGAATAAAATGCAACAGGCTTTTGGAAATGTGCAACAGCTGGGATTCGAACCGAGTGAGTATTTGAATTGAGTGCGTTTCTTAATGAAACGCACCGTTTCATTAAGTCTGTGTGGCAACGCAAATCAACAGCAACCAATCATTGTGCCACACCAGGGCCACGTGGTCCAATACATGGATACAAACAGAAAAACGCATGCAAACACGCCAGGCATGGATTAAACGCATTCTGGAAAGCAAAACCCTAAGATATTCATACAGTTCATCGTGTTCATATGCTCAAGAACACAACTGTCCAGAAATCAAAAACCAGTACACCATTGGATAGATCTTCCAACGTACATCACGGATCAAAGCTCAATTTAACCTAATTCGACCTAGGTTCAAAGATTCGAGCGAAAGAAGTTTCACCTATCAAACTTATAATTACCATAACTACTTCATTACTTCATGAAAATCAATGAAACTAAGCTCAGATTAATCACCACTGAAAGATCTACAACATGCATCTATCAATTTCGTGAATCATGAGAGTCGAATTCTGACCTTTAAGGATATTCAGAAGTGAAACAGGTTGATCTGAGCCTTGCTAAGCACAAACAGTTCTTCCTCAACTCTTGTATGATGATTTGGATGAAGGCTTAATGCTCAATTGTGCTTGATATTGCTTAAATCTCCAACTGCCATTAATGGATGCAAACTTCAACAGCTACGAATTGGCATGAAACTTGATGGATCTTGCTTCCAAAATGCTCTTCAATGCTTGTGGATGAAGGATTAACCAAGAACAAGGCAATGTTTTTTGAAGAAATTTGATGAAAAAGTGAGAGAACCAAATGAAGAAAATTGTGAAAATGGATCTAGATCTGAGAATTATGATGTGTTAATCATGAATTCTGTTATGATTATGCTTATATATGACGTGCTAATGAAGTTTGTTAATCACAATTAAGCTAATGCCAAGGGATTAGTGAAAACCAAGTGTTTATGCAAATGTGCCAATTCACCTCATGCATGGCAAGGCAATGCTACAGTGCACGAAATTTGAACCCAATTCACTCCAAATGCTGTTTAGAACCAAGTGCAAGTGGTGGGAAGTGAAAACAATGAGCCAAATTCAAATTACCATTTTCCCTCCAAAATTCAAATGAAAATGCACATATTTTTGTGATGAAAATGCATGGTATGTGATGCATCTTTTGGATAGTTCATGTCAAGAGAGAAATGTTGCAAAAAGAACCACTTCATTTGGCCTTATGGTTTGAAAGTTATGCCTTCTTGAAGTTCAAATTCACTTGGCAATGATTGATCCATATCTTCTCAACCATACATGATAAATTCATGTTCTTGGACTTTTTGGAAAGGTGAGAGCAAGATATTCAACTTTCATGTTGGACAATATTTCATTGGAAGCTTTCTTGATGATGTAATCTTGAGGAGATGACCTTTCCATTTTTGGCAATTTCAAATTACAGGCCACTTACTATTTTTGGAAACTTTTCATCTGACCTCAAATTCTTCATTGTTGATGTTTGAAATGTCAAATGAGACTTGTATGGATATGAATGAGGCCTCTCTAACCATCTCCCACCTTCAAATCCATGATTGAATGCACAGTTGACTTTGGTTGACTTTCTAGGGTTTCAGATGAATTGCATCTTGACTGATGACCTCTGAACATCCAACTTTTGGCCAAACCACTTCAAAATGATCCTTGAATCATATGAACTCCTTGAACCAACCCTAGGGCTTTGCTTCCATAGGATATGCACTTGCTTGCTTGCACAACTGGATCTCCTGACCAGTCTTGACTGATGACTTGCACTAGGCAATGGACAATGCAATGCTATGCAGTGGACAATGCAATGCTAATGACCTAATCATGAAAATGTATATACAAAATGGGAGGTGCAAATTTGAGGTGCTACAGCTGCCCCTATTCAATCAACTGGGAACCCGAACAAATGAGAGCAACAACTGTCAGACTTTCAGGGTAAACAGGGATTGAATACCAAAGAACCGTAGAAATTTGCACAACTGCGGGGATCCAAGAAAGGAAAGTTCACCAACGGAAGCTTCCACTGGGATCTGATATTTATTACTGGGGATTTTGATTTTCTTCAAAGGTACAGCCACATCCAGACATCGAAAGACGATGAATGGGAACAGAAGTCACAACTAGACGTCAACGGACGACCAGGAAAAACTCGACGTTTATCGAGACCAACGGAGAGGTAACCAGACATCAACGGACAAATGGGAAGAAAGCAATACATCTATATGTCAACGGGCAACTAGGAAAAACTCGACGTTTATCGAAACCAACGGAGAGGTGAACAGGCATCAACGGATGATTGGGAAAGACTCGACCAGACGTCAACGGACGAACGGAAGAAGCTCGACGTTTATCGACACCAACGGAGAAGGAGAAGCTCGACATTTATCGACACCAACGGAGAAGGAGAACGGACATTAATGAATGACCGGGAAGGGTACAACCATACGACATGGGAAAAACTCGACGTTTATCGAAACCAACGGAGAGGTAACCAGACATTAACGAATGACTGGAAAGCAAGGCAACCTTACGTCAATGGACGAATGGGAAAAACTCAACGTTTACCAAAACCAACGGAGAGGTGACCAGACATTAATGAATGACTGGAAAGACTCGACCAGACGTCAACGGACGAACGGGAGAAGCTCGACGTTTATCGACACCAACGGAGAAGGAGAAGCTCGACGTTTATCGACACCAACGGAGAAGGAGAAGCTCGACGTTTATCGACACCAACGGAGAAGGAGAAGCTCGACGTTTATCGACACCAACGGAGAAGGAGAAGCTCGACGTTTATCGACACCAACGGAGAAGGAGAACTCTATTGGGGATGATACAACTAGACGTCGACGGACGAATAGGAAAAACTCAACGTTTATCGAAACCAACGGAGAGGTAACTCTGAGGGGAAAGGTATCACTATACGTCACCAGACGAATAGGAAAAACTCAACGTTTATCGACACCAACGGAGAGGTGACTCTCTAGGGAGAGAAAATATAACTCAAACAAACGTCAACGGACGATTGGGAAAAACTCAACGTTTACCGACACCAACGGAGAGGTGACTCTCTGGGGATCAAGGTCACGACAGGGAGCAGACAGGAAGGAACACCAAGAATACCGGGTTGTAGGCATGAAACAGGTGACCGACCAAAGCGTGAATTGGTGTGTATTCCAAAACACTCATCATCCTGAAGATGGCTAAGAAAAGCAATCTTGTTAAAGGATGGACATTCGATTCCACAAGGAATACGAATCTTACTCGACTGGGGAACAAACAAAGGGTTCAGCCAAAGAGCGCATGAGATATATTATCTATAGCCGTCAAAACGTAGATAATACACTTGCATGGAAGATTCTCCATAACCGGTTTGTAGGTTGTTAAATGGATAAATCGACCGACATCATCCTGAAGAGAGCGAAGGCAAACTTGTTAAAGGATGGACATTCGATTCCATAAGGAATACGAATCTTACTCAACTGGGAAGGACAACACTTCGACCAAAGAGCGCATGAGATATATTATCTATAGCCGTCAAAACGTAGATAATACACTCGCATGGAAGTTTCTCCATAACCGGTTTGTAGGTTGTTAAATGGATAAATCGACCGACATCATCCTGAAGAGAGCGAAGGCAAACTTGTTAAAGGATGGACATTTGATTCCATAAGGAATACGAATCTTACTCAACTGGGGAACAAACAAAGGGTTCAGCCAAAGAGCGCATGAGATATATTATCTATAGCCGTCAAAACGTAGATAATACACTCGCATGGAAGATTCTCCATAACCGGTTTGTAGGTTGTTAAATGGATAAATCGACTGAAGAAGAAAGGCATCGGGATACCGAGACTAGGTATGCAAAGATGACCAATCAAAAGAGGAAACCACAAACATTACCAGCAAACGGTGAATGAAAGAGGACCCGCTGGGGATAAAGTTGCTTACTCGGAGCAAATATCCAAAGGAAGGGAAAAGGAATATCAATACCAAACACTCAATAATGATAACCGCAAAAAGGGGATTACATCTACCGGTTCGTAGGCAGAAAACCACAGAAAAGTAACCGTCATCAACTAGGATGAGCACAAAGGTTGACTCCACAACGAGGAGAACAGAGGATTTATATCTACCGGTTAGTAGGTAGAAGACCACAAAGATCGGACTTACAACTACCGGTTCGTAGGTAGAAGCCAACAAATTCCGCTGAGGATAAGATGAATGAGTGTCGGTTAGTGAGCAACTATTCATTTATACCACAGGGAAGCACAAGAGACAGCCACAAGGAAGCCAGTTTAGGATCGATCCAAAAAGGCATACTGAATCAAGACTCATCCTAATGAGGAAAGAACTCAATAGGGAAAACCCATCCCATTATGTGTGGAGGGAGGGGACGGAAACAACCGTCATCCACGAGGATATAACTCAGTGGGTAGCGCAAAAGGAAATGACAGACACTTTCTGCTTAAGGGGTCGACTCTATATGGAGAGATCAGACACACCCACATCTTCTAGGGGAGAATCTACTGGGGAGATCCGTATCACCAATTTGCAGGAGGCAACCATCAACAGATACACGGTAACAACTGCAACATGAGTACCTGAATGTTATGATTATGCATGTATGCATCACGCATGAGGAATGTATGATGAATGCTGACAAACAGACATGCTCAACACACAGGTCCAGGAATCAACCATCCGGTACTATCCTTCCAGAGGGAAGGCCAAAAACCAGAGAGCGAAAGAAAACCTGTTGGAGATTGGGACATCCAGGAACAACACCATCCTGCAGGGGAGGAAGGCCACAAAAGGCTTCCGGAGGGATCATCAATCACAACCGGATGAAAGAGTTCAATATACAGGCAGACACGCCCCAACAACAACTCATGTTGGAGATCGGAGATACCAAGAAGCAACCAGATCTCTGATGAAGATAGATAGGCATTGACAAAGCTCATCAAGCTAACAACTCTGCTGAGGAATCTATCCGAGGGAATGCCGGATTATTGGGATGTCAATCCACCAAATACCGGATCTTCCAAAGACAAGCACCTATGCCGGGGAGAGGAGAAGACTGCTCTGCTGGAGAGACGAAAGTTGAAGTCTTCAATAAACACTCTGCTTGGGAACTGGCCCACAAAAGCGTTCGAACAACAACTTTGCTGGGAATGCCCCACGGTAGGGCTCAAACAGCACTCTACTGGGGATGCCCCACAATAGAGCTAACAGGGAATTGGAGGAAGAATGTTGCACTGCCGGGGACATGAAGATGAACAACTTCAACCATCACTGCACTGAGCAACCTTGCTGGGGAGAAACCATAAGAGGTTCTACAGGAAAAAGATACAGTTATGCTCGAGATACGAACAAATGTCTTACCTGTTGGTAATCATACCACCTTTGAGAGAGCACTGCGGACCTCCTAAGTATCCTTCCATCATTGTGAATGTTCACTTTGTTTAAGAATAATTTTTGAAAAATTTGTTTATTTTGAAAACAATGATACTTTATCAATTAAAACATGCAAAACATTTGTTGAGTTGAAACAAATAAGAGTGCAAATAATTGGATAAAAGCTCAAATTGATGTGATGGAATGGTAGTCTGCAAATGGCGAGACTCCATAGATCTGTACAAGTTTGAAATCGGTGATATATATTGGAGAGGGCTACATTGAACATAATGACCTTTACTCTACCATTCCGAATTTCGATGTATCCGGAGCTTCAGTCGACGACGAATCGAGAATTCCTGACAGATGACAGATGTAGAGCACAGTCTTGTCAAGATGCAGTTACTTGCCAAATCCCTAATTTTTGCTGAGATTGCCCCAGTGTGAGGTGATCAATCTGGCGGGATGCAAATTCCTTTTTTTTCAATGTCTCTAACTTTTGCCTGGATCGCCCTTTCGGGTTTTCAATCCACTGAGACGCTCCTTTTTGCCTAAGTCGCCCTTTGGGGTGTTCGACTTAGCGAGCTATTTTGCTTTTTCTTTGTTTTAGGCGAAGTATTTCTTGACTGCATCTGGATTCACAGGACGAGTGAACTTCTCCATCCATTGTTGTAAGTGTCAAAGCACTGCCTGAAAAGGCTCTCTTGACAACATATGGACCTTCATAGCTTGGGGTTCACTTGCCCCTGGCATCGAGCGCGAAAGACTAGACTTTCTTGAGCACAAGGTCACCTTTTCGGAACACCCGAGGCCTGACCTTCTTATCGAATGCTTTCTTCACTCTCTGCTGATGTAACTGACCACGCCACATGGCAGTTAATCTCTTCTTTTCGATTAGATTCACTTGGTCGTAATGACTCTGAATCCATTCAGCATCAGTCAACTTGGGACTTTGAGGGTGCTATTTTTCTTTTGTTTCTTTCTTTCTTTTTCTTTCTTTTTGTTTTTTTTTATTTCTTTTGATTTCTTTTGATTTTGCACCCTCCTCTTTTTTTTCTCTTTTTTTTTTCTTTTTTTTATGCCCCAATTGGCTGTTCTGCTGATTCTCGAGATGCAGCTGAGTGATCTTCTTTTCTTGCTCAAGAAGTCGGGAAATACCGTCAGGAATCCCTTCAACATCATCTTCTTCCGCTTCGAATACAGGGAATTTAAAATTGGGAGATGACGTCGGATCATTATGTTCAATGGGTTTAAGAAACACATGCGTAATGATTTTGAGTATGAAAGCTTTTTGAAAATCTAACAAGACAATCGTTATGCAGATGAAAAGATTGCTTTTATTCCTGTTTTTAGGGTTTTTTGTGATCACCAATTTCATGCAAAAAGCGAAAAGGGAAAACAATTGGAAAAACAAATGTTTAACATGCTTTTATTTGAATGAAAATATCATTGCACAAAATGTTGCCAACAATGTCATCACTTCTCCTTTTGGCATGGGAGAAGGGTTTTTAAACAAAGTGATTATTACTCTGACTTATGAACAACTGTAGGAACGCCCACAGTGACCCAATTGCGATAGATCCCTCCAGGGATAACAAATGTCAGTATCCTTTGCATCAGCAGCTTCTGCTTTTGAACAACCCTCTTCGTTGAAGACCTCAGAAGAAAAGCCAACGCCAGCCCGGGGCTTGTTATCTTCAAGCTTGATTACCATGGGGACCTAAGTCCTCAAAGCTCAGAATACCTGATCTGATAAGGTCCTGCACCTTATTCTTCAGCTGAAAGCAACTTTCCACATCATGACCAGGAGCACCCGAATCATACACACAATGCTGATCAGGCCTATACCACCACCGAGGGTTGACGGGTATAGCCGGCGGGTCTCTGGGAGTAATCAAGTTCCGCTCTATCAAAGACGGATACAGTTCTGCGTATGACATAGGGATCGGATCAAAAATGATCTTCTTCCTCTCATTACTTGTACTGGCTTGATTACCATTGTGAGGCTGGTAAGCCTGCTGTTGAGGACGATGCTGTTAATGCTGATATTGCTGAGCTGGTCTTCTCTGCTGTTGGGGTTGAGTAGCTGGAATAGTCACGGCAGCAGCCTGACGATACTGTCCTATGTCCACATTCCTCCGACGGTGCACAACATTTGTTTCACTCTCTCCCCTTTTGGGTGCCCCAGAGTATGTCTTTTTAGAACTCAAAGAACTTGAAGAGCCAGGATCTTGAATCTTTCCTGCTTTAATGAGACTCTCAGTCCTCTCCCCACAGACAACAACATCAGAAAAGCTACTGAATGGGCAACTACCCATGCGATCCATGAACACACCCTGAAAGGTCCCGATGAACATGTCAGTCAGCTCTCTTTCCAACATCGGAGGTTGTACTCTTGTGGCTAACTCACGCCACCTCTGGGCGTACTCTTTGAAGCTCTCACCAGACTTCTGACACAGGCTCTGCAGCTGAGTTCGGCTCGGAGCCATATCCATGTTGTACTTATACTGCCTCAGAAAGGCTTCACCCAGATCTTTCCAGCTTCTGACTGATTCTTTCTTCAGATCCATGTACCAGTCCAAAGACGCTCCAGACAAACTATCTTGGAAAAAGTACATCCACATCTTCTCATCGTCAGTGTATGCTGAGATTTTCCTGTAGTAGGCCTGCACGTGAGTGCGAGGGCAAGAAGTACCATTGTATTTGTCAAAGGACGGCGCCTTGAATTTGTAGGGGATCCTCAGCCCATCCACCAGACCCATGTTGGTCACATCAAAACCCAGGGAATTCTGACATTCCATAGCTCTTATTTTCTCAGCAAGGGCGTCAACTTTTCTATCCCTCTCTTCAGTCCTTACAACCTCATCATCATCACTGAGCAGAGTGAACATGTCTTCCTGTCTATCAACAATCGGAGCAGGATGACGCACAGGAGCCCGGGTAGCTCTGGCATTGTCAGTCTCTGCAACAAGGGGTTGTCCGTTGATTCTGATCCCCCTTAACTCTTCACCCACAACATAGTCGTTGGCGGGAGCAACAGCATTGACATTCTCATGAACAGGCACGCCCACCGGCGACGCTCAGTTGGACTGCGGAATCACGGTCTCCTGTCTCTGAACCAGGGCTCGAAGTTCTTCTTGACCTTGCGCAACCCCTTGCATCATCGTCATAAATTGGGCCATGTTCGCCCTCATCTCAGCCAACTCCGTCTGAACTTGATCCATACTTCTCTGTTGGTTGAGTCTGGTTGAATAACGGTGCGGTCTCTGATCAGCTATCCTGCCTGACACAGGAACCAGAGTGAGAAGTCTCGATCAAGAACACCTGTAATGCAGGAATGATATGAGTATGATGCTTGCGATGCGTATGCAGGTTAACTTTTTTCATGCATTATTATTATTTATTTATTTTTTTGAAAATAAACATGCTATGATGCAAATGATGGAGCCATGACTGGTCGGCTGAGCATCTCGCGGCACAGGATCAAAGTTTCGGCTTGAACTTGGAACCACGAATTCATCTGAAACCCAAAGTCATCTGAACCCATACTTCTGAACCACATCCACATCTGAGCAAGTACCCCCAAATTCAGCCCAGGGATCCGAAATAAATGGAACCCTCTGATCAATACCAGGGTCAAACCTCCGGCGTCTCAAAATAAAGATCCATAAATCCGACTTAACCATAATCACCATCACAGAATCACTGGCAGAAACTGTACTTGCAAGAATCAAACCCTCCCCTCACAGGTGAATTCTAACAAGGTCATCCTAAGGCGGACAATGGTCTCGACAATTGGGCGAAGATACTCAACGGGTTTGCCCTTTCGGGTGTGCCGTTGTAGCTCTCTTAAGATCGTCTAAACCAAAGATCCGGGAAAGAACGGTCACCAAAGTCAATAGCTCAGATGAGATCACCCAACCTGAGTGGAATAACTCCAAACGGAAGGACTCTCTCAAATGAACCTCGTCCGGCTGTGGTGACACGTCGCAACAACATGCTGATACATCAAGTGAGGAAACGCGAGACCACACTAATCCTAGGTGTATACTCGGGCCTGGGTTTTAGCCCCACTCAGAACACCCACCCCAAACAGAGGAACCAACCTGTACAGGATCAACACAATGATAGTATGATGCATGCAAACAGATATGCACATATATACAACATAATAATCATAAATGCAATAAATAGAGCAACACAAGCAACCTAACCCTATCCTAGAGAGCGCTAGGAGAGACTCGATTAGGGAAGATGGACCAGCAAGAGGTCAACTTCTATAAATCCCCAGCAGAGTCGCCAGCTGTCGCATTACGCGAAAAACCGGCGGGAAAACAAAACAACAGATCCGCCACCGTGCATTATTTATCCCAAAAAAGGGAAAGGAAACGCTCGAAGTAAACCTGGAAAGAACATGGTCTCACGACCAGAGAGAGATGGGATCGGGAGTCGGTTATGCGAAGGGAAGGTATTAGCACCCCTACACATCCGTCGTACTCGACGGGATCCACGCACAAAAGGAAGGATAAAGGTTGCTAAACACTGCTCAAACAAACATCAAACACACACTGGCTGAAAAGAGACACAGAAAACAAGAGAAACTAACTCGGCAGGATATCGCATCCTGGGCCTACGTAGTCTGTCAGGCACAGACATCAGAGTCGACGTAGTTCGGGACAGGGGGGAAACGTGCTCGCTAGGATGTCGCATCCTATGCATGCGTATCTTCTTGGACTAAAGAAGAATCAGAGCACTTGTAGCTCAGCTAACGCACGCCAAGCAAAACCACACAGGAAACCGACTGTCAATCGCTGGACTTACGTCAGACTCCACACAAACAGGCAAACATGGAGATCGAATGCCAATCGCTGGACTTACATCATACTCCGAACCAACAAACACACACAGGAAACCAACTGTCAATCGTTGGACTTACGTCAGACTCAAACAAGCAAACTGGAAACCGAATGACAATCGCTGGACTTACATCGGACTCCAACCAGAAAAGGAGAAACAACTCACACAAACAAAACAAAAGGGCGCTCGGAGAGATCAGCTCATCTCCTGCCTACGTACCTCATCTGGTATGAGGATCAGGGCGACGTAGTTCCCCTATGCAGGGAAAAAGGACTAGCCTAACCAGATACAAAGGGAGACACAAACTACTAGGGAGACTACGACTCGAGCCTAGAAGTTGTCATGCATACCATCCCTGAGTTAAGGTTGCTATCTAACTTGCACAGGGAGCAAGCTATCCTAAACAGCACAGGCAAAGCAAACATTCACACAAATAGCACACACTATATACAAACAAAGTGGGCTCACACAAGGTTAAGCTTTAGTCAAGGGGTCATGTCAACCTCGACAAACAAGCCACTGTAACAGGGTGATGTTAGCTCTTAACCCTAACATTGAGAGTTAGGGTGAAGCAGATGAAATGGGAAGTGAAGATAAGACTTCACAGCTCTTATCCCTGGCCTGGGAGAGCTTCAGACAAATGAAAGTGTGGGAGTTCAGAAAGTTGGAACTCTTCTCCACATATGACTGACTCAACAAGGATCTTGGGTTAATATCCACAATGCATCAACATGTAATGTGAGCAAAGGGATGACACACTGAATAGCAGGAGATGGATTGCACATCTCTTTTATCTGCCAATTGCCTCATAGAGGTCTTTTCCTGCTTGGCACAAAAGTAAACAAACACAAGCATTGCATCTTAAGGAGGACTTCAGACAGGTGCCTGCCCAAGTAACAGGACAGGTCTTCCAGACTACATGAAGTCAGAGAAGTTATACCTCAAATGGTTAAGCAACCAAGCAAAGCAAAAACAAGTTCAAAATGAACTTAAGCAACTAATGTACCTGAAAACAATCTAACTCAGTCAGTACACAACTCAAAAAGTCAAACAGACGGTTAAATGTCAACAGTCCACAATAGTCAAACAAACAATGCATCAATGAGCAAGGCACAAGCTCAACTCAAGTGAGCTAAAAGCCACCTACAAGACAAGTCAAGATTAGTCAATCATTAACCAATTAGGCAACTTAAGCAATGTGAATCAATCTCCTCATGGCCATATGCTTCTTATCCTGAAACAAAACTCAAACATAAGCACAAACCACTACGACAAGGCCTAGGGTCAAAGATGGAGAAATAATCCAAAACAGAACATGAAAATTGACATGAATCAAATTAAACCAATTAAGAACACAATCCAAAAGGTCTCATGTCAATAGCATCAACCAAATTCATTTCACAAATCAATCATGGCAAGGCATGCAAGTTAGAACCAGACTGAGACAACAGAATGAACAAATCCACATTAATTGGAAAATGGTTCAATTAATTCCAAGGAAAAACATCGCTAAACAGCACACATAACATGATCAACACACCAAAAATCAAGGCATTTGGACAAGTATAAGCATGGTAATCAAATTCCATAAGGCAAGGTAAGCACAAACAAGCGCAACTAGGACACAAGTTTCTACATCAACTTCACACAAGCCTAAAACAGAATTGGCAAATGATAAAGACCTCAAACCAAAGCCACAATAAACTTCAAAGTGTCTAGAAACAATGTGCAAAATTTCATATTCATAGGATAAACAACCATCATTTCACAAATCATTGAAGTTCATGACTATTCAAAAGTCCACAAATGGTCATCCAGCAAGAAAAATACCAAACAAATCAGAAATCAATTCAAAAATTCCACAAAACATCATGATCAATCCTAACATCAAGAAGAAGCATCATGCAAAAATTCACATCATTTGGCAATTATTTGGCATAGCAAAGAAAATCATCAAATTGAGCAAGCAAAGGTGTGAGACACATTGTCACACCTACATTAACTAGACCATATCTCAACAACCAGAAATGCTAAAAATGCAAACTCAACACCAAAAGGTCCCTAAAGATGTCTAGTTTAAGCATGCAAAATTTCAAGAACATTGGATTTAAACTCATCATTTCACAAAGCAAATGGCAAGCAAGGTACCAAAAAGCACATGCATACACAAACCCTAGGCAAAATTAAATTCCAACCGTGCACAATTTCTGGAAAAATACTCAAAAAATACTAGACATGATGAGGAACAAGATGCAAAAATTCCCAAGTCATTTGGATCATTATTCATGGAGTTATGCATTTTTTAAATGGATGAAAAAAATAAAAAAACATGATGAACTAGCATGAACATGGATGAAGGAAAGGAATAAAATGCAACAGGCTTTTGGAAATGTGCAACAGCTGGGATTCGAACTGAGTGAGTATTTGAATTGAGCGCGTTTCTTAATGAAGCACACCGTTTCATTAAGTCTGTGTGGCAACGCAAATCAACAGCAACCAATCATTGTGCCACGCCATGGCCACGTGGTCCAATACATGGATACAAACAGAAAAACGCATGCAAACACGCCAGGCATGGATTAAACGCGTTTTGGAAAGCAAAACCCTAAGATATTCATACAGTTCATCGTGTTCATATGCTCAAGAACACAATTGTCCAGAAATCAAAAACCAGTACACCATTGGATAGATCTTCCAACGTACATCACGGATCAAAGCTCAATTTAACCTAATTCGACCTAGGTTCAAAGATTCGAGCGAAAGAAGTTTCACCTATCAAACTTATAATTACCATAACTACTTCATTACTTCATGAAAATCAATGAAACTAAGCTCAGATTAATCACCACTGAAAGATCTACAACATGCATCTATCAATTTCGTGAATCATGAGAGTCGAATTCTGACCTTTAAGGATATGCAGAAGTGAAACAGGTTGATCTGAGCCTTGCTAAGCACAAACAGTTCTTCCTCAACTCTTGTATGATGATTTGGATGAAGGCTTAATGCTCAATTGTGCTTGATATTGCTTAAATCTCCAACTTCCATTAATGGATGCAAACTTCAACAGCTTCGAATTGGCATGAAACTTGATGGATCTTGCTTCCAAAATGCTCTTCAATGCTTGTGGATGAAGGATTAACCAAGAACAAGGCAATGTTTTTTGAATAAATTTGATGAAAAAGTGAGAGAACCAAATGAAGAAAATTGTGAAAATGGATCTAGATCTGAGAATTATGATGTGTTAATCATGAATTCTGTTATGATTATGTTTATATATGACGTGCTAATGAAGTTTGTTAATCACAATTAAGCTAATGCCAAGGGATTAGTGAAAACCAAGTGTTTATGCAAATGTGCCAATTTACCTCATGCATGGCAAGGCAATGCTACAGTGCACGAAATTTGAACCCAATTCACTCCAAATGTTGTTTAGAACCAAGTGCAAGTGGTGGGAAGTGAAAACAATGAGCCAAATTCAAATTACCATTTTCCCTCCAAAATTCAAATGAAAATTCACATATTTTTGTGATGAAAATGCATGGTATGTGATGCATCTTTTGGATAGTTCATGTCAAGAGAGAAATGTTGCAAAAAGAACCACTTCATTTGGCCTTATGGTTTGAAAGTTATGCCTTCTTGAAGTTCAAATTCACTTGGCAATGATTGATCCATATCTTCTCAACCATACATGAGAAATTCATGTTCTTGGACTTTTTGGAAAGGTGAGAGCAAGATATTCAATTTTCATGTTGGACAAAATTTAATTTGAATCATTCTTAATGATGTAATCTTGAGGAGAAGACCTTTCCATTTTTGGCAATTTCAAATTACAGACCACTTACTATTTTTGGAAACTTTTCATCTGACCTCAAATTCTTTATTGTTGATGTTTGAAATGTCAAATGAGACTTGTATGGACATGAATGAGGCCTCTCTAACCATCTCCCATCTTCAAATTCATGATTGAATGCACAATTGACTTTGGTTGACTTTCTAGGGTTTCAGATGAATTGCATCTTGACTGATGACCTCTGAACATCCAACCTTTGGCCAAACCACTTCAAAATGATCCTTGAATCATATGAACTCCTTGAACCAACCCTAGGGCTTTGCTTCCATAGGATATGCACTTGCTTGCTTGCACAACTGGATCTCCTGACCAGTCTTGACTGATGACTTGCACTAGGCAATGGACAATGCAATGCTATGCAGTGGACAATGCAATGCTAATGACCTAAGCATGAAAATGTATATACAAAATGGGAGGTGCAAATTTGAGGTGCTACACCTTCTTCCCAAGAGATTGCTGACATGCTTCACATAGATGTATCTGATGTTGTTGCTCATATGACTACCAAAGGTGGAATTCAAGGTCTCCCGTCTGATTTTCTCATTGACCAAGCTACTTTGTTTGGAAAGGCCATTAGTGAGGACGCCTTTGAAGCCATATTTTTACTTCTCATCTATGGGTTAGTGTTATTTCCCAACATCGACAATTTTGTGGATGTGAACGCTATTAGGATTTTCTCTACTCTTAATCATGTTCCGACTCTGTTGGGTGACACTTATTTCTCTTTGCATATGAGGAATGCAAAAGGTGGTGGATCCATTGTATGTTGTTTGCCTCTGTTTTACAAGTGGTTTATTTCGCACTTGCCTCAGACGCTCGCCTTCAAGGAGAACAAGGGATGTCTACGGTGGTCTACGAGACTTATGTCTCTCACTAATGATGATATCTTTTCGTATAACCGTGTGTATGATGGTGTCCAGATTATTGACTCTTGTGGTGAATTATCCAATGTGCCTCTTCTTGGTACATGTGGTGGAATTAACTACAACCCTGTTTTGGCTCGCCGTCAGCTTGGGTTCCCCTTAAAGGATAAACCTAACAACATTTTGTTGGAAGGTGTGTTCTTTCAAGAGGGTAAAGATACCCAGAACATGAAGGGAAGGATGGTCCATGCCTGGTGCAAAGTTCATAGGAAGGGAAGGAAGGAGCTTGGTCCGAAGAATTGTATTGCTTTGGAACCTTACACCGCTTGGGTGAGGAAGAGAGATCTTGAGTACTGCATGCCCTATGATTATCCAAGACCTAACCCTATGGTTATGGTTGGGCCTTCAACCCTCCCTAACCAAGGAGTAGAGGAGTTGAGAGATGAAGATCGGTTGCGTGCTTGGGTTCTTGAGCGAGAGGAACTTCTTCAACAGCTCAGAGATGAAGATGCAGTGATAGATTTTCTGGAGCATCAGGTTATTGATGAGCCTGATGATATGGTTACTTCTCTTCTTCCTCAGTCATCCAGGTTTTGGAAGAGGAAGTATGATCGACTCGCCAAGGAGAAGGTCGATATGGAAGCAGCTTATGAGAGACAGGTGAAGAGGCTTCGTGCAGCTTATCATCCAATCTCGAGAGCTTTGGACGATTGTTTATAGGGCTCCATAGGATGTTATTTCTCCTTTTCTCTTGTATTGTATTTGGTTACCAAAACTGTACTACTTCTTTGGGGTAAAATTTTTTCCAAATATTATTGCTATGAGCATTCCATATATGTCTTAAAAGATTAATATTTTCAAATATTTGCAAATAGATCTCAAAAGTTCCTCTGAAATAAAAATAAACCATATGCACAAACATTGCATGCATCATATGCATAAGTAGGTTTTGTTCTGAGCTTCTCGATCAGTGGTCTAACTCTTTGCTCTTCATTTATTTTAAAGACAAGCTGACGCACCGGTATAACACGAGAGCCAATCTTCCAAAGATCATGGAGCATCTAGAACAAGAGAACTGGGAACTGAACGAACAGGTTGCTAGGCTGACTCCAATGATGGAGTCAGTGTTGGCTGCCCAGAGCCAATCGTCGCCAACTCCTGCAACTCCTCCCCAGAGGACTGTCATCTTAGAAGTTGCAACTTCTACTGTTCCTGCTGCAACAACCCATTTTGCACCATCCATTCCAGCCAGGTTCCCTTGGGGAATGCCCACCAACTTTGTGCCCTAGGGTTTTGCTCCAACTCTTGCTTCTCTATCGGCATCTAGCCCGGTCCTTTTTGTGCCACATCTCGTTGTGCACACCTTACCAAGAGTTGAAGACACCATCTATCATTCTGAGCCATCTGAGGGCCCAGATGTTTATGAAAAGATGTACAAAATGAAAGACCAATTCCTTGAGCTGCGCAACGAACTAAAGACTCTGAGGGGTAAGGACCTCTTCGGTAAAAGTGCTGTTGAGTTGTGCCTTGTGCCTAACATGAAGATCCCTGTTAAGCTCAAAGTGCCTGACTTTCAGAAATATAAGGGAAACACATGCCCTCTCAGCCATCTTGGGATGTATGCTCGCAAGATGTCAACGGAAATAGATAATGACCAGCTGCTCATCCACACTTCCAGGAGAGTCTATCTGGTACTGCTTGTAAGACCCCAATTTTGTCCCTAAGATCCCTCATGGCATCATAACATTGCATTTGGCATTGCCTCAAGGATCATTAGCATCTTGGTTCCCCTTGCCTTTGGGTGGGGCTCGTTGTGAGTGGTTTGAGATCACCAAGCATGCTTGAATTGTATATCATTTCTTTTCTTATTTTGTTTACTAACCAAAAGCACAAAAATATGTCACTAACACCTTTTGTTTGTAGCTTGATCAATCACAAGGTCTAAAGCTTCAAGGAGATCATTGGTACAAAGACATGGTCAAGAAGAGATGATAGCAAGCATGGTAATGGTTCCCAAAGCTCTCATCCACCAAGTATGCCTCCCTAGCATCTCAATTCATCATTTTGGTCATATCAAGTCAAAAGGTTTGAGGTCTTGTTCTTCAAGGAAACCCTAATTCATCTGTGCACCACAATGCCTTGCTCTTGAAGCAACCTCAGCCCATGATCAAATACAATCAAGGGAAGTTCTTTAATTCATCATTTCATGCATATTTGAACTCATTTTAGTATACTCAATCATCAATTCATCAAGATATGGTTTGTGGACTTGAGAAGTTGATCAGTCAATTCATCTGACTATTTTGACATGCACTGAGACTTAACGTTTTATGTGTTGGTCAAATGGAGATGGTTCCAAAAGAAAAAATGTTCTTAAGGACAATATGAACAACTTTCATGTTCATAAAATATTGAGTTGAAGCTTGTAAGGCCATCTGTCATTCCAATACATTATAGGTCATTTTAACTCAAACCTTAATTTTGGGTCAACTTCCCAAGGACATAACTCATTCTTTTTTTATGATTTTGAGGTGGGATCAAATGCATTGGAAATATTAAGATGTCTACTTAAATTTTTATGTTGAACAAAATTTCAAAATCTCAAAGGAAATACATGTGATAATGCAAGACATTATAGGTCCTTTTTGACCAAATGCATTGAAAGGCAAAAAAGAGTCCAACTTCAAGTGCCCATAACTCTTTCATCAAAACTCCAAATGATTCAAAATTTAAGTCCATTTTGATTGTTTTGAAAATATCTACAACTTTTATGTTTGAGATGTTTCCATTTGGGGCTTGCATCATCAAAACATAAGGGCTTGAACATTGGCCAAATTTGGAAACCTTGCATTGACATTTTTTTTGCACATCACACTTTAAACTCAAATTTCATAAATTTCCACACTTCAAATGAGTTTTTGTCCAACATAACATTTGTTCCTTATACAAAGACCTTTCCAACCATTACTCACATGCCTATGTGTGGATTTTCTAAATAGTATTTTCGAAGAGGTGAATGTTTAGGTTCAATTGTGGAATTCATGTTGAAATCTTGTTGCACAAGCCAATTCAAAGCAAATTACACGTCCAAACCTTTGGCATTTAAGTTCAGCTTGCAATTGGCATTGTTTTTGGGCCTTGAGCATGATCATGCAAGCCCATGCAAGTGGTATCCAAATTCATGCACATGGATCATTTCATCATTCCCTTGCCTTTCCCTCTATAAATAGAGACCATATGCCATTCAAATTTCACACCTGATTCAACCTGAATTGCTGCAGAAATCAAAACTCAACTTCTCACCAAAGAAGCAATTTCATTTTCTTCAAAATTTTCAAATCCAAAATTCAACTTCATCTGGTTGAGTTCTTGGATCTTAAGCTTCTAAACCTTCACCATTTATCTCACTGATCTTCTGTTTTGGCAAAGCAAGCAAAGAATCAAGCTCAAGTTCCCAGAATTCAAGCTTACACTTCAACTGGTATTTTTCTCGAATCTCATCATCCATTGACCTATTTACTTGGATCTAGTGTTTTCTGAAGTCCTCATTTGAGAGGCAAGCTAGTGGTAGCTTTAATTTCGTTTTTTCTTGATCTGCATTTCCTATACCTGAATCTTCCACCTCAGATTTCTCAACCTATAGGAATCTTGAGTGTGATTCAAGGTTATAGGGGTGATGTACATCACCCCAGCTTCATTATGGTATAAGGATCGTGTACTTTGGTTGCCTTTTGAATCTCTACAATTTTGGCCGGAAAATCCAAGCTCACCGGAGAAGACGGTGGCTCCGGTGGCTTCATCATTGCCAGATCAATCCCTGGCCGTGTGATCTCTTTTCCAGATCTAATATGGATCCTTCATTGTTATGACTTTTTATTGGTTTCCATGTGATTGCATTGACCATGAACTACAATAGGCACGCGCCTCTGGATGCTTGGATCTGCTAGCTCAATTAATGAGCTCAGATCCAAGGGCTCTCGTTTTTTGCCATTTTCTATTTTCTGATTTTATTTTCTGTAATTCCAATTATTTTCAAAAATCAATATCTACTTCATTTTTAATCCAAAAAGTATGGGACCAGTTGCATTAGTCTCCAAATAAATTGTAGTTTCTATTACTGATTTTTAATATTTTTTATTTTGTCATTTGATATTTTTTTGTGAATTTTCTATTTTCTGGTTATTTTTAATTCATTTTAAATAGTTTTTTATATTCAAAAAATGCAAAAATATTTTCCTAACCTATTTGAATGATGATGGATCTATGAAAAATATTCTCATCAATTTTTGAATTGATTTGAGATTTATTTGAGATTTTAGTTCAATTAGGTTATTTTTATTCATTTTTAATTGATTAAAAATAGTTTCTGACTTTTAAAAATGCTGAATTTTTTTGTCAAATTTTGTTTGACCTTGTTGAACTTGGGATAAATTACTTGGACCTTTCAAGGTTGATTTGACGTGATTTTGAAGTTTGACCTTCCTTTTATTTTGAATTCAAGTTTATTTTAAATATTAAAAAATCCCAAAAATATTTTATTCATTTCATGATTTCCAATCTTCATCTCACTTCTGTTTTTGATTGTTTGACCTTGACTTTCAATGTTATTGGTCAACATATGAGGATTGGTACATTGTATTTCATTTAATGCACTTTAATTTTGCCATTTCCATTTCTCTTATCCATCTCCTTCTTCTTTTCCTTCTTATTTTCTTTTTGATCAATGAGTTGAAGGTTGATAAGTTAGCATTGGTTAGGGAGACTTAATCTTCCTTGATTCAAATCTAATTCATCTTGATCAATTGATCAAGTCAATGGCTTTGCATTAAGGATAGGTTGTTTCCTAAATCATGCAAAAGGCTTAAACCAATACAAGATCAATCCTTATTTCCTTTTTGGCATGGCAAGTTGTTGGGACTTGGTTCACTAATCAAGACTCCTAACTTGTGTTTGTTGCCTACATTATTATTGACCGGCCTCAGATAGTTTTGACTTCTACATAAGTCCAATTACGATTGCTTAACATAGCGCTAAATTTGCCTTATGGCACACTAACTACTAACACTAACTATTAACAATTAACCTTTACTTTTTGCTCTTTACTTTTATGCAATTTACTATTCTTGCACATATTATCCATTTGCTTTTCTCTTTGCTCACTTGAGCACATGTTTATGTTAATGCCATTTGCCTTTTGCTCACTTGAGCACATAATTGTGTATATATTATTATGCTTGTGTTTTGTTTTGATTGTTATGAACCAAATGCAAGGAAATGGAATTAGTTTCTAGGACTTTCCCTATGCAAATAATGGAGAATTGGACTTAGATTCTAGGACTTTCCTTATGCAAAAATTGGAGAAAATGGACCTTAATGAAGAAGATGGGTTAGAAGGACCAAATCTCTAAACTCACTCTTGTCCATTCTTGTTTTACTTCATGAAACTTTTGATGTGTGTGCTTTTGTGCTAGGGATTCTATGAGCTCAATTGAAGGACCATTGCCATGTTCATCCAAAGTGAAAGATACAAGACACATTGAGGATCTCTTATGAGACTTGTTTGATTGCTTATACTTTGTGATTGCTTATTCCAAAGGATGGGAGCTACTTGGATCATCAATATGATCTCAAGAGAGGAACTCCTTGTGTGGTTTTGTTCTCTTTCCCCTCACCTCTTATATGTTTAGGATTTAGCCCTTCTTCTTCTTCTCTCCACTCTAACCCAAGCCAAAACTCTTTGTGCAAATATTTAACCATTGTTTTTAAACATTAGAAACCTAAGCCTTATGCTTTTGATTTTCAAACTTTCTTTTCATAACACTTATTTTGAATTGAATCTTTAAGTCAACTTTGACCATTTTTGTACATACTTCTAATTGGTAAATATAACCCATTCAAATGTCTTTTTGTGGTTCCAATGGCCACCTTCTTAATCAAATTTTCCATAACCTTTATCTATTAGGTTTGAGTTATCTTTGTGGTAGATGTAATACTCACCTATATCCTTAGTGATGGACAATGAGTCTTCCATGCTTATTATAGGGTTAACCCCTCACTAGCATGTTGAAGCTATCCTCACATGGTGGATTTGTGGTTTGGTTGAGTTTTCTCCCTTTGATAACAAAAGACCTTAAGGCTTTTGGACCAATCAATTCACCAACTTGTTTTGAGATTTTTACCCCGAACTACGAGGTTTTGATCCTAATCTTTTTTAAGATGGTACATAGGCAATGGGTTTATCCATCCAATCACAAAAAATGTAAATAACTTGTATATTCTCTTCTCATCTCCTCAATCATGTTTGCACAAACAAATTTTCCACAAAACAAACAATCTTACAACAAGTGTGAAAAGGGCTCCCTAGGAGTACCTAGGATGTTTTGGGTGCCTAACACCTTCCCATTGCATAACCAACCCCCTTACCCAGATCTCTGTTTCTTTTACTAGTTTTTGTTAAAACTATTAGGTTTTTGTTTGCTTTCTAACCATTCCCTTGGATAAATAGAAGTGCGGTGGCGACTCGACTTGTATGATTTACCTTGGATTTAGTCAATATCTCTAATGGTAACGAATACACCACTACAGAAAAGTGGCGACTCTGTTGGGGAACTAATTTGCCTAGTGGGTTTTGCCAACTTTTCATGCTTGTTGTATTGTTTTGTCTTGTGACATATTTTTGTGCAATTTGGGATTACTGTATTGTATGTAATGATTGATTTGCTTGATATTAATTCCTTGTATGCTTGGTGATCTTTGTGAGATGAGTTCTATACCCGGACTCGAGTGCACTTAGGATAGGAGAATGGCATAGTCTTGTTGACTTGTGTGGAGTTATTCCTTAGCAAGTTGACTTGCAAGTCCATTCACTTGGTGGAGGTCATGTTGGGATCAATAATGTCACACAAGTAAGTTGTGGTTAGACATTATTCTTTCTAATATAGACCTTAGAAGCCAAGGAACTTAGTTTACCAAGCCCATCTTGGCCATTCTTAGGATGTAGTGCGAAAGTCGTTCAAATGTAAGATTTGATACGATTGTTACGCGATACTACACTCATAAGAGTCTCTCTTGAGAATATTTTTGGAATACGAGTAGTCGTTTATCCGGTAATATCCGAAAGATGGGATGATGACTATGGGAACCTCTTGTAGAACATGTTTGGTAGGGTTAAACCCTAGTACACTCCCTTTGGGTGGTCCTTAACCAAGACTTCATGCTCGTGACTCGCAACAAACCCTTGATTCATGGTCGATCCGTTCATGTATCCTTAATATCAATGGAACTTGGGTGTTGATAAGGTGTAAACCATAATCCACCAAAATGGATGATTGATATTAAGGATAACATGATCCATCCCATGACCTTTGTTTGGTGTGCTTTGCTTAATCCTTGAGTGTGATTGTTGCATTCATGCATTCATGCACTCATTTGCATCCATATCATCAATAATGAAGAAAATTTTCAAGGAACTTAAGGGGTTTATTTGCAAAATTTTCAGACATGGAAAGACAAAGAAGGAATACAAAGAAGTACAGCTTCAGACAACCGGATCTGAAAGAGTTAAGGAATCTGACATCCTATGTATTGGATCCTTTGGGCTTCAAAACTCGTTTTGGGAAGCTTCTTCCTCTTCTGACTACTCAGGTGGATGAATGGTTGATGAGTGTATTGGTGCAGTTTTATGATCCTTTGTACCGTTGCTTCACGTTTCCGGATTTCCAACTTTTACCTACGCTTGAGGAGTATGCCTATCTTGTGGGTATACCTATTCTAGACCAATTGTCGTTCAGTGGCTTGGAGAGTATTCCTACTTCTCAAGAGATAGCTGACATGTTGCACATAGATGAATCTCTGGTTGGTGCTAATATGACTACCAAAGGTGGAATTCAAGGTCTTCCTTCTGAGTTCCTCATTGCTCAAGCTACTGTATATGGGAAGGCCATGAGTGAGGATGCCTTTGAAGCTATATTTGTACTTCTCGTCTATGGATTGGTATTGTTCCCCAACATTGACAAGTTTGTGGATGTGAACGCTATTAGGATTTTCTCTACTCTTAATCCCGTTACGACTCTGTTGGGTGATACCTATTTCTCTTTGCATATGAGGAATGCAAAGGGTGGTGGCGCCGTTGTGTGCTGTTTGCCTCTGTTGTATAAGTGGTTTATTTCTCACTTACCACAAACGGTCGCCTTCAAGGAAAACAAGGGATGTCTACGATGGTCCACGAGACTCATGTCTCTCACTAATGATGATATCTTTTGGTACAACCGTGTGTATGATGGTGTGCAAATTATCGACTCTTGTGGTGAATTCTCCAATGTACCTCTTCTTGGTACATGTGGTGGGATTAACTACAACCCTGTTTTAGCACGTCGTCAGCTTGGGTTCCCCCTAAAGGATAAACCTAATAACATTCTGTTAGAGGGTGTGTTCTTTCAGGAGGGTAAAGATCCCTAAAACTTGAAGGGCAGAATGGTCCGCGCTTGGCGCAAGATTCATAGGAAAGGAAGGAAAGAGTTGGGTCCTAAGAATTGTGTTGCTATGGAGCCTTACACTGCTTGGGTTAGGAGGAGAGCGTCTGAATATCTCATGCCTTACGAGTATCCGAGACCTACACCTTTGGTTATGGCTGGGCCTTCAACCCTCCCTAACCAAGGAGTAGAGGAGTTGAGAGACGAAGACTAATCACATGCCTGGATTCGTGAAAGGGAAGAGTTGCTTCAGCAGATCAAGGAGAAGGATGCTTTGATAGAGTTCCTCGAACATCAGGTTATTGATGATCCTGATGATGCATGGACTTCTCTACTTCCTCAGTCTTCCAAGTTTTGGAAGAGGAAGTACGATCGACTCGCCAAAGAGAAGGCGGATATGGAGGCAGCCTATCCTCCTGTGTCCCGAGCTTTAGATGATTGTTTCTAGGGATCCATAGGATGATTATTTTCCTTTTCTCTTGTATATAATTGACAATGATGTACTTCTTTTCCCTGATATTATTTGATGAGATATTTCCATATGTGATAAATGTTTAATATTTCCAAAATTTGCGAATAAAACCCTAGAGTTCCTTTGAAATAAAAAACAAATCATATGCACAAGCATTGCATGCATCATGTGCATAAGCAGGTTTTGTTCCCGGCTTCTTGCCCTGTGGTCTAACTCTGTGTTTTTCATTTATTTTGAAGACAAGCTGACTCAACGGTACTACACCAGAGCCAACATTTCAAGACAGGTGGATCATCTAGAACAAGAGAACCGCGAGCTGAAAGAGGAAGTGGCCAGACTGAGTGCCTTGATAGAATCATTCTTGGCTACCCAGAGCCAGTCTTTCCGACGCCTTCAACTCCTCCCCAGAGGACAGTTATCTCTGAGATTGTCTCCTCAACTGTGCCTGCAGCCAGTGCACACTTTGCTCCAACGGCCATCCCAGCCGGATTCCCGTGGGGGATGCCTCCCAATTTCATACCTGAGGGTCCTGCTCCTACCTTTGCTTCTATGCCGGCATCTAGCCCGGTCCTTGCTGTTCCTCCTCCCGTCGTGCATACCATGCCCAGGGTAGACGACACCATCTATCATTCTGAGCCATCTGAAGGCCCAGATGTCTATGAGAAGATGGACGCTATGAACGATCAATTTCTTGAGCTTTGCAAGGAATTGAAAACTCTCAGAGGAAAGGATCTTTTCGGCAAGTCTGCTGCTGAACTTTGCTTGGTTCCCAATGTGAAGATCCCTGTGAAATTCAAGGTCCCTGACTTTGAAAAATACAAGGGAAATACTTGTCCTCTCAGCCACCTGGTCATGTATGCCAGGAAGATGTCAACTCAGACCAATAATGACCAGTTACTCATCCACTACTTTCAGGACAGTCTGTCCGGTGCCGCCCTGCGTTGGTACATGGGTTTAGACAGTGCGAACATCCGATCCTTCAATGATCTTGGCGAGGCCTTCGTCAAGCAGTACAAGTATAATGTGGATATGGCTCCCGATAGGGATCAATTAAGGGCCATGTCCCAGAAGGACAAGGAAACATTCAAAGAGTACGCCCAGAGGTGGCGAGAGTTAGCAGCACAGATTGTGCCCCTGCTGGAAGAGAAGGAAATGACCAAGATCTTTCTGAAGACCTTGAGTTCATTCTATTATGAGCGGATGATTGCTAGAACTCCTTCTGACTTCACCGAGATGGTGAATATGGGGATGCGTCTAGAAGAAGGGGTTAGAGAAGGACGTCTAAACAGAGAAGAAGGCTCTTCTGCCAAACGTTATGGGGAGTTTGCAAAGAAGAAAGATGGAGAGGCACATGCTGTGACCTCCCGTGTGAAACCAAGAAGACCCTCGGTGAGGAGGAAGACCGTGCGTCCCGTCGGTAACCAGCACCAGGTGGCTCATATAGCACCTGTTTTCAGAGACAATCAACAGTATCAGCAACATAGCAACAATCAGCAACCACATCCACAGTATCAGCAACAACAGCACCGTCCGCAGCAACAGGCCTACCAGCCTCGAAACAGTAATCAAACCAGCACGAGTTACGAGAGGAAAAGGGTCACTTTCGATTCTATTCCAATGACGTATGCAGAATTATATCCCTCTTTGATAGAGAGGAAGTTGATTACTCCGAGAGACCCACCGGCTATACCTGCTAACCCCCAATGGTGGTATAAGCCCGAATTACATTGTGTTTACCATTCTGGTGCTCCCGGCCACAACGTGGAGAATTGTTACCCTTTGAAGACCAAGGTTCAAGACCTTGTGAGGTGTGGCATTCTATGTTTTGAGGACGTAGGTCCTAATGTGAAGAAGAACCCATTGCCCGAGCATGGGAAATCTGTCAACATGGTCCAGGGCTGCCCTGGCAAGTACAAAGTCAAATATGTCAGTCATATTCGACAGTCTCTTGTTGAAATGCATCGTTTTCTATGTGAGTACAATCACCATGAGCACGACCATGATAGATGCCGAGTATGCTCTGTTAACCGATTGGGTTATCGCCAGGTGCGCAAGGATATTTCGGAAATGTTGGATGAAGGAGTCATTGAGATTCTTCAGAATAGGAATGTTGACGAAGATGAGCCTGAGGTCAACGTAATTTCCCCAGTATTCCGGATGCCCGGGCCTGTTATCATCAAGTATGATGGTAGCAAGCAGAAGGCTTCTCCTGCTCTTATCATTAAGCCTGCCGGTCCAGTACCGTACTCCTCTGAAAAAGCAATTCCCTTTCGTTACAACGTTGTTGCTGTAGAAGATGGGAAAGAAGTGTTCTTACCATCCTCCTCTGTTGTCAGCATTGCGGATGTAAGTGGTTTGACCAGCAGCAGTCGTGTGTTTTCAGCACCTCCCAAGCCTCAGGCTAATGTTGGTTTTGTTGAACGCCCGATTGGGAATGCGGTGAGCACTCCGAATCCGGCACCTGTTGTGAAGCCCTCCTCTACATTGATAACTCCTACTTCTGTTGGCCCGAGTGGCAATGTGAAAGAAGACTGTGATGAGATGCTAAGGCTCATCAAGAGAAGTGAGTACAATGTTGTAGACCAGCTTCTACAAACTCCATCCAAAATATCGGTGTTATCTTTGCTCTTGAATTCAGAACCACATAGAGAGGCACTGCAGAAGGTATTGGATGTGGCATATGTAGATCATGATGTCACAATAGAACAATTCGATAGCATTGTTGCAAACATTATCGCTTGTAACAACTTGAGTTTCTGTGACTCTGATCTCCCTGAGGAGGGAAGAGACCACAACTTGGCATTACACATATCTATGAACTGCAAAGACGACGCCATGTCCAATATGTTGGTAGACACTGGGTCATCACTGAACGTATTGCCAAAAATCACTCTTTCGAAATTGTCATATCAAGGGCCTCCCATGAGGCAGAGTGGAATTGTTGGGAAGGCTTTCGATGGGTCTCGCAAAACGGTGATTGGGGAAGTTGATCTCCCATTCAAAATCGGACCGAGTGATTTCCATATTACCTTCTAGGTTATGGATATCCACCCGTCGTATAGTTGTATCTTAGGAAGACCATGGATTCACGAGGCAGGCGCCGTGACATCCACCCTACACCAAAAACTAAAGTTCGTGAAGAATAAGAAGCTGGTAGTGGTAGGGGGAGAAAAGGCTCTCCTGGTCAGTCACTTGTCTTCCTTCTCATACATAGATGCTGAGGATGAAGTTGGAACTCATTTCCAAGCTTTATCTATTGCTGAGCCTATTAAGAAGAGAACTCCTTCATTTGCTTCCTATAAAGATGCAAAGTTGGCCATTGAGTGTGGTGCAACTGCTGGTTTAGGAAAAATGATTGAGCTAGAAGACAATAAGTCTCGGGATGGCATAGGCTTTTCTTATGGGGCCTTCAACAAGGAAGGGTTGTTCAAGAGTGGAGGTTTCATCCACACCGGTCAGGATGAAGAGGTTGCTGCTGTCTTGGAAGAAGATACAGAGGATTCTGGCAATTTCATCATCCCTGGAGGGGTCTGCAACAATTGGGTCGCTGTGGATATTCCTACAGTTATCCATAAGTCAACGTAATGATCATTTTGTTTAAAAAAAAACCCTCCTCCCATGCCAAAAGGAGGAATGATGACATTGTTGGCACATAAATACAATGATATTTTCATTCAATAAATTCATGTTAAATGTTTGTTTTTCCAATTATTTTCCCTTTTCGTTTTTGCATGAAATTGGTGATCACATAAAACCCTAAAAAACAAAATAAAATCAATCTTTTCATCTGCATACTGATTTGCCTTGTTTGAATTCTAAAGCTTTTCATATCCCAAAATCATTATGCAGGTTGATCAAACCCATTGAACATAATGATCCAACACCATCTCCCAATTTTGAATTCCCTGTATTTGAGGAAGAAGAGGATGATGTTGAAGAGATTCCTGACGAGATTACTCGTCTACTTGAGCATGAAGAGAAGATCATTCAGCCGCATCTCGAGAATCTGGAAATAGTCAACTTGGGGTCTGAGGATTGTGTGCGAGAGGTGAAGATTGGGGCACTCCTGGAAGAATCTGTCAAGAAGGGGTTGATTGAATTGCTACGAGAATATGTTGATGTCTTTGCATGGTCATATGAAGACATGCCCGGTCTAGATACTGATATTGTGCAACATTTCTTACCTTTGAAGCCTGAGTGCGTGCCTGTGAAGCAGAAGCTCAGAATAACTCATCCTGATATGGAAGTGAAGATCAAAGAGTAGGTGCAGAAGAAAATTGATGCAGGGTTTCTGGTGACTTCTACATAACCTCAATGGGTGGCCAATATTGTGCCCATGCCTAAGAAAGACGGAAAAGTCCGGATGTGTGTGGACTATAGAGACTTGAATAAAGCTAGTCCAAAAGATGATTTTCCTCTACCACACATTGACATGTTGGTAGATAATACATCTAAATTCAATGTCTTCTCATTTATGGATGGATTTTCCGGATATAACCAGATCAAGATGGCACCCGAGGATATGGAGAAGACAACATTCATCACACTTTGGGGAACATTCCGTTATCGAGTGATGCCCTTCGGTTTGAAGAACGCCGGAGCCACGTATCAAAGAGCTACGACCACCTTGTTTCATGATATGATGCACAAGGAGATTGAGGTATATGTTGATGATATGATCGCTAAGTCAAGAACGGAAGTTGAACATGTAGAGCACCTGTTGAAGCTTTTTCAGCGTTTGAGAAAGTACAAGCTTCGTCTGAACCCCAACAAGTGTACATTTGGAGTCCGTTCTGGCAAGTTATTGGGCTTTATTGTCAATGAAAGAGGTATTGAGGTTGATCCTGCAAAGGTCAAAGCAATACAAGAGATGCCTGCGCCTAAAACTAAGAAGCAAGTCCGAGGTTTTCTTGGCCGCTTGAATTACATTTCCAGATTCATATCCCACATGACTGCCACATGTGCGCCGATATTCAAGCTCCTCCAGAAAGATCAGTCCCATGATTGGACCGAGGATTGCCAGAAAGTTTTCGACAGTATTAAAGAGTATCTGTCTGAACCTCTGATCCTGTCTCCGCCAGTAGAACGAAGACCTTTGATCATGTATCTAACTGTTCTTGAAGACTCAATGGGTTGTGTCCTTGGTCAGCAAGACGAATCAGGGAAGAAAGAGTATGCTATTTATTACTTAAGCAAGAAGTTCACTGATTGTGAGTCTCGATACTCAATGCTTGAGAAGACATGTTGTGCTTTGGTTTGGGCTGCTAAGCGCTTACGCCAGTACATGATAAATCATACGACTTGGTTGATATCCAGAATGGATCCAATCAAATATATCTTCGAGAAGCCTGCTTTAACAGGGAGGATTGCCCATTGGCAGATGTTGCTATCTGAGTATGATATTGAGTATCGAGCTCAGAAGGCTATTAAAGGTAGTATCTTGGTTGACCACCTGGCACATCAGCCTATTGAGGATTATCAGTCAGTTCAGTATGACTTCCCGGATGAGGAGATTCTGTATTTGAAAATGAAAGATTGTGATGAGCCTACACTCGATGAAGGGCCAGAGCTTGGTTCCAGATGGAGTATGGTGTTTGATGGCACTGTAAATCAGTATGGAAATGGTATTGGGGCGGTGATTATTACTCCTCAGGGCACACATATTCCTTTTACAGCAAGGCTAACTTTCAAATGCACGAATAATATGGCTGAGTATGAGGCCTGTATTATGGGATTGGAGGAATGTATTGATCTAAGGATCAAGCATCTTTATGTTTATGGTGATTCGGCCCTCGTTGTCAATCAGATTAAGGGTGAATGGGAAACGAATCAGCCAGGTCTCATTCCATATAGAGATTATGCGAGGAGGATTTCAACGTTCTTTACTGAGGTTGACTTCCATCATATCCCTCGAGATGAGAATCGGATGGCAGATGCTCTTGCTACGCTAGCTTCGATGATTGTGGTAAGACTTTGGAATGAAGTCCCCAATATCACTGTGATGCGCTTGGACAGACCAGCTCATGTATTTGCAGTAGAAGAAGCGAAAGATGATAAGCCATGGTATTATGACATCAAGTGTTTCCTTTAGAACCAGGTTTACCCGCCTGGGGCATCTGTGAAAGATAGGAAGACTTTGAGGAGATTGTCAGGCAGTTTCTACCTCAATGGCGAAGTGATTTATAAGAGAAATTTTGACATGGTTCTGCTCAGATGCGTGGATAGACACGAAGCAGACCTGTTAATGACTGAGGTCCATGAGGGTTCATTTGGTACTCATTCCAATGGACATGCCATGGCTAGAAATATGTTGAGAGCAGGCTACTATTGGTTGACAATGGAGAGTGACTGCTGCAAATATGTGAAGAAATGCCACAAGTGTCAGATTTACGCGGATAAGATTCATATTCCTCTGACACTTCTGAATGTGATTTCATCACCATGGCCTTTCTCCATGTGGGGAATTGACATGATTGGCATGATAGAGCCCAAAGCGTCCAACGGGCACAGATTTATTCTCGTAGCAATTGATTACTTCCCCAAATGGGTTGAAGCGGCGTCATATGCAAATGTGACTAGGCAGGTGGTAATGAAGTTTATCAAGAATCAACTTATATGCCGTTATGGTGTGCCAGATAAGATCATTACTGATAATGGGTCTAACTTGAACAACAAAATGATGAAAGAGTTGTGTAGTGAGTTCAAGATTGCGCATCATAATTCTTCTCCTTACAGACCCAAGATGAATGGGGCTGTTGAAGCTGCTAATAAGAACATCAAGAAGATTATCCAGAAGATGGTTGTCACGTATAAGGATTGGCATGAGATGTTGCCATTTTCTTTGCATGGATATCGGACGTCTGTCCGCACTTCAACAGGGGAAACCCCTTTCTCTCTTGTTTATGGCATGGAGGTTGTACTCCCAGTAGAGGTGGAGATCCCGTCAATGAGAGTCTTGATGGAAGCCAAGTTGACTGGTGCTGAATGGGTTCAGAGTCGTTATGACCAGTTGAATCTGATAGAAGAGAAGAGATTGACTGCCATGTGCCATGGACAATTATATCAGCAAAGGATGAAGAAAGCTTTTGATTAGAAGGTCAAGCCTCGTGTGTTCCGAGAAGGTGACCTTGTGCTCAAGAAAGTCTTGTCTTTCGCGCCCAATTCCAGGGGCAAGTGGACTCCAAACTATGAAGGTCCATATGTTGTTAAGAGAGCCTTTACAGGCAGTGCTTTGATACTTACAACTATGGATGGGGAGGATTTCACTCGTCCTGTGAATTCAGATGCAGTCAAGAAATACTTCACCTAAAAATAAAAATAGAATAGCTCGCTAAGTTGAAAACCCGAAAGGGCGACTTAGGCAAAAAAATGAGCGTCTCGGTGGATTGAAAACCCGAAAGGACGGTCCAGGCAAAAGTTAGAGACACAAAAAAATGAATATTTGTATCCCGCTAGATTGAGTACCCCACCCTGGGGCAATCTAGGCAAAAATTAGGGATTTGGCAAGTAACTGCATCCTGACAAGACTTTGTTCTACAAGTGTCATCCATCAGAGATTCTTGCTCATTCGTCATCAACCGAAGCTTCAAATACATCGAATTCAGAATGGGTGGAGAAATGGTCATTATGTTTAATGTAGCCCTTTTCCAATATATATCACCAATTTCAAATTTGTAAAGATCTATGGAGTCTTGCCATTTGCAGACTACCATTCCATCAAATAAATTTGAGCCTTTTATCCAATTATTTGCACTCTTATTTGTTTCTATTCAACAAACATTTTGCATGCTTTTAATTGAGAAAATATCATTGTTTTGAAAAACAAATTTTTCATAACTTGTTTTAAACAAGGTGAACATTCACAATGATGAAAAGGATACTTAGGAGATCCTCAGTTCTCTCCCAAGGATGGTATGATCTCCAGCAGGGTAAGACATTTGTTCATATTCCTGGCATGACTGTATTTTCTTCCTCCGGAGCCCTGAGTGGTATGCTTGTTGAGATATTCACCACTCTCCCCTTTAGTGGAGTAGCAATCTTTCCTCCTTGGCCGATGTGATCTCCTTGGTGGGTATGATACTTGGTGGTTGATCCCCAGAATCCCTGTACCTCCTCGGATAGATTCCCAAGTAGAGTAGCTTATGCGGCAGATTTTATCTATGCAATATACTCCTCTCCCTAGCTAGAACGACTGATGATTCATCCCCTGCGGAGGTCTTTGCTTCCTGGTATCTCTGATTCTCGGCAGATTGGATACTCTCCGGTGAACCTGGTTTTCTCTCTTGAGATGTAGTACCGGATGCTTATCTCCTTGGAGCCGTTTGGGTTAGAAATGTATGTTTGTCAGCATTCATCAAACATAAACCACGCATATGTGCATATATTTTTTCAAACATTCGGATATCCATATTGCATCCTTGCCATATATCTTTGTTTGTTATTCTCTGCTAGTTGATAATACATTTCCCAAGCAGATGTCGGTGTTTGATCCTTCAATGTAGAGTCAGCCCATTAAGCAGAAAGTGTTTACCTTTCCTTCCGCATTCCCCACTGAGTTATATTCTCGTGGACGACGATTGTTTTCACTTTCTCCCAACACATATAATGGGATGGGTTTCCCTATTGAGTTATATCCTCACTAGGACGAGTCTTGATTCAGTTTGCATCCTTGGCTTGACCCTAAATTGGCCTCTTATGACTGTTTCCTGTACTTTCCCGTGGTATAAATGAATAATTGCTCAGCAATCAGTAATCATTCATCTTATCCCCGATGGAGTCTGTGATTTTCTACCCTTATACCGGTAGTTGTAAACCCTATTTTCTCCCCTTTGCAGAGTTAACCTCCTTGTTCATCCTAATCGATGACGGTTACTCTTCCGTGGTTTTCTACCCAGTATCCGGTAGATGTAATCCCCTCCTTGACGGTTATCATTATCCAATATTCGGTGGTGATATTCCCTCATTCTTTTGGATAATTGCTCTGATTAGGAAATTTTATCCCCTGCAAACCCTTTTTCATTTACCGGTTGTCGGTAATGTTTGTTGCTCCCCTTGATTGGTTATCGTCATTATATACCTAGTTTTGGTATCCCGATGCCTTTCTCTTTGTCGGTCGATTTATCCTTTATTAACCCAGTAGCCGGTTGTGGATAATCTTCCATGCGAGTATATTATCTACGTTCTGACGGTAATAAATAATATATCTCATGCACTCTTTGGTCGAAGCCTTGTGTTCTTCCCTAGTCGAGTAAGATTCGTATCCCTGTTTTGGAATCGAATGTCCATCCCTTAATCGAGTTTGATTTTTTCCCTCTTTTTGGATGATGAGTGTCTTGGGAATATTCTCCAATTCACGCTTTGGTTGGTCGCCTATTATATGCCCAGTAACCGACATCCCTGGTGTTCCTTCTTTCTGCTCCCTATTATGACTTTTTTGTCCCCTATGGAGTCAGATTTTCCTGAGTGGAAATATACCTTTCTAGGTCTTCCTCAGATGATTTGGTTGATTGATATCTCTAACCCTTATACCGGTCTTAGATATTCATTCTTCCCGAGCGTGTTGTTCTCTCACCCTTATACCGGTGTTCAGACCATACGTCTCTTTGAGCTTATTACCCAATAACCGGTAATACCTCACCCATTGCTTCCCCAGGAGAGTCCTTTTTGGATATCCCTAGTGAAGTCCCTCAGTGGATTATCCCCATCCTGAGTCCGGATTCTTTATCCGAAGTATCCATTGTGGATAATTTTGCTGTATTGGCATATTCCCCAATACATGCATCTTTGAGTCAGCTCGAGTCTTTCCATTGGATTTATTCCCTTTGGAATTCTGTTCCCCAAGCTTTGAGTCGTGACCTGCTCACGCGTTTTCATCCCTTTACTCCCCGTTAGAGTCTCTGTCTCCATGGTGAGTGTATTACTCCCTTGGATTGTCAGTTTCTCCAGATTTCTTTTTCTTTTGTGGACGCATATCCCCACAGAGTATTACCATTTGCATGCATACATCTGCATCATGAGGTCTCTTAGGGACCAAAATTCATCTTTTTGTTATTATTTAAGCCCATTCTACCCCGTCGAAACGGAGATCTTAACCTTCACTTCTCCAGTTAGAATGACCTTAAATAGGGGCATCTCTAAGACCCCACTTTTGTCCCTAAGATCCCTCATGGCATCATAACATTGCATTTGGCATTGCCTCAAGGATCATAAGCATTTTGGTTCCCCTTGCCTTTGGGTGGGACTCCTTGTGAGTGGTTTGAGATCACCAAGCATGCTTGAATTGTATATCATTTCTTTTCTTATTTTGTTTACTAACCAAAACCACAAAAATATGTCACTAACATCTTTTGTTTGTAGCTTCATCAATCACAAGGTCTAAAGCTTCAAGGAGATCATTGGTACAAAGACATGGTCAAGAAGAGATGATAGCAAGCATGGTAATGGTTCCCAAAGCTCTCATCCACCAAGTATGCCTCCCTAGCATCTCAATTCATCATTTTGGTCATAGCAAGTCAAAAGGTTTGAGGTCTTGTTCTTCAAGGAAACCCTAAGTCATTTGTGCGGCACAATGCCTTGCTCTTGAAGCAACCTCAGCCCATGATCAAATACAATCAAGGGAAGTTCTTTAATTCATCATTTCAAGCATATTTTAACTCATATGAGTATCCTCAATCATCAATTCATCAAGATATGGTTTGTGGACTTGAGAAGTTGATCAGTCAATTCATCTAACTATTTTGAAATGCACTGAGACCTAACTTTTTATGTGTTGGTCAAATAAATATGGTTCTAAAAGAAACAATGTTCTTAAGGACAATATGAACAACTTTCATGTTCATCAAAAATTTATTTGAAGCTTGGAAGGTCATCTGTCATTCCAATACATTATAGGTCATTTTGACTGAAACACTAATTTTGGGTCAACTTCCCAAGGACATAACTCATTCTTTTTTTATTATTTTGAGGTGGGATCAAATGCATTGGAAAGCTTAAGATGTCTACTTCAAATGTTATGTTGAACAAAATTTCAAAATCTCAAAGGAAATACATGTGATAATGCAAGACATTATAGGTCCTTTTTGACCAAATGCATTGAAAGGCAAAAAAGAGTCCAACTTCAAGTGCCCATAACTCTTTCATCAAAAATCCAAATGATGCAAAATTTAATTCCATTTTGATTTTTTTGAAACGATCTACAACTTTTATGTTATAGATGTTTCCATTTGGGGCTTGCATCATCAAAACAGAAGGGCTTGAACATTGGCCAAATTTGGAAACCTTGCATTGACATTTTTTTTGCACATCACACTTTACACTCAAATTTCATAAATTTCCACACTTCAAATGAGTTTTTGTCCAACATAACATTTGTTCCTTATACAAAGACCTTTCCAACCATTACCCACATGCCTATGTGTAGATTTTCTAAATAGTATTTTTGAAGAGGTGAATGTTTAGGTTCAATTGTGGAATTCATGTTGAAATCTTGTTGCACAAGCCAATTCAGAGCAAATTACACGTCCAAACCTTTGGCATTTGAGTTCAGTTTGCAATTGGCATTGTTTTTGGGCCTTGAGCATGATCATGCAAGCCCATGCAAGTGGTATCCAAATTCATGCACACGGATCATTTCATCATTCCCTTGCCTTTCCCTCTATAAATAGAGACCCTATGCCACTCAAATTTCACACCTGATTCAACCTGAATTGCTGCAGAAATCAAAACTCAACCTCTCACCGAAGAAGTAATTTCATTTTCTTCAAATTTTTCAGATCCAAAATTCAACTTCATCTGGTTGAATTCTTGGATCTTAAGCTTCTAAACCTTCATCATTTATCTCACTGATCTTCTGTTTTGGCAAAGCAAGCAAAGAATCGAGCTCAAGTTCCCAGAATTCAAGCTTACACTTCAACTGGTATTTTCTTCGAATCTCATCATCCATTGACCTATTTGCTTGGATCTAGTGTTTTCTGAAGTCCTCATTTGAGAGGCAAGCTAGTGGTAGCTTCAATTTCGTTTTTCCTTGATCTGCATTTTCGATACCTGAATCTTCCACCTCAGATTTCTCATCCTATAGGAATCTTGAGTGTGATTCAAGGTTATAGGGGTGATGTACATCACCCCAGCTTCATTTTGGTATAAGGATCGTGTACTTTGGTTGCCTTTTGAATCTCTGCAATTTTGGCCGGAAAATCCAAGCTCACCGGAGAAGATGGTGGCTCCGGTGGCTTCATCATTGCCAGATCAATCCCTGGCCGTGTGATCTCTTTTCCAGATCTAATCTGGATCCTTCATTGTTATGACTTTTTATTGGTTTCCATGTGATTGCATTGACCATGGACTACAATAGGCGCGCGCCTCTGGATGCTTGGATCTGCCAGCTCAATTAATGAGCTCAGATCCAAGGGCTCTCGTTTTTTGCCATTTTCTATTTTCTGATTTTATTTTCTTTAATTCCAATTATTTTCAAAAATCAATATCTTCTTCATTTTTAATCTAAAAATTATAGGACCAATTGCATTAGTCTCCAAATAAATTATAGTTTCTATTTCTGATTTTTAATATTTTTTATTTTGTCATTTGATATATTTTTGTGAATTTTCTCTTTTCTGGTTATTTTTAATTCATTTTAAATAGTTTTTGATATTCAAAAAATGAAAAAATATTTTCCTAACCTATTTGAATGATGATGGATCTATGAAAAATATTCTCATCAATTTTTGAATTGATTTGAGATTTATTTGAGATTTTAGTTCAATTAGGTTATTTTTATTCATTTTTAATTGATTAAAAATAGTTTTTGACTTTTAAAAATGCTGAATTTTTTTGTCAAATTTTGCTTGACCTTGTTGAACTTGGGATAAATTACTTGGACCTTTCAAGGTTGATTTGAAGTGATTTTGAAGTTTGACCTTCCTTTTATTTTTAATTCAAGTTTATTTTAAATATTAAAAAATGCCAAAAATATTTTATTCATTTCTTGATTTCCAATCTTCATCTCACTTCTATTTTTGATTGTTTGACCTTGACTTTCAATGTTATTGGTCAACATATGAGGATTGGTACATTGTATTTCATTTAATGCACTTTAATTTTGCCATTTCCATTTCTCTTATCCATCTCCTTCTTCTTCTCCTTCTTATTTTCTTTTTGATCAATGAGTTGAAGGTTGATAAGTTAGCATTGGTTAGGGAGATTTAATCTTCCTTGATTCAAATCTAATTCATCTTGATCAATTGATCAAGTCAATGGCTTTGCATTAAGGATAGGTTGTTTCCTAAATCATGCAAAAGGCTTAAACCAATACAAGATCAATCCTCATTTCCTTTTTGGCATGGCAAGTTGTTGAGACTTGGTTCACTAATCAAGACTCCTAACTTGTGTTTGTTGCCTACATTATTATTGACCGGCCTCAGATAGTTTTGACTTCTACATAAGTCCAATTACGATTGCTTAACATAGCGCTAAATTTGCCTTATGGCACACTAACTACTAACACTAACTATTAACAATTAACCTTTACTTTTTGCTCTTTACTTTTATGCAATTTACTATTCTTGCACATATTATCCATTTGCTTTTCTCTTTGCTCACTTGAGCACATGTTTATGTTAATGCCATTTGCCTTTTGCTCACTTGAGCACATAATTGTGTATATATTATTATGCTTGTGTTTTGTTTTGATTGTTGTGAACCAAATGCAAAGAAATAGACTTAGTTTCTAGGACTTTCCCTATGCAAAGAATGGAGAATTGGACTTAGATTCTAGGACTTTCCTTATGCAAAAATTGGAGAAAATGGACCTTAATGAAGAAGATGGGTTAGAAGGACCAAATCTCTAAACTCACTCTTGTCCATTCTTGTTTTACTTCATGAAACTTTTGATGTGTGTGCTTTTGTGCTAGGGATTCTATGAGCTCAATTGAAGGACCATTGCCATGTTCATCCAAAGTGAAAGATACAAGACACATTGAGGATCTCTTATGAGACTTGTTTGATTGCTTATACTTTGTGATTGCTTATTCCAAAGGATGGGAGCTACATGGATCATCAATATGATCTCAAGAGAGGAACTCCTTGTGTGGTTTTATTCTCTTTCCCCTCAACTCTTGTATGTTTAGGCTTTAGACCTTCTTCTTCTTCTCTCCATTCTAACCCAAGCCAAAACTCTTTGTGCAAATATTTAACCATTGTTTTTAAACATTAGAAACCTAATCCTTATGCTTTTGATTTTCAAACTTTCTTTTCATAACACTTATTTTGAATTGAATATTTAAGTCAACTTTGACCATTTTTGTACATACTTCTAATTGGTAAATATAACCCATTCAAATGTCTTTTTGTGGTTCCAATGGCCACCTTCTTAATCAAATTTTCCATAACCTTTAGCTATTAGGTTTGAGTTATCTTTGTGGTAGATATAATACTCACCTATATCCTTAGTGATGGACAATGAGTCTTCCATGCTTATTATAGGGTTAACCCCTCGCTAGCATGTTGAAGCTATCCTCACATGGTGGATTTGTGGTTTGGTTGAGTTTTCTCCCTTTGATAACAAAAGACCTTAAGGCTTTTGGACCAATCAATTCACCAACTTGTTTTGAGATTTTTACCCCGAACTACGAGGTTTTGATCCTAATCTTTTTTAAGATGGTACATAGGCAATGGGTTTATCCATCCAAACACAAAAAATGTAAATAACTTGTATATTCTCTTCTCATCTCCTCAATCATGTTTGCACAAACAAATTTTCCACAAAACAAACAATCTTACAACAAGTGTGAAAAGGGCTACCTAGGAGTACCTAGGATGTTTTGGGTGCCTAACACCTTCCCATTGCATAACCAACCCCCTTACCCAGATCTCTGTTTCTTTTACTAGTTTTTGTTAAAACTATTAGGTTTTTGTTCGCTTTCTAACCATTCCTTTGGATAAATAGAAGTGCGGTGGCGACTCGACTTGTATGATTTACCTTGGATTTAGTCAATATCTCTAATGGTAACGAATACCCCGCTACACTACTCTCCGATGGTACATGGGTTTGGAGAGTTCGAACATCCACTCTTTCAACGATCTTGGCGAGGCCTTCGTCAAGCAATACAAATAAAATATTGATATGGCTCCTGATAGGGACCAGTTAAGGGCGATGTCCCAGACAGAGAAAGAGACTTTCAAAGAGTACGCCCGGAGATGGCGCGAGTTAGCAGCTCAGATAGTGCCACCCCTTGAAGAGAAAGAGATGACGAAGATCTTTTTAAAGACTTTGAACTCTTTCTACTATCATAGTACGATAGCCAGTGCGCCCTCAGACTTCACCGAGATGGTGAATATGGGAATGAGACTGGAAGAAGGAGTCCGTGAAGGACGTTTATCCAAAGATGAAGGCTCTTCAGCAAAGAGATATGGGGGCTTTGCGAAGAAGAAGGAGGGAGAGGCACATGTTGTGTCCTCCCATATTAAAAGAAGGCCCTCTGTGAAGAGGAAGAACGTGCGTTCTGCCGTTAGCCAACACCAGGTGGCTCATATAGCACCTGCCTTTAGAGAAGTTCATCATCAACAATAAAAACAACAACAACAATATCAACAACAACATCGTCCACAACAACAGGCCTACCAGCCTCGAAACAACAATAACACCAGCACCAACTACGAGAGGAAGAGGGTCACTTTTGATCCGATTCCAATGACATACGCTGAACTCTATCCTTCTTTGATAGACAGAAAGCTGATTACTCCACGAGACCCTCCCGTTGTACCAACCAACCCTCAGTGGTGGTATAAGCCTGAGCTACACTGTGTATATCATTCCGGTGCTCCCGGACATGATGTGGAGAATTGTTATCCCTTGAAGACCAAGGTGCAAGACCTTGTGAGAAGTGGGATTTTGTTTTTCGAGGACGTAGGTCCTAATGTGAAGAAGAACCCATTGCCCGAGCATGGGAAAGCTGCTGTGAATATGGTCCAGGGTTGTCCTGCAAAATACAAAGTCCTGTATGTTAATGATATCAGGCAATCTTTGGTCGAGATGCATAAACTGTTGTGTGGATACAGTCTCTATGAGCATGACCATGATAGGTTCCAGGTGTGCACTATCAGCGAAAGACGATGCCAACAAGTTAGAAAGGACATCCAAGAGATGCTGGATCAGGGTATGATTGAGATACTTCAGAATCGTGACGAGGATGAAGTGGATGTTATCACCCCGGTGTTCAAAATTCCAGAACCTGTTGTTGTAAAATATGATGGCAGCAAGAAGAAGGTTTCACCAGCTCTTGTGATCAAGCCAGCGGGCCCTGTCCTGTATTCATCAGACAAGGTTGTTCCTTACAGATATAACGCAGTTATGTTAGAATATGGGAAGGAGGTGTCGTTGCCTTCCACCTCTGTTGTGAGTATCTCAGATGTTAGTGGTGTGACCCATAGTGGTCGTGTTTTCTCGGTGCTGCCGAAACCCCACGAAGATGTTGTGAGAAGAACTGATGTTGTTAATCCTGCTGGTCTTGTGGGGACTTCTTCTTCTAACAATCCTACTCCTGTTGTGAAGGGTGTTGACCCTGTTGCTGATAAATCTGTGAAAACTCCTATCCTTGTTGGCCAACATGGCATTTTGAAAGAGGATGGTGATGAGATGCTAAGGCTCATCAAAAGGAGTGAATACAACGTTGTTGATCAGCTGCTACAAACTCCATCAAAGATAATTGTCTTATCTTTGTTGATGAATTTTGAGCCACACCGCGGAGCTTTGCAGAGGGTGTTAGACGTGGCATACGAGGACCACGATGTCACTATTGAACAGTTTGATAGCATTGTTGCAAAGATAACCTCTTGCAACAATTTGAGCTTTTGTGATGCTGATCTTCCCGAGGAAGGAAAAGACCACAATTTGGCTCTACACATTTCAATGAACTGCAAGGATGATGCATTGTCCAATGCATTGGTGGACACAGGATCATCGCTTAATGTGTTGCCAAAATCCACTCTGGCCAAACTTTCTTACCAAGGGCCTCCCATGAGGCAGAGTGGAGTGGTAGTTAAGGCGTTTGATGGATCGCGCAAAACCGTGATTGGTGAAGTAGAACTCCCGATCAAGATTGGACCTAGTGATTTCCAGATCACTTTTCAGGTCATGGATATTCATCCGTCTTACATTTGTTTGCTTGGCAGACCATGGATTCACAAGGCAGGCGCCATGACATCCACCCTACACCAGAAGTTGAAATTCGTTAAAAATAAGAAGTTGGTGGTGATAGGGGGAGAGAAGGCTCTCTTGGTTAGCCATTTATCTTCCTTTTCCTACATCGATGTTGAGGATGAGGTTGGGACTCCGTTCCAAGCCTTGTCTATTGCTGAGCCTTCTAAGAAAGGACTTTCTTCATTTGATTCCTACAACGATGCAAAGTTGGTCATTGAGCATGGAGCAACTACTGGGTTGGGGAAAATGAACAGATTGGAAGATAATAAATCCCGAGCTGGCATATGGTACTCTTCTGGTGTTTCCAATGAGCGTGGGTAGTTCCAGAGTGGTGGTTTTATCCACACGGTTGAAGATCAGGAAGCTACTGCCATTGTTGAAGATGATGAAGAGGATGATCTTGGCAACTTTGTCATCCCTGGTGGAATCTTCAATAATTGGGTCGTTATTGATGTTCCAACAGTTATCCATAAGTCCACGTAATGTGTTCATTTTGTTTGAAAACCCTTCTCTCATGCCAAAGGGAGAAGTGATGACATTGTTGGCACATATTTGATTAATACAATGATATTCATTCAATAATCACATGTTAAATGTTTGTTTTTCCAAATTATTTTTCCTTTTTGCTTTTTGCATGAAATTGGTGATCACCATAAAACCCTAAAAAAAGAGCATAAAATCAATCTTATTATCTGCATAATGATTTGCCTTGTTTGAATTCTAAAATCTCTTTTATACTCAAAATCATTGTGCAGGTTGATCAAACCCATTGAACATAATTATCCAACACCATCTCCCAACTTTGAGTTCCCTGTATTTGAGGCCGAAGAAGATGATGTTGATGAGATTCTTGATGAGATTACCTGTCTGCTTGAGCACGAGGAGAAGATCATTCAGCCGCATCTTGAGAATTTGGAAACAGTCAACTTGGGGTCTGAAGACTGCGTCCGTGAAGTGAAGATTGGGGCACTCCTGGAAGAGTCTATGAAGAAGGGGTTGATTGAGTTGCTACGAGAATATTTCGACATCTTTGCCTGGTCGTATGAAGACATGCCTGCTCTAGATACTGATATTGTGCAACATTTCTTGCCATTGAAGCCTGAGTATGTGCCTGTGAAGCAGAAGCTCAGAAGAACTCATCCTGATATGGCAGTGAAGATTAAAGAAGAAGTCCAGAAGCTAATTGATGCGGGGTTTCTAGTGACTTCTACATATCCTCAATGGGTGGCCAATATTGTGCTTGTGCCTAAGAAAGATGGAAAAGTCTGAATGTGTGTGGACTATCGAGACTTGAATAAAGCTAGTCCGAAAGATGATTTACCCTTACCACACATTGATATGTTGGTAGATAATACAGCTAAATTCAATGTCTTCTCATTTATGGATGGATTTTCCGGTTATAACCAGATTAAAATGGCACCCGAGGATATGGAGAAGACAACATTCATCACACCTTAGGGAACATTCTGTTATCGAGTGATGCCCTTCGGTTTGAAGAACGCCGGAGCCACGTATCAACAAGCTATGACTACCTTGTTTCATGATATGATGCACAAGGAGATTTAGGTATATGTTGATGATATGATTGCGAAGTCGAAAACGGAAATTGAACATGTAGAGCACTTGTTGAAGCTTTTCCAGCGTTTGAGGAAGTACAAACTCCGCCTGAATCCGAACAAGTGTACATTTGGAGTCCGTTCTGGCAAGTTATTGGGCTTTATTGTCAGTGAAAGAGGTATTGAAGTTGATCCTGCCCAAGTCAAAGCAATACAAGAGATGCCTGCGCCCAAAACTGAGAAGCAAGTCCGAGGTTTTCTTGGCCGCTTGAATTACATTTCCAGATTTATAGCCCACATGACTGCCACATGTGCGCCTATATTCAAGCTCCTCCAGAAAGATCAGCGTCATGATTGGACCGAGGATTTCCAGAAGGCTTTTGATAGTATTAAAGAGTATTTGTCTGAGCCTCCGATTCTGTCTCCGCCTGTTGAAGGGAGACCATTGATTATGTACTTGACTGTGCTTGATGACTCCATAGGATATGTATTGGGTCAGCAAGATGAATCAGGGAAGAAAGAATATGCCATATATTATTTGAGTAAGAAGTTTACTGACTGTGAGTCTCGGTACTCAATGCTTGAGAAGACATGATGTGCTTTGGCTTGGGCCGCTAAGCGCTTACGCCAGTATATGTTGAATCATACAACTTGGTTGATATCCAAAATGGATCCAATCAAGTATGTCTTTGAGAAGCCTGCTTTAACTGGGAGAATTGCCCGTTGGCAGATGTTGTTGTCTGAGTATGATATTGAGTATCGAGCTTAGAAAGCTATTAAAGGTAATATCTTGGTTGACCACTTGGCACATCAACCAATTGAAGATTATCAGCCTGTTCAGTACGACTTCCCAGATGAGGAGATTCTGTATTTGAAGATGAAAGATTGTGATGAGCCTACGCTCGATTAAGGACCAGAGCCTGGTTCCAAGTGGAGTATGGTGTTCGATGGCACTGTTAATCAGTATGGAAATGGTATTGGGGCAGTGATTATTACTCCTCAAGGCACACATTTTCCTTTTACAGCAAGGCTAACTTTCAAATGCACGAATAATATGGCAGAGTATGAGGCATGTGTTATGGGTTTGGAAGAGTGCACTGATCTTAGGATCAAGCATCTTGATGTTTATGGTGATTCGGCCCTTGTTGTTAATCAGATTAAGGGTGAGGAGGATTTCAAATTTCTTTACTAATGTTGACTTCCATCATATTCCTCGAGATGAGAATCGGATGGAAGATGCTCTTGCTACGCTTGTTTCGATGATTTTGGTGAAATATTGGAATGAAGTCCCCAATATCACTGTAATGCGCTTGGATAGACCAGCTCATGTATTTGCAGTTGAAGAAGTGAAAGATGATAAGCCATGGTATTATGATATCAAGTGCCTTCTCCAAAGTCAAATTTACCCGCCTGGGGCATCTGTTAAAGAGAAGAAGACTTTGAGGAGATTATCTGGCAGTTTCTACCTCAATGGTGATGTGCTTAATCAGAGGAATTTTGACATGGTTCTGCTCAGATGCATGGATAGACACGAAGCAGACCTGTTGATGACTGAAGTTCATGAGGGTTCATTTGGTACTCATTCCAATGGACATGCTATGGAAAAGAAGATGTTGAGAGCAGGCTACTATTGGCTGACAATGGAGTCTGACTGCTGCAAATATGTGAAGAAATGCCACAAGTGTCAGATTTATGCGGATAAGATTCATATTCCCCTGACACTTCTGAATGTTATTTCCTCATCATGGCCTTTCTCCATGTGGGGAATTGACATGATTGGCAATATAGAGCCGAAGGCATCTAACGGTCACCGTTTTATTCTCGTAGCTATTGATTACTTCACCAAGTGGGTTGAAGTGGCATTGTATGCGAATGTGACCAGGAAGGTGGTTGTGAAGTTTATCAAGAATCAAGTCATATGCTGGTATGGTGTGCCAGACAAGATCATTACTGATAATAGATCTAACTTGAACAACAAGATGATGAAAGAGCTCTGTAGCGAGTTCAAGATTGCACATCATAATTCTTCTCCCTATAGATCCAAGATGAATGGGGCTGTTGAAGCTGCTAACAAGAATATCAAAAAGATTATCCAGAAGATGGTTGTTACGTACAAATATTGGCATGCGATGCTGCCATTTGCTTTGCATGGTTATCGTACATCCGTTCGCACTTCAACAGGGGAAACCCCTTTCTCTCTTGTATATGGCATGGAGGTTGTGCTCCCCGTGGAGGTTGAAATCCCATCAATGAGAGTCTTGATGGAAGCCAAGTTGACTGAGGCTGAATGGGTTCAGAGTCGTTATGACCAGTTGAACTTAATTGAAGAGAAGAGATTAACTGCCATGTGCCATGGTCAGTTATATCAGCAAAGGATGAAGAAAGCCTTTGATAAGAGGGTCAAGCCTCGTGTGTTTTGAGAAGGTGATCTCGTGCTTAAGAAAGTCTTGTCTTTCGCTCCCGATTCCAGGGGCAAGTGGACTCCAAACTATGAAGGTCCATATGTTGTTAAGAGAGCCTTTTCAGGCGGTGCTTTGTTGCTTACGACTATGGATGGGGAGGATTTCACTCGTCCTGTGAATTCAGAGGCAATCAAGAAATACTTCGCCTAAAAATAAAAACAGAATATCTCGCTAAGTTGAAAACCCGAAAGGGCGACTTAGGCAAAAATGAGCGTCTCGGTGGATTGAAAACCCGAAAGGGCGATCCAGGCAAAAGTTAGAGACATAAAAAAATGAATATATATCCCGCTAGATTGAGTACCTCGCCCTTGGGCAATCTAGGCAAAAATTAGGGATTTGGCAAGTAACTGCATCCTGACAAGACTTTGTTCTACAAACTGTCATCAAAGATTCTCGCTCAGTCCTCGTCAACTGAAGCTTCAAATACATTGGATTCAGAGTTGGTGGAGAAATGGTCATTATGTTCAATGTATCCTTTTTCCAATATATATCACCAATTTCAAATTTGTAAATATCCATGGAGTCTTGCCATTTGCGAACTACCATTCTATCAAATAAATTTGAGCCTTTATCCAATTCTTCGCACTCTTTTTTGTTTCTGTTCAACAAATGTTTGCATGTTTTAATTGATAAATATCATTGTTTTAAACGAATAAAGTTTTATAAACTATTTTTAAACAAAGTGAACATTCACAAAGACTAAAGGATAGTTTGAATGTCTTCAGTGCTCTCCCAAGGATGGTATGATCTCCCAAAAGGTAAGACATTTGTTCATATTCTGGCATGATTGTATCCTCTTCATCATCTTTCAGGTTGTCTCCCCAGCAAGCGCAGAGAAGAGTGATACATCTTCAACTCCCCAGAGAGTCTGGAGTTTTGGCTTCGATCTTTTAGAGATGTGTATACCTCTATATCATGCACTAGCATTTGTGTTTTATCAATTATATGGTTGTCATACCTTGTGTGGACTGACCTAAAATCCCTTATAAGTCGACAAAAGTTGATATGCTATCTATTCATGAGGAAGTTTGTCTTCCCCCGGTGAGCAGAATTTCCCAGCATGAGTAGAAGTCCTCAGCAATGTAAACGTGTGTTTCCTGCAAAGCTATCTTTCAGATATCTCCTCAGCAGTAGTTGCCTAGAGCAGTTGGTGAAGGGTTTGTTCCCCTTTTCATCCCTAGCATAACACGTATTAACGTAGGAGTCGTTCCCGATTCCCTCAGCCAGGACGGTTCCTCCGGAGGTACTTATAGTTATCCCCAGCAGGTTGGCCTACAGCTCATCCCCAGTAGGGTTTCTTGTCAGCAGACTATCCCAAGTTGGTCGCCTATAGTCCATTCTCGGTGGAGTTACCTGATCCTAGCTTGACGTTTATATCCCCTCCGTGGTTGATGATTTCTTCCAGTATTGGACGGCGATGAGGAAGATGTGTTATTTCCTTCCCTAGTGGAGCATTTGTTCTCTCTCTCCCCTAGCAGAGATGTCCCTCCAGCAGCCAGAAGGGAGTGCTTGATTGATGAGTATCTGTTTGGTGGTTGTTCCCCCACAGAATTTCACATCATCCCCTGATAAGATCCCCAGTAGAGTTCTTCTATGATAGATCTTATTGATATCTCTGCATGTTCCCCAGCTGAGACTTTGCCTATCCTCGGCGGTTGATAGCTGTGACCTTTGCTTATCCCCAACAGTGGTCTTTGTCCCCAGCGGTGATTGGTGACTCTTGGTAGTTGATGAATCTCCACCAGAACTGATTTCTCTTGTGGGTCGGGCCTCTCTCTTTTTGAGATGTTATACCGGATGTCTGTCCTTTGATCCTTGGACCTGTTGGTGTTAGATATGTATATTTGTCAGCATTAATCATACATAAACCACGCATATACATGCATAATTATAGCATTCAGATATTCATGTTGCATTCTTTGCCATATATCTTTGCTTGTTATTCTCTTGCTATTGGTGAAATGTTCTTCCCCAAGCAGATGTCTATGTCTGATCTCTCTATATAGAGTCAGTCCCGTAGGCAGAAAGTGTCTATCTTTCCTTCTATATTCCCCACTGAGTTATGTCCTCATGGATGATTATTGTTTCAGTTTCCTCCCCAATTATATAGGGATGGAATTACTCCCCTGAGTTATATCCTCATTGGGTTGAGTCTTGTTAATTGGTGTCTTTCTAGTTTGTTGCTAGATTGACTCCTTTTTTGTTATTCCCCTGCAGTTCCTTGTGGTTTAATTGTTCAATTACTCAGTAACCAGTAATTGTCCATCTTCTCCCCATTGGATTTTGTGGCCTTTTACCCAGTAACCGGTAGTTGTAAGTTCTATTTCTGTGGTTTTCTACCTAGTAACCGGTAGATGTAATCCCCTCTTTGTTGGTTATCCTTATCCAATATTCGGTATGGATATTCCTTCGTTTTTGAGTATTTCACCCAGTAACCGGTGAAATATCTCTTGGATGATTGCTTTTGTCAAGCAGTTTATCCCCCGCGAGTCATCTTTCATTTACCTTTGATTGGTAATGATTGTTTCTCCCTTTGATTGGTCATCATTTTATACCCAGTAACCGGTATCCTGATGTCCTTTCTTTTCGGTCGATTTATCCTTTATTAACCCAGTAACCGGTTGTGGATAATCTTCCATGCGAGCATGTTATCTATGTTATGACGGTAATATATAATATATTTCATGCGCTCTTCATTCGAAGTCTTTTTCTTCCCCAGTTGAGTAAGATTCGTATTTCCTTGTGAAATCGAATGCCCATCCTGTAAGTCGAGTTTGCTTTTTCAGCCCTCCTTTCGGATGATGAGTGTCTTGGATATATTCCCAATTCACGCATGGTTGGTCACCTATTATATGCCCAGTAACCGGTATCCCTAGTGTTCCTTCCTTTTGCTCCCTATTATGACTTTTGGTCCCCTGTGGAGTCAGATTTTTCTGAGTTTGAGATGTGCCTTTTAGTTCCTCCTCAGATTTTTCGGATGATTGATGTCTCTCACCCTTATACCGGTCTTTAGATATTCTTTCTCCCTGAGCGTGTTGTTCTCTCACCCTTATACCGGTGTTTTGACAATATGTCTCCCTTTTGAGTTTATTACCCAGTAACCGGTAATATCTCATTGTTTTTCCTCAGCTGAGTCCTTCATGGATTTCCCCGTCTGAGTCCGGATTTTTATCCGAAGTATCCTTTGTGGATAGTTTTTTTGTATTGGCATATTCCCCAATACATGCATCTTTGCGTCGGATCGAGTCTTTTCATCGATTTTTTTTATGGAATCCCTTCGTGTCTCCCAGCAAGTTTTCCAGTCGTGACCTGCTCACGCATTTTTACCCTATTTTCCCAGAGTCTCTGTAACCTTAGTGAGTGTGCTACTCCTATGGACTTTCGGTCTTTCTCTGGTTTCTCTTTCCTTTGTGGCCATATTTCCCCACAGAGTATTAACTTTTGCACGCATACATCTGCATAATGAGGTCTCTTAGGGACCAAAATCCGTCTTTTTGTTATTATTTAAGCCCATTCTCCCTAGTCGACACGAACATTTTAACCTTCATATCTCCGTCTAGAATGACCTTAAATAGGGGCATCTGTAAGACCCTAATTTTGACCCTAAGATCCCTCATGGCATCATATCATTGCTCAATGCATTTGCCTCAAGGATCATAGCATGTGTGTCTCCTTAACCCTAGGGTTGGGACTTGTGTGAGTTGGTTTGAGAACACCAAGCATGCTTGTATTATATATTATTGCTTTTATTATTTGTTTAACTAACCAAAAGCACAAAAATATGTCACTAACCTCTTTTGTTTTGAAGCTCAAGTGATCATGTGTGCCCATGCTCCTAGGAGGCTCCTAAGCTCAATGAAATGGCTAGATGAAGATGAAAGCAAGCATGACAATGGTCCACAAAGTTACTAATCATCATATATGTCTCTCAAGTATCTCAATTTGCCAATTTGATCAAGATAATCCAAAGGGCTTGAGGATTGTTTCCCAAGGAAACCCTAATTCAACTGTGCATTGATTGTGCCTTGCTCATGAAGCAACCTCAACCTATGATCAAATTCAATCAAGGTAACTTCTTTCATTCATTATTTTATGCATATATGATCCTATTTGAGTGTCCTCAATCATTCATTCATAGAGATTTGAAGTTTGGCCTTGAGAAGTTGACCAGTCAAGTCATCTGATTAAACTGAGGATCACTGAGACACAACTTTTGATGTGTTTGCTAAATTAAGATTACCCCAAGAGCAACAATGTTCTTAAGAACCATATGAACAACTTTTATGTTCATCAAAAATCCATTTTAAACTTGGAAGGTCATCATTCATTTCAAAACATTATAGATCATTTTGACTGAAACCCTAATTTTGGGTCAACTTCCCAAAGACCTAATGTCTTTATTTTTTAGGATTTTGAGGTGAGACCAATTTTATTGGAAAGCTAAATATGTCTAATTCAAATTTTATGTTGGACAAAATTTCATAATCCTAAAATGAACACATGTGATAATACAAAACATTATAGGTCACTTTGGACCAAAACCATTGAATTTGAAAAATGTCCAACTTCAAGTGCCCATAACTTTCTCATTAAAAATCCAAATGATGAAATACTTAAGTCCAAATTGATCATCTTGAAAATATATACAACTTTGATGTTGGAGGTGCTTCCATTTGAGGCTTGCATCATTGAAACAGAAGGGCTTGAAGTTGATCACTTTTGGTAAAAAAATTCAAAGGAAACCTAGACATGTTTTGTACCTCAAACTTCAAAGCCAGTTTTCATAATTTTCCAAACTCCAAATGGATTTTTTCCCAACATAGCTTTTTTTCCTTATGTCAAGAGATTTCCAACATTTACTCACATGACCATGTTTGGATTTTCCATGTGTGATTTTCGAAGGGCTTAATGTAAATGATCAATTATGCAATTCACATCATAACTTGAAATGCAAGAAAATGCCAGGCCTTGTGCATGTCCAAACCATCCGCAAATGTTCTCAGCTTGCAATTCCATTCAATTTTGGACCTCACATGCGCTTGTACAGGCCCATGCATGGAGGACCCAATCTTCATGCACACGAGCATTTTCACTACCTTGCCTTCAACTCAGCTATAAATAGGGTTGCTTCCTCATTCAAATTTCAACCTCAAGGTGATCTGAAACTCTGCAGAATTCCAAACCTAACCTCACTCAAAGGAATTTCAATTTTCATTTCTCAATTTCAAGCTTGAATTTCAACATCCTTAGTTGATCTTCAAGTCTTAATTCCTTGGCCTTGCATCCTCATTACCTCAAGATCAAATTGGAATCAAAAGCTTGAAGAGATCGTGATGTTTAAAGCTGCACTTCAAAGGTATATCACTCAACTGTTTTGATCTAGATCTTGCTATACAATGTGAATTTCTCTAGTTTGAACTGTTTTCTAAAGTCCTCGAGCAAGAGGCAGGCCAGTGGTGGTCTTAATTTCATGATTTGAGACATTTCAGTTCGTACACCTTGATTTTCAAGCTCAAATTTCTCATTAAATAGAAACATTGAGGAAGATCCAAGGTTACAGGGGTGATGTACATCACCCCAGCTTCATTTTGGTACCTGGCTTGTTTATTTTGGTTAAGGTTGAAAACCCTGCGCGTGGTGGCCACTGTTCTTTGGCCGGAGAATATGGTGGTTTCCACCACCATCGCCACGTGGGTGCCTCTAAGTCCTTGGATGATGTCCAAACGATCTAATCCTGGCCATTGTTCTTGTTGACTTGTTCTAAATGCTTATGTTGCGCGCTTGACTTTGGAACATGGTGCATCAGCGCTTCTGGACCGCTTGATGATGCCACGTCAATTAATGAAACTCATCCAAGCGCTCCTTATTTTTCCTATTTTCTATTTTCTGTTTTAATTTCTTTTAATTCCTTTTATTTTCAAAAATTCATAACTATTTTATTTGAAGTCACAAAAATATGAGACCATTGGCAAAAAATTTCTTGAAAAATCTAGTTTCATTATCTGATTTTTAATTATTTTTGTGACTTTATTTAATATTTTTTATGAATTATTTTGTTTTTAATAGTTTTTAATTCATTTTAAATACTTTTTGATATATGAAAAATCCAAAAATATTTTCTTAACACACATGGATCATGATAAATCAATAAAAAATAGTCTCATCAATTTCTTAATTAATTTGAGATTTTAATTCATTTGTGTTATTTTTCATTGTTTTTAATTGATTTTAAATAGTTTCTGTTTTCAAAAATTGTTGAAAAAAATTATCAAACCTTGTTTGACCATGTTAGACCTATGAGAATTTAATTTGACTTGTTCAAGTTGATTTGAATTGAATTTGAGGTTTGACCATATTTGTCTATTTTAATTTTGCATTTATTTTAATTCCAAAAAATACCAAAAAAATATATTTGACTTGTTTACTTCTAATCTTCATTTCTCTTCTGTTTTACATTGGTTGATGATGATTTGATTCACATTTGACCATTTACGTTTGACACTTTATTTCTTTGTCCATTTCATTTCATCTTCATCTCACTTCTTTTTATTTTGGCCAATGAGTTAATGTCTTATGGTTGGTTTTGACATATGAAAGGTTTAACCTTCTTTGATCCAAATCAAACTCAACTTGATCCATGATCAAGTGAGTTGCTTTGTGTCCAAGATAGGTTGCTTCTTGGTTAAGCAAAAAACCTAAAGTCCATACAAGGCCTTCCTCTTTTCTTTCGGCATGGCAAGTTGTAGGAGCTTGGCTTACTAGTCATGATCTCTAACTTGTGTTTATTTGCCTATAGTTTTATTGACCGACCTCAGATAGGTGTGACTACTACATTAGTCCACTTACGATTGCTTAACATAGCGCTAAATTGTCTTATGACACACTAACATTAACCATACTAACTACTAACTTTAATTTGAGCATTTAATTTCTTGCAATTTACTTTAATGCAATTTACTTTCTTGCTCATTTATTCATATTGCTTTTCCCTTTGCTCACTTGAGCACATATTTTATGTTTATGCCATTTTCCTTTTGCTCATTTGAGCTTATTATTGTATATAAATATATTGTTGCTTTGTGTTTGTTTTGTCTTTGTTTGTGTGAACCCAATGCAAAAAGGAGAAAGGACTTAGAATTAGGACCTTACCTATGCTTAAAGGAGTTCCAGAGCAACTAGGCCTCATGCCTTTAGAATGCTAAACTTGTTGAAGAGCAACTAGGCCTCATGCCTTTAGAATGCTAAATCTTAAAGTTGACTTCAAAAGACCCCTAATCTAAACTCATTCTTTGTTCATTCCTCTTATTGTGTTGTGAACCTTTTGATGTTTGTTCTTGTGTGATAGGGATTCTATCTTGAGATAGTAAGAAGGACCATTGTCATGAGTAGCCAAGTTAAGAGAGACAAGCCAAATGGAGATTCTAGGAGCTTGAATCTAAATATTTGTTTGATTGCTTGAGTGATTGCTAAGTCCAAAGGAAAGGAGCATCTTGAATCATTCTTATAATCTCAAGAAAAGGAACTCCAAGGGTTTTATCTCTTCTCTTATCTTTGCATGTTTAGGACTAGCCATTCTCTTCTTCTCCTCACTCTAACCCAATCCAAACTCATTTATGTGCAAACTTTGACTTTGTTTCAAATTAGAAACCTAGGCCTTATGCCTTTGACTTTTCAAAATATTTTCATTAACACTTATTGTAAATAGATCTTAATTCAAGTTATTTTTGTGGTTCCAATGGCCACCTTTGTTAAAAACTTTTTTCATAAACATTAGCCATAGGTTTGAGTTATCATAGTGGTTGGTGTAAACCTCACCTTATCCTTAGTGATTGGACTATAAGTCTTTCATCCTTATTATAGGGTTAACCCCTCACTAGTATGTTGAAGCTCTCCTCACATGGTGGATTGTTGGTTTAGGTTGAGTTTTCTCCCTTTGATAACAAAAGACCTTAAGGCTTTTGATCAAATCAATTCACCAATGTTTGAGATTTCTACCCCAAAACTACGAGGTTTTGATCCTACCTTTGTGATGGTACGTAGGCAATGGCTTCATCCATTCAAATAACAAAATTGTAAATATAATATATTCTTCTCTCATCTCTCCAATCGTGTTTGCACATATTTTCACAAATACCAACCTGCAACACACATTTGCAAAAAGGGCTCCCTTAGAGTACTAAGGATGTTTTGGGTGCTTAAAACCTTCCCATTTCATAACCAACCCCCTTACCCAAATCTCTGACATTTTTATTAGTTTTTGATTTGATAAAACTTCTTACTTGGCTTTTGTTCGCTTTTTAGCCTTTCCTTTGGACAAATAAAAGTGCGGTGGCGACTCGAATTGTATGTTTACTTTTGGTTTAGTCAATAAACCTAAAGGTAACGAATACCCCGCTACAGATCTTGAAATGGAAATCCAATGGCCAAGTAGCAAGACACGTGGTGGTGGTGGTGGTGGAAACCACCGTCTTCTCCGGCGAAGCAACAAAATCCGATCACATTTGCAGAAAAATAAACTTCAATGAAAATGGAAAATAAGGAGATGAAAATGAAGCTCGTGTGATGGAGATCATCACTATACTAATGTATCTTCCTCACTCTTCCTATATTGAGAGAAATGTGAAGGAGAAAATCATGGTGCTCAAACTGAAAGTTCTTGAAATGAAGAATGGAAAGCACCAATGGCTTGCCTCAAGTGTGAGGACTTCAGAAAACCACAGAAACACAAGAATGCTACATTGAATTAAGAGTTCTAGATCCAAAAAGTTTGAATGGATACCTTCAAATGGATGAACTTATGGCCATGAATCCTCCAAGATCCTTGCTCCTCTTTGATCCTTGAGTGTAATGGAAGTGTTTGGCTAAGGAATTTGGCTTTAAAACTCAGCTAATGATACTGAATTTCAAGCTCGAAAGTAATGAAGAAAAATGAATAATTCCTTTGGTGAGGGTTAGGATTTCAGTGCAGCAGCAATTGGGATCTCTAAAAGGTTGAGAAGTGAGGGAGATGCAGCCTCTATTTATAGTTAGATGTGGCTGATCACACACTTCTCTCGTGTGCATGGAATTTGAATTTTGATGTGCATGGGCTTGCGTAAGCATGTGGAAGGCCCAATTATGGCTGAAAGAGATTGCTGAGTTCATGTGAAGAGTAATTGGACGTGTATATTGGATGGAATATGCTTGCAAATCAAGTTTCATCATAAAATACCAAAATGCACATAAATGGAAATGGATTCGAAACTCACAAATGGTAGGTCCAAATGAGTAATGTGAGTAATGGTCGGAAAGCCCTTGATATAAGGAACAAAAGTCATGTTGGGCCAAAAATCATTTGGAATGTGCAAATTGATGAAAACTGGCCTAGAAAATCCAAGTAAAAAACATGTTCAAATCACTTTGAAAAATTTCACCAAAAGCAAGCTTAATCAAACCCCTCCGTTTACATGATGCAAGCTTCAAATGAGAAAATATCCAACATAAAGGTTATAGATATTTTCAAGGTCATAAATTTAGACTCAAAGTTTGCATCATTTGGATTTTATATGACAAAGTTATGGGCATTTGAAGTTGGGTACTTTTTCAAATTCAATGAATTAGGTCCAAGACGACTTATAATGTTTTGCATTATGACATGTATTTCTTTTAGGATTATTAAATTTTGTCCAACATGACATTTCAATTATACATCTTAATATTTCCAATGCATTTTGTCTCACCTCAAAATCATAAAAATTAAGGAAGTTATGCCCTTGGTAAGTTAATCTAAAATGAGGGTTTCAATCAAAATGACCTATAATGTTTTGAAATGAATGATGACCTTCCAAGTTTCAAATGGATTTTTGATGAACATGAACTTTGTTCATATGGTTCTTAAGAATAGTTTTTCGCTTGGGGTCATCTTCATTTGATAAACACATCAAAAGTTTAATCTCATTGGTGCTCAGCTTAGTCAGATGACTTGACTAGTCAACTTTTCAAGGCCAAACTTCCAATCTTGATGAATGAATTATTGAGGGGCCTAAAATAGGCTCATATATGCATAAAATGATGAATGAAAGAACTTACCTTGATTAAATTTGATCATAGGTTGAGGTTGCTTCATGGGCAAGGCACAGTCAAAGCATAATGAAATTAGGGTTTCCTTGGGAAGCAATCCTCAAACTCCTTTGGGTTATCTTGATCAAATTGGAAAATTGAGATACTTGGGAGACATATATGATGATTATTAACTTTGTGGACCATTGTCATGCTTTTTCTCATCTTCATCTAGCCATTGCATTGGGCTTAGGAGCCTCCTATGAGCATTGGAGCACATGATCACTTGAGCTTCAAAACAAAAAGAGTTAGTGACATATTTTTGTGCTTTTGGTTAGTAATCAAATAAGAAAAGAAATAATATGCAATAAAATCATGCTTGGTGATCTCAAAACACTCAAACAAGTCCCAACCCTAGGGTTAAGGAGCCAACCATGCTATGATCCTGAGGCAATGCACTTGTGCAATAACATGATGCCATGAGGGATCTTAGGTTCAAAATTAGGGTCTTACAGAGTCTAATTGGATTTTATTCTTCTTGATTTTGATTCTGACTTACTTGGTCTTGGTACCCTTATACCTTTCTCTTATGATTCTTTGAATTGCATTCCATTGCCACTCCATCATGATGACACATTAAGAGCTACATTCTTCTTTTCTTGACCTAGTTTTGAGTTTAGTGGATGGTGAAGCTCTTAGGAGATTAGGATTCATCTTTGAGTAGTGTGATGTTATTCTCATTTCATATCTTAATTTCTTAACTTCATTTTACATTGATCATTTACTTTAATTGGACAAAGGACTCCTTATTTGGATGATGTCCATCTTTTGACTTGCTAGCTATATTTGAACTTTAAGATTCTTTGCTTATTGATACCGCTTGAAGTTTAAAGGTTGTGTTTGATGATTTTAAGAGGAATTTTTTATTGTCCCATGACCTATAATCACCCCTCTTTTGATATTTTTTATCTTGTTGAATTTTGATAAATGATTCCTTTTCTAGGACGATATCTTTACTTGTTTATCAAGTTACTTGACTTTGATGTGTGTGTGTGTGAAGTTTGGATGACTTCCCTTGTTGATCTTGAGCCTCATATTGAGTTAACTTATTACACAAGTCGCATATCCCTTGATGTCATGTATGTGCTTTCATTGTTTAATTACTACTTGTTTAAGCTTATTTGAACTTGTGTGATTGTTTACCCATCTTTTGGCCTATCTTTGAACATAGCTTGTGTGGTTCGTTCATGATTCTTATGTGGTTTGATACCATTTACCCCCATAATTCTACTTCATCTATACTTGCTTGAAGTTCATTTGCCTTTAGGAGCATGACTACGGTTTGATTTTGATCATTACTTGTCTCAACCTTTGAGTGTGCTTTGATATGATGCATTTGTGATATATTGAGTTTTATTATGTATTTATACCATGTCTTTTCTTTTGATCGCATTCATATACTATGTACTTTGCCATGTCTAATTAATCACACACTTGTGTTATCGTCCCTTTACAACTTTGAATGATGCTTGTGTACCTTGGTGTTTGTGCCATGGATTCAATGCCTATTTGAACTTCTTATTGATCTTTAGACTTTTTCTAATTAAATAAAATGTATATTTTTGTCTCTTACTTCTTCCACAAATCCCTTTTCTTTACTTGTTTTGGTTGTTAGCATTACATGAGGACTTGTATCCATGTATGGTTATGTATTGTTTTTCCTTGTATGATTTATTTGGGAATATTTTTAAAGTTTGCTTAGGTGATGATTATAGGTATATAATGTGTTTACTACTTCCTTGTATGACTTATCATATCTTTTCCCTCACATCACTCTCCTCATACCATGTTTGTTTGGACACTTGACACATTAGGATCATTGCTTGCTAGTATGCCTATTTGTGTGCTTTCCATGACCCCTTTGATGACTAAACCATGTATGCATGACCCTTAGGATCTTGATAACATGTCTTTATGTTTATTTTGGTTTGATGTTTCTTCCTATTTTGGTTTGGTAACTTGTTGTTTTCTTTAGTTGTATTCACAACTTGTTTGAGCTTTGTCTCCCTCTTTCATGACTAGTTTGATTGAGTAGTTGCTATTTGTCAACATGTGACCTTTTGATGACAATTTTTGATGTCTTAAAGCATTTTTAGACTTAGAAATCCACCTTTTATATCTTTTATGTTTCGCTTTCATCTTCTCTTCCATGACTTGATATAGACTGCCATTACTTTATTTCTTCCATGACTTGATATGGATTACTATTACTTTATCTCTTCCATGACTTGATATGGATTGCTATTGCTTCATTTTTTCTTCCATGACTTTATATGGAATTTGTTATCTTTTATCTGTTCTTCCATGACTTGATATGGATTATTATTGATATTGCTTTTCTTTTCTTTCATGACTTGATATGGTATTGTGTTGTTTATTGTTCCATGACTTAATATGGATTGCTTTCTTCTTTTATCTCTTTTCCTTGTATGGATAACATGTTCCCCATAGGATTTATTTGGTTCATTCTTGGTTGAGATTGAACTAAAGTAGACCTTAGGTTTGTTAACCAATCATGACAACATTAGGTAGACCCCTTGATCCTTAATCATAGGTCAATCTTTGCATGATAATTTAGGTAGATGTTTCCCTTTTATCCTGACTTTAGGACCACTATTGCATGCCAACGTTAGGGTTCTCTTTTGAATTCCCTTAGATTTTCCATTTCTCTTTTGCATTCATTCTAAAACAAAAACCTTTTCTCAATCAAAATCCAAAAACATTCTAAATACTACTTGAACTCTTTCAGTAATAAGAGAGAAATACTCAGATACCTCCTGCCTTGGGTGGATCATTTGATGTATTCATTCAACAAAAATACTCAACCAATTAAACTTATTTTTCCGCTTGGATTTTCTTATGAAAATTTTCAATAAGGGTGGTTACCCATAAAAATCACCAACAAACCAAATTTTTTGAGAAGAACTACGGTGCTCTGATTCTATTTGATACGTAGGAATTGGGTTGCAAAACATAAGCGAGCACAATAATAAAAACTTTATTTTTTTTGTAAATAATTTAATTTTTCTACATGCATTCCCTTTTAGTTTGTAAGCTTTATAATAAACACACCCTTTTGATTAGAACGACAATAGTGGATCCTATAAAGTACTACAGACGTGAGGGGTGTTAATACCTTCCCCTTGTGTAATCGACTCCCTTACCCATATCTTGGTTGCGAGACCATTAGATTCATCATTTTATAGGTTTACACAATGTTTCCTTTCCCTTTCTTGGGATAAATAACGTTGGTGGCGACTCTGTTTTGTTTGCGCATTTTTTCCCCCGAGATGCGACACAAAGTAAAGACCAAACTCTTCTGCCCTCACAACCAGACGAACAAGCCCCTCTACTACCATGACAAAAAGGAAATGAGCTAAGGGATCTCATTGTTTCAAACTCCTTTGAGATCTAATTTCTTGGGTAGGAAGGTCATTAACCAACACCACAATGTTCCTAACAAAGAAACAAGCTTTGCCACTAAACCCGAACCTAATCAACATATATAATCCCATAAATTCCAATTAACTGAGTTGTGTGCTTTCTAAAAAATTTCCTTATGAATAAGGCATGGTCTTTTATATTTTTTGGTCAAGTCAACTACTTCATTAATAGCCACAACTCCATCCACTAACATTCTTCCTTTAAGGAAAGCTGATTGGTTAGGAGATGAGTTTCTCCATCACAACCCCAAATTATAAGTTAATAAATAATGTTTTCAAAAAAGGTTGGTTTAGTTGGTAAGTAGATAGAGGACACACCGAAAGATTATATGTTCAACTCCCGCAACTGATGTGATATTTTTGATATGTACATTTTATTGATCTCTCTGCGCTCATCCTTGCAATTGACCATACAACTTATATTCTAAATTATCAAAACCAAATTATTAATAAAGTACAAAACTGATATAAACGGGACGCGTTGAGGGTGGGAATTGATATCTCTATTACCTTATCGGTCCTTATCTTTTAAAATCGAAAAAACACAAATTCAGCCAAAATAGATTTTCTCCATCAAACTCGCAGCGAGTTCGGGAACTCACCTAATGTCATACCTAGGCAAAAACTTTGACAGACTAAAAACTTATTGGATAAGTATGTCATATAGTTATTTAGTGTTGACACTTCAATAATTGCTCTTCCATTTTTGTTAGTTGGCACTTCGACTATTGTTTTTATTTTTAATTTCACGCTTTTTAAGTGTATTTTCTTTGAGTATATCATACTCTCTCTTCAAAACTACTCTATTTTTTATGCTCTATTTTTTGCGACATATTTTCTGATGTTACTCGAAGCTAATTTTGAATTTTTAAATTTCAAATATAACATTTTTATTTAATTAAAAAACATTATTATTAGTGATAGCTCATTAACTATCAATAAAGATATATAAGTAAATTTAACTTGTGTTTTACATAAAATCTAAATAACTAAATATGCTTAAATACTTTTCTTATTCATCATGAAACTTGTTTATTTTGCTTACAATAGTGATAGAAGAGTATATAGTATTGTTCTTGCTAAAAAATACTAAAAGGTTTACTTCCTTGTTTTAAGTCAAAAAGGGCCTAAAATGAATTATTGGTGTGTCTGCTATGCATGTTAGTCTCATTTTTGCCTCCTTTTACCCTCCAAAAATCCTATTATTTATAGGTCTCCTTCTCCCCTTGTTTGACTCTCTATAACCTTTATAAATTCCTCTATCAATTACGTCTGCCGCCCCTTATAATTACCTTTTTAATGGTCGCCTCTTCAATAAATATAAATCTTTGCCATAATGTATCATATTGTAACCGTCTCTTGTACTTTTCTAATGGCGTCCTCGCCTTGTCATTAGATCCGACTTGTTATATTGGATAATTCTCGGCTTATGAGAGGTCGACTTTACCCTGCTCACCCAGATATCCTGACTAGTTTCAGAGTAGGAGGTTTGATGCCATAGTCAGATTTTGATTGGTGGATGCCCAAATATATGACCTGTTTAGCCCTCTCATACTCAGTTATCTTTCCAACTCAGCCATACAAGAGCTCATGTGCTCAAGAAGGCTTCATCGATCTCATACCTCAGTTGGTTAACTAATTTTCTGGGATGTACATAAGCCCCCCGAGCATGAGACCTATAAGGTTGAAGTGCTCGGAAAAAAGAAGCCTGAAAATTTCCTTTTAGGCCCGATCCATTCACGCTGTGATGCTCGTCTGTGGTGACGTATCCTGTAATCACAACAACTTATCCTCATCAGATTTTCCTTTTTCTAAGTAATAATGATTTTTTATGGGGATTTTCTCCCTCTCCATGATTCAAAATGTTCCATAATGTTTAAATCTTTTAAACATAATTTTATCTTAATCAAAGTTGCCTCTTTGTCTTTTGGTTCATTATTCAGTTGGGAAGAGTCTTTTCACTTCTAAGCAATTCCCAGAGTTCTTGTTTATCCTTCTAGATTAGGTATACTTTCTTTTCGTTTCATCCTTCTTTTGTTCGATGACTATTATTGATGCATGTGACGAGAATGTCAAAGAATTGAGAGCCTTGAGTTTTGGTGAAATAAAAGATTTTTGGGATTTTTACGTGAAACGATGTAAAGATACTCTAATCCAGGATAATTTTGATCGTATTATAAAGGAGCTTTAGGGTGATATTACTGCCTCTTTTAGCAATTCTGATTCTGACTCTTCTGCACCAGGTTCATCCGTAGAGGTGATGATGGAGATTATAGAGTCATTTGATTAAGAAGTAATGAGTTACAATCATAGCTCCATCGACGAGGTGGAGATAGCTAAACTTCGACCTTTGAAGAACGTTTCTTCTGCCGGGAATGAGGATGATGTTATTTTGGATCCCTGAATTCCAAGGGAATGAATTTCCATAGATCGCCCTAGGGGAGTCAAAGACGAATATTTCCATTTCTATGTCGGGGTATTGGAAGACTTTAACATCCACCTTCCTTTTACTGATTTTGAGTCTGACATACTAAAAACCTTAAACACTGTTCCTTCTCAACTTCGTCCTAATAGTTGGGGGTTTACCAAAGCTTTCGAAATAGTTTGTGAGGCCATAGATATAGAGCCTGTCATAGGCTTATTTTTCTCCTTTTTCAAAATTAAAGGTGTTGAAAAGGTCAGATGGGTGACCTAGTGGTCTTCCCGGTAAGAGTTTTCTCCAAGCTTATACCACAAACTATAAAGGTTTCAAATACCAATTTCTTTGTATTAGATGCATACCGAGATGTCCTCAAGTAATATATGTGTTATATGGAGATCAAACGCTTTCTTTTTTGGGTAATGATTAACTATTTACCTCGCGTACCACTTGTGGTATCATCTTGCATTCTGCTAACTTCTCTTCTTATTTTGTTTTTGGAAAAAATGAATGTCATTTCGGTGAAGGAGAAAAAGATACTAATGCTAGAAGCCCAGGTGGCAAGGAGAGTGATCGGTCAACCTGTTGTTAAATCGGACTTATCTGGTTTAGAAACTCGGATGCTGAAGAAAAGAAAGATAACCCCAAACAAATCCATTCCTACTGTCTCGAAACCTCAAACTTCAACTTTTTCGCCTTCGAAAGGATTTCGTCCAAGTTCTCCAAAGATGAGAACTTTAATGAGAAGTGAGGTATGCATAGCTGATTAGGAAGTCTCATCATTGATGTGCGAGACCGGAGGGAATTATCACAATAAATCATCTAATGAATTCAAGTTATAGATCAACAGTTTCGATGGATTAAAATTCCTCTATGATCACCTGAATGCCACAGACGACGTGAACAATGTGACGATTATAGGGCGATAGAAATTAACTCAAAACATCAACTCTTATCTGATGAGATGTGATGTTTTAACCCAAAGACTATTTAAAGTTAGGGATGAATGTAAACAAAATGAGATAAAACTAAACCAATAGGTTACTCAATTGAAGGAGCACCAGAAAGCACAATCAGTAAGACTATCAGACTTGGAGAAGCAATTATTGGAAGGGAAAACAAGGATGGAGAAATTGTAGACTATGAATCAAGAGTTAAAATCCACTATTAATCAACAATATAAGAAAATGAAATCACTTCAGGATTTAAATGTCTAGTTACAAAGTTCACATAAAGCCCAAATTGACGTCCTAAATGATGGTGATGATGCCTTTGATAAGGCAAAGACTCAAAACTTATGTATCTATCCTGATCTTGACCTGTCAGAGATGGATTTCTTCAAGGTCGTGGTTAATGATCACCTTGTGGATATGGAAGAAGCTGATCCATCTCCTACTAATGATCTGATCCAGAAAGAAAGTGATGTTGTCAGTAATCTCGAGGCTGGGGATGCGGATAAAGATGACGAGTAACTTTTGTCGTGTATTTTATAGTATTTTTAGGAATATTGATTATTCCCTTTTTGTAATGTTTTGTATCCGGATTTGGTTATGACATGTATCATGACACTTCACATGTTGTTTAATGCTTACTACTTGCCTTTATCTTTACAAATAATTTTCTATATGGTTTTTACAGAAGTCCTGAATGCTTCCTAAGCTTGATGAATGCCTCTTTTTTCTATAAAAAAATTAGGATATAACTTATGTATTCCCTTTTAAGAAAACTAGTAGAAGATTCAAAAAGGCTAGTATGTACATTATGAATAACTTGTAAAATTTATATTGCCGGTTTCTGGTCTTGTCGAGTATGACTGAAATATTATTCCTGCGACGAATTTTGACCTCTAAGGGACCTTGTCGGGTTTGTGATGCAGAACAATGCAAGTAAAATTCTTATTTATTGCAGATTGTCTATGGCAAAGTCAGCGAGGAAACCGAGGATCTCCGATAAGATCTCCTCTTGCTGATCATTCAGAGCTTCATGGACCCTAGATATGAAGGATTCAGAGAGCCCCAGTGAGATCTCACCTGAACGTCATTCCGCTTTTACTATCTCCGCATCCCTTCATTTAAAACTTTGGGTGTTTTATCTCATAAATGACAACATATATGTTTATCTAAGCTCCCAGACATATTATTCGCCTTCAAACGAGTCAGTTTGTATTTTGGTTGACTGACTCGTACCACATGAGCTTGAAGCCCTAATTAGTTAGGCCTTTATGCTTGGAAGGATTTTATCAATTCCTGGATCGGATAGTTCCGCTCAGACCATGTCAGATATTCGGCATCCGAAGAGTCAACCACACCGGTTGAAAAGATTCGATTATACTTAACGACCAATGTCGATTATTCCAGAGGCTTCAAGTGCGTTTGGACTTTAGTGAGGCCAGAGGTTTTATTAAACGTTACACGCCCAAATCTGATTATGCTAGAGGCTTAAAGTTCCCTTGGACTTCAGTTAGGCCAGAGGTTTTATTAAAGGTTACCCGACCGAAGCCGATTATGCCAAAGGCTTCAAGTGCGATTGAACTTCAATTAGGCCAGAGGTTTTATTAAATGTTACTCGACCAAAGCCGATTATGCCAGAGGCTTCAAGTGCTCTTGGAATTTAGTTAGGCCCAAGGTTTCATAAAATGTTACCCGACCGAAGCCGATTATGACAGATGCTTCAAGTTCGCTTGGACTTTAGTTAGGCCATAGGTTTTATGAAACGTTAACCGACCGAAGCCGATTATGCCAGAGGCTTCAAGCGCGCTTGGACTTATGTAGGCCAAAGGTTTTATTAAATTTTAACCGGCCAAGGACAAAATATGCCAAAGGCTTCAAGTGCACTTGAACTTCAGTTAGGCCAGAGGTATTATCAAACGTTACCCGGTCAAAGCCGATTATGCCAGAAGCTTCAAGTGTGCTTGGGCTTCAATTAGGCCAGAGGACCTGCATTACATGACTTACACAATACATTTCTTCAACCATGGGTGCCTCATTAAAAACCCATGCTCCTGCAGGGGAAAAGAGTGTATTCCTATAATTTCATTCCTAATATTTATTACATGGACTAATTATGATAAAACTTAAGACCGATTACAATCCAGGTCCAGGATCTTTCAATATCTTATAAATCTTCCGACTTGTAAGCCCCGTTATTCATCCTCTGATTAACACTAAATGACCATTCCCTATCTTGGATTAGCTCACCTTTTTTCCTGAAGCCCATCATCTGTGTTATCATCAGACTTGCTCTGTGACATCCTCTTTGCCAGACCTCTATCTTGAGTTTCCTGGTAATTCTTTGTGTGACTGTCATATTATCCAGGCCTACCAAGCCGATTTCTTCATTCAGAGTATGTGGTCCCGAAATCGGTATGATATTGTCGGTCCATATCTTTCTGATCCTACCTTGCTCACTACTTACTATGGATAGTACAATCTTGCTTGATGACTTTGACGCTTCCCATCTGGTGAAGTGATTGGTAACCCCTACTAGGAACTTCATCTGATCGACCTCCATGAGTAGTGAGCTCGGAATATTCAATATCTATTTGCAAAGCCTCTATGGTGCATTTAAGAGGTCATACACGAGAGTGGTGCCTTATGTTTAAGCTGATTCCAATATTTTCGTCTTCATCTTTCGATATCTCACTAGCTCAAATCCTAGTTGGGTGAGATGATTGGACATTTCTCTGCATCCTTATTGTACTTCCGATGTTTGTTAGCTGGTTCTTTGCTAGCTCTTCTCTAAGATTGATATTGATTGAGTTTACTTTTAACTGGTCACCCTTGACTGGTTCGTCAGCATAAGTCTTTCTTTTCAATCTTAGACTATCTTTATAACATTTACTGGCTATTCATTATCCACCTTTCACTCTTATAACTCGGTCGTCTTCTAAGGGACATTTTAACGTAAGATACAAGGTGGACAACACTACTTTTAGAGCATTTAACAAGGGCTTGTCAATAATAATGTTATCTGGGGATGCAACATTGACAATCAGATATATTACCTAGATACTCTCCGCATGGTCTATACTGCTAAAGTTGGTCATTGTGGCAAGATGTCTTAGCACCTGTACATGATCTCTAGAGAATCCTACCAAAGTATCGAACAGGAGTAACTCAGTGGTATCAAAATTCATCCATTTGAATGCATCCCGGTATAAGACATTTGTTGAGCTTCTAGGATCTATCAAGACTCTTTTTATGCTTCAACCACAAATTTGTACTTTAATTATCATGGGATCATTTTCGTGAGCCAACACTCCTTCTGAGTCCTTTTTGGAGAAACTGATCACAACTGAATCTTCTTTCCCCTCTGATGGCAACTTTTCTTCAATGTGCATTACTGACCTAGCATACCTTTTCCTAGCCGAGCTAGTTTATCCTCTCGTTAATCCTCCTGCTATCGTGTCCAACATATGACAGGTTATCCTGGCCTCATGGGCTTCTTATGTACTTTGTCCTTTCTTCTGTGCTGGATTTTCTGAATTTGGATCCTCTCGAGGATGAATTCTTTTTTCCGGGTTGACCTCCTACGTATTTAACATATGACAATAGCCCACCTCTCTAAAGTAATATCTAAATGTCTTTCTTCACTTGATGACAATTTTTTTGTGGTATCCTCGAAGTCTATGGTATACACACCATGCACATCCGTCTTTTCCCATCACAATATGCACCCCTTTTGGGACTACCAGTCTGGGGATCAACTTGATGTGATATACCTCCTTTATGATATCTTCACACCTAGCTTTTAACAGTGTGTAGTCATGCTCTTTTTTGAATGGTCATCAGGATGGTCTTGCTATTGGTCGATCTCTGGGTCCCAGCTTAAAGTATTCCTTCTTATGTCCAACTCCTTCCTCCTTGGTCCACATTTTCTCGTTTGCATCTTGAGATCTTTTTTCCATGTTACTTTCTTCTCATTTGATGTAAAATTCCGCTCGAGAGATAACCTTATCCATGTTAGACGCCGATTTTTATGCTAAAGATTCGTTAAATTGTCCAGCCTTTAGGCCATGCTGAAATGCTCTAACAAACATTTCCTGATTCGGATGAGATACCTTAATTATTTCTTCATTGAATCTTTTCATATACTCTCAGAGAGACTCTGCGTTCCCTTTTCGGATGTTAAACAAACTTGTAGTCGATATTTTCCTATGCTTACTTGCCAAAAATTGTTGCACCATCTTCTTGGTGAACTCTTGGTAGCTGATGATCGAGAACCGGGGTAAACTCATATACCACCTTAAAGTACATTCCATAAATGTCCCGACCATGAGCTTACATTTGAGTGAATCAGAAACCCCTAATATGGCTATCTGATTATTAATGGCAATAATATGCTCATGTGGATTAGTCTTGCCATTGAAAGACGCTAACGATGGTGGTTTGAAGTTCTCTGATACCTGATCATCCCAGATAGCTTCGGATAAAGGTTGAGAATCTAGAGGCTCCTACTTTATATCCTCATCCTGAAGACTTTGTGTTTGCAAAACTTGGACACTGTCTTGCAAGGCTTGATTCTACTGACGAAGTGCTTCTACCACCGCGATCAATTGAGTTATATCTGGTGGCGGAGGTGGGTCACTTCTACTGGAAGATGATCCTGACATCGTCCAGCCGAAATATTAATGCTTTGATGATGGTTTTGTGTGGCCTGAGCAAGTTTTATCGAGGCCCCACAGTGGGCGCCAAATGTTCTTGCTAAAAAACACTAAAAGGTTGACTTCCTTATTTTAAGTCAAGGAGATTCTAAAATGAATGGTTGATGTGTCTGTTATATATGTTAGTCTCGTTTTTTCCTTCCTTTTACCCTCCAAACATCACACTATTTATAGGTCTCTTTCTCCTCTTGCTTGAATCTCCATGTCCTTCATAAACACCCATGTCGATAACGTCATACGCCCCTTATAACTACCTTTTTAACGGGCTGCCTCTTCAATAACTATAACTCTCTTCCATAATGTAGCATATTGTAACTGTCTCTCGTGACTTTCCAATTGGTGTCCAAACTATGTCATCGGATTCGACTTATTATAATTGGATAATTTTTTGCTTATGAGAAGTCGGTTTTACCTTGCTCACCCGATTATCCTAACTAGCTTCCGATTAGGAGGTCTGATGCCATAGTCAAATTTTAATTGGTGGATGCCTAACTATCCGACTTGTTTAGTCCTATCATACTCGGTTATCTTGCCAACTCGACCATCCAAGAGCTCATGTGCTCAAGCAGACTTCGTTGATCTCATACCTCGGTTGGTCAACTAATTTTCTGGGATGTACAAGTATATTCTTTAATTCAAAATAAACGTCATTTAAATTTTTTATACGTAAATTAAAAAATCAGGAATGTTATGTTTACATCAAATCTTACACCAATGCATACATCAGACTATAGTATTTGGGAAAAGAAAGAATAACCTCGCTCGCTCGCGCGCTCTCTTTCTCTCTCTCTCTCTGTCTCTCGATCTCGCTCTCGCTCGCGCGCCTCGCTCTTCGCTCTCGCTCTCTTCTCGCGCGCTCGCGCTCTCGCGCGCTCTCGCTCTCTCGCGTCGCTTCTCTCGCGCGCTCTCTCTCTATAGCGCGCGCGCGCGCGCGCTTCTCTCTCTCTCTCTCTGCTCTCGCGCTCTCGCTCTCTCTCTCTCTCGCGCTCTCTCTCTCGCTCTCTCGCTCTCTCTCCGCTATATAGATAGAGATATAATATATATATAGAGATTATATATAGATCAAGATATATATCTATATATATATATATAGATATATATATATATATATATACTTTTTAACACAAATATACTTTGTTTTCATTAACCAATTTAATTTTGCATTAACTAGTAAAGTAGATTTATTAACCATATATTTTACTTATAATTCATTAACGAAATTTACTAATTCATTAATTAATAAAATACATCACATTAATAAAGTTCTAACATTAAATTATAAAATATGATGATAAATCTTTTCACTCTATTAATCAATTTCTAATATTAAATTATATAATATATAAAATATCAATATGATATTAAATTATAAAATATATGAGATATAGTAAATAAAATTATAAAATATAACAAATAAAATTGATTAATAAAGTGAAAAAATTAATTATTATATTTTATATTTTAATGTCAGAATTTGGTTAATGTTATGAGTTTTATTAATTAATGAATTAGTAAACTTGACTAATAAATTATAAGTAAAAAATATGTGGTTAATACTATATATATTTTCTTTATTAATACAATAATAAAATTGATTAATGATAAATTCTATATTTATATTATAAAAATAATTTTAAAAACAAAATGTATTTTTTATTTAAATAAATTAGAATAAAAATACTTTTTACCGATGAACAATGATAAAAACATTATTTGAGTGTAAATATTGGTGTAACAATCGGTAGCTTAAGATTATTCTTTAAAAAATTATATAGTAAATGCGTGCACATTTATCAAAAAGTAGTTTTATTAATACAAGTACAAATACAATATTTTAGCCATACAAATAAATTAAATAAACTTATTAATCATCATTCATGAAATACTCTTTCAATATTTTATAGTATTCATTTCTTCAAAAACCTCTTTTATTCATATTAAATACATAGTAACTTTTTATGAAAGAAATTCTAAAAGTATACAATTTTTCTACTACAACAAAAAAAAACTAAATAAATTTACCTATCTTTAATAATGCAATACAAATTATTATGTTTGCTTGAATTTCAAACCAGTGGGAATATTCTTCTAACCAAAATATACTTGACAAATATAAACAAAAGAGTCATTCGAAGGGATTGAATGTTTTGAATGTGATAACCAATTTCAGAAGACAATAAAACAGGCAATGAATGGCACAGCTAGGGAAGAAATGATGGGTGCAGGCAACGTTTATATCATGACTTGTCTAATCAAATTATGGAAACCATACAAAAAAGAGTAAATTAGAGTTAATATGTTTGCTGATTTACAAACAAAAATCATATTTGGAGGAAGTTAGTTAATGCCTTAGGATCTTCATTTACAGTACAAAATAATCATTTTTTTCTCTCTCTTGGAAAAGCAACATCAGAATTCATTTGTAAATGGATAACATATAGTATGAATCAAAACACTTTTTTAGAACGACTAATATTAATAGTTTTTTTTATAAACAAATATTTTATTAACAAAAGTGGAATGTTATATATTTTCTCAACCATTTTTCTTTTGGATTTAGTGTTTGAGATTGTGGACTATCTTGACTGACACATGAGTATTTTTAGCTTAAGTCCACTTAATATCAACTATTTCGACCATTCATTTGTATCCATGTGATATGATCAGGGGACATCTGAAGACCGAAATAATAACCTCAAGACTCTTGAGTTATGCTAGATCACATAGGGCTATATATTTGCGTCAAAGGTTAAGTTAAATCATCATTTATTTTGATATCACAAACTTAAGATCTTTGCTTGGTTTATCTCGAGTAAAATCCTTAATATTGTACTCATAACACACAATTGACACACATCTTTGGGTCCGAGAAAATATTATTGCTCCGCACTTTCTAACGATTTTTTTTTTTTAATATAACATGTTTCATCATGGTGGCCACACAAGTTTCATCCAATACTAGGGAGCATGGGGTTCTCACGAAGATGCAAGATATTATGGACGAATTATGTTGCCAAAATAAAACCTTTCAGCCCACCAAACTGACCATCCAACAATAACAACGACAAGACGACGACCAACCACAAGGCATAAATGTTTTGGACTCCAAACCCCCTTTGTCGAGATCTCAGATGTCCCAGTCCCATAAAATTTCAAGTTGTCCTCTTTGGTGACATTTGACAGAAAAAGTTATCCTCAAGAGCATGTTATCGCCTTCAATATACAAATGGTGATAATAGGCGCAACAAATTTACTCAAGCACAAACTTATCTCCGAAAAAAGCTTGAAGGAGTCGGTCATGCACTAGTATATGAACCTTCATAGATTCTCCTTAATCACCTATCACGTACGGTCTAAGAAATTGATTCATCATCTTTTGGCAAGTAAGCACCGCAACATGTCCATTACAACCCTATTCAATGTATGTCAAGGGAATTTTGAGTCTTTAGGGGAGTACGTGACACATTTCAATGAAACCACCATCAAAGTTGTAAACCCTAACTAGGATATGTTCATGGTAGCCTTTCAGAATGGACTCAAGGACAAATAATTGAATGAATCCCTTGACCATATACTCAAAGAATGAATATTGGAGATAATGGTGATGGCGTAGTAGTATGTAAATTGCGACAAAAAACGTACAACAAAAAGGGCCATAAATGCAAAGCGATGTACCAATGAAGGACTCGACTCCTTCATTCAACAAAAAAACAACTACCCTCAACCAATGAGGGAAAAAGGAACCCTCCAAAAGACCTTGGATAACTGCACGCCCTTGAATAATAGACGGGAACAAATATGGCAAAAATGTTTCCACACTAGAGCCATACCTGATCGCCGAACCCCCTAAATGAAGATTATGGGAAACATATCCAAAAAATGGGGTAAATATCACAAGGTGAAAGGTCACTACACAAATGACTACCAATAGCTGAAGAATGAGGTATAACTTCTCATTCAAGAAGTACATCTCAAGAGATACGTCCAGGGTGCACCGTCCAACTTAGGATCAAGGAACCAACCTATTAGACGAGATAAGCTTAGGTTCTCTTAACCTAGAAGAGATAAAGAGGTAGAAGAGATATGAGAAGAAGAAATTGTCTATCATACCCTCAATAACACTATTGTTGGAGATCGTCGTATGAGGAGAGTTAAGTTCCGCATGTAGAAGATATGTTTGGCAAGTAATTTTTGTTGGTGACTCGCCTTCGAAATATTGATCACCTTTTTATCTAGAGACCACTTTCTCACACATAAAAATCTTTAAAATCGTACACCATGAAGACGAATCCATGGTCGATAGTTCGCACATGTTTAATTAGAACATAAAGTGAGTCTATATAAACCACATAAGTTCTATTGATGTATTATACTAGGACGCCTTTTAGCGACTGCAACTAGACCCTAAATATCTACAACCCTTGAAAGGGTCCTTAGTGTGATTCCCATGCGAACATGTATAAATCACACAATACATATCCACCAAGATGACTTTTGGAATGAGCGGACACACAAAGACCATCAAAGTCAGATACCTAATTATAAAAGCCTTATCTTCATACAACATAATCCTTGGTCACCTTGCATTCAACATCTTGGAAGAGGCCTTATTCATACTCTACATGACCATTGAATATCCATTTGATAATGGGCAGGTAGGTGCCCTAAAAGGGGATTAGGAAGTCGTCACAAAAGTTATCAAGAAAAACTTAGAATAAAGAAAGAGATAATGATTGAAAATATGCCACCATGTCTTAATGCCCACAATGTTAATTTTGTAAACTTGGATCGAAGGGAGGAATACTTAAAAGATAGGTTGGTCCCCAAAATAGATCTTAAGGATGCACGAATTAGTCCTAATAACTTCCAAACCACAAAGATGGTATTTCTTTGATGGAAGAGGAAAAAAATGAATTGAATCGCATACTCATGAAGAGTGTAGATCTATTCGCCTAGCACATCTCAAATATTCTAGGAAATGATGCAGATATCATCAATCATCATCTCTCCCTCAACACCACCATCAATCTGTTTATATAAATGAAACAAAAATAATGGGGGAGGATGGGAGAATAGTTATTTACGAGGAAGTGAAAAATGTGAAATGTGTGAGGTTCATAAATGAGATCACGTACCCTACATGATTAGACAACATGGTTATGGTCCTCAGGTATATGGAGAATGATTCTGGACTTCACATATATCAATATGGCATGCCATAAGGAACCATATCCCTTACCCAACATAGATATGATAGTCGACATGAAATGCTATAACATGGAGAATGTTAGAAAGATACTTGCAAAATACACCCTAGTTGCAGAAAAGTTATACAAAATATGGAGAGGCACGCCGATATTCATATGTTTGGGCATGAATGAAACTACATTGTTATTAATAGAGGTACACAAAGGTGTTTGTGGAATCGATCTTAGAAGGAAATTATTGACAAATATGTTACTAAGGATCGAATATTACTAGTCGACTATGCTAAAAGATATCACTAACTTTGTCAGCAAGCATGGCAAAGGAAAATGATTCTCAGACTTACATCACGCCTCGACTGAGGTCCTCCATTCGATAAACTCACTATGGTCATTTCACACGTGGGGCGTGGAATTTCCATTTCCCATGGCTCTAAGAAAACTAAAATTCCTACTTAGGGAAGTGGATTACTTCACCAAGTGGATAGAGGGAGAATAACTATAAAAAATAATGGTGGATAGAGTAATTTTATTTCTATTGGAAACAAATAATTTATTAGTTTGGACTACAAAAGCACATTGTCTGAGATAACGAGACTTAATTTTCCAGTTCCAAAATGTGTGAATTCAAACAATATCTAGGAATCTAAACCAAGTCCGTATGAGTCTAACATCTATAAGTAAATGGTTGATATGAGTCCACCAACGAGGTTATCATATATTAAATCAAGAAGAATTTGAAGGAAGCAAAGGGATTATTGTTTAAACAACTAGATGGGGTATTCTAGTTCATTTGATTTTTTGTTTTCCTGAACTTTAAGGATCTCATTTGCCACCTTCTTTTATTCCTCTAGTTTTTATTTAAATATTTTTCCAATCAGAACTATAACTTTTGTGATCATATCATACGATATCCCACTCCTTACAAAAGAAACACCATTTAATGTGGTATACGATTTGAACATGATGATGCCCATAGAAGTAGACACGTTAACTTGGTGACGTGAACAACTTGTTGAAGAATGTATAACGTTAACACATTTTTTTATCTCCTCTCCTCACTCCACATATTATCAATTCTCTGTTTTGTTTCTAATGTTCATGAAAACTATAATCTAAATATGTTTATTTATTTCTTTGTATATAAATTAACTGAATGTGGCATACCTCATTTGCAACATGCATTTGTTGGACGAGGCATGTGAAATGACATACATCCAAGAATTTACAACAAAATTTAGATTTTCCAGGAAGTACAACCCATTAGTTGTACCAAGAGAAATGAAAAAACGTGGTCTAATACTCAAGTAGGTGCTGGAGCCTACTAGGATGAAAAACTCTTTTCCCAAATGGGAGGGACCTTACATGGTACATGAGAAGATACCATACGGACCTACAAGCTAGAAGGGATATACGAAGATCCTATCCCCAAAACTCGAAAATCAGTGAACTTAAGACATTACTATAATTAATTTATAAATTATAGTGAATAAGATGAGTTATAACCATCATGTATTGTTTTCTTTTTATGATAATTAATAAAGTGATATGGTGACACTTTTTCCTTTGCAAGAGAATTTATTTTTAATGAGGCGTCAAATTTTCTAAACTTGTATCATTTTTGTCTTTACTTATGAAGATCACACATAATATTATTTCATCTTCCGATATATCATTGCACCTTTTGGTGTATCATTAAATTATTTAGGGTTTCATTATGCCCTCCAAAGTATCATTGTGGCATTCGGGGTATCGTTGCGCTCTTCGAGGTATCATTGTGCCCTATGAAGTATTATTGCATCCTCTAGGGTATCGTTGCACCCTATGGGATATTATTTCACCCTCTACGGTATCATTATGCTCTAAGATGAGGCACATTTCTCTCTAGGATATCATCACTCCATCATAGACCTATTTATACTAATCATGTCACAATTTTTTTTATTAAATACTTAGTGAAATGAATCACAAAATTTTATGGTAATATACCAAAGAAATACTTGGAATATACTAGCAAAGTGCATGACGACATATGTGGTGAAAACCTGAAGGTACTAAAATGACCAGTATGAGAAACTAAAGTTGATGATCAAAGTTGTGTTTATTAATATTTCACCCATAAAGGGTACGCTTATAGACAATGAAAAAGTAGAGATACATATTACAAAACAATAAGACACGACTTCCTAGTTGTCACACTACAAAAAATGCCTTTTATAGGGAGTTTATTTGAAGAGGTTTTCCAAAATCCCCATTGTTAGTCAAAAAATGATTTCTACGTGGATCTGATACAATTCTTCGTTTATACTAGAGGGGTTACAAAAAATCCCTTCAATTGAAATGTTAACTCTCTTTTTAGTTAAAAAAAAATAAGAATCCTTTTTTTTATGTTTTCACACGTTCTCTCTCCCCAAAATTTGAAAGTAAAGTAAATACAAGAAAGAGGGGTTTAAGTTGGGTTTCAAGAACTAAAATTTTTGCTACCTAAAAAGATAAACAAAAAAGTAAGAATAGAAATAATGAACACAATTATTTTCATCTTGGTTCACTGTTAACAAAGCTACCTCCAGTTCACCCGCCAAGATAATTTCTCCTTATCACAAGGACTTAATCCACTATAATCAAACTTTATTACAACACAAAGACCAATTATCAGTGTATTCTTGAGTAATTATGACTAAACCCTAGTCACTCAAGGAAATACAATCACAAAGATTGAGATATAAAGTGTATTTACAAAATGATTCTAAGAAAGCATAATACACAAATAAATTACAAGTATATCACACTAAATATATTCTATGAATAGCATGAACAAAAGTTCCTTGTGTGTATGTTTCTTTTCTCAGGTATTTCACTGTATGCAATATTCACATAGATGATATTCTCTTAGAGTTCTTGGTATTGTTCCATTCTTCCAAGACTCCTTTATATAGGCAATGAAAATATCAGTTGGAAGGTAAAAATGGAATACTCAAATGCAGTTATACCCTTGCATAACAGTATGTGAAAATGGGAGACACAATAGTATAATAGTACAATCCTTAGCCCACAAAATCAGTGTAGTGTAAGGAATATTTGATCTTGTATTGTGTATTATTTCTCACATAAAACCTTTTTGATCTTATCTCAATATTCAGAGGCTTATGATAAAGAGGTGATGAAGCATGTATACAAAGAAAAAAACGAGTCTATTGATATTAACTTTAGAAACTTGGTCTTCAGAGTCTTGATCCAGTTTATCACTACCTGGTCTTTAGAGTCTTGATCCAGTTTATCACTACCTGGTCTTCAGAGTCTGGTAAAATAATTCATCAGAGTAGTTTGAGCGCAATACTTCAGAGCTTGACAGAGTCAGAAGCTTCAGAGTCATAAAGCTTTGGATAGACAATGCTCAAAAGCATTGAGTAGAGTAGTCCAGAGCTTGAATATCTTGTAGAACACACATCTCAGAGTCAGAATACACTAGGTTCAGAATCTGATGATACCACACGCCATTTCTTTAGAGTCAGAACTTTTATCTAGTATCGGTACACTAAACAAAACCATTAGGGTACAAAATTGTTCTCTAAGAGTCTACGTATCGTTATCATCAAAACATAAGGTCAGATGCAGCACCAAATCTTGTTCTTACAAAATTATTTTATCCCTTTCAATCTATATCCTTGAAAACCCCATCCACAGTATAGAAACTTATCCATTTTAATCTCACCACCAAGTATTTTCCCTTACTTAATCTACGTTTCTAGGTATCTATGATCTTACAACATCTCGTCGCAGTCTCCTCATTGTTCAAGTAGTCGACCCTCTATTTTACTCATGTCGCCGACTTTTCCGCTATGCTCAAAAGTCACCACCTCCTCAAATCTTGTGGCTCTTCCTCGGGTCACTACTCTCTTAAACCTTATAACTCTTTCCTTACAAGATGCTTTTCAAATAAATTTATAGTTTCAAGCATGTGAGTACCCCTATTCTTTTTTCTCCCTCATTGTTTCATCTTCTTTTTTCTATTTTTTTTATTGTTCATATTTTTCTTGCAAGTTTATTAAGTTTCACCATATACTGGTGAAAAATGTATGATATTTGAGGGAACAAAGAGATGGACAAAGAAGAGGTAGGTTATGTTGAATGTGGTCATGACCATGATGATATGATGACAACAAGAAAGATGTGAAGGAGAAGGAACACAAGGACAAGCAACCGACTATATAAGTATTTTTTTAAAAAAAAATCAATAAGATGTTGAAATTGTTAATTTGCATTCCAAATTATTCATTGAACTTTGTATTGTATTTGTTTTTAGGTTTAATTTCCTTTAATTTATTTTCAAATTGAAGTTTATCATGAGTTATAAGTTATACATTTTTTTTGTCTTTTCATAAAATACTTTTTATTTAAATTAAGAGGATGGTGGATTACTCCACGTTCTCCAAACGTGTAATCACTCCATATTCTTCGTGCTCTCTATGAATTCATGGATATTATGCATGGAAGCTTCAATGCACTTTATGCCTAGTTAGTTTGAATCAACACAAGGAAGAAAATCTATATTTTAGTAGTTATTTGCATGTATGTTTAATTGTGAATTGATTGTTATTGTGCATTAAGCCTGTTGTACCCCTCTCTAAATTTTCTTGTATATTTAAGTGGATAATGCTTTGACATAGTGTTGTGTATATCATAGTTTTAAGTTATGATTGTAGTTGAGGATGCAATTTGTTGTTGTTGGGATTGCGATCATTGTAGTTACATTGATGTGCATTATAGTCGTTGCAACGTGATTTTTTATTGGTGGGTGTTTGAAATACACTGTTAAAAATTACTTGATATTTTTTATTACATATGAAGTAAGTTGAGATTTGGGTTCTAAAATTCGAATTTTGATAAAAATATTGTTTCTTATTCTCACTTTCTACATTTATATTTTCTTGGTCGTTTCTTTTTTACATGTATCAATAAAAACAACAATATAAGTCAACAGAAACAACAACATAACTAACAAAAATCATAACAATATCATAAACCTTTTATTTACACGCACACACACGTACAGGCACACGCGCACGCGCACACACGCACACACACACACACACACGCACACGCACGCACACGCACACACACACGCACACGCATCCACACCCACACACAGACACACACATACACACATACACATACACACGCACGCACGCACACACCCACACCCACCCGTGTGCGTGTGTGTGTGTGTGTGCGCATGCGTGGGCGTGTGCGTATGTGTGTGTGTGTGCGTGTGCGCGTGTGTGTGCTTTTGCGTGCGCCCATGCTTGTGCTTGTGTGTGTGCGCATGTTTGTGCGTATGCGTGTGTGTGTGTGTGTGTGTGCGTGTGTGTGTCTATGAATTTGTTTATTTTATTATGTTATTGTTTTTGTTAATACAAGTAACATATTTTTTTAACGTTGATGTTTTTGTTAAGTTATATATATATATATATATATATATATCTAATATATATATATATATATATATATATATATATATATATATATATATATATATGTTATTTTTGTGAGTTTTGTTAGTTATGAACTTGGTTTTGTTGAATTATGTTATTGTTTTTGTTGATTATGTTGTTGTTTTTGTTAATACAAGTAACATGTTTTTGTTAATGTTGATGTTTTTATTGAGTTATATATGTTGTTTTTATTGAGATAAGTAAAAGATTTATGATATTATTATGGTTTTAGTTATAGTTATTATTTTTGTTGACTTATATTGTTGTTAATGTTGATGTTTTTGGTGAGTTATATGTTTTTGTTTTCGTTGAGTTAGATATGTTATTGTTATTGTTTTTGTTACCCTATATTGTTATTGAGAGTGATATTTCTTGTGTAGATTTGATTTTATTCAGTCCAACATATTTAGAATATACAATCGAGTTTAATATATCGTATGTGGATTGAGTGTTTTAGTGACCCTTCACTGAATATATAACTCGCCAAACTGAATTAGAAAATAATAATCTAAATAATTAAGTTATATTTTAAGAAAAACTTACACCACTGAATATTTTTCGAGCTTTATGCAACCCATTATCCATATCTCGCTCTTTAACTATTAGAATTTGGTTTAATACTTCTAGTTCTTCAATCAACACTTCCTTCTATACTAGTTCATTTTTAGGGTCAACCCAATCAGATCGGAGGCCCCGTTCTAATTTCAAAAATGGACCCAATTTTTTTAAAAAATACAATGATAATAATTAAAATATATATATCAAAAATACAATTATGTATTAATTAAAAATAAATTTAATTATAATTATTTTAAATTTTGATCAATCTTGATTTTTGTATGTATTGAATTTTTATCGTAACATTTCTTTCAAGTATTGAGTTTTTTTAAAATATTTTATTTATTTTTATCAATAGTTATCAAAAAAAATTTAAAAATTCACAATTTGGGGCCCTCTAAAATTTGGGGCCCTGTGCTGCAGCACATGCTGCACTTCCACAGGGTCAACCCTGTTCATTTTGCAATTAGCATCAAATTTATTGAAAAATTACAATTCATTGTCATCATGATGATAATTATGATGATGATAATCAATCGGAATTTTTCAACAAATTGGTTACTTTGCAAAATGTATTAGTAGATAAGTAAATGTTGATGTAAGAATTAGAAACGTTGAAATAAATTCTAATTGCTAAATAGCGAGATATAGATAATGAGTTGCGAAAATCTCGAAAAACATTGAGTAGTGTAAGTTGTTGTACAAATATAACTTAATTTTTTATATTATTATTTTCTAAATCAAATTGAAAGGTTACATGTATAATTAGTGGTTGGTGAAACAAACATTCCACATAAGTTATAATAAACTCAAATGTATATATCACCACAGTTAAGATCTACAATTGTGCTTAAATGTTGTTCTCTAACTTTTTCACTATGGTTGGAGCTTCCAACTATTGTCAAATTTATTAATCATCCAAAATGATGGTGTTGGGTATCAAACCCATTACCATTCCATATTTTACTACGATTGGTTTTTTCAACCGTGGTGAAATATTAAGCACTATTTTATTTTTACCATAACTACTAGCCAATGATGGAAAATAGGACCTCCAACTATGGTCAAATCCATCTCCTAACCGCGATAAAATGTTGATTTTATAGTAGTGAGTCTAAGCTCTCCCAAAGAAAGATCAGGGTATAAGAACACTTTTGTGAATACAAGATTCTCTAACATTGTTTTGTGTTTTGATGAAGACAAATCCTCAAGTTCAATTGCATTATCAAAGAAGAAAAAAGATCATAGCTTTCAAGTATCTCTTACTACAAGTCTTGGATTTTAAGTTATCTTCAAAAGAAAAAAGAACATGGATGTATTGATCAACCACATAAGGTACAAGTACAATTATGCATAGATTAATACATTTGTTGCTCAGAACAAACCTGCATATTTCATCTCTAAACATTTTAAAGGGGTTTGAAACTTATTCAATTGCTTAATATTGGTTACAAATTGATTTTCAATTTTTCTATCAGCTGTAACTTATTACACATATGTGATAATCGGTTACATATACGAAAACTTCATTTATTTGGAAATTTATTCATCTGTAACCGGCTAACCAAACCCTGTAACCGGTTACATCCATAAAAAAAATTGAAAATATTTTTTACCTTCAATTGTAACCTGTTATGATGATTTGCTAACTGGTTACCACTGAAGCAGTGATACTTTATCATGAAAAATCACATTCCAACGTTTTCCGAACTTGGTCATTGAATCATGGCAATGCTTGATGATTTTAGACTAATTCGAAAGAGTGTTTTTCACACTATAAAAAGCCAATGTTTATGAACTTCAAAAATCACTCTTTCAATAATTTCAAATTAAAATCTATCAATTTTCAACTAAGTTACTTGAGTCGAACTTTATGTGAAACTTTTTGGATAAACTTTTACATGTATCATTAAAGTTTCACTCATAAAATCATGCGCACTTAAGTATTACTCTTGTATATTGTTTACTTTGAAGGAAATATCAACTCTCAAGAATTTATACATACTCAAATATTCTTCTTTACAATATTCTGTTTTATGGATCACAAAGTGTTAAGTGATAATTATTTGAGATAAAAAGTGGTGTGCTTTTTATTCAAGTGTAAAAGAAAGTGGTGTGATTTCTTGTGTATGTTAGATAAGTGTATGAGTGACCTTGGTGTGAGGATTGAGAACCTCGTCACAACCGGCTTCCGATACCCGAAGGTGGTGTTTCAAATGAGATGTCATATGAGAAAAAGTTCCCCATTGAGAACCTCGTCACAACTGGCTTCCGTGACCTCTGTCTCGAAGTATGCAACCTTAAGCAAAACCAAAACCTTGAGGATAATGAGGAAGAGATGGTAGAAGATAGTGACTAGGTTTCTTATGTATTTTTGTCTCTTGTTTTTTGATGTCTTACTTATGTCTTGTTATGCATTTATGCTTATGTCTCATTTTTAAACTTTATGTTCTCTTAGTTTTGTAATGCTTATGTAACATTAAGACAAGTTTAATTATGTTTAAGTTATGGTATGAATTGTTATGCTTTATATATTGTTCCTTATAGATCAAATTGCATATTTCTCTCTCACTTTTCTTTCCCTTCTTTTTGATAAGGAAAAAGGGGGAGATTGTGTGTTGTATGTATATTGCTATACAATCTAACCTATGCAGCAAAATTCAAGTCTCATAAATAAACCTATGGATAAATCAATGGGAGATCTCTAAGTTAGAGGGATCAATTAATTAAGCATCAAATTACTTTAATAATTTCAAATAGACTTGGTTGTCATCATCAAAAAGAGGGAGATTATAAAGACAAACATCTCCAACATTGTTTTGTATTTTGATGAAGACAAAGCCTCAAGCTTTGTTAGGTATGACATGTTGTGATTGGCTGCATTTTGGAAAAATACGTACTTTTTACATATCTTAAACAAGATGTTCTGACATGTTGTTTCAACATTGCAGCATGACCTAGCTTAAGTATCTTGTGAGATTTAGTTTCTTTAATGTTTTATCTGAAGATCCTCTGAAGATTTAGTTCATATATTATGTTGAGCGTTTTCCATAAAGCATAAGACTATTGTGTCTTGACTTATTTACGAAGTAACGATGTCAAGACATTTTAGGAAACATTTGATTTAATTGAGATCATATCTTCATAAGATTGTGCAGAGATCTTCGATCTGCTGCAAATTAAGACCGAAGCCCATGCCTTTCCATTGCTATTTATAGAGAGGTTCTAAACCTAAGAAGGATCGAAGTAGTGCAATATGTTGTTCAAATTAGGGTTCCGTGTGTGTGTTTTGTGTGAGCCATTCGAGTATCTCTTTGATACTTGAATTGGACTTAATGTATTATGTTGTAACAAACAATCCCTCAGAAGCTTTTAAGAAATAGTGGATTGTGTTTCTTAGTTGTTATTTGGTGTAAGGTTAAAGGAAAGTGAGAGGGGTCTCATATCTAGGAGTGACCTAGATAGAAACTTCCACGGGTAGAGATTAGGTGAGAAGTCTATAAAACCTAAGACTATTTAGGACTTCAAACTAATTCTGTGATAGTGGATTTCCTTCCTGGCTTGGTAGCCCCCAGATGTAGTTGACGTTGCACCGAACTATGTTAACAACTGTATGTGTCTTTTTGTTCTATCATACTGTCATTTGAATCATGTTATTGTTTGTGGTGTGATAATATGTAGACTGTGAGGTCGTGACATCGTGTACGACATCAGGAATTCGCTTGCCAGAATTTCAATTGATATCACACCAGGCATCCTGCTATGTTTCTGGGCAAGATCTAGGGAAGATACTTTTTGGCTCCATGGACAAGGAGGGAGGATTTATCAACAGACCCCACATCTTAGATGGATCCAACTATTACTATTGGAAGGCAAGGATGATGGCTTTCTTAAAATCCATGGATAACAAGACATGGAAAACTGTCATTAAGGGATGGGAACATCCTGTTGTGAGTGACAAAGATGGGAAGGCTACTACTTAATTGAAACATAAAGAGGACTAGTCTAAGGAAAAAGATGATCTGACTCTTGGAAACTCCAAAGCCTTGAATGCCTTATTCAATGGGGTTGACAAAAATATATTCAGGTTGATAAATATTTGTACTGTAGCTAAAGAAGCTTGGGAGATCCTCAGAACTACTCATGAAAGCACATCCAAAGTGAAGATGTCTATACTTTAGCCTCTCACTACCAGATTCGAGAATCTAAAGATGAAAGATGATAAGAATATTCATGATTTTCACATGAGTATTCTTGAAATATCTAATTCATCTAGTTCCTTGGGAGAAAAGATGTTAGAAGAAAAACTGGTGAGAAAAATTCTCAGATCTCTACCTAAGAAATTTGACATGAAGGTCACAACCATTAAAGAAGCTCACAACATCAACACCATGAGAGTATATGAATTTATCGGTTCTCTTCAGACCTTTAAATTGGGTATTAGTGACAGATTTGAAAAGAAAACCAAGAGCATAGCGTTTGTATCCAACACCTAAGATGAACAAAACCAATGTGACTTGGATACTAATAAAGGAATGACCAATGCTATAGTTCTTATAGGAAGACAATTCAACAAGGTTCTAACGAGATTTGACAGGAAGTCAAGACCAAATGTCAAGAACATCCCTTTTGACATCAGGAATAATAATGATTTCAGGAAAAGAATAAGAACTGAAGAGAGATCCAATCAAGGTAAAGGGATTCAATGTCATGGGTGTGAAGGATTTGGACACATCAGAGCTGAATGTCCTACCTATCTCAAGAAACAAAAAAAAGGGTTGTATGCATCTTGGTCTGATGAGGATAACTTTGAAAGTGAACTTGAGGATGAAGTTGATAAACATGGTATTGCTCTAACTGGAAGATATGAATCTGATAAAGATTCATGTGATGAAGAATTATCCTATGAGGAATTGACTGCATCTACAGAGAATTATGCATCAAAAGTGAAGAAGTGTGCCAACTGGGAGAAAAATAGAAGAAAATTATATCTCAAATACAGGCTGAAAAAGAAGGATTTCAATTCACCATTTCTGATCTCCAAAATGAGGTGATATTGTTGACTTCTAAACTTGGAAACATGACAAAGACTATAAGAATGTTGGACAAGGGATCTAATCTGAGAGGGATTGGCTTTGAACATCAATCTCTGCATAATGAAGGAGAAAGCTCTATGACCAACTTTGTTCTTCCAAAGATGGAGTCTAAACCTGTAATGTTTAAACCTATGGCTCAACATCATGCTAGTCATCAGAACTCCCAAACTAAAGGAAAGTTATTATGCTGGAGATGTCATTACTGTAAAAAAAATGGTCATATAAAGCCCTTATGTTTAAAATTGTATGGTTATCCCAGTTATCCAACACAACCCAGGGCTAATAAAAATAATGAGTGGACACCCAAGCCTGTCAACATCAGCATTATAGCTCAAACCTCTCTTAGAGCCTCAACTTGTGAAGACTGGTATTTTGATAGTGGATGTTCCAGACACATGATAGGTGTCAAGAAGTTCCTTGAAAACATCAAGTCATACTCAACCAGCTATGTCACGTTTGGAGATAGGGCTAAAGGTGAAATTAAAGGGGTTGGAAGACTAGCATGTACAGGACTCCCAAGTCTCGATAATGTCTTATTAGTAAAACGTATGACTACTAATTTGATTAGTATCAGTCAACTGTGTGATAAGGGTCTTAAAGTTAACTTCACAAAATCATAGTGTCTAGTCACTAATGAGAAAAATGAAGTTCTAATGAGGGGACTCTATAATTTTAGTTGGAATAAATAAAATCTGGTGGCGACTCTGTAATTTTCACGGTGCGAAAATAATCCTTGAGTTCTTCACATCTTTCAGGCTCAGTCTTGCACACCTTACAATTACCATGCACATCTACTAGTGTGTTGTGCTTATGCATACTCAAAGAAATACTCGACCACCGAGTCTTCACATCCTTGACCAAACGGATTGACTTTGTTCCATACTCCTCAATAACCGTGTTCACTATTTGATTACCATGTTTCGGAAAAGGATTTTCCTTCACATTTGGCTTTTCTTCGGTGAAAGACAAGATATTCTGATCAATAAGGTCATGTACTCTATTCTTGAACACATAGTAATCCTCGATTGTATGCCTAATATAACCTGCATAGAATATGCAAGACACGTTGGGGTTGTGATATGGACCAAAGGGATGTACTGCTGGTGGAATCTTCTTAGGAGCAACTGCCCCTACATGCATAAGATAAGGGAACAATTCGGAGTACAATACTAGGATCTTGGTATATTGAGGGCGTCACTAGTTGCGATTCTAATTCTGGTTCTGATTCTTCCCCTGATTACCTCAACGGTTCTGATTAGGGCCTTTGTTGTTGGTATTATGTCGTTGAGGAGCTGGTTCTTGAGGTTTTTTTGTTATTGTTGTTGAGCTTGGGAAGGATGTTGATAATGTGGTTGATATTGGAACTGTTGTTGAAATTGGGATGCTGCGACATATGGATATGGATAGTATGGCGGAGGAACCATAGGGACCTGGTAGTGCGGAGAACTTGCCATCACTACATTTGTCTACTCTTATTTCTTCTTAACGTACCCACTAGAAGGTCTTCTCACTACAGACTATTGACTATTACCATCAACAATCTTCCATGTCTTTAATCCACTTTCAATCCTCTCCCCAATTATGACTAGATCAGAAAAGTTGGAAGATAAGCTCCCAACCATCATTTCATAGTATAAACTTTGGAGCATCCCCTTGAAAATGTCCACTAGCTCAGTGTCTGTCATGGTCGGCCTAACCCTTGAAACCATTTCACACTATCTCTGCGTATATTGTTTGAAAGTTTCATTAGACCTCTAAGCTTGATTCTGAAACTGTAATCTGGTAGAAGCCATGTTATATTATACTTGTACTGATTCAAGAAAGCATCAGACAAATCCTTCCAGGACCTTATTTTCCTTGGTTCTAGATTCATGTACCAATCCAGAGATGCCCCAGACAGGCTGTCTTGGAAGTAGTGGATTAGCAACTCGTCATTATCAATGTAAGAGGCCATCTTTCTGCAATACATAGTAATATGACTGCGAGGACAACTCAAACTCTTGTACTTGGGTAAATCAGGCACTTTAAACTTTTAGGAAGCACAATGTTTGGTACCAAACACAGTTCTCTTGCATTCAAACCAAGAGCAGAGAAACCCTCAATGACACATATTCGCTCCTCTAGGAGTTTATATTTAGCAAGCCTAGGTGGATTAGTCCTAGGTACCATTTGAGTAGTAACTCTACGAGGAGGTTGAATAGTATTCTGAGCAGTCATTTGTGACATAAATTGAGGAAACATCTGATACATCATAGTCGGGTTGAAAGTATGGGCATATGTAGTGTCGTCTTGAGTAATCTGCACCCAAGTTGCACATTTGGACAAAAGGATGCCCCAAAATGGGCATACTGGAGTGCATTGTGGTTAGGAAAATGTGGAACCATAGCAGCAGAAACATAGGGATTTGGTTGAGCAGGCGGAACAAAGATGTGGGAATGGAAAGGAGGACCCATATACTCAGGTTCTTGATCATCAGTATTGTCAATGTTTGTAGTAGGTATTTATTTTGTTTCAACCCCTTGAGCAGAATAAGGTTTAGACATCCCCCACGAGAAAGCACCATTCATATTGGCAGAAGCAGCAACATAGGACTGGTACGACATGAACGGGTTTCCAGTAGCAAATTGAGGATTGTATGTATGAAGAATTCCCCATGGGTAGGCAGCAACAAACCTAATGGGACAAGTTTGAGACAAAGGTTGGCTAACAGTACCAAGTTGAACAACAGGATCATTAAGATCCATCATAGCCAGAGTTGTGTCAGCAGTAGAAGCCACTATAGTCGCATCAGCCTGATTGATAACAGCAACATTGTCCCTCTGAGTTTGTAGACGTTCCAGGATGGTACCCATCTTTCCTTGGGGAAGAGCTAGAGCCTTCCTTGTTGCATGATTCTCTTGTTTAAAATCAGACATAATTCTCTATTTGCGGGATCTGGTGAAGTACCGGCGAGTAGTCGTCTTTTTGAAGAGGATGAAGATGGATGTAAGCATTTTGCATTTCAAATAGAAAAGTGAATATGAATGAATGAGAGGTTTATGTAAAATATTTTTTGATTATTAGATTCCAAGGAATTCTCGAGTCTTTATTTGTCGTAGGAAATCATAAAGCATAGGAAATAAAGGCGCAAGATAATACTGATAATGAATAAAAACCTTTTTCTATTCATAATAATGAAACAAATAGTACAATTATTATAGCCTTGCCCCAAGGTGTACATCAAGTGTGTTCAACAAGATAATAATGAAACCTCCCAAACATAATTAAGCATCCACTGAAATTCGGTCAACCACCATTGTGTATTCTCGAAGGCATATATTGAGTTGATCTACTCAAAACGTCTTGTAGCACCTCATTTTTCCGATCCAAGAGAACTTGCAGATGACAACTATTTTTTTTCCATTGCGTAGCTTCTTGCTGAAATTGATCAGTATTCTCTCTACTCTGATGCACTTGATCCTTTAACCTTCGAATCTCTTCAACCTTCTTGTTGAGTTCTGTCTGGTGTTAAGATAAAGGAACCTCTAACTTATTAGTATGACTCTTTTCTTCCTCTAGCTCTTTCTTTAAACCCTCTAACTGTTCTCGAAGCTTATTGAGTTGGTTTTGGAAACTGATCTCCATTTTGCATGCTTGATACTGGGCATCGATGAGTTGTTTCTTCTTAATGAATAAACTGTCAATGGTTACCTTCAAAGCGTCTCCGACTTTCCTCCTCTTGAATTGCTCCCCTTGGGTTTCCTCTATTACTTAGGATGTCATGGATCTCTTCTAGTTGAGGTTAAGCTCAAAGTCTTCGTTTTCCTCGTGAGCCTACCAAGATTAGATTGGAGATTTGCACTCTCTTTCTCTAAACTCTTGATAGTCTTCTTGAGTTTCCAACCACTGAGGTAGGAACAACGGCAAGCACGGGCCGCATGATGCTCATAGATGGCTCAAATGGGAATAGAAGCAGATTTTTTCAACCCTATCCTTAACCCATTGCGTATAAGCTTCCTTGGTGATGCAATTCTTCTTTCCTAACTCAGATCTCCCTTGAGGACAGGCTTCTCTCCAAGCTCTAACAATCTTCCTTAGCAACTCCAGATTGTCAAACCCTTAATACAAAACAAACTCCTTCCTATGTTCGAAATCTGGCATGCACAAAAGTGGATAACCCAACTGACGTAAGGCTAATTTTGGATTGTAGTTGATTCCACCCTTTGTACCTATAAGGGGTACATTGGGGAAACTTCCATAATTCATGATAATCTTAACATTATCATAGTCTATAGAGTACCATAGAATATCATCAGCGGTTAGAGACATGATCCTTTGAGACCATTTGAGATTATCCTTGTTCTCGATGAAAGGACCCTTATTGGGTAGGTGTGAAATAAACCACCTATAAAACAAAGAAACACATCACACCATAATACCCATTTTCTTATGAGTCCTTATATGAATAGAGTAATAAGTTTCATCAAGAAGTGTAGGAACCGGGTTCTTGGACAGGAAGATGTGAATAGATGCCGAGTCCACAAAGTCTTCCATACTAGAAAACAACATTATCCCATAGATGAGCAAAGCAAAAACAACATTGAAAGTTATCCAACTCCCAACATCCACAAAAGTAATGACCTTCTTAACCAAAAAATTTAGAGTAAAACCATGAGTTCCACCCTTAAGATTAAGGTTAAGCCCCACTTCCTTATTCTCTAAATGCAAAGCTTTGGCTAAAAGATGAGACTTTGGTAGTTCCTTGGTACTGACAAAAGGAACCTGGTCCTTAATGCCGACTCCCAATATATACGAGTGTTCTTCCAACGCCAGTGCCAACTGATAATCCCGAAAAGTGAAACACCTCAAGGGAGGATCATAGAAATGCACCAAGGTATGGATTGTCGTAGTGTGCACTTCAGTGTTGGGAATACCTAGGAGATTCCCATAGGCCTTCTCGAAATCTTCTTTGTAATCTAGATCCAAACGAGTTCCCAGACCCTTCAAAGCTTTCAACTGGGGTTCCACAAACTTGTAATTGAACACACTTCTTCTGCCAGGATTCATTCTATCTTAGAGTACTCAGCATTAAACTAGGCTCTCGATTTCCATGAAAATGCATATGCAAAAAGAGTTATATGATGCAATATGATGTTTTATGATATACAAATGATATGCAACAACATGGCCGTATTTTTGATAATCTGAACATTAAGCTAGAAGTCAGATCAATAGTATGATGTCACAAGAGAGCAAAAGGTGTGTAGGAGCTTGGTTCCCTGTAAAAACCTCGTATCCCACCCACAGGTGTGAACTAGTCTTCAAAAGGTGATCCTAAAAGGCCTCTCAGAGTCATGGAATTAAGTGTAAATACTTTGTCGTAGTGAATTCTCACAGGACAAAAGTAACCCCAAGTAACTCTAGTCTGAGTGTGGGTCTCGTGTCAACTTAACGTGAAAAACACAAGTCAACACGACTATCCACGAGTCTATCTTGTGTGTATACTTAAACTCGGGTGTAGAGTTTCTCTCAAGTAACATCAGCCCAACCTAACAATAGCAAAATAAGATATCCATAATGGGGTTAGTAATAATGCAAAATCTAAAGCAATAAACATGCAATAAACAAACATAAAGCTAAAAGCAGGAAAACATGAAAATAAACACCCAAGCAAATAGGAACAAACAAAACTAGGCTCGACTCTTTCTAGCAACTAGGTTGTAAGAGTACTCCCCAGCAGAGTCGTTAGCTGAAACTAGCTGAAATATGCCCACCGAATGCATCGCATGCTCAAAGGTATAATAGAGTGCCACCAAACTTTATTGATCCCAAAAGAGGGAAGGGAAAACATCGAGAAAACCTAAAGGTAAAATGAAACAAAGAAATACGGGTAAGGAAATTGGTTATACAAGGGGAAGGTATTAGAACCCCTCACATCCATGGTACTCCATGGGAACCGTCTTGAATGATCTTGCTTAGATAGGTGTTTCTATCTTCATGTACATGCAAAACAGAAAAAAGAGTTAGAGAAAAAGAAGGTACTCGAGGAGGATTAGGGCCCTCATGCCTACGTATTCTATGAGTGAAATGAGAAAGTGAGAGCTTCGTAGTTCGGAGAACTAGATAGAGAAAGCGGAAAAGAAATAAAAGCACTCACCAAGGATTCACATCCTCGTTCCTACGTATTCTCATAATGCAATGAGAAAGTCAGAGCTTCGTAGTTCGGAGGACAAAGACTGAGAAAAAAATCAGATTGTGGTGGTGTTTAAACCAAAAGAAAAGATGTGGGTTAAGCATAAAGGTGTGTCTCAAAAGAAAAGAAATTGCAATGTTGTTTAAACTAACAGAAAGGAAACTTGTCAAAGTCGGAGACTCACATGACAAGGGTCTTACCAAAACATTGGGTCTGACATGGTAAGGGAAAAGAAGAGGAACTTGTCAAAGCCGGAGACTCACATGACAAGGGTCTTACCAAAACATTGGGTCTGACATGGTAAGGGAAAAGAAGAGGAACTTGTCAAAGCCGGAGACTCATATGACAAGGGTCTTACCAATGCACTGAGTCTAACATAGTAAGGGAAGCAGAAGCTTGTCAAAGCACTGGGTCTCACATGACAGGGGCCTTACCAAGGCACTAGGACTGATATGGTAAGGAAGACGGAATAACCATAAAGGTGTCAACCCAAGTAATAACCATAAATGTTTCAACCCTCATAGAAGTGATTGTAAATGGTGTTTAAACCAGCAGGAGAACTTGTCAAAGTCGGAGAGTCACATGACAAGGGTCTTACCAGAGCACATAAACTGATATGGTAAGGAATGGGGAATAACCATAAAGGTGTCAACCCACGGATTAACCATAAAGGTGTCAACCCACAAAGAAATGATTATAAATGGTGTAAAAACAAGGAAGATTTGAAGATAGGATCCATAAAGGCTAGGGGAGGACTTGACATAAAACCAACTAGAATTACACTAAAGTCTATGAATAGAGGCAAATACTATGAGCAACTGGGTCATTCGTCTCATACTCAGAGATATTATAGACAAGTGTAGGGAGGATCCCCCCTCATCATTCTCTATAGCTTAAGGCTCATGGCATGCAAGCCTAGTCAATGATTGACAAGTTGTTGGAGCAGGGTCCCAGAGATGCTTGTGGGGATGAGTCAGATGAATAATTGTTGATGAAAGTTTTAGTCCACTGAGGGTCTTGAAGAGGATGGTGCTCTAAAGTAACAGAGGCAAGTCTTATTAAGTGACCAAGAGACTTATGCTCACTTGACAAAGACAAAGGGGAAGTGTAACAGATAAAGGGATTTAGTAGATCAAATGTAAATTTATCAAGCCCAATAAGGGGAATAGGATTGATGAACAAATAAGGATGCATGAACATACAAAATAATCTAGGGTCTCATTTTCAGGTATCCCAAGAGAAATCCATGTGGGTGCAAGGTGTATTATCTTATGTCTCATTATTAGATAACCCAAGAGAAAGCCATGGGTTTGTACGAGTGTGTTTATCCTAGGCATATGTATGTGTTATAATGAGACTCAGATATCAAGCTATTGTATTAACTTGAATCACAAAACATTGAATGTTCACCACTGAACTTTAATTTATCCAAAGTAAAGGGAAAAAGATCGAATAAAACCCTAATTATGCAATGTAAAAACAATGCGAAGAGATCTAAGGTTCGGGGGTTGGTTATACTTAAGGAAGGTATTATCATCCTAAGTATCTATAGTATCCTATAGGAACCTTTTGAAAGTATTTGTGTTATGTTATTGTTTGTTTGCTATTGTTTAGAAATGTTTTGTTGGGAAGGACCTAAAGTTTTATTAAGTTTGCTCACTAAAACTTCACGGTCATGTGCCTACGTATCCTTATAAGGATGGAATTAGAGCAACCATAGTTCACCTAACTAAGGGTGAAAGAACACTTGATAGTGATCAAGGTTTCAAAAGGGGAAGTAAGTGTTCATAACAAACAAACTTACAAGAGTGACAAACTCTTACTTAAATCTAAGTTGAAAGTGAAAATGACTTTAACAATGTCAAAGGGGAACTAGGGATTGCTAAACTACCTAGTACATTAATTCAATAAAGAGTTCTTTCCCTTAGATTTAGGAAAAAAGATAAAAAAAATATAAGCAAAGATGTTTAAGCATGACATCCACAAAGATAAGCAAATGATAAAGAAAGATGTTCAAACATGACATCAAAGGTAAACAAATGGTAAAGAAAGATGTTCAATCATGACATCCACAAAGATAATCAAATGAAGAAGATGTTCAAGCATGACATCAACAAAGATAAACGAATGGTAAAGAATACATTCAAGCATGACACCTATAAGGACAAACAAGGATGAAAGATATGTTCATGCATGACATCCACAAAGGTAAACACATGATAAAGAATATGTTCAAGCATGACATCAACAAAGATAAACAAATGGTAAAGAAGATGTTCAAGGATGAAGAAGATGTTCAAGTATGACATCCACAAAGGTAAACAAATGATAAAGAATATGTCATGTATGAACATCTTCTTCATTTGTTTATCTTTGTAGATGTCATGCTTGAACATCTTCTTACCATGTGTTTACCTTTGTGGATGTTATGCTTGAACATCTTCTTCATCCTTGTTTTTCCTTGTTGATGTCTTGCTTAAACATATTCTTCATTTGTTTATCTTTGTAGATGTCATGCTTGAACATCTCCTTTATCATGTGTTTACCTTTGTGGATGTCATGCTTGAACGTCTTCTTCATCCTTGTTTGCCCTTGTTGATATCATGCTTGAATATCTTCTTCATTTGTTTATCTTTGTAGATGTCATACATGACATCTTCTTTATCATGTGTTTACCTTTGTGGATGTAATGCTTGAATATCTTCTTCATCCTTGTTTGTCCTTGTTGATGTCCTGCTTGAACATCTTCTTTTCCATTTGTTTATCTTTGTTGATTTCATGCTTGAACATGTTCTTTATCATGTGTTTACCTTTGTGGATGTCATGCTTGAACATCTTCTTCATCCTTGTTTGTCCTTGTTGATGTCATGTTTGAACATCTTTCTTTATCATTTGTTTATCTTTGTAAATGTCATGCTTGAACATCTTTGATTATCTTTTGTTTATCCTTTTGCCCAAATCCAAGGGAAAGAACTCTGTATTGACTTAATGTCATAGGTAGTTTAGAAATCCCTAGTTACCCTTTGACCTTGTTAGAGTCATTTTCACTTTCAACTTTGATTTAAGTAAGAGTTTGTAACTCTTGTAAGTGTGTTTTTTATGAACACTTACTTCCCCTTTTGGAACCTTGATCACTATCAAGTGTTCTTTCACCCTTAGTTAGGTGAACTGTCGTTGCTTTGATTCTATCCTTATAAGGATACAGAGGCACATGACCGTGAAGTTTTGACGAGCAAACTTACTAAAAACTTTAGGTCCTTCCCAGTAAAACATTTCCAAACAATAGTAAATAGACAATAACATGACACAAATACTTTCAAAAGGTTCCTATAGGATACTATAGATACTTAGGATGCTAATACATTCCCTTAGTATAACCAACCCCTGAACCTTAGATCTTTTCACATTATTTTTACATTGCATAATTAGGGCTTTATTAGATATTTTCCATTTCCCTTGGATAAATTAAATTTTGGTGGTGAACATTCAATGTTTTGTGATTTAAGTTAATACAATAGCTTGATATATGATTCTCACTGCAACAGAAATGGCGACTTCACTAGGGATTTTCGTAATGATAGCGTAAAAGTGCTTCTGCAACCTTGAGACTTCTTGGGGAGACAAAATATTTCACTTTCTATGTTTCCATATGTCAAATAAAAATTATGTTTTTCAAAGTGTTTTCAAAATATTTTCTTTTCAAAACCTTTTCATTTTCAAAATCATTATTAACAAACAAATGACATTTTGCCTAACAAGGAAATGTAAGAGAAGTACAAATGACAAAATTAATAGGCAAAGTATATTTTTATTCTGGAATGGTAGCTTGCAAATGGAAAAAGCTCCATGGAGTGTTACATTTTGAAAATGGCAACAGGGAAAGGTTTACATTGAATCCAATAACCACTACTACCCCCAATAACTAAGATTTTTCCAAAACTTTGCTTTTGACGAGAGCAACTGAATTGATCTTCGACTTTGAATCTTCAGTAATGGTAAACACCATCTGATACATTAAAAATTCCTTTTGTCCCTAATTTTTGCCTAGACCACCCTTTCGGGTTTTCAATCCATCGGGACGCTCTTTTTTGCCTAAGACGCCCTTTCGGGTTTTCAACTTAGCGAGCTTTCAATTTTTATTTTTACCCCTAACTTTTGCCTGGATCTCCTTCATAGGTTATGATCCATCGGGATACCCATTTTTTCCTAAGTCACCTTTTTAGGTTTTCGACTTAGCGGGTTTTATTTAGGCATAGTATTTTTTGACCGCATAAGAATTCACAGGGTGTGAAAGCTCTTCACCATCCATAGTTGTGAGAATCAAGGAACCTCCAGAGAATGCTTTCTTCAGAACATATGGGCCTTCATAGTTGGGACTCCACTTTCTACGCATATCCTAGTGTACTGGTAAGATCTTCTTGAGTGCGAGATCTCCTTTTCTGAGTTCACGAAGCCGAACTTTCTTGTCAAACGCCCTCTTGATCCGCTTCTAATACAACTGACCATGGCACATAGAAATCATTTTCTTCTGATCAATGAGGTTCAATTCGTCATATCTGTTCTGGATCCATTCAGCTTCCTCTAGCTTGGACTCCATCAAGACTCTCAGAGATGGTATCTCCACTTCAATTAGGAGAACTGCATCCATCCCATACACTAGAGAGAAAAGGGTTTCCCCTTTTGAAGTGTGAACTGAGGTTATGTATCCATGCAAAGGGTAACATTTCATGCCAATCTTTGTAAGTTTTCACCATCTTTTGCAGGATTTTCTTAATATTCTTATTTGTGGCTCCAATATCTCCATTCATCTCTGGATTATACGGAGAAGAGTTGTGATGTTCAATCTTAAAGGTCTCGCACAAATCTTTCATTGTTTTGTTGTTCAGATTCATCCCATTATTCGTGATGATTCTGCTTGGAACTCCATAACGACAGATAATTTGGTTCTTGATGAAGCGGGCAACCACTTGTTTTGTCACGTTGTCGTAGGAAGAAACTTCTACCCATTTGGTGAAGTAGTCAATTGCAACCAAGATGAAACGGTGACTATTGGAAGCTTTGGGCTCGATTTCCCCAATCATGTCAATTCTCCACATTGAGAAAGGCCAAGGTGATGATAAAACATTCAACAGTGTCGTAGGCACGTGCACCTTGTCAGCATAGATTTGACATTTGTGACGTTTTCTGGCATAGTTGAAACAATCAGACTCCATGGTCAACCAATAATAAACATCTCTCAAGATCTTCCTAGACATGGCATGTCCATTAGCGTGAGTTCCAAACGATCCTTCATGAATCTCTTTGATCAATAATTCTGCTTCGTGTCTATCCACACATCTGAGTAAAACCATGTCATAGTTTGTTTTATATAGCACCTTGTTGCTAAGGAAGAATTTGGATGCCAACCTCCTCAAATTCTTCTTATCTAAAATTCACCTGGTATTCTTGATTTTGCAAGTAGTTCTTGATATCATAGAACCACGGTGTCTCTCCAGTTTCTTCTTCAACCAATAGACAATAGGCTGGCGCAGTTTTCCACTCAATTGTGATGAGTGGTGCCTCATTGAGAAATCTGACTTGGAACATTGAGGCTAACATAGCTAAAGCATTTTCTATCTAATTTTCTACTCTCGGAACATGATTGAAGGTGATTTTATCAAAGTACTTTATCAATTTCACAATGTGGGCACAGTATGGGATTAACTTCTCATCATGGGTTTCCTATTCACCTTTGACTTGGTAGATCACCAAGACTGACTCTCCATACACTCAAAGGATCTTGATTCGGGTGTCAATTTCAGTTTCAATACCCAAGATACATGCTTCATACTCTGTAATGTTATTGGTACATTCAAAACACAATCTTAATGTGATTATACCCATTATTGGGATTCATCAATACATCTCCCACACCAATCCCCGTGTTATTGGAGGAACCATCAAACATCATCTTCCAACAGGAACCTATCTCGAGACCTTCATCTGGGCTTGGAGTTTCACAATATTTCACCAACATAATGCCTTCATCTGGGAAATCAAACTCCAATGGCTCATAGTCTTCAACAAGCTGATTAGCAAGGTAGTTAGACAAAACACTTCATTTGATAGAGTTCTAGGTTACATACTGGATGTCGCATTCAAATAACAACATGTGCCAATGGGCAAGTTTTCCAGTCATAGTAGGCTTCTCAAAGATATACTTCATTGGATCCATTTTGGAGATTAACAAAGTAGTGTGACAAATCAAATACTGCCTAAGACGTCTGGAGGGCTATGCTAAAGCACAACAAGTTTTCTCTAAAAGTCAATATATGCTTTCACAATCAGTAAACTTCTTGCTCAATTAGTAAATGGCATGTTCTTTCTTTCCAGTTTCATCATGTTAACCTAGTACGCAACCCATGGATCCTTCGAGCACAATCAAATACATGATGAGAGGCTTCCCTGGAATGGGTGGAATTAAGATAGGAAGTTCTTGCAAATAACCTTTAATCTTCTTAAAAGCTTGCTGACAATCATAATTTCATTCAATTGCTTTATCCTTTCAGAGCAATTTGAATATAGGCTCACATGTAGTAGTCATGTTGGAAATAAACCTGGAAATGTAGTTCAATCTTCCAAGAAAACCTCTAACTTTCTTTTCAGTTTGTGGACCTAGCATTTCTTGTATCGCTCTGACCTTGTCTGGATCTACTTCAATTCCTCGTTGACTAACAATGAAACCAAGTAACTTCCCTGATCGGACCCCAAATGTACACTTAACTGGATTCAGACGCAATTTGAATTTTTGGAGGCGCTCAAATAGTTTCAACAAATGGTCTAAATGATCCTCCTCACTCTGTGATTTGGCAATCATATCGTCCACATAGACCTTAATCTCCTTATGCATCATGTCATGAAAGAGGGTGACCATCGCCCTTTGATAGGTTGCCCCTGCGTTCTTGAGACCAAAAGGCATAACCTTGTAGAAGTAATTTCCCCATGGTGTGATTAAGGTGGTCTTTTCCATGTCATTGGGATGCATCTTGATCTGATTATAACCTGAAACCCATCCATGAAGGAGAAAACAACAAACCTAGCAGTGTTACCAACCAAGGTGTCAATAAGTGGGAGAGAGAAATCATCCTTTGGATTAGCTTTGTTCAAATCCCAATAGTCCATGCACATCCTGACCATGCCATCCTTTTTAGGTACTGGCACAATGTTATCTACCCATTGAGGGTACTTTGCAATTGCGACTGTAAGACCCTAATTTGACCCTAAGATCCCTCATGGCATCATATCATTGCATATTACATTTGCCTCAAGGATCATAACATCTTGACCCCTTTACCCTTGGGTTGGGACTTGTGTGAGTTGGTTTGAGACCACCAAGCATGCTTGAATTGTATATTATTGCTTTTCTTATTTTGTTTACCAACCAAAGGCACAAAAATATGTCACTAACTTTGTTTGTTTTGTAGCTTGAGCAATCATGTGACCCAAGGCTCCTAGGAGGCCCTTATGCCCATTGATGTGGCCAGATGAAGTTTAAAGAAAGCATGAAAATGGTTAACAACGCTCTCATTAATCATATATGCCTCCCAAGTATCTCAATTTGTCAATTTGATCAAAGATAAACCACAGGACTTGAGGATTGTTTCCCAAGGAAACCCTAATCCATCTGTGCATTGACTGTGCCTTGCTCATGAAGCAACCTCAACCCATGATCATTTCATCATTTCATGCATATTTGAGCTTATGTGAGTGTCCTCAATCATTAATTCGTCAAGGTTTGAAGTTTGGACTTGAGAAGTTGATCAGTCAATTCATTTGACTATTTTGAAATCCACTGAGACCTAACTTTTTATGTGTTTGTCAAATGAAGATGACCCCAATATACAAAATATTCCTAATAACAATATGAACAATTTTCATGTTCATCAAAAATTGATTTGAAACTTGGAAAGTTATCATTCATTTCAAAATATTATAGGTTATTTTGACTGAAACCCTAATTTTGGGTCAACTTCCCATTGACCTAACTACTTAATTTTTCATGATTCTGAGGTGGGATCAAATGCATTGGAAAGTTTAAGTTGTCTACTTCATTTTTTATGTTGAATAAATTTACATAATCCTAAAATAAACATATGTGATAATACAAAACATTATAGGTCACTTTGGACCAAAGTCGTTGAATCTTGAAAAAGTCCAACTTCAAGTGCCCATAACTTTCTCATCAAAAATCCAAATGATGCAAAATTTAAGTCCAAATTGATTTTATTGAAAATATATACAACTGTAATGTTTAAGGTTTTGTCATTTGAGGCTTGAATCATTGAAATAGAAGGGCTTGAAGTTGGTCCATTTTGGCAAAATTCTCATACACATGTTTTGTACATTGAACTTCATGGCCAATTTTCAATAATTTCCCAATCCCAAATGGAATTTTGTTCAACATAACAATTTTTCCTCATGTCAAGACCTTTCCAACCATTACCCACATGACCATTTTTCATTTTGACAAAGTGCATTTTCGAAGAGATGAAGATTTATATTCACTTATGCATAACATGTTGAAACTTAATGCACAAGCCAATTCAATCACATTTGCACGTCCAAAACACTCCAATTACACTTCAGCATGCTAAATCAATTGCATTTGGGCCTCCCATGCGCCTGTACAGGCCCATGCATGGAGGCCCTAATTCCACACGCACACAAGTTTTGGCAAGGCTTGCATCAGCTTCCACTATAAATATATGTGCTCAGCTTCATTCATTTCCAACCTTAAGGCTCCTAAATTGCTGCAGAACTTAATCCCCACCCTTCACTCAAAGGAATTTTGCATTTCTCTTTCAATTTTTCAGTTTAAATGTTCAACTTCCTTGGTTGATTATTGAACTCCAATTCCTTAACCTAACTTCATTTCCATCTCAAGATCAAGCTGCATCAAAGAATTGGAAGAGATCGTGCCTTGTAAAGCTGCACTTCAAAGGTTGTTGTTCAAACTTTTTTGATTCGAAACTCACTGGATCTTGCTCATTTCTTGTGTTTGTTGGTTCCTCTAAAATCCTCTCATAAGAGGCAATTGATATGTGCAGTTAATTTCATAAATTCATCAAGTTTAATTTAAACTCCATCATTTTCTATCTCTCATTTCTCCTTCTGTGAGAGTCTAGAGTAGAAACCAATGGCACAGGGGTGATGTACATTACCCCAGCTTTCCAATGATATGAGGATCGTGCGTTTTGGTGAGGTTTTCAAAACCTGCAACTCTGGCCGGAGCTGACTTGCTCACCGGAGAAGACGGTGGTGTACACCACCGTCCACCATGCCAGATTGCATCTGGACCATTGGTTGTGATTTCCATATTGAATCATAGCCTTCAATTATTATGACTTTTTTAAATGCATTGTGTTTCTCATTTGACCAAGGCCTTTGGTGAGCGCGCGCTTTACAGCCTCTGGATGTGCCACCTCATTTAACGAAATTTGATCCAACGCACCAGGCTTTTTCTAATTTCTGATTTATTTCATTTTATTTTCTTTATTTCATTTTATTTCAAAAATTCATAACTCTTTCATTTTAAATCTAAAAAATATGGGACCAATTGCATTGTTTCCCTTTTTAATTCTAGTTTCTGAAAATGATTTTTAATATTTTTTATTTGTTCATTTAATATTTTTTGTGAATTTTCTCTTTTCTGGTTATTTTTAATTCATTTAAAATAGTTTCCAATATTCAAAAATGCCAAAAATATTTTCTTAACATCTTTGAATGATGATGAATCTATGAGAAAAAAATTCATTAATTTCTTAATTGATTTGAGATTTATTTGAGATTTTAGTTCAATTATGTTATTTTTTATGCATTTTTAATTGTTTAAAATTAGTTTCTGGTTTCTAAAAATGGTGAAAATTTTTGTCAAACTTTGTTTGACCTTCTTGAACTTAGGATGATCCATTTAGACTTTTCCAAGTTGATTTGAAATGGATTTGAAGTTTGACCTTTATTTGTTTATTTTATGTCAAGTATTATTTTAATTTTCAAAAATACCAAAAATATTTTATTTGTTTCTTGACTTCTAAGCTTCATTTTGATTTTGTTTACCATTGATTGACTTTGATTCCATTCATGTTTGATCAATGCGTGTTGGTTGTTTCATTTGAATTCCATTTTGTGTACATTTCCATTTCTTCTTCTTCTTCTCTTTTTTTCTCTTTTTGATCAATGAGTTAATGATTGGTGGTTAGCCTTGACATATGAGGGGCTTAACCTTCTTTGATTCAAATCTAATTCATCTTGATCAAAGATCAAGTGAATGGCTTTGCATTAGAGATAGGTTGCTTCTTGGTCAAGCAAAAAACCTAAATTCATACAAGATCATTCTTCTTTTCTTTTGGCATGGCAAGTTGTAGGAGCTTGGCTTACTAGTCATGGTCTCTAACTTGTGTTTGTTGCCTATAGTTTTATTGACCGGCCTCAGATAGGTGTGACTACTACATTAGTCCACTTACGATTGCTTAACATAGCGCTAAATTGCCTTATGGCACACTAACACTAACTACTGATGACTAACTTTTAATTCAAGAATTTAACTTTTGCAATTTACTTTAATGCAATTTAATATTCTTGTACATTTATTCATTTGCTTTTGCCTTTTGCTCACTTGAGCTCATGTTTATGTTAATGCAATTTGCCTTTTGCTCACTTGAGCACATAATTGTGTATATACTATTGTGCTTGTTTTGTTTTGTTTGTGTGAACCCAATGCAAATAGAGAAAAGGACTTAGATCTTTAGGACCTTACCTATGCAAAAAATGGAGTCAAAGAGAAACTAGGCCTCATGCCTTTAGAATGCTAAACAAATAAGAAAAAATTATCAAAGAGCAACTAGACCTCATGTCTTTAGAATGCTTAATCTTGAAGATGGACTTGAAAGGATCCTAATTTCTAAACTCACTCTTGTCCATTCTTTCTATTGCATTATTGAACTTTTTGATTTGTATGTTCTTGTGTTCTAGGGATCCTAAACTTGAGCCAAGTAGAAGAACCATTGTCATGAGCATCCAAAGTGAGAGATACAAAAGCCAATTGGAAGATTCCTGGGAGCTTGATTGATTGTGTGCTTGATTGCTTGAGTTATTTGCTTATTGCTTGATAATTCCAAAGGAAAGGGAACAACTTGGATCATCACTATGATCTCAAGAAGGGAACTCCATATGGTTTTATTTCTCTTCCTTCATCTTTGCATGTTTAGGACCTAGCCATTCTCTTCTTCTCTCCACTCTAACCCAAGTCAAACCTTTGTGCAAACATTAACATTGCTTTTCAAAATTAGAAACCTAAGCATTATGCTTTTGATTTTTTAAACTCTTTTCATAACACTTATTTTGAATTGAATCCTAAGTCAACTTTGACCTTACTTTGTAAATACTTTTCATTGGTAAATACAACTCATTCAATTATTTTTTGTGTTTTCAATGGCCACTTCTTGCCAGAGCTTTTCATAAACATTAGCTATTAGGTTTGAGTTATCCTATAGGTTGATATAATACTCACCTATATCCTTAGTGATGGACTATAAGTCTTCCATGCTTATTATAGGGTTAACCCCTCACTAGCATGTTGAAGCTCTCCTCACCTGGTGGATTTGTGGTTTTATGTTGAGTTTTCTCCCTTTGATAACAAAAGACCTTAAGGCTTTTGACCAATCAATTCACCAACTTGTTTTGAGATTTTTACCCCGAACTACGAGGTTTTGATCCTAATCTTTCTTAAGATGGTACGTTGGCAATGGGTTTATCCATTCAAACACAAAATTGTAAATAATTTGTATATTCTTTTCTCATCTCCTCAATCATGTTTGCACAAATATTTTCACAAATACCAACCTACCTTACAACATTTGTAAAAAAGGCTCCCTTAGAGTACTAAGGATATTTTGGGTGCTTCAAACCTTCCCATTGCATAACCAACCCCCTTACCCAGATCTCTGACATTTTTATTAGTTTTTGATTTGATAAAACTTCTCGGTTTTTGTTTGCTTTCTAACCTTTCCTTTGGATAAATAGAAGTGCGGTGGCGACTCGAATTGTATGATTTACTTTTGATTTAGTCAATAAAGCTAAAGGTAACGAATACCCCACTACAGTGAGGAAGCTAACATCAAACTGTCTTTTGACCTCTTCTCGAATCTTCAAAGCCATGTCTGGTCTTGTTCTTCAGAGTTTCTATTTTACTGGCGGACAATCTGGTCGGAGTGGCAATTTGTGAGCAACAATGTTTGTGTCTAAACTGGGCATATCTTGATACGACCATGCAAACACATCCACATATTCTTGTAGAAGCTTAACCAATCTTTCTTTGACGTCTTCCCCAAGTGTTGTACCAATCTTGACCTCTTTCTTCACTTCCTCGGTGCCAAGGTTGATTGTCTCTAGCTTCTCTTAATGTGGTTGGAGATCTGTGTACTCGTACTCAACCAATCTTTCCAGTTTGCGGGGAACATCACAATCTTCCTCACCCTCTTCTTCAAATTGGTAGATGGGTGAAACAAAGTTAGGAGTGAAAGTAGAGTCATTGGATTCAACATGGTTTTCTTTTATTCTGCATGTTTGAATGATTTGCTTTTATTAAAAGTGAAAAAACAAAGGAATGCAAGAGGAAAATGCTTTGTATTTTAGTGGTCTTGAAAGATTGCCATTTTCCTTTAAAAGTGAAAGATAAAGAGCACTAAATAAACAAACAGGAATTTAACAAAATGCCTTCATTGATATAATCTTGAAAATGCAAAGGTGGCCCTACAAAATAGTCCAATAGCTTTGGGCATAGTTATGGAATTTTGAAAACAAAAAAGAAAAACAACAAATTACTTTGACAAAGGAAACATCTATGGGATTTCAATCGCCTTCCAATTGTTCAAAGCCACATCACACCGGTACACCAGGTTGCTTAAATATTCAGGTTCAAGATCATCATCAATAGCATTGACTTAATATCCATCACTAACAAACACTTCTTAGATAGTACGCTGACGTCCTTTGATGGAGGTTGATGCTCCCTTCTTGGTATTGGTTGTTTTGTAACCCAACCCATAACCGTCCAACTTTATTTTGACATCAATAACATCTCTGAAGGAGAAGAGTGATCCAAAACGTAGCGGAATTTAAAATTTCTCCTTTAGTGATCCTTACAAATGAGCATGATCAGTGATAGAATTGTTACCTCTTCTGGAGATTGTAACCTTTGATGCAGATCTACGGAGCAATCACGAACGTTGAACGATGACAACGCCTCTACTCAGTCCACACGAACGGATTCCTTCAATCTCAGTGCTAGCTGATATGAATGAAGGCTTTGAGTGAGAGAGAGAGAGAGAGAGAGAGAGAAAAACGAAATTACAACTGCGCAAATGCTTATACACAAAGGTTCTATTTATAGAACCACTTATTTGGGCTGTAAACTAAAAAGCCCACTCAAGTGTATGTGGCCCATATCTTATAATATGCCAAAATCACTTAAACGCATGGTACCTTACCATATTTCGTATTCTACTTAAGTACGTCGTACCTTACGATGTTCTACAATTCACTTAAGTGCACCGTACATTACGGTATTCCTTTGGAATAAACAAAATATGGTGGTGACTCTGTAATTTTCACGGCTCGATAACAGTCCTTGAGTTCTTCACATCTTTCAGGCTCAGTCTTGCACACCTTACAATTACCATGCACACCTGCTAGTGTGTTGTGCTTATGCATACTCAAAGAAATACTCGACCACCGAGTCTTCACATCCTTGACCAAACGGATTGACTTTGGTCCATCCTCCTCAATAACCGCGTTCACTGTTTGATTACCATGTTTCGGAAAAGGATTTGCCTTCACATTTGGCTTTTCTTCGGTGAAAGACAAGATATTCTGATCAATGAGGTCATGTACTCTATTCTTGAACACATAGTAATCCTCGATTGTATGCCTAATATAACCTGCATAGAATATGCAAGACACGTTGGGGTTGTGATATGGACCAAAGGGATGTACTGCTGGTGGAATCTTCTTAGGAGCAACTGCCCCTACATGCATAAGATAAGGGAACAATTCAGAGTACAATACTAGGATCTTGGTATATTGAGGGAGTCACTAGTTGCGATTCTAATTCTGGTTCTGATTCTTCCCCTGATTACCTCAACGGTTCTGATTAGGGCCTTTGTTGTTGGTATTATGTCGTTGAGGAGCTCGTCCTTGAGGTTTTTTGTTATTGTTGTTGATCTTGGGAAGGAAGTTGATAATGTGGTTGATATGGGAACTGTTGTTGAAACTGGGATGCTGTGACATATGGATATGGATAGTATGGCGGGGGAACCATAGGGACCTGGTAGTACGGAGAACTTGCCATCACTATATTTGTCTCCTCTTATTTCTTCTTGATGTACCCACTAGAAGGCCTTCTCACTACAGACTATTGACTATTACCATCAACAATCTTCCATGTCTTTAATCCACTTTCAATCCTCTCCTCAATTATGACTAGATCAGAAAAGTTGGAATATAAGCTCTGTCGCATCACGCGAAAAACCGGCGGGAAAACAAGAACAACAGAGCCGCCACCGTGCGTTATTTATCCCAAAAGAGGGAAAGGAAACGCTCAGAGTAAACCTGGGAAAGAACATGGTCTCGCGACCAAAGAGAATGGGTTCGGGAGTCGGTTATGCGAAGGGAAGGTATTAGCACCCCTACGCATCCGTCGTACTCGACGGGATCCACGCACAAAAGGAAGGAAAATGGTTGCTAAAACACTGCTCACACTCACACACACTGGCTGAAAGAGACACAAGAAAACAGACAAGGCTGACTCGGCAGGACATCGTATCCTGGGCCTACTTAGTCTATCAGGCATAGACATCAGAGTCGAAGTAGTTCGGACTGGGGAAACGACACATGCTCGCTAGGATATCGCATCCTATGCATACGTATCTCCTCGGACGAGAGAAGAATCAGAGCATTCGTAGCTCGGCTGACACGCACACAAACAAACACAGGCAAAGGCAAACGTGGAGCCTGAATGCCAATCACTGGACTTACATCAGCATCCGAACCAACAAACCCACACTGGAACCCAAATGCCACTTGATGGACTTACATCAGCTTCCAAGCACACAACAAGACAAAACAAAGACACAGGCGCCCGGAGAGATCAGCTCATCTCCTGCCTACGTACCTCATCTGGTATGAGGATCAGGGCGACGTAGTTCCCCTACAGAGGGATACAGGACTAGCCTAACCAGATAACAGAGGGAGACACAACTAGGGAGACTACGACTCGAGCCTAGATGTTATCATGCAAATCATCCCTAAGTTAAGGTTTCTAGCTAACTGGCACAGGGAGCCAGCCTATCCTAATCATGACTTGCACAGGCAGCAAGCCACACACACACTTAACTTGCACAGGAAGTAAGCCAAGCAAAACCTAACTTGCATAGGAAGCAAGTCTAAACTAAACCTAACTTGCACAGGAAGCAAGTCAAACAAACATACAAGCACAGATAGCACACACTATACACAAGCAAGTGGCTCAAACAAGGGTTAGGTTTTAGTCGAGGGGTCATATCAACCTCAACAAACAAACCTCTGGAACTGGGTGAATGTGCTCTTAACCTTGCCATTGAGGGGCTAAGGTGAAGCAGATGAAAGGTGAGTGAAGATAAGACTTCACAGCTCTTATCCCTGGCCTGGGAGAGCTTAAGACAAGAATGTGTGGGTTCAGAAAGTGGGAACCCTTCTACACATTTAAAACTGACTCAACCGTACAATTGTACAAGATCTTGGGTTTGTATCTGCAATGCATCAACACAGTGGTGTGAGCAAAGCAGATGACACACAGAATAGCAGGGGATAGGTTGCATATCCCTTGGGTTCTGCCAATTGCCTCTTCACTTAGGAGGACTTTGACTCTATGCAAGGACAAAATTAAACATCCACAAACATTGCCTCTTAAGGAGGACTTCAGACAGTTGCCTGGCCAAGTAACAGGCCAGGTCTTCCAGACTACATGAAGATTAGAAATATACCTCAATGCAAATTGCTTATACAAGCAAAGCAAAGCAAAAGTTCACAAGGAACTGAGCAACTAAAAGCACCTGAAATAGTCAAGCAGACATTAGTATACAACTTCACAACAAAGCAAAAGGAAACAGTCACCAACAGTTAATCAGAAGCAAATGGATGTGCAAGGCACAAGGCTTAAGGCATGTGAGCCAAGCCACCTACAAAACAAACAAGTTAGACAATGATATTCAAGCAATCTCAATCAAAAAGAATTGGTCTCATTGGTCATTTGTCGGTCAACCTGAAAACATAAGCTCAAAGGTGAGTAACAGGACCACTAGGGCAAGCCTAGGGTCGAAAGAGAATGAAAAAGTTAAAACAGCAAAGGGCAAGTATCCAAAATCATGTTCAAACATTCAAGAAACAAAACCAATTGGGTTCACATTCATATCAATCATCATCATCATTTCATGAACAATTTAGGTCAAAGTGTTGCAAACAGAAGCTCATAGAAGTCAACAGCAAGACTTGCATCAAAACCAATCTCAAACATTTCCAAAAATCATCAAATAAATCATGATCAATCTTAACACATAGCATGGTAAGCATGTCAAATTTCATCTCATTTGGACAAGTGGAAGGCAGTCAATGAAAATCAGAAAGTCAAAGCAATTTTGAACATGCTCAAAGAAGTCAACCAAACATGCATCAACTTGAAAAATTCATAAATCAGAGATGGTGTATGATAAATGAATGGGACTAAAACCATGGCAAAGATGAGGATGCCTAGTTATCTCATATAAAATTTCATGTCCATCTAATAAAGTATGAGAATTTCACAAATGAAATGGGAACATGTGTCACAAAAGGTCAACATATGACTAAACAGGGGAGAAAATCTCAAACAATTAGGAAATGCCACAAATAAATCCAGGAAAATTCACATGTAAACTAGACATACGAGAGTAGGTTCATGCAAAAAATCAATCCATTTGGAGGTCAAGAAGCATGGTATCAAAAATCATGAAGTTGCACATCAATGGTGTGACACAAATTGTCACACCCTAATTCAAAAAATCATAACTCACAAACCAGCAATGATAAATTCACAAACTCTACACCAAAATCACCATGAGTGTGTCTAGTTTAAGCACAAAATATTTGGGAGCCATTGGATAAACTATTACCATTTCACAAATGTTTTGGCTAAGTGTACAAAATATGCATACATGTCACAAACCCTAATACCAATTAAAATCCATTGATCACAAAATTCTGGAAAAATTATGATAAAAAAGTAGAGATCATGATGAAGATAATGCAAAAATTCCCATGAGAAATGGATTTAAAATGAATGAGTTATGATTTTTTCAAAGTTTGATGATTAAAATGAAATTAAAATAAAAAACAATGTCATTTAATGGGTCATGTGCCACGCTGATGGCAAACTTGTAAATAAACCATCCACTAATTGGGACGCGGTCGTTTTGGGCAAGCAAACGAAATGTTCCTATTGGTTGTTGGCTAATGACACAGTAACACACGCTCATGCACGTGAAAAATGGAAAAAATCTGGAAAATGAGGAACTAGGGTTCATGTACAGTGCAAAGCTTCATCACCTTCAAATCGTGTTCAACAAATTTTTTCCAGAAAATGCAATTGCATACACAAAAATGATCAGCAAACAACAAGCAACATGAATCCATCATTGGTTTTCATTAAAACATCATCATCAAAGCAAATCGACTAAAAACAAGTTTGAGCACAAAAATGAAAATCCAGATTTCTCACAGCACAGTTAACCAATTCAAATGATTCAAGTTGCAATGGACTCAGCATCAAAAGACCTATCCTAAGCATCTCATGATTTTGAAAATGGTGAGACTCGAGCACTTACTTGGATTTGAAGAAACTTGAGATGCAGTGGTTATTTGGGTGCCTTAGCTTGAAACAGATCTTCCTTATGGTTCAGAATGATGGATGCTTGAAGTAATCGAGCTTAGCAAAGCCTGGAAATGTCCAAATCGATTTTCACCATTGTTGGTCCATGGAAAAAACAGAACTCGATGCTGCAGTACAGGTGATGAATGATGCTTGAAAAAGCTTCCAAATGTTGTCCAGATGATGGAACAAACAAAGTTGCTCGTGGTTCTTTTTGAGTTTTGTGCAAAAAAATGCAAAGGTGTGAAAATGCAAGTTGAGAGAGAATGAAGGTTTTTTGTGGTTAGAGGCTGCAGCTAGGGGTTTCAAATGACAGAAAATCATCTTTTAATTCTCTGTTTGAAGGTACAAATCAAAGTCCATGGATATGTGGGATAGAGTTGTTGAGAAATGTACTTTTTTTCCAATTTTCAAGCAACTAGGTGATGGGTGTATGTACTTGCACGAATTTGACTTTGAACATGCTGCAAATAACATTCCAAGCAAGTTCCAATTGGCCAAAATGATGGAAAAGGTTTATTTTAAAAAGTCAAAATTTCACTTCACTTGAAATTAATTAAGGCAAGTTCAAAAAGGCCATTTTGCATGGTGAAGTTTTGGTACATGAAAATTACATTTTTGGAAAGAGGGGATCAAATGTGATTTGTAGGAAAAAACCCCACCAAAATTGGCTAAATGGTTTGGGAGATATGGCCTTTTGAAGTTCAAGATTTTCTGAAAATGATTCGATCATAACTTGCCAACCATACATGGGAATTGAGAGTTCTTGGACTTTTTGGAAATGGGAGAACAAGATCTTTAACTTTCATGATGGGCAAAAATTCATTTGAAGCTTGTATCATGATGTAAGTTTGAGGATCAAGACTTTCCATTTTTGGTAAGTTTCAGTTACAGGTCCAGTTTCCATTTTTGGAAATTTCTGATCTGGCTTCAAATTCTTCCATGACGGTGTTTGACATGATATATGAGGACTATTTGGACATGAATAAGCTCTCTCAAACCAATTTCCATCATCAAATCACTGATTAAATGGACAGTTGACCAACAGTTGACTTTTAGGGTTTCTGACTGACTGTGCATTGACTGATGACTTCTGAACATCCAATCCTTGACCAAAACACTTCAAATGGATCCCCAAGTCATGTGAACATGATGGACCAACCCTAGGGCCTTGGCTCCTTGAGAATTATGCTTGCTTGCTTGACTGACTGATCTCCTGACCAGTTTGACCTAATTTCTTGATTGGCTTGCACTTGAGGCAAATGGGACAATGCAATGCTATGCAGTGGACCATGTTATGCTATGACCTAATATGAGAATGTATGTACAATGATAGGTGCAAATTTGAGGTGCTACAAGCTCCCAACCATCATTTCATAGTATAAACTTTGGAGCTTCCCCTTGAAAATGTCCACTAGCTCAGTGTCTCTCATGGTCGGCCTAACCCTTGAAGCCATTTCACGCTATCTCTGCGTATATTGTTTGAAAGTTTCATTGACCTCTAAGCTTGATTCTGAAACTGTAATCTGGTAGAAGCCATGTTATATTATACTTGTACTGATTCAAGAAAGCATCAGACAAATCCTTCGAGGACCTTATTTTCCTTGGTTCTTGATTCATGTACCAATCCAGAGATTCCCCAGACAGGCTGTCTTGGAAGTAGTGGATTAGCAACTTGTCATTATCAATGTAAGAGGCCATCTTTCTGCAATACATAGTAATATGACTGCGAGGACAACTCAAACTCTTGTACTTGGGTAAATCAGGCACTTTAAACTTTTAGGAAGCACAATGTTTGGTACCAAACACAGTTCTCTTGCATTCAAACCAAGAGCAGAGAAACCCTCAATGACATGTATTCGCTCCTCTAGGAGTTGATATTTAGCAAGCCTAGGTGGATAGTCCTAGGTACCCTTTGAGTAGTAACTCTACGAGGAGGTTGAATAGTATTCTGAGCAGTCATTTGTGACATAAATTGAGGAAACATCTGATACATCATAGTCGGGTTGAAAGTATGGGCATATGTAGTGTCGTCTTGAGTAATCTGCACCCAAGTTGCACATTTGGACAAAAGGATGCCCCAAAATGGGCATACTGGAGTGCATTGTGGTTAAGAAAATGTGGAACCATAGCAGCAGAAACATAGGGATTTGGTTGAGCAAGCGGAGCAAAGATGTGGGAATGGAGAGGAGGACCCATATACTCAGGTTCTTGATCATCAGTATTGTCAATGTTTGTAGTAGGTATTTATTTTGTTTCTACCCCTTGAGCAGAATAAGGTTTAGACATCCCCCACGAGAAAGCACCATTCATATTGGCAGAAGCAGCAACATAGGACTGGTACGACATGAACGGGTTTCTAGTAGCAAATTGAGGATTGTATTTATGAAGAATTCCCCATGGGTAGGAAGCAGCGAACCTAATGGGACAAGTTTGAGACAAAGGTTGGCTAATAGTACCAGGTTGAACAACAGGATCAGTAAGATCCATCATAGCCAGAGTTGTGTCAGCAGTAGAAGTCACTATAGTCGCATCAGCCTGATTGATAACAGCAACGTTGTCCCTCTGAGTTTGTAGACGTTCCAGGATGGTACCCATCTTTCCTTGGGGAAGAGCTAGAGCCTTCCTTGTTGCATGATTCTCTTGTTTAAAATCAGACATAATTCTCTATTTGCGGGATCTGGTGAAGTACCGGCGAGTAGTCGTCTTTTTGAAGAGGATGAAGATGGATGTAAGCATTTTGCATTTCAAATAGAAAAGTGCATATGAATGAATGAGAGGTTTATGTAAAATATTTTTTGATTATTAGATTCCAAGGAATTCTTGAGTCTTTATTTGTTGTAGGAAATCATAAAGCATAGGAAATAAAGGCGCAAGATAATACTGATAATGAATAAAAACCTTTTTCTATTCATAATAATGAAACAAATAGTACAATTATTATAGCCTTGCCCCAAGGTGTACATCAAGTGTGTTCAAAAAGATAATAATGAAACCTCCCAAACATAATTAAGCATCCACTGAAATTCGGTCAACCACCATTACGTATTCTCGAAGGCATATACTGAGTTGATCTACTCAAAACGTCTTGTAGCACCTCATTTTTCCGATCCAAGAGAACTTGCAGATGACGACTATTTTTTTTCCCATTGCGTAGCTTCTTGCTGAAATTGATCAGTATTCTCTCTACTCTGATGCACTTGATCCTTTAACCTTCGAATCTCTTTAACCTTCTTGTCGAGTTCTGTCTGGTGTTGAGATAAAGAAACCTCTAACTTATTAGTATGACTTTTTTCTTCCTCTAGCTCTTTCTTTAAACCCTCTAACTGTTCTCGAAGCTTATTGAGTTGGTTTTGGCAACTGATCTCCATTTTGCATGCTTGATACTGGGCATCGATGAGTTGTTTCTTCTTGATGAATAAACTGTCAATGGTTACCTTCAAAGCGTCTCCGACTTTCCTCCTCTTGAATTGCTCCTCTTGGGCTTCCTCTATTACTTAGGACGTCATGGATCTCTTCTAGTTGAGGTTAAGCTCAAATTCTTCGTTTTCCCTAGTGAGCCTACCAAGATTAGATTGGAGATTTGCGCTCTCTTTCTCTAAACTCTTGATAGTCTTCTTGAGTTTCCAACCACTGAGGTAGGAACAACGACAAGCACAGGCCGTATGATGCTCATAGATGGCTCAAATGGGAATGGAAGTAGATTTTTTCAACCCTATCCTTAACCCATTGCGTATAAGCTTCCTTGGTGATGCAATTCTTCTTTCCTAACTCAGATCTCCCTTGAGGACAGGCTTCTCTCCAAGCTCTAACAATCTTCCTTAGCAACTCCAGATTGTCAAACCCTTTATACAAAACAAACTCCTCCCTATGTTCGAAATCTGGCATACACAAAAGCGGATAACCCAACTTACGTAAGGCTAATTTTGGATTGTAGTTAATTCCACCCTTTGTACCTATAAGGGGCACATTGGGGAAACTTCCGCAATTCATGATAATCTTAACATTATCATAGTCTATAGAGTACCATAGAATATCATCAGCGGTTAGATACATGATCCTTTGAGACCATTTGAGATTATCCTTGTTCTCGATGAAAGGACCCTTATTGGGTAGGTGTGAAATAAACCACCTATAAAACAAAGAAACACATCACACCATAATACCCATCTTCTTATGAGTTCTTATATGAATAGAGTAATAAGTGTCATCAAGAAGTGTAGGAACCGGGTTCTTGGACAGGAAGATGTGAATAGATGCCGAGTCCACAAAGTCTTCCATACTAGAAAACAACATTATCCCATAGATGAGCAAAGCAAAAACAACATTGAAAGTTATCCAACTCCCAACATCCACAAAAGTAATGGCCTTCTTAACCAAAAAATTTAGAGTAAAACCATGAGTTCCACCCTTAAGATTAAGGTTAAGCCCCACTTCCTTATTCTCTAAATGCAAAGCTTTGGCTAAAAGGTGAGACTTTGGTAGTTTCTTGGTACTGACAAAAGGAACATAGTCCTTAATTCCGACTCCAATATATACGAGTGTTCTTCCAACGCCAGTGCCAGCTGATAATCCCAAAAAGTGAAACACCTCAAGGGAGGATCATAGAAATGCACCAAGGTATGGATTGTCGTAGTGTTCACTTCAGTGTTGGGAATACCTAGGAGATTCCCATAGGCCTTCTCGAAATCTTCTTTGTGATCTAGATCCAAACGAGTTCCCAGACCCTTCAAAGCTTTCAACTGAGGTTCCACAAACTTGTAATTGAACACACTTCTTCTGCCAGGATTCATTCTATCTCAGAGTACTCAGCATTAAACTAGGCTCTCGATTTCCATGAAAATGCATATACAAAAAGAGTTATATGATGCAATATGATGTTTTATGATATACAAATGATATGCAACAACATGGACGTATTTTTGATAATCTGAACATTAAGCTAGAAGTCAGATCAATAGTATGATGTCACAAGAGAGCAAAAGGTGTGTAGGAGCTTGGTTCCCTGTAAAAACCTCGTATCCCACCCACAGGTGTGAACTAGTCTTCAAAAGGTGATCCTAAAAGGCCTCTCAGAGTCATGGAATCAAGTGAAAATACTTTGTCGTAGTGAATTCTCACAAGACAAAAGTACCCCCAAGTAACTCTAGTCTGAGTGTGGGTCTCGTGTCAACCTAACGTGAAAAACACAAGTCAACACGACTATCCACGAGTCTATCTTGTGTGTATACTTAAACTCGGGTGTAGAGTTTCTCTCAAGTAACATCAGCCCAACCTAACAATAGCAAAATAAGATATCCATAATGGGGTTAGTAATAATGCAAAATCTAAAGCAATAAACATGCAATAAACAAACATAAAGCTAAAAGCAGCAAAACATGAAAATAAACACCCAAGCAAATAGGAACAAACAAAACTAGGCTCGACTCCTTCTAGCAACTAGGTTGTAAGAGTACTCCCCAGTAGAGTCGCTAGCTGAAACTAGCTGAAATATGCCCACCGAATGCATCGCATGCTCAAAGGTATAATAGAGTGCCACCAAACTTTATTGATCCCAAAAGAGGGAAGGGAAAACATTGAGAAAACCTAAAGGTAAAATGAAACAAAGAAATACGGGTAAGGAAATTGGTTATACAAGGGGAAGGTATTAGAACCCCTCACATCCATGGTACTCCATGGGACCGTCTTGAATGATCTTGCTTAGATAGGTGTTTCTATCTTCATGTACATGCAAAACAGAAAAAAGAGTTAGAAAAAAAAAGGTGCTCGAGGAGGATTAGGGCCCTCATGCCTACGTATTCTATGAGTGAAATGAGAAAGTGAGAGCTTCGTAGTTCGGAGAACTAGAGAGAGAAAGTGGAAAAGAAATAAAAGCACTCACCAAGGATACACATCCTCGTTCCTACGTATTCTCATAATGCAATGAGAAAGTCAGAGCTTCGTAGTTCGGAGGATAAAGACTGAGAAAAAAATCAGATTGGGGTGGTGTTTAAACCAAAAGAAAAGATGTGGGTTAAGCATAAAGGTGTGTCTCAAAAGAAAAGAAATTGAAATGGTGTTTAAACTAACAGAAAGGAAACTTGTCAAAGCCGGAGACTCACATGTTAAGGGTCTTACCAAAACATTGGGTCTGACATGGTAAGGGAAAAGAAGAGGAACTTGTCAAAGCTGGAGACTCACATGACAAGGGTCTTACCAAAACATTGGGTCTGACATGGTAAGGAAAAAGAAGAGGAACTTGTCAAAGCCGGAGACTCATATGACAAGGGTCTTACCAAAGCACTGAGTCTAACATAGTAAGGGAAGCGGAAGCTTGTCAAAGCACTGGGTCTCACATGACAGGGGCCTTACCAAGGCATTAGGACTGATATGGTAAGGAAGAGGGAATAACCATAAAGGTGTCAACCCAAGTAATAACCATAAATGTTTCAACCCTCATAGAAGTGATTGTAAATGGTGTTTAAACCAGCAGGAGAACTTGTCAAAGTCGGAGAGTCACATGACAAGGGTCTTACCAAAGCACATAGACTGATATGGTAAGGAATGGGGAATAACCATAAAGGTGTCAACCCACGGAATAACCATAAAGGTGTCAACCCACAAAGAAATGATTACAAATGGTGTAAAAACAAGGAAGATTTGAAGATAGGATCCATAAAGGCTAGGGGAGGACTTGACATAGAACCAACTAGAATTACACTAAAGTCTATGAATAGAGGCAAATACTATGAGTAATCGGGTCATTCGTCTCATACTCAGAGATATTATATACAAGTGTAGGGAGGATCCCCCCTCATCATTCTCTATAGCTTAAGGCTCATGGAATGCAAGCCTAGTCAATGACTGACAAGTTGTTGGAGCAGGGTCCCAGAGATGCTTGTGGGGATGAGTCAGATGAATAATTGTTGATGAAAGTTTTAGTCCACTGAGGGTCTTGAAGAGGATGGTGCTCTAAAGTAACAGAGGCAAGTCTTATTAAGTGACCAAGAGACTTATGCTCACTTGAAAAAGACAAAGGGGAAGTGTAACAGATAAAGGGATTTAGTATATCAAATGTAAATTTATCAAGCCCAATAAGGGGAATAGGATTGATGAACAAATAAGGATGCATGAACATACAAAATAATCTAGGGTCTCATTTTCAGGTATCCCAAGAGAAATCCATGTGGGTGCAAGGTGTATTATCTTATGTCTCATTATTAGATAACCTAAGAGAAAGCCATGGGTTTCTACGAGTGTGCTTATCCTAGGCATATGTATGTGTTACAATGAGACTCGGATATCAAGCTATTGTATTAACTTGAATCACAAAACATTGAATGTTCACCACCGAACTTTAATTTATCCAAAGGAAAGGGAAAAGATCGAATAAAACCCTAATTATGCAATGTAAAAACAATGCGAAGAGATCTAGGGTTCGGGGGTTGGTTATACTAAAGGAAGGTATTATCATCCTAAGTATCTATAGTATCCTATAGGAACCTTTTGAAAGTATTTGTGTTGTGTTATTGTTTGTTTGCTATTGTTTAGAAATGTTTTGTTGGGAAGGACCTAAAGTTTTATTAAGTTTGCTCACTAAAACTTCCCGGTCATGTGCCTATGTATCCTTATAAGGATGGAATTAGAGCAACCATAGTTCACCAAACTAAGGGTGAAAGAACACTTGATAGTGATCAAGGTTTCAAAAGGGGAAGTAAGTGTTCATAACAAACAAACTTACAAGAGTGACAAACTCTTACTTAAATCTAAGTTGAAAGTGAAAATGACTTTAACAATGTCAAAGGGGAACTAGGGATTGCTAAACTACCTAGTACATTAATTCAATAAAGAGTTCTTTCCCTTAGATTTAGGAAAAAAGATAAACAAAAGATAAGCAAAGATGTTCAAGCATGACATCCACAAATATAAGCAAATGATAAAGAAAGATGTTCAAACATGACATCAAAGGTAAACAAATGGTAAAGAATAATGTTCAATCATGACATCCACAAAGATAATCAAATGAAGAAGATGTTCAAGCATGACATCAACAAAGATAAACGAATGGTAAAGAATACATTCAAGCATGACACCTACAAGGACAAACAAGGATGAAGAATATGTTCATGCATGACATCCACAAAGGTAAACACATGATAAAGAATATGTTCAAGCATGACATCAACAAAGATAAACAAATGGTAAAGAAGATGTTCAAGGATGAAGAAGATGTTCAAGTATGACATCCACAAAGGTAAACAAATGATAAAGAATATGTCATGTATGAACATCTTCTTCATTTGTTTATCTTTGTAGATGTCATGCTTGAACATCTTCTTACCATGTGTTTACCTTTGTGGATGTTATGCTTGAACATCTTCTTCATCCTTGTTTTTCCTTGTTGATGTCTTGCTTAAACATATTCTTCATTTGTTTATCTTTGTAGATGTCATGCTTGAACATCTCCTTTATCATGTGTTTACCTTTGTGGATGTCATGCTTGAACGTCTTCTTCATCCTTGTTTGCCCTTGTTGATATCATGCTTGAATATCTTCTTCATTTGTTTATCTTTGTAGATGTCATACATGACATCTTCTTTATCATGTGTTTACCTTTGTGGATGTAATGCTTGAATATCTTCTTCATCCTTGTTTGTCCTTGTTGATGTCCTGCTTGAACATCTTCTTTTCCATTTGTTTATCTTTGTTGATTTCATGCTTGAACATGTTCTTTATCATGTGTTTACCTTTGTGGATGTCATGCTTGAACATCTTCTTCATCCTTGTTTGTCCTTGTTGATGTCATGCTTGAACATCTTCTTTACCACTTGTATATCTTTGTTGATTTCATGCTTAAACATCTTCTTCATTTGCTTATCTTTGTGGATGTCATGCTTGAACATCTTTCTTTACTATTTGTTTACCTTTGATGTCATGTTTGAACATCTTTCTTTATCATTTGTTTATCTTTGTAAATGTCATGCTTGAACATCTTTGATTATCTTTTGTTTATCCTTTTGCCCAAATCCAAGGGAAAGAACTCTGTATTGACTTAATGTCATAGGTAGTTTAGAAATCCCTAGTTACCCTTTGACCTTGTTAGAGTCATTTTCACTTTCAACTTTGATTTAAGTAAGAGTTTGTAACTCTTGTAAGTGTGTTTTTTATGAACACTTACTTCCCCTTTTGGAACCTTGATCACTATCAAGTGTTCTTTCACCCTTAGTTAGGTGAATTGTCATTGCTCTGATTCTATCCTTATAAGGATACAAAGGCACATGACCATGAAGTTTTAACGAGCAAACTTACTAAAAACTTTAGGTCCTTCCCATTAAAACATTTCCAAACAATAGTAAACAGACAATAACATGACACAAATACTTTCAAAAGGTTCTTATAGGATACTATAGATACTTAGGATGCTAATACATTCCCTTAGTATAACCAACCCCTGAACCTTAGATCTCTATGCATTATTTTTACATTGCTCAATTAGGGCTTTATTAGATATTTTCCATTTCCCTTGGATAAATTAAATTTTGGTGGTGAACATTCAATATTTTGTGATTTAAGTTAATACAATAGCTTGATATATGATTCTCACTGCAACAGAAATGGCGACTTCACTAGGGATTTTCGTAATGATAGTGTAAAAGTGCTTCTACAACCTTGAGACTTCTTGGGGAGACAAAATATTTCACTTTCTATGTTTCCATATGTCAAAGAAAAATTATGTTTTTCAAAGTGTTTTCAAAATATTTTCTTTTCAAAACCTTTTCATTTTCAAAATCATTATTAACAAACAAATGACGTTTTGCCTAACAAGGAAATGTAAAAGAAGTACAAATGACAAAATTAATAGGCAAAGTATATTTTTATTCTGGAATGGTAGCTTTCAAATGGAAAAAGCTCCATGGAGTGTTACATTTTGAAAATGGCAATAGAGAAAGGTTTACATTGAATCCAATAACCACTACTATCCCTAATAACTAAGATTTTTCCAAAACTTTGCTTTTGACGAGAGCAACTGAATTGATCTTCAACTTTGAATCTTCAATAATGGTAAACACCGTCTGATACATTAAAAATGCCTTTTGTCCCTAATTTTTTCCTAGACCACCCTTTCGGGTTTTCAATCCACCGGGACGCTTTTTTTTTGCCTAAGCCGCCCTTTTGGGTTTTCAACTTAGCGAGCTTTCAATTTTTATTTTTACCCCTAACTTTTGCCTGGATCTCCTTCATAGGTTATGATCCATCGAGATGCCCATTTTTTCCTAAGTCACCTTTTTAGGTTTTCGACTTAGCGGGTTTTATTTAGGCATAGTATTTTTTGACCGCATAAGAATTCACAGGGTGTGTAAGCTCTTCACCATCCATAGTTGTGAGAATCGAGGAACCTCCAGAGAATGCTTTCTTCAGAACATATGGGCCTTCATAGTTGGGACTCCACTTTCTACGCATATCCTAGTGTACTGGTAAGATCTTCTTGAGTGCGAGATCTCCTTTTCTAAATTCACGAAGCCGAACTTTCTTGTCAAACGCCCTCTTGATCCGCTTCTAATACAACTGACCATGGCACATAGCAATCATTCTCTTCTGATCAATGAGGTTCAATTGGTCATATCTGTTCTGGATCCATTCAACTTCCTCTAGCTTGGACTCCATCAAGACTCTCAGAGATGGTATCTCTACTTCAATTAGGAGAACTGCATCCATCCCATACACTAGAGAGAAAAGGGTTTCCCCTGTTGAAGTGTGAACTGAGGTTATGTATCCATGCAAAGCAAAGGGTAACATTTCATGCCAATCTTTGTAAGTTTTCACCATCTTTTGCAGGATTTTCTTAATATTCTTATTTGTGGCTTCAATATCTCCATTCATCTCTGGATTATACGGAGAAGAGTTGTGATGTTCAATCTTAAAGGTCTCGCACAAATCTTTCATTGTTTTGTTGTTCAGATTCATCCCATTATTCAGGATGATTCTGCTTGGAACTCCATAACGACAGATAATTTGGTTCTTGATGAACACTACTAGAATAAGTCATTTTAGCCTCCTAGTTTAGAGTCGGCCACCGACACGGACACTATTAGTGTCGGCTAAGCCTACACTAACGGACTCTATCTACGTACATCATTTAAGACAAGTTATTTTTTTTATCAGTGTCGGCAAAACCGACACTACTTGTTATGTTACCTTTGAATAATGTTTGATTAATTTATTTAGAGTCGGTGAGACCGACTCTATCTAGTAGCATTATTTTTTAATTAGTATTTATTTACTTAGAGTCCGCGTTGCCGACGCTATTATTATATCATATAATTTTTCCATTTATTTATCTATAATATGTATATATATTTAAGGTTTAAGTATTTTATTTATTAAGTAGAGTCCGCTGGGCGGACGCTAAGGAATTTTCTATTTCTGACCAAAAATTGCGCGACAGCTTATTTCCCTCTTTCCTTTTCCCTCGTCATTTTTCACTCTCCCTCCATTTCATTTCACAACACGAAAACCCTAATTCCATGCTAAATCGTGAATCCGTTTTTTCCCAATTTCGTGAACCGATTCGTGAATCCCTAATCCGTGAATCCATTGAAGAATCCCTAATTCAAAATCCCTCGTTAAAGGGTTTCTGAATCATCAAAGGTAATGCATATTCGGTGAATCCCTAATCCGTGAATCCTTTTCGATGTTTATACATTTGTGTGCGTGGTTGTTTGCCCAGGCTGTCTATTCGGTGATATCTTGCTGTAGGAGGGAATCCTCTCCTCTTATAAAGGGTATTTGCTGTTAATGTTTGTTCGTTGATATGGTTTGTGTAACTTTGATAGCTTGATTATTTTAGCTCGCCAACTCTTTTCTTAACTGTTGATAGCAATCTGTCTCCTTCCACTGTGGTTTGCTTAATTTTCCTGTCTTATGTAGTAAATTGGTTTTATTTTCTTTTTCTATCTAGTGAAGAATCAAATTGGTTTTATATGATTTTGAAAGTTATTATCATGGTCTGTAAATGATCGCTGAAACTCAAATTTGAGCAGGGAACCTGAATGTTTGATAGTGTTTTATGAAGTTCTAGGTTCTGAGTGTTTTATCTCTGTCCAACATAACCAGAATTGCATTAATTTCTGTATAGTGCTCTAATGTAAAGTTGATTTGATGATGTTTACAATGATTTCTAATGCCTTGCTATTGCAAATCTAATATGATATTGGTTGATGTTTGCTCTATCATGTGTTTATGAAAGGTTTGAAAATAGCTTGTAAAATTCAATTATTCTACTGCCAGATAAATCTAATGTGATTGTTTTTCCCTAAGAAAAGAATGTCTTTTAATTTTATTCTCAATTGATTTTGTATGTTAGTTCACAAGATTGGAAGGCAAGACTAAAGATTCCACCAGCTGATACACGCTATAGGACAGAGGTATGATTACAAACAATTTAAAGCTGTTATCATATATATTCCAAGTGATTGTTTATTTAAATTATGTATTATGCTTTGGTTTTGGTCATATATTTTGTTTAAGAATTGCGATCTTTGAGTTTGTCAGGAACAGTACGCATCCCTTGTTGGAGTTGATTCTCTGCATTGGTTTTAGCTTTCATTTTGTTGAGTCATGTCATTTTTAGTGCCCTATGGCCTGTGCTCAGTGCCTTTTAGACATTTTATTTGATATGCCATTTTTCAGTCATTAGATCATTACGGCTTAGAATTTAGAGTATAAACATGCTTGATGAGATATTTACATCCTCACAGTCTTTTTTACTAACTGAAATTAACCTGCATAACTACATTCACATAAAACAAGGAGGGAAAATTTTACAATTTTCATTTCAGTTACATTCCACTTAAATCTCAATTTCGATTCAACTAACTTTTGAATTTCTAAACTAACTGAATTTACAATGGAATTTAATTTCAAAACAGAATTTGAGTTAAACATTTCACTCACCAAATCCACCTCTAACAGATTTTATAACTTCTCATAACAGATCCTAACTAACTAATAACCTCTAACAGAAACAAAATTGCTGCACAGTTTCTGTTATGAACTTCTTAGCTAATTAAGTGTTAGGAAATTAATTAGTTGAATGTGTTATTACTTATTAGTAATGTCAGCTGTGAACTATTGTTGAAAGTCTAATAGTTTGCTTCTGTTAATGTTAATGTTGAGTTGTTATGACTTAAATGAAACCATGATATGCTTTTATTGTGGACTGCTATTAGCGAACTGTTTGGTGATTACTGAATTTCTGTTAGGATGGAGTTAAGTTTCTGTTAGATTTCTTACTTGAGTTAAGTCTGCTATCAGTTAGTAGGTTGTTTTGAATTCTGTTATGACTGTTAATGTTTGTTAAATTTCGGTTAAGTGAAAATTGTGAGAGTTAATTAGTTAGGAAAACAGAATTGAAAAATGACTATAACCTCACTCTCTCATAACTTTGTGGCTTATGGCCAGTCCAGTTAATCTTCCAAATAAGTACATCTTACAATTAGTCGGTGAGAACCACTTTTTGAGTTTGGCCTCCATTGATTAACAGGTTTGAATTTTAGTAACAAAAAATTTAAATGCAGACTTCATAGAAAAGGTCTAGTGTTGTCTTTGGAATACAAACATTTTATAGGATTTATGCTTTTGTACTGAACTGTTTCTTCTTATTATTATTACAATTTTTAAAATGAATTTATCAGTGTAACTGTCACACTTGCACTAGCCTGAAATAAAACGGTCAATTCATATTTGCTCACTGTACATAATAATTAGGCAAATGTTGTTTTTCTGATATTGTTGACATGGACATAGATGATGTTTTGGTATAGGAAAGGGAAAGTGTATTGGTGTAGGAGCCAAACACATGTTTCGATTATTAGGAAGTTACCTTCTAATGATATACATGGTGGAATTTTATGCATCTATTTTACTCTTGCATGACATCTTTACTGGTCGAGCTCTATGAAACAGCCTGGCTCGAATGGATCGTAATCTGTTCCCGGCATAGGGACAGGTGGCTACTTCTCATATTAGTTATTATGAAGTAGAAGATGGGGAACATCATTAATCTATTTGCCTAAAAAATGTTTTTTTTCTACTTAATCATTTCTGATCATAATCTAATTTTATATGAATGAGGTAGAGAAATTTGCTTATATGAGGTGGTTCTTATAAAAAATAGCTTACAGGTCATATGAATATTCTAATTTAATGTTAGAAAACACAACTTGGAATAGCTTACAGGTCTGAAATAATAATGTACAATAGTATTAAAATTTGGTATGTTCGTCATGTTTAATTTTTGAACCACTGAAAATAAAATAAAAATCCCTTGGAATGCATGTATTCTATTCTCTCCTAATACCCATTAGGAAGTTATCTGATTTTCTCCTAATACCCATTAGGAACTTATCAGCCATTAATTTTTGTCTAATATATGTTTTAATTTTCAGTGGTTGACGAGTTAATTGTTTGCCTTATAGAAAATGGATCGTACTTGGATGTACGATAGAGTATATTCCAATAGACACGGATTGAAAGAAGAGTATGTTCGCGGGGTTAAAGACTTCGTAAAGAGGGCTTTGAAACAACCTATTTGTAAATCTGAGGGAGGGATAAGGTGTTCGTGTATAAATTGCAAGTGTCTCAAGATAAGAACACCAACTAATGTTAGACTTCACTTGTATCGAGATGGATTTCAACCAGACTATTGGATTTGGACTCAACATGGAGAAGTAGAGCTCAATGTTAATACAAGGAATGATTCAAATAGTAGTGAGCATGTGCATCATGATGACCAAATTGAGGCAATGAATCAGATGGTGTATGATGCTTTTAGGCCTTATGGAGTATTCTCTCACGTGAATGATAACATAGAAGTTGAGGAATATACGGAGGATGAGTTTCCCAACGAAGATGCCAAACGATTTTATGACAAGTTGATATCTTTCAACAAGCCCATTTATGAGGGAGCTACCCAATCAATATTATCAATATCTACTCAACTTCTTGAAATTAGGTCTAATTGGCATGTACCACAAAAAGGTTTAGATTTTGTTGCACAAATGCTTAAAAGTGTATGTCCAGTTCAAAAATGCTTGCCCGATAACTATTACCAAGCAACACAGTTGGTATCTAAGTTAGGGCTAAAGGTTGAGAAGATTGATTGTTGTAAGAATGGTTGTATGTTATATTACAAGGATGATAGCAATCTATCAGAGTGCAAATTTTGTAATGCTCCTAGGTTCATTCCTCGCAAGACTGGCATGGGAAAGTACAAAGATATCCCAGTGAAGAGAATGTTCTACTTCCCAATCATTCCCAGATTACAAAGATTGTATGCATCAACTGAGTCGGCAAGTGAAATGAGATGGCATCACATGAACAAAAATAGTTCCAACATCCTTCGCCACCCGTCAGATGGAAAAGCATGGAAACATTTTGATAGTGTATATCCTGACTTTTCTAGGGAACCCAGAAATGTAAGGTTGGGTCTGTGTTCAGATGGTTTTACTCCTTACATTCAAGCGTCTGCTTCTCCATACTCATGTTGGCCAATAATAGTTACTCCGTATAATCTCCCCCCTGAAATGTGCATGACCAAACCATACTTGTTTTTGGCATGCCTCATACCTGGACCTAAAAACCCTAAATTAAAGATAGATGTCTACTTGCAACCATTGATTGATGATCTACATCGATTGTGGTCCAATGGAATATTGACCTATGATATATCTACAAAACAAAACTTCATCATGAAAGCCTGCTTGATGTGGACAATTAATGATTTTCCAGCCTATGGTATGTTATCTGGATGGGGAACACAAGGTAAATTGGCATGCCCTCATTGTATGGAACACACTGATGCTTTCACCTTGAAAAGTGGCCATAAGAATTCCTGGTTTGACTGTCATCGTCGTTTCTTGCCATCTAATCACTCCTTCAGAAGGAGTAAAAGAAGTTTCCTAAAAAATAGGGTTGTGACCAATGAGCCACCTCCCATTTCCACAGGGAAAGATATATGGGCGGTAATAAGTAATTTTCCAAAAGTTACTGAAATTGGATGGGAGGCGAAATGGAAAGAATTCGAAGGGTATGGAGTGGATCACAATTGGAAAAAGCGAAGTATTTTTTGGGATCTCCCATATTGGAAGGATAATTTGTTAAGGCATAACCTCGATGTGATGCACATAGAAAAAAACGTCTTCGATAATATATTTAATACTGTCATGAATGTTAAGGATAAAACAAAGGATAATGAAAAGGCAAGAGAAGACTTGGCTAAATTATGCTTTCGCGGGGACTTGGAGCTCCAACCCTTAGAAAACGGAAAGAATGGTAAACCCAAGGCTAGTTACACTCTAACCAAATCTGAAGCCAAGTTGGTTTGTAAATGGCTTAAGGAATTGAGAATGCCAGATGGCTATGCTTCAAACCTCAGTAGGTGTGCGAATGTAGAAAAGGGTACGGTGCATGGGATGAAGAGCCATGATTGTCATGTTTTCATGGAATGTTTACTCCCAATTGCATTCCATTCATTGCCAGATTTGGTTTGGAAACCATTAACTGAGCTAAGTCGATTCTTTAAAGATCTTTGTTGCAATACATTGAGGATGGACGACTTAATTAAGTTGGATGAGAATATTCCAATTATCATATGCAAGTTGGAAAGGATTTTTCCACCAGGTTTCTTTGACTCAATGGAGCATCTTCCAATCCATCTTGCGAAAGAAGCAATTCTAGGTGGTCCAGTACAGTACCGATGGATGTATCCATTCGAAAGGTAATTGTTGTGGTTGATTTTATTAATTTATTGCATGTTTATCATAAATTAATAAACGTGGAATGATTGAATGTGCAGATTTATGGGAGTCTCAAAGAGGGCAGTGACAAATAAGGCTAGAGTTGAAGGTTCCATATGCAGTGATTATATACATCGCGAGACAAATTACTTTTGCTCTCATTATTTCAACTCTTTCCGTTTGTTGCCAACCATAAATCTTAGTAACAAACCTCATTTAGACAATGATGACATTCTACCTACAATGTCCATTCTACAAAGTGGCGGTCGACCAAGTGGGAAGTCACGAAAATATTTTCTATCTGATAAGGAATGGAAGTCTTCACATGTGCATGTCTTGATAAATTGTGATGAGGTTAAACCATATCTTGAGTAAGTGTGCATCATAATATATTCAATCAAATTATTGATGCATATCATAATAGATATTTACTTATGAATCGTGTGATTTATTTCAGCATATTCTTAGAGAACCACTCTCTAGATATAGAAGATTCATCTGGGCGCATACATATAGAGTTTCCCATATGGCTGAAGAAATATGTAAATGAGGAGACAAATGGAGTTACTAACCAAGATATAATTGCCTTGTCTCGCAGTCCTGCATCAATGGCCATATCATGGAACATGTATTTTATCAATGGGTATAAGTTTCATACTGAAGAATGGAGCAAAGGTAGAAAAACTAGCAATTGTGGTGTGCACGTGAAAGGTCTTGCAGAAGGAGGAAATACTGATTTTTATGGAATAATCAAACATATCTTTGAGCTAGATTACTTTGGTCTGAAGCATAAGATTCCAGTTTTTTATTGTGAATGGTTTGATCCAACAAGGAATACGGGCACAAAGGTTCACCCACAATATAAAACTGTGGATATTAAGATGGATAAACGTTATCGTCCTTATGATCCTTTCATCCTTACGCAAAATGCAAGACAAGTGTATTATGTCCCATATCCAGAAATGTGTAGAGATATGCGTGGATGGTGTGCGGCAATCACCACAAAACCAAGGGGTCGCGTAGAGATTGACAACATAGAGGATGAAGTACCTTATCAATCTGATGGGATGTTACCGGCGCTACCCAATGTAGAAATTGAAGCAATATCTTGTTTGCGTGACATGTCACAATTAGATGTGTTTGAAGAGATTTTTGATTGCTCTACTAGTGAAGCAGATAGAGGGCATTGATGAAGATAAATTAAGTCGCTGTGCATTTATCTTTTCCCTGTAGAGAACTTTTTCTTTGTTTACCCATCCTTTGTTAGCAGCATTCCTTTGTATTTGATTACAGGGTTTCTATAATGGAATATTTGAACACTGTAGATTTCCTTGATTAATGGATTTTCTGATGACTTCTGAGTACTTTCTATTTTGTCCTTTTTCGGTTGCATTTCTGTTTCCCACTTTGCAACCTTTTCCTTCAATCAGATGCAGGTAGGATATCGTACTAAACTTTTCATTTTGATATATCATTGTAACTTGATGCTGCCAAGTATAGACTGTTAAATTACATTTGCGAGGAATTATTTTATATTATCATATCCACTGTTGTGTAAATGTATCTTATGCATTCTTTCCAACATGATAGTTTTCATACCCAAGATATTTTGCAGGATGTGTGCTTTTTGTTGTATTCAGAAGTGATGCTTTCACAATTGATGAAATAATTTGCAGTGACTTTACTATGCATTTGTTGAACTAAAATTAATTTAATATTATACTCGCCACATCTTTTCTTTTACTTTTAATTTTATCAGAAACTGCATTTGATAATGTTATGATACTGTTAAGAGTGTGAGACTGACTAATCCTTTTATTTTTATGACAACAGATGACTAAAAGAGGTGGAAAAGCTAAGGTATTAGCACCAGGAAAACTTCAAGAAGAACGAAATCGCATAATTAACAAGAAGCATATCATTAGGAAACCTGCTCAAACAACATTGTCTATGCAGGATGCATCATCGGCACCAACACCAGCTCAGGCAGCACCGTCCGTGCAGGTTGCATCGTCGATGCCGACATCAGCTTCGAAAAAATCATCTGTACAGGCTGCATCGTCGATGCCAACACCAGCTCAGGAAGCATCGTCCGTGCAGGTTGCATCATCAATGCCAACATCAGCTTCTAAAAAATCGTGTGTGTAGGCTGCATCGTTGATGCCAACACCAGCTCAGGCAGCATCGTCCGTGCAGGCTGCATCGTCGATGCCAACACCAGCTCAGGCAGCATCGTCTGTGCAGGCTGCATCGTCGATGCCAACACCAGCTCCAACTGTAGTACCTGTTCATGCCACTACCTCTGAGAAATTCAGTTTTATGCCTACTCCAACTTTAAGCCATCAAACAATGGCTGGCCCTCAAAGTATAAACCTTCAAACAATGGCTAGCCCTTCAAATTTGGCAGAGGAGGAAGATGTGGATGCTGATGAGGATGAGGCGGTGGGTCAAGAAACTATTACCCCTCTTGTGCCAACAATAGATGAGAATGGGAAAGTTATTATAAAACCATCTGGTACTGGGTAAGTCATATATATTCTCATAATTTAATTTTGTGCAGGAATCTTTACTATATGTTGCACATTTTGATTTTGGCTTTTCTGCATGCCTAAAGAAGCTTCTGTAAAATTGTGTATCCTCTGCATTTGAAGTTGGCATGTGAAACATAGGTTACCGCACATAGCTCAAAATTCGACAAGTTTAAACTGTGGCTAAAAAGAATCTCACAAAATATTTGTCACAGTTGAACCATGACCAAATATGACACATGTTTGATTTGCCACGCTTAAGTTAACCTACATAGGACCTTCAGAAAACTTAAGACAGATCTGAATATCAGATATCAAATATGTAAACATAATCATCTAAAGAGACATAGTAATATAGTATGCAGTAATAAACCAAATAAAGATTAAAGATTTTCCACCTTGTTGTGAATCTCACCTTTTATGGGTTCGTACACTACAGCTTTTTAAGTGCTTCCCTACAGTTAAATGTGATTAATAATATTGTTCTGTCTTGGACTGGAATAATTAACACAAGAATGTAACATGTGTCATAATCATAATTGGTCATTAGGAACTCCATTGCATGATTCTATACAGAGGAACAGAACATGTAGATTGATTTTGGGTGTAAAAGCTCCTAATCTAAATATGCTTACAGTACTAAAGTTCCACTTGGGAACATCATTCTCTAATAAGCTTCTTTCAGTTTACTTAATGTTTTATTTTGAGGTAAGTATCTCGTTAATTAACTATGTAATCATTAAGATACTGATGTTTAAAATATTCAATTAGACATATTGATTGATAAAAAGGATTCTCCATTGCATATGTAGAATTATGGTAATAACAGTAACACTACATTTCATGTCAGTATTATACAACATTTGAAACACTACAAAAAAAAATGAATACTTTGGAGGCTGTTGCTGAATCTCAACATTTCCTATTACAAACAAATATCATACATTGTAATTAAAAAAAATGGAAGGAAAAAAAAGTTTAAGTGTGGAAGAAATCTCATATAGTTTTATTATTGTATTTTGTCTAAAATATATATAACCTGTTAAGAAAGTTGAGAATATTACTATCCATATGATTCTTAATAATTTAGTAGTTTTATTATTGTATTTTGTAGGCTAGTTCCTGCCAAAGAAGTTGCTGGTGCCATTAATTATGCGATACGCAAACAATTTTATAAACCTATACATCATTGGTCTGCACTCGATCCTGATACGAAAGCTGATTGGTTTAAGTTGTTTGGAGTAAGTATTTATTGACTTTTGTCACTTAAGTTGATCAAATTATATTTAAAAAAGTAACTAATTGGTTATTAATATTAATTATGTGATTTTAATTATTTTTAGGAGAAGGTTTCGTGGGATCCTTTCGATCATGCATTTGTCTATAGCGCATTTGAAAAAAAAGGAAGAAAACGATTAAACGACATGTTGGGGAAGGCGAGGAGAAAAGGGACTCGACCTTCATGGATTGGTGATGATGCTTGGGTTGAACTTCAAACTTATTGGAAAAAGACCGAGTTTTTGGCTGTGTCTTCTCAAAACAAGACCAATCGAGCTTCCGCAAGAGGCGGAGCAGTCCACACCACAGGCCGTAAGGCTCATATTGATGTTGCACTTCAACTTGTAAGTAATAAAATCCTAACAAATTATTATTATTATGAAGATTCTTTATATCTTGACAGTTTTACTCGTATTCTGTATTGATTATTGGATTATTTGATTTTTGTAGTCACGTGAACTTCAAAGGGATCTGCGTCCCGATGAGTTATTTTTAAAAACACACAAGAGGAAAAATGGTGAATGGGTTGACAGTCGTGCTGCATCTACTTATGTAAGTTCTCGTAAATTTTACTACATCAATATTTGCATCCATGCTTTCAGAAGCAGACTTATTCAAATTAAACTCTCCAAAAAGGATCTAGTTATCCATTTTTATAGTCTAATGTAAGTTAGATATAATAGCACAAGTCCTATGTTTAACTATCAGTTTGAAATTCCTGCAATCAGTTTGCTGTGCTGTTTGATATTTGTTTGAAATTCCTGCATCAATATTTGCTGTGCTGTTTGATATCAGTTTGAAATTCCTGCAATCAGTTTGAAATTCCTGCTTGTGTTATCTTGTTGTTAGTTTGTTAGGGTGCGACTGTGACATTGAAGATGTGGGTGGGATGAAGAAAGATATGAATAAGATGTCTTTAACTAGTTGATACTACTATTGAATTGAACAGGGAATAGACAAGGTAAAAAAGGTGCGTGACTTTGAATTTCAACATATTCAAGTTCAAACAGCCATTTTTATGAAATTGGGTTTTTATTCAACGCATGCCTATTTTGACAAGGTAGAGAGAGGTGTGAGTTTGAACCAGTTCATAGAAAAAAAAGACTACATTTTAATTCATTTTTCGTATTGCAATTTACAAACCTCTTTGGATTTGGATTATCAATTTATCATAATGCAATTCTATATTTTATATTTATTTATTTGTATATGAAAGTGAAAACAGGGTATCTTCTATATACTCAATTGATATTCTGTTACACTGGTTTTTGGCTGTATGCGATGACCAATTTGATTCACGGTTTAATAGAAAAAATGGGGTTGTGGTTGCATTTTCAAATACCAACATGTTTTCTAATAATAAATATTATGTGGTCATATTCAGCAGCTATGAGTCAATTCTTTATAAAATGGAAACTAGCTTAATTGGTTCAGTCACATGAAAATGCTAGCAATCTTGTGGTGCAAATTGATTTGATTCATGATTTATGAAAACCTACTGTTAATTGATTATGCATTATTGTCACACTTATTTGAAAACCTACATGCTTGAACTTGAAAAGTAATGTATACGTTCTATGTTAATGTAGTGTTTAAAGTTTGTGACACAATGGCATTATAACCATCCTATTTAATAGCCCGTCTTCATCTCTAAATTCTTAACAGAGCACTAACTTAGCATTATAATGTTTTGTTATGCAGAAGACTTTTAAAGAGAAGTTTGATGCAGAACTTCAGCCAACTGAAGAAGGGAATGGAGAGGTTGTTCAGGTGTTAGATGGAGAGCGTGTAAATCAGCTATGGACAGAGGCTGCTGGGGGTCGTAACCGTGGTCGGGTTTATGGCGCTGCAGATTTAGCTATTAATCTAAAACGTGGATCAAAAAGTTTTACCCAACAATCTCAAACTCCTCAACACTCTATGTTTGGGATGTCATTAGAAGCTGAAAGAGCAGCTAGAATTAGAGCTGAACAAATTGCCGAGGCTGCAACGACCCAATTACAAGAGGCTAACGAAGCAATGCGAGCTGCTACCGAGGCTGCAAAAGCTGCTACCGAGACTGCACAAAGGATGGAGAGGGAGATGAATGCTTGGAAGGAATTTATGATGAAGAAATTTGACACTTCAACTTTTGTATCACATTTTCATCATTATGATGACGATTTGGATGATCAATCATTAGATGAAGATTGATCTTGTACTTTTAGTAGAACGAATTAATCTCGGATGTGATTACTTTTTGTGTATGTTTTTTGAAAGTTAATGTGGGTAGAACTTTTGTAGTTACTTTCACGAATGTTTAAAATTGTTTCCAAATGTTTTACCATAAATATGATATTGTGGATTGAAAAAATTTGTTCGAGTGAGGTTGTCATGTTGCAACCCGTTATTGTCCTTTTTTGTTGACTTTAGAGTCGGTGTATGCAAGGCTAAATATTAGTATAGACTTTTCTATGTTGACTTTAGTGTCGGTGACACGGACGCTATCTGTTGACATTTTTTGTTGACTTTAGAGTCGGACCGGCCAACGCTAAACATAATATTGACTTTTCATGGTTTTGAAACATCATAGCGTCGGTTCCATAGTGTCCGCTTTATGCAAGGCTAAATATTAGTATAGACTTTTCTATGTTGACTTTAGTGTCGGTGACACGGACGCTATCTGTTGACTTTTTTTGTTGACTTTAGAGTCGGACCGGCCAACGCTAAACATAATATTGACTTTTCATGGTTTTGAAACAACATAGCGTCGGTTCCATTAGTGTCCGCTTTAGCCTCCGTCTCCCCGAGGCTACGTAGCCTCGGTGTATCTTTAGCCGACGTTACACAGTAGCTTCGCAACTTTTATTCAAGGCCTGACACCGACGCTAATCCGACGCTAACGACATATTAGTGTCTGTTTTTCCACCGTTAGCGTCTGTAAATGGCCGACGCTAAAAACAGTTTTTCTAGTAGTGGAAGCGGGCAACCACTTGTTTCGTCACGTTGTCGTAGGAAGCAACTTCTACCCATTTGGTGAAGTAGTCAATTGCAACCAAGATGAAACGGTGACTATTGGAAGCTTTGGGCTCGATTTCCCCAATCATGTCAATTCTCCACATTGAGAAAGGCCAAGGTGATGATAAAACATTCAACAGTGTCGTAGGCACGTGCACCTTGTCAGCATAGATTTGACATTTGTGACGTTTTCTGGCATAGTTGAAACAATCAGACTCCATGGTCAACCAATAATAAACATCTCTCAAGATCTTCCTAGACATGGCATGTCCATTAGCGTGAGTTCCAAACGATCCTTCATGAATCTCTTTGATCAACAATTCTGCTTCGTGTCTATCCACACATCTGAGCAAAACCATGTCATGGTTTCTTTTATATAGCACCTTGTTGCTAAGGAAGAATTTGGATGCCAACCTCCTCAAATTCTTCTTATCTAAGGTTATTGCATTCACCTGGTATTCTTGATTTTGCAAGTAGTTCTTGATATCATAGAACCATGGTGTCTCGCCAGTTTCTTCTTCAACCAATAGACAATAGGCTGGCGCAGTTTTCCACTCAATTGTGATGAGTGGTGCCTCATTCAGAAATCTGACTTGGAACATTGAGGCTAACATAGCTAAAGCATTTGCTATCTAATTTTCTACTCTCGGAACATGATTGAAGGTGATTTTATCAAAGTACTTTATCAATTTTACAATGTGGGCACAGTATGGGGTTAACTTCTCATCATGGGTTTCCTATTCACCTTTGACTTTGTAGATCACCAAGACTGACTCTCCATACACTCAAAGGATCTTGATTCGGGTGTCAATTTCAGTTTCAATACCCAAGATACATGCTTCATACTCTGTAATGTTATTGGTACATTCAAAACACAATCTTAATGTGAAAGGAGTATACCAATAATTGGGATTCATCAATACATCTCCCACACCAATCCCCGTGTTATTGGAGGAACCATCAAACATCATCTTCCAATAGGAACCTATCTCGGGACCTTCATCTGGGCTTGGAGTTTCACAATCTTTCACCAACATAATGCCTTCATCTGGGAAATCAAACTCCAATGGCTCATAGTCTTCAACAAGCTGATTAGCAAGGTAGTCAGACAAAACACTTCATTTGATAGAGTTCTAGGTTACATACTGGATGTCGTATTCAAATAACAACATGTGCCAATGGGCAAGTCTTCCAGTCATAGTAGCCTTCTCAAAGATTTACTTTATTGGATCCATTTTGAAGATTAACAAAGTAGTGTGACAAATCAAATACTGCCTAAGATGTCTGAAGGGCTATGCTAAAACACAACAAGTTTTCTCTAAAAGTCAATATATGCTTTCACAATCAGTAAACTTCTTGCTCAATTAGTAAATGGCATGTTCTTTCTTTCCAGTTTCATCATGTTAACCGATTACGCAACCCATGGATCCTTCGAGCACAATCAAATACATGATGAGAGGCTTCCCTGGAATGGGTGGAATTAAGATAGGAAGTTCTTGCAAATAACCTTTAATCTTCTCAAAATCTTGTTGACAATCATAATTTCATTCAATTGCTTTATCCTTTCAGAGCAATTTGAATATAGGCTCACATGTAGTAGTCATGTTGGAAATAAACCTGGAAATGTAGTTCAATCTTCCAAGAAAACCTCTAAATTTCTTTTCAGTTTGTGGACCTAGCATTTCTTGTATCGCTCTGACCTTGTCTGGATCTACTTCAATTCCTCGTTGACTAACAATGAAACCAAGTAACTTCCCTGATTGGACCCCAAATGTACACTTAACTGGATTCAGACGCAATTTTAATTTTCGGAGGCGCTCAAATAGTTTCAACAAATGGTCTAAATGATCCTCCTCACTTTGTGATTTGGCAATCATATCGTCCACATAGACCTTAATCTCCTTATGCATCATGTCATGAAAGAGGGTGACCATCGCCCTTTGATAGGTTGCCCCTGCGTTCTTGAGACCAAAAGGCATAACCTTATAGAAGTAATTTCCTCATGGTGTGATTAAGGTGGTCTTTTCCATGTCATCGGGATGCATCTTGATCTGATTATAACCTGAAACCCATCCATGAAGGAGAAAACAACAAACCTAGCAGTGTTACCAACCAAGGTGTCAATAAGTGGGAGAGAGAAATCATCCTTTGGATTAGCTTTGTTCAAATCCCTATAGTCCATGCACATCCTGACCTTGCCATCCTTTTTAGGTACTGGCACAATGTTATCTACCCATTGAGGGTACTTTGCAATTGCGAGTGTAAGACCCTAATTTGACCCTAAGATCCCTCATGGCATCATATCATTGCATATTGCATTTGCCTCAAGGATCATAGCATCTTGGCCCCTTTACCCTTGGGTTGGGACTTGTGTGAGTTGGTTTGAGACCACCAAGCATGCTTGAATTGTATATTATTGCTTTTCTTATTTTGTTTACTAACCAAAGGCACAAAAATATGTCACTAACTTTGTTTGTTTTGTAGCTTGAGCAATCATGTGACCCAAGGCTCCTAGGAGGCCCCTATGCCCATTGATGTGACCAGATGAAGTTTAAAGAAAGCATGAAAATGGTTAACAAAGCTCTCATTCATCATATATGCCTCCCAAGTATCTCAATTTGTCAATTTGATCAAAGATAAACCACAGGGCTTGAGGATTGTTTCCCAAGGAAACCCTAATTCATCTGTGCATTGACTGTGCCTTGCTCATGAAGCAACCTCAACCCATGATCAAATACAATCAAGGGAAGTTATTTCATTCATCATTTCATGCATATTTGAGCTTATGTGAGTGTCCTCAATCATCAATTCATCAAGGTTTGAAGTTTGGACTTGAGAAGTTGATCAGTCAATTCATTTGACTATTTTGAAATCCACTGAGACCTAACTTTTTATGTGTTTGTCAAATGAAGATGACCACAATATACAAAATGTTCATAATAACCATATGAACAACTTTAATGTTCATCAAAAATTTATTTGAAGCTTGGAAAGTCATCATTCATTTCAAAACATTATAGGTTATTTTGACTGAACCCCTAATTTTGGGTCAACTTCCCAAGGATCTAACTACTTCATTTTTCATGATTTTGAGGTGGGATCAAATGCATTGGAAAGTTTAAGCTGTCTACTTCATTTTTTATGTTAACAAATTTTCATAATCCTAAAATAAACACATGTGATAATACAAAACATTATAGGTCACTTTGGACCAAAGTCATTGAATCTTGAAAAAGTCCAACTTCAAGTGCCCATAACTTTCTTATCAAAAATCCAAATGATGCAAAATTTAAGTCCAAATTGATTTTATTGAAAATATATACAATTGTGATGTTTAAGATTTTGTCATTTGAGGCTTTCATCATTGAAATAGAAGGGCTTGAAGTTGGTCCATTTTGGCGAAATTCTCATACACATGTTTTGTACATTGAACTTCATGGCCAATTTTCAATAATTTCCCAATCCCAAATGGATTTTTGTTCAACATAACAATTTTTCCTCATGTCAAGACCTTTCCAACCATTACCCATATGACCATGTTTCATTTTGTCAAAATGCATTTTCAAAGAGATGAAGATTTATGTTCACTTATGCATAACATGTTGAAACTTAATGCACAAGCCAATTCAATCACATTTGCACGTCCAAAACACTCCAATTACACTTCAGCATGCTAAATCAATTGTATTTGGGCCTCCCATGTGCCTGTATAGGCCCATGCATGGAGGCCCTCATTCCACATGCACACGAGTTTTGGCAAGGCTTGCATCAGCTTCCACTATAAATACATGTGCTCAGCTTCATTCATTTCCAACCTTAAGGCTCCTAAATTGCTGCAGAACTGAATCCTCACCCTTCACTCAAAGGAATTTTGCATTTCTCTTTCAATTTTTCAGTTTCAATTTTCAACTTCCTTGGTTGATTATTGAACTCCAATTCCTTAGCCTAACTTCATTTCCATCTAAAGATCAAGTTGCATCAAAGAATTGGAAGAGACCGTGTCTTATAAAGCTGCACTTCAAAGGTTGTTGTTCAAACTTTTTTGATTCGAAACTCACTAGATCTTGCTCATTTCTTGTGTTTGTTGGTTCCTCTGAAGTCCTCTCATAAAAGGCAATTGATCTGTGCAGTTAATTTCATAAATTCATCAAGTTCAGTTTAAACTCCATCATTTTCTATCTCTGATTTCTCCTTCTATGAGAGTCTAGAGTAGAAACCAATGGCACAGGGGTGATGTACATTTCCCCAGATTTCCAATGATATGAGGATCGTGCGTTTTGGTGAGGTTTTCAAAACCTGCAACTCTGGCCGGAGCTGGCTTGCTCACCTAAGAAGACGGTGGTGTACACCACCGTCCACCATGCCAGATTGCATCTGGACCATTGGTTATGATTTCCATATTGAATCATAGCCTTCAATTGTTATGACTTTTTTAAATGCATTGTGTTTCTCATTTGACCAAAGCCTTTGGTGAGCGCACGGTTTACAGCCTCTGGATGTGCCACCTCATTTAATGAAATTTGATCCAACGCGCCAGGCTTTTTCTAATTTCTGATTTATTTCATTTTATTTCAAAAATTCATAACACTTTCATTTTAAATCCAAAAAATATGGGACCAATTGTATTGTTTCCCTTTTTAATTCTAGTTTCTGAAAATGATTTTTAATATTTTTTATTTGTTCATTTAATATTTTTTGTGAATTTTCTCTTTTCTGGTTATGTTTAATTCATTTAAAATAGTTTCCAATATTCAAAAATGCCAAAAATATTTTCTTAACATCTTTGAATGGTGATGAATCTATGAAAATTTTTCTCATTAATTTCTTAATTGATTTGAGATTTATTTGAGATTTTAGTTCAATTATGTTATTTTTTATGCATTTTTAATTGTTTAAAATTAGTTTTTGGTTTCTAAAAATGGTGAAAATTTTTGTCAAACTTTGTTTGACCTTGTTGAACTTAGGATGATCCATTTGGACTTTTCCAAGTTGATTTGAAATGGATTTGAAGTTTGACCTTTATTTGTTTATTTTAATTCAAGTATTATTTTAATTTTCAAAAATACCAAAAATATTTTATTTGTTTCTTGACTTCTAAGCTTCATTTTGCTTTTGTTTACCATTGATTGACTTTGATTCCATTCATGTTTGATCAATGCGTGTTGGTTGTTTCATTTGAATTCCATTTTGTGTATATTTCCATTTCTTCTTCTTCTTCTTTTTTTTTTCTCTTTTTGATCAATGAGTTAATGATTGGTGGTTAGCCTTGACATATGAGGGGCTTAACCTTCTTTGATTCAAATCTAATTCATCTTGATCAAAGATCAAGTGAATGACTTTGCATTAGAGATAGGTTGCTTCTTGGTCAAGCAAAAAACTTAAATTCATACAAGATCATTCTTCTTTTCTTTTGGCATGGCAAGTTGTAGGAGCTTGGCTTACAAGTCATGGTCTCTAACTTGTGTTTGTTGCCTATAGTTTTATTGACCGGCCTCAGATAGGTGTGACTACTACATTAGTCCACTTACGATTGCTTAACATAGCGCTAAATTGCCTTATGGCACACTAACACTAACTACTGATGACTAACTTTTAATTCAAGAATTTAACTTTTGCAATTTACTTTAATGCAATTTAATATTCTTGTACATTTATTCATTTGCTTTTGCCTTTTGCTCACTTGAGCTCATGTTTATGTTAATGCAATTTGCCTTTTGCTCACTTGAGCACATAATTGTGTATATACTATTGTGCTTGTTTTGTTTTGTTTGTGTGAACCCAATGCAAATAGAGAAAAGGACTTAGATCTTTAGGACCTTACCTATGCAAAAAATGGAGTCAAAGAGAAACTAGGCCTCATGCCTTTAGAATGCTAAACAAATAAGAAAAAATTATCAAAGAGCAACTAGACCTCATGTCTTTAGAATGCTTAATCTTGAAGATGGACTTGAAAGGATCCTAATTTCTAAACTCACTCTTGTCCATTCTTTCTATTGCATTATTGAACTTTTTGATTTGTATGTTCTTGTGTTCTAGGGATCCTAAACTTGAGCCAAGTAGAAGAACCATTGTCATGAGCATCCAAAGTGAGAGATACAAAAGCCAATTGGAAGATTCCTGGGAGCTTGATTGATTGTGTGCTTGATTGCTTGAGTTATTTGCTTATTGCTTGATAATTCCAAAGGAAAGGGAACAACTTGGATCATCACTATGATCTCAAGAAGGGAACTCCATATGGTTTTATTTCTCTTCCTTCATCTTTGCATGTTTAGGACCTAGCCATTCTCTTCTTCTCTCCACTCTAACCCAAGTCAAACCTTTGTGCAAACATTAACATTGCTTTTCAAAATTAGAAACCTAAGCATTATGCTTTTGATTTTTTAAACTCTTTTCATAACACTTATTTTGAATTGAATCCTAAGTCAACTTTGACCTTACTTTGTAAATACTTTTCATTGGTAAATACAACTCATTCAATTATTTTTTGTGTTTTCAATGGCCACTTCTTGCCAGAGCTTTTCATAAACATTAGCTATTAGGTTTGAGTTATCCTATAGGTTGATATAATACTCACCTATATCCTTAGTGATGGACTATAAGTCTTCCATGCTTATTATAGGGTTAACCCCTCACTAGCATGTTGAAGCTCTCCTCACCTGGTGGATTTGTGGTTTTATGTTGAGTTTTCTCCCTTTGATAACAAAAGACCTTAAGGCTTTTGACCAATCAATTCACCAACTTGTTTTGAGATTTTTACCCCGAACTACGAGGTTTTGATCCTAATCTTTCTTAAGATGGTACGTTGGCAATGGGTTTATCCATTCAAACACAAAATTGTAAATAATTTGTATATTCTTTTCTCATCTCCTCAATCATGTTTGCACAAATATTTTCACAAATACCAACCTACCTTACAACATTTGTAAAAAAGGCTCCCTTAGAGTACTAAGGATATTTTGGGTGCTTCAAACCTTCCCATTGCATAACCAACCCCCTTACCCAGATCTCTGACATTTTTATTAGTTTTTGATTTGATAAAACTTCTCGGTTTTTGTTTGCTTTCTAACCTTTCCTTTGGATAAATAGAAGTGCGGTGGCGACTCGAATTGTATGATTTACTTTTGATTTAGTCAATAAATCTAAAGGTAACGAATACCCCACTACAGCGAGGAAGCCAACATTAAACTGTCTTTTGACCTCTTCTCGAATCTTCAAAGCCATGTTTGGTCTTGTTCTTCAGAGTTTCTATTTTACTGGCGGACAATCTGGTCGGAGTGGCAATTTGTGAACAACAATATTTGTGTCTAAACTGGGCATATCTTGATACGACCATGCAAACACATCCACATATTCTTGTAGAAGCTTAACCAATCTTTCTTTGACGTCTTCCCCAAGTGTTGTACCAATCTTGACCTCTTTCTTCACTTCCTCGGTGCCAAGGTTGATTGTCTCTAGCTTCTCTTAATGTGGTTGGAGATCTGTGTACTCGTACTCAACCAATCTTTCCAGTTCACCGGGAACATCACAATCTTCCTCACCCTCTTCTTCAAATTGGTAGATGGGTCAAACAGAGTTAGGAGTGAAAGTAGATTCATTGGATTCAACATGGTTTTCTTTTATTCTGCATGTTTGAATGATTTGCTTTTATTAAAAGTGAAAAAACAAAGGAATGCAAGAGGAAAATGCTGTGTATTTTAGTGGTTTTGAAAGATTGCCATTTTCCTTTAAAAGTGAAAGAGAAAGAGCACTAAATAAACAAACAGGAATTTAACAAAATGCCTTCATTGATATAATCTTGAAAATGCAAAGGTGGCCCTACAAAATAGTCCAATAGCTTTGGGCATAGCTATGGAATTTTGAAAACAATAAAGAAAAATAACAAATTACTTTGACAAAGGAAACATCTATGGGATTTCAATCGCCTTCCAATTGTTCAAAGCCACGTCACATCGGTACACCAGGTTGCTTAAATATTCAGGTTCAAGATCATCATCAATAGCATTGACTTAATATCCATCACTAACAAACACTTCTTGGATAGTACGTCGACGTCCTTTGATGGAGGTTGATGCTCCCTTCTTGGTATTGGTTGTTTTGTAACCCAACCCATAACCTTCCAACTTTATTTTGACATCAATAACATCTCTGAAGGAGAAGAGTGATCCAAAACGCAGCGGAATTTAAAATTTCTCCTTTAATGATCCTTACGAATGAGCATGATCAGTGATAGAATCGTTACCTCTTCTGGCGATTGTAACCTTTGATGCAGATCTACGGAGCAATTACGAATGTTGAACGATGACAACGCCTCTACTCAGTCCACACGAACGGATTCCTTGAATCTCAGTGCTAGCTACTATGAATGAAGGCTTTGAGTGAGTGAGAGAGAGAGAGAGAGAGAGAAACGAGATTACAACTGCGCAAATGCTTATACACAAAGGTTCTATTTATAGAACCACTTATGTGGGTTGTAAGCTAAAAAGCCCACTCAAGTGTATGTGGCCCATATCTTATAATATGCCAAAATCACTTAAGCGCGTGGTACCTTACCATATTTCGTATTCTACTTAAGTACGCCGTACCTTACGATGTTCTATAATTCACTTAAGTGCATCGTACATTACGGTATTCCTTAGTTACCCTATCTCTCATCAATCCGTCCTTTTGTGTGTGACCCTGTAGGTTTTCATGGCATTGGAAATTATATTAAATCACGTATTTAACATAATAAACAGTGAGCGGTATCTAGCAACACATCACTGCTACCCAAGACACGAAAATGTCATGTGCTCTGACAAATCCTTTTGTGATAATACTTATGTGTACAATTACCCTTTTGCCCTTATGTCTATATGGAACACAAGGCATAAACCGTGTCATCCTTGTCCAGTTCAATATTGGGCCCATAGACATTTATCCTGTTACGTAGGATGTGCAAATTCCATCTAGGTCACTCATGTCCCTTAGCATGCTTCGTGGAGTACCCATCAACTGTCTTTATGGTCATCCAGTTACAGATAATGTTTGACTAGCAATAAGGCACTCGACTCTACATCTAGGGTTCATAGTGGTTTCAGGTCGAAGGGTGGTATACACCATTATCACCATGAGAATAACTTATGACACTTTGCATAGCATTCTATATAGTATTCTCATAGCGGGTCAATCCAGTATAAATATTACTCTTAATATTCATACCTATGTTTAAGACTTGATAACTCCTTATCCATGATCCATGAGATGTGTCATCAGTCTATATACATAATAGTCTTAATGCTTTAATGTTATCCCACTTCACAATAAAGCTCGACTATGGATACTTTAAGAATAGTGTCCTTATGTTTAATGTGATCTCATGATTAAGTCACACTTGATACATTAAACGGACTAGCTATTCTAGGGACTTTATTAAACAATTATAATAAAGAAAAAGCCTTTTATTATTAATAAATAATTCGATACAAGTACCAAAAGTATTGGCCTCTACGGCTTACACCAACAATCTCCCCCACCTTCAGGACTTCCTTCCTTAATGGTTGATCTTGCTTTCTTCCATGATGCAAAAGATGGAATACCCTTCCCAACTTTGGTTTTACGACTTCCATAAGGATAGCGTTGGCTATTTCAAGAGCTTGGAAAGAAGTTTCCAAAGCGTCCTTATCAGCCTCAATGTAATTGAACAAAGAGAGATGTCTTACCATAAGATCTTCCTCACCAGACACAATCACCAGCTTATCATCAATAACAAATTTCATTTTTTGGTGCAAGGTGGAAGTGGCTGCCCCAGCGACATGAATCCACGACCTTCCAAGAAACAACTATACTTTGGATTGATGTCCATAACCTGAAAAGTAATTTCAAACATATGTGGACCAATTAAGATTGGCACCTCCACTTCCCCTATGAGGGTCCTCCTCGATCCATCAAATGCCTTGACAATTAATGCGCTTGGCCTCATCTCAGCCCCTTGATATGCCAACTTAGCGGGCGTCCTCTTAGGTAAAACATTCAGAGAGGAGCCAGTGTCCATAAGGACTCTTACTAGGGTATCTTCTTGGAATTTCACAAATATGTGAAAAGAACGGTTGTGATCTTGGCCATTCGGAAAATCTTCTCTACTGAAGCTGAGATTGTTGCATGATGTAATATTGGCAATGATCTCATCAAATTGACCAATAGCAATGTCATGGGTGACATGAGCCTGAGCTAACAATTTCTTCAAGGCACTCCTATGAGCTGGAGAACTCATGAGAAGAGACAGAATGGTTATCTTTGAAGGAGTTTGATGCAACTAATCAATAATATTGTAATCACTCTTCTTGATAATCCTCGACAATTTAGTGTCTTCATCAGTTGGGATCACCCTTTTTCCTTTGTCTGTAACAAAGGTGGTGGTTTCTTTTGGTGTAATTGGAGGAGCCAAGTTGAACTAAAGGGTATAAATGCGACCACTGCGGGTCATTCTACTTCCCCCTGCTATATCAGTGCTTGCAATCTTTAGACCTTCTTTCTGACCTACTTTCTCAGACCTTTGGTTAACCACAGTCCTATCATACTTCCCAAGAACTGCTTTAGTATTCTCAAAAGGAAAAGGACTAGGCCTTTGGACAACCACTGGCTTAGGCATATTGAAGACTGGTTCAACTGATTTTGGAATGTTGAAAATTGGCTGAACAACAGTAGAATCCGGAATGTTGAATACTGGCTTTGGCATGTTGAAGACTGGTATTATAGTACTTGACTCAGGTAGATTGAAGATGGGTTCAATCACTGCCACCTCATCTTTTTTCATATGACTACTTACTTACAACACACCTTCGTTAATCAATTCATGAATATATTTTCGGACCATTTCACATCCTTTAGGACCAACAGTACATTCTTCACAACTCTTGTGGCAATTCTTCAACAAACTTGCCTCCACTAACTTTTCATGAAAATCACTTAGCAGAGTCTTGATTTTGGTTGCATCAAGAATCATAATTTCATCAGGCTCATCATCAATAACATTCACAGATCCATGAGCAGGCAAAGGATTATTTTTGACATTCGAACTGGTATCCCCAAATGAAAGAATCTTTTTCTCAATCAATTCCCTCACAATATGCTTTAAGGCATAACAACCTTCCAAATCATGCCCTAGGGCACCTTCATGGAATGGGCAATGTGCATTGGGATCGTAATATGGTGGGAGAGGATCTGGTGGAGGTCCCAAAGGTCTTGCAACAACTAACCCTTTCTTCAACAGTGATGGATATAATCCAGTGTAAGACATAGGAACCGGCGGAATCAGAGGTTTTCCACCTTGTCTTCTATTTTGAAATTGAGCATTTTAGCGCGGAGTTGGAGCCCTTTGTTGATAAGCTGGAGCGTTGGACGCTTGTTGATAAGTTGGAGTGTTGGGTGCTTGTTGATAAGATCGGAACTTCTTTAGTCGAATGATACACTGGGACTTGTTGATTGAAAGTGGTGTAATAGCTACAACATACGGTTGTTGAGCAAACTGTGGTTGTTGAACATACTGTTGTTGAGGAAAATATTGTTGCTTTTTCCAAGACTGATTCTTTCTTCTACTACCCATCACCGGGTTTTGTTTCTCCTTCCTTTTTCTTATGGAAACTACTAGAGAATTTCTTAGTTTTGTTGTTATTGTTGTTGTTGGAATTACTAGCTGCATTAATCATCTTGCCATTTTGTAAGCCAAGTTCCACTTTGATACCCACGACCACCAAGTCAGAAAAACTTACGGTCACGCTTCCTGTCATCCTCTCAAAAAAATCCCTGTCGCACTATGTCGATGAACCAATCTGCCAATTATTTTTCAGTTAATGGAGGTTCCACTTGAGATGCAGTCTCTCTCCACCTTTATGCATATTCTTTAAAGGATTCATAATATTTTTGGGACATACTCAACAATTTCCTTCTAAAAGGAGCTAGATCCATGTTGTACTTGTATTTTTTTATGAAAGCATTAGACAGATCTTGGAAACAACAAATGCGAGTCTGATCAAGGGTCAAGTACCATTTGGAAGAGGCATCTTTCAAACTGACTTGGAAATAGTGAATCATAAGTTTGTCATTATCCATGTGAGTTTCCATTTTTATATAGTACATGATGAGATGACTTTTGGGACAATTAGCTCCTTCATATTGATCAAAGTTGGGTGTCTTAAATTTTGCGGTGATCGCCAATCCAAACACAAGGCATATTTCTCTGGCAGCAGCACCAAAGATTTGATCACCTTCCATTGGTCTCAGCATTTTCTAAATAGTTTCAACATTTTCTCTCAGCTTTTCATGTCTTTCATCACCTTCTTAATACATATCAGGTATATCATACACTTGTTGATGATCATCTAAGTACGGTTGAACACGAGTGTGCACGACAGTGGGTGCAAAAGTGGGAATCACTTGATTAACTTCAGTAGTTAGTGGAACTGTATGCTGAGTAGACTGTCCTTGAGGAGGAGGCACAAAACCATGAGGAATACCAAAGGGAGGCCAAGTTACTAGAGTAGTAACTGCTGGCTGAGGATTAATTACCGGATTGACGATCTCAGAAACAAATGTGGGTTGAGTATCCATCTTTGCACGTATTTCTTGCAACATCTCCATGATTTTACCTATATTCTCACGTAGATTTGTAAGCTCTTCATTGACTTTTCATCTCTTGCTCGACCATTCTACATCGGGCTTGAGCCCTGGTGTTGTACTGGTGTGAGGGACTCAATGTGGAAACTGGAGAGGAGATGACGAGAATGAGTTTTTATTTTGAGAAAAAATGCAAGTGTGATGACATATGCATGAATGCAATGAAAACAAAAATTTTAAAAGTTTCAAGGAACTAAAGAGATAATTGCAAACATCAAAAGGCAAATAACAATGGCCAAAAGAAACTCATTTCATTAATCAAAGAGAGTTACAAAGTTTGAGTACACTTTCAAAATTTCTAAACAAAGATAAATAAAAGCTAAACAAAGTCGTAAGGAGATTACCCTAGTAGCCTCAAGTTGATCTTCGTAATTTGTTCTTCCATCGCATCCTTCTCGAGCACAATCTTGTCAACGATCAACTTCCAAGGAGTATCTGACTGAACGCCAGAGGAAAATAAATCCTCTTGCACCTTCATATTATTTTTGGAGAGGTCTTCTTCATTCTTCATCTTCAATTGCCTTTGAAGTTCTTCATCCTCATTGTTGATAACTTGATACTTGTTCTTCCAAGCATCCCTTTCTCTTGAGCTTTGGTCAAAGCAATCTTCAACTTCTCTACATCAGTCATGGAGATATAGGTAGATTCTTTGTCAGCTAAAGGAGAAAGATCTTGGAGAGGATAAGGAATTTTCAAGATGATGGCCCTATCTTGCACCCATTTAAGATAAGGTTCTAAGGATACACAATTTGTCTTCCCTAAAACTTTTTTTCTAGCTTATAAACATGGCGCCAAGAATGCACAAACTTCTCTTTGAGCGTTTTGCAATCTTCACCTTCCTTAAAGAACAAACCCTCCAAGTGAATATTCTTTGGCTTATCTTTCATTGGATAACCGAGTTGACAACGATCCCGGATTGGGTTGTAATTGATGCCTCCTTTTGTACCAAGAAGAGGTACATTAGAAAATCCTCCATAAATATCAATGATACTAACTCCATCGTAGTCACGACTATACCAAACAATATCTAAATACGTGAGCGACATAATATTTTGTGACTACAAAGGACCATCTTTAAGATCCCAAAAAGCATGAGCCCTAGGAAAGTGAGAAATAAACCACTTGTACAATATAGGCACGCAACATGTAATCATTCCTTTGCTATAAGAATTAGTCAGATGAACAGAATGATAGGCATCGGCAAGTAAAGTAGGAACTGGATTTCCTATTATGAAGGTCTTGATGGCATCCATGGAAACAAAGTCATCAAAACTAGGAAAGAGGAACAATCCATAGATAAGTAGAGCAAAAATAACCTCAAACACATCCACACTCCTCATTCTAGCAAAATACTGAGCTTTTTTCATTAGAAACTTGTCAAACCAAGCATTTTTCCTTTTATGGTCATGTGATCCCTGATCTCTGACATCTTCAAGTGAGTAGCCTTTGCAATGTCTTCATACTTGGGATCTTCCTCCAAACCAAAAAATGGAACTTGACTGGAAATAGGCACACCAAGAAAATGAGAGTATTCTTCAAGAGTTGGCATAAGCTGATAGTCGGGGAAAGTGAAACAGTGGTACACGGGATCATAAAACTAAATCAAAGTAGAAAGAAGTCCATCTTCCATGTTGATCTTCAAAAGAGAAAGAAAATATCCATATCTTTTGCTGAAAGTATCTGTGTCAACAACCAAAGATCTCAATCTCCTTAGGTCTTCTAACTTAGGACTCTTAAAAGTGTACTTTTGAGTCTTTTTCCTTCAAAAATCCATGATAAACCTAATGTTTGCAACAAAAATTCCTAAGTTCCTTGAAAACTTTGTTAGAAAAATGATGTTTATGATGCACGGATGCATGAATGCACAAACACACAAACACACAAACAAGGGTCACACACAAATATGGTTCGAAGGTTCGACGTCACGAGAATGAGGCCATGGGTCTAACCATCCCAAATAGGTATGTACTATGGGTTTATTTTGTACTTGTACAACGGGTTCTATAAAGGTTTCCAAAAATCATTTACCCATCTCTCAGATATTATCAACACGCCAATTACTCGGGAATTAATAATATTCTCAAGATAATCTCATTTGAGTATAGTATCGTGTATCAACTATTTCAGATTTACACCCTCATAGTTATCGCACTACATCCTAAAGGACAAGTGGGGTAAAGGGGTTACTAAGGTCCTCAACTTCTCAGGTCACACAAATCAATATAGTATGTGTTTTCACAATTGCTTGATCAATAATACTAATTATAAAGGGAACCTCAACATGAGTGGTGGATTCTCAAGTCAGCTTGTTCGGGATGAAACTCCTTATAATCCTTCTTGACTATACCACATCCTATCTTATTTATGTAAACTAAAGCTTGGGTTAGGACTTACCTCACCGCATAATGGACCACTCAAAGCAAAGAATCCAAACAAACAAGGCAAACAACTAATAATAATCAAAAATAGGCTTAACCCTCTTACAATGCTTTCCCTAATGAAGTCGACATTTCTGTCGCGGTGAGAATCATATATCAAGCTATTGTATAACTTGAATCACAAAATATTGAATGTTCACCATCAAACTTTAATTTACCCAAGTGAAAGGTAAAATATCGAATAAAACCCTAATTGTGTAATGTAAAAACAATGCGAAGAGATCTAAGGTTCGGGGGTTGGTTATACTAAGGGAAGGTATTAACATCCTAAGTATCTATATTATCCTATAGGAATATTTTGAAAGTATTTGTGTTATGTTATTTTTTGTTTTCTATTGTTTGGAAATGTTTTATTGGGAAGGACCTAAAGGTTTTATTAAGTTTGCTCGCCAAAACTTTGTGGTCATGTGCCTACGTATCCTTATAAGGATGGAATCAGAGGAATCAGAGCAATCGTAGTTCACCTAACTAAGGGTGAAATAACACTTGATAGTGATCAAGGTTCCAAAGGGGGAAGTAAGTGTTCAAAACAAACACACTTACAAGAGTTACAATCTCTTACTTAAATCTAAGTTGAAAGTGAAAATGACTCTAACAAGGTCAAAGGGGAATTAGGGATTGCTAAACTACCTATGACATTAAGACAATAAAGAGTTCTTTCCCTTGGATTTAGGCAAAAAGATAAACAAAAGATAAGCAAGATGTTCAAGCATGACATCCACAAAGATAAGCAAATGATAAAGAAAGATGTTCAAGCATAACATTAAAGGTAAACAAATGGTAAAGAAAAGATGTTCAAGCATGACATCTCTAGAGATAGGAAAATGAAGAAGATGTTCAAGCATGACATCAACAAGGACAAACAAGGATGAAAAAGATGTTAAAGCATGACATCCACAAAGGTAAACACATGATAAAGAAGATGTTCAAGCATGACATCTACAAAGATAAGCAAATGAAGAAGATGTTCATACATGACATAAATACAAAGATATGAAAGCATGACCATAACAATATCAAGCATGGTATGTAAACACATATGTACAACATGTGAACATGAACAAATATATAAAAACATCAATCAAAGATGTATAAAGTTAAAATGAATATGAATGACATGGATATATCATCATGAAGAAACAAAGATTAATGACATAACAATGCATGAACATGTTTATGGATGTCATAATAAGTATGAATGGACATGTATATGCATGAAGTAAGACATGGTTTATACATAACATCAACTTAATCATGAAAACAAGTTAAGGTATTCAAGACATGCATGTTAAGGTTCAATACGATCACAATCAAAGGTTCAACATCATACAAAAGGTTTGAACATGTAAGCATACAAGTCATACAAAGACATGTTATCACAAGTTTAAAGCATTTGTAAACACATAAACAAAGACAAACACAAGGGCACACATGCACACAAAGGTTCAACGAGACATGAAATAATGACATGTAAATCAAGGATCAATGGCAAAGTAAACACACAAAAGTTCATGGAAGTAACAAAGTTCAAAATATATAAACATGTAAACATACATTAAAGTAAGTCAAAATTAGGTCAAAATCCAAAACGCATATATTAACAACATCAAACAAAGTTCATATATGATGCATACTATTCATACAAGTTATGGTGATCAATAAAAATTAAAGTATCAACCAAGTAAGGTCATTTGAAACCCTAAAACAATCATAAAAAGGTACCAACTTTGGACAAGCATAAGTATGTGAAAAATAAATCAATTCTGGAATTTCTTTTCACCATCATAAAATATACAAAACTATGAACACGTAGCAAAAAGAGTGGCTCAAAAAGGTTTAGGGATCATCAAGTTATGAGCCTTTGAAGTTATGAAACAACAAAAATAAATAGGCAAAAAAATACAATGAATAAAATGGGTTTGGGGCGAGGGGGATTCAAACCCCAGACCTTTTACACACATACAGCCTTAACGCACACGCTTCAACCACTGAAATGGTGATACATCCGGTAATTTATTTGCAAAAATTAATTATATAATAAAAACAAGTTTCAGAAATTCAAAAACACGCGTCACCACCATCTTCAATCTCACGACCACACTTTCATGGCCAAAACTCAACTTGCTCATTTCTCAACCAAATGCAATGAAGTAAACATGAACGTTGCTTAGAATTTTACCAGGAATTTAATGGTATAATTTAATTAAATTGAAACTTAAATAATAGAAACACGATCCCAGAAACACAATCAGCACATCAAATGCTACATTTTTGCTTCAAAAACCAAACATTAATGATGCGTGTATGACTGACTTCCAAAACAAGAAAAATTACCTATTAGAGCAAGGTCCAATGTCTCTTTCACTTATTCCAAAAGAAAATAAATAATTTGGTGAGCTTTCTTGGACCCTAGGGAAGTTGTTTGAATGCTCACTTGTGCTTGAGAACCCCTGGATTCTTCTGACCAAATCAACTTGCAAGTGTGCAAAGTGAGAGTTGGAAAATGATGATGGAGGTGTTACAGTTGTGTTTTAATGGTTTGAACAACTTCTATTTGATGTTTAGAAGGTGTTTGGATGGTTTGTTTGAATAATTTTAAACATAAATGGAATTTGGAAGTTTGATGTTTGTAAGTTGCAACAATGGAGTTTTTGGATGTAATTCTTGGTGTTTTGAGTTTTGAGGCTTGGCCCTCTATTTGTAGAAGCTCTAAAGGGCTCAAGTAACTTGCAGAAATTGAACTTAGTTCAATTTGAATGCTGGTTTTGATGTTTGGTTTCATTTTGCACAAAAATGCATGTTGGATTTATGATGAAAAGGTGGAGTGAATCGAGGATCTTGGCCATGTTTTTCTGAAGTCTATGAGGTTGCTTTTGGCTCATGAAGTTTATTACTTTAGAGACCTTGAGACACCAACTTCATGGCCTCATAACTCAAAATCCGTGCACTTTTAGGGAATCGACCCTCTAGGACAAAGTTGAAGTATGGAAGAAAAGATATAATTTGTGCTTTGGATAAAAGAAAATTGATGTTTGGATTAGAAGTTATGGCTTTGATAAGTTTTCCACTTTTGACATGAAATTTGGATAGTGAAATTTTCAATGTCTTCAAGATTGCCCTTTTTGCAAGTAACCTCAATTCTCTTGATTTTTCATGATCAAATTCATCAATTAAACATATTTTCATGAAATTTAACTTGAGAAGTTCGTATTTGATCATAAATCTCAAAAGTCAAAGGTTTGACTTTGCAGTGCATTGGTTGTGTATCAGATGAATTTGAATTTCTTGATCTTCAATGAATTCAAACTCTTGAGTCAATTGAACATCATGGATAGGCTCTAAGGATGTACCTGAGTGTTTTGAGTCGTGTATCAAGGCTTGAGATCATGTCTTGATCAAAATTCTTAGATGAAATTGAATGTTGTTGAGAAACCCTAATTGGTGAGCCAGATGAAAGTGAAGCCTGATGCACTTATGATTAGGCCACAAGACACTTATTTGTTGATGGAGGAAGATATCTTGAGTGTATGAGAACTTGATTTATTTATGATCAATCCAAAACTTTGACTGATCAATATTTTGAGCTCTTTGAGGGAAACCCTAATTCATATATGAAACAAAATCAGGCATATCTTGATCTTAAGGTTAGCTATGCATGAATGATGTCTAGGATGAAAATGATTATTAAATATAGGGGTAAAATTTGGGGTGTGACAGTATGCAAGAGGAAATAGTCATAAAGCAGATGAAATAACATACAAAAAACCAAGGGTTCAATAAAGAAGAGCAAGTCAGAATGTCCATAAGGTCTCAGGGTCCAAGATCACCCCAAGTCAAGCAAAGGGCCTAAATCCTAAGTCAAAGTCCAAAGTCCAAAAGGTATTCAATAATCCAGATCAAGCATATGATTAAGATTAGGTCCAAGTTACTTTATCATGTTTTTATTCATTATGACTAACAAGCAAGTAACCAAACAAGATAAGGGAAACAAATGAATATGATATGATGAAGTGATATGATGATAATGGGATATGAAATTAAAGTGAATTAAGTAAATTATATAAACTTAAATGACAAGGAAGTAAATTCTTATAATGTAAAGAGCAAGATTATTGTTAGGAGTTAGTGGTTAGTTAATGATGTCAGGACAATCACAATGTATGTGTCAGACAAGTTAGAGAATTAACACAAAGTTAATCTCAAACAACAATATCACACAATGAGTAAAGCAAAAGATATTAAGATGTAAAGAAGTAAAAGAGTGAGCCAAGCCAATTACATGGGGTCATTCCATCCTCAAATCAAAGGACTCAAAATATGACGCATCGAGGGTTAACCTATCATTGATGCGAAGTATTAAAGATGATTCATAATCATCTATCAACAATTTTTGATCAAAGAAGGTTAATCAACTGGAAGTCCATCTATCAATGATTTAAGATGAGGAAGAACACATCAACCAACAATCAAGTCAACTCAAAACATCAAGAGGTCAACAGAAATCAAAATAAAATGAATTAAAATCATATAATATTGATTAAATAAATAAAATAAAAGGATAAATCTCAAAGAGAGGTCAAAGCATCAAATAAAAGTCTAAGAAAAATGTGGAAGGTCAACAAAAATATGAGAAGTTTGACCTCAAAATTTGGGGTCAAAAATGTTTTAAAATAATTAAAATAAAAATACCAAAAGAAAATTAAATTGAAAATAAAAGAAAACAAACATTTAATGCAAAAATGATTTTAAAAAATTCAAAAAATGGCATGAGGTAGAAAATAATTTTATGGAATTATGAAAAAAAAAATTGGATAAAAAAATAATAAGAGAACTATTTTTAATGAATTTTAGAAGAAAATGAAAATAAAAAGAAATTAAAACAACTCAAATGCAACGGCTATGGGAGGTGCCATGGGCTGATTGGCTGGCATATTTGAAATTGACTCTAAAGTGCACACACAACTTCATCTTCAACCTCTATATTTTGACTTTGCAACTTCATGGACTCGTATTTTTAATATGATCAACCATGGATTCAGATGCGAAACACCTCATCGTTCATGTCTCCCTGCATCAGAGCAATTGACTTGCTTTGAGCAAGGAGAATTTGCTCTGAAATTTGAAGAACCATGGTTCTTCAAAGTAAAATGAAATGGTTAATATAAAAAAGAAATGGAAAAGAGGTTAGGGATTTTGATTATAGGAACCTCACGAAGAGAATGGTAACTTATTTGCTTAAAATGGTAACTCGTATCTACCTTCTCGATTGAAGCTTTAGATGTCAACAATGGTGGATTCAAAAGCAAGGTTGTAGAAGGATTCAGATCAAATAAAATCTTCAAACACCTTCAGAGGATGTCGATGAAGGATTATGGGCAGAGAATTGGAAGGAAAAGAGCTTGAATCAAAAAAGAGAATCTCTGGTTATTTGAGGTATCATGCTTCAAGTGGTTCAGATTTTTCTTGGCTTTCAAAGCTTCAAAATGATAGCAAGTCACTCCAATATTTATAGGTAATGAAACGGGATCAAAATATGTGTGGAATTGGCTCGTATTCGTGTGAATTGAGTGGAAAATTTTTAGATCCCGAACGTGTGAAAATGTGATGCCAAACTCGTACATTTGAAGCTTTTCAGGTCGTTTCAAGTTGTGGTCATATGTGTTTGTTCATTTGTAATTGATTTCCATGCGTGAGAAGTGGTCCCAAAGTGTTTTGTGCAAGTTTCAACGTTATAGGTCACAGACCACAACAGAGTTGGATCACCAAGTTCAAGCTTAGGCCAAATTCAATCCACTCGTACGTTTTGTGATTTTCTTTGAGCCAAATATTCACTTCATAGAGTAAAATAAGATGCAAAAAAAATCAATCTAAAAGGAGATTTGAGTTGAAAGTTATGGTCATGTAAAGTTGAGGTCATGACTTGAAAAATGGGTTAGGCAAATGGTCAAGCACATTGCAGAATGCTAGGTCATGTTGAGGTTCGATGTTCATGATGCCATAAGTTTTGACTCTCTCGTATATTTTGAGCCAAACTTGGTTTAAATGATCTTTTCCATGATCTTAACACAATTAAAAAGGAATGGGGTCAAAAGGATAATTGAGCTGAAAATGGAAATGGTGGAAAGTAGGGGTCATGGCAAGGTTTTGGCCTAAATTGGCAACTTGGTCATTGGCACAAATGAGGTCTTAAATGGATGAATTGATGTTTGACCCTTGAATCAAAGTTGTAGAGGATCCTAAAAGACACATTTTTCTTGAAGAAGCTTAGCATTTGGATGAATATTGAAAGAGTTACGGGGTTTGGACCAAAAGTATGGCATACTTGCAAATTAGGTCAACCACACTTGTACACCTCTTGCAAACTTGACGTTTCTTGCATTCCAAGCTATGATGATGATATAATGAACAACCCTTGATGAAATATTGATTATGACTTGAGTGATCTTGAAGATAACTTGAATATTGAGTGATGTGACATGGAAATAAACATATGAACCACCTTGGAAACACCATGAACAAACTTGTATTCCACTTGACCAAAAGACCTTGTTCTTGCATTGATTTAAAGCATGATCATCTATATGAGTAACAAGAGCAAACAAGCACCATCTCTCAATGAAATTAAAGTTAGTTGACAAGCAAAACAAAGGGAAACCCTAATGTTAAGGTACAATACACAATGTGGTCATGCTTGTGATCCAAAGACCAAATGCAATGGTCATGCATGACATGATTTGGATGTATGCAAATGAGGTATGCAAAAAAGTAAAGGGAAGGTAAATTTTGGGGTATGACACACTTTACCCCCTGGTTTTGGAATAACTGATGGGTAATGTGGCAAGTTTTCATGACGCTCTTTGTTACCTCGCACGTGTAATCAAAGTCAAATTCCCTTCGTGACTGAGGTTAAATGTATTTTTTATAGTAGTGCTCTAGTATCCGTATGAACTATAGAAGCTTAATACTATTGTATTGATTAATAGGATAATAGATTATTTATTTGACAATATGATTGATCTCACTTTGTTGACTCAAACATGAGCTACAATGCATAGCAATGGAAAATAATATTAATATCTAATTAAAATTGCATATTACTGATCACGATCATCCATGAGGACATGTCGTTGAAATATAACCCCAACAGTTTTTCTCAACTATTAACACCAAAGTTCAATTTTATTTCTATTATTTTATTTTTTGTCATTTCAAATTCACAAAATAACAACCTTTGACAAATCATCCTTAAAATCATATAAACTATTGAACTGTCTTTGGAATACAAATAGTTCCTCTAAAGATGATAAAAAAAATACACTAAACTTTTGTATTACAATAGCCTCCATGGACATCAAGGAAGCATTGTGAAACATATGGAAGGAAGCTTCATAAATTAGCTTCATCTTCTCTACATCATGAAGATTCTGGAGGTAAGATAGGTCCTACTAAAGCACACAAGTGTGCGCCTCCTGGGAAGTGCGGCATACCTGGGACTTAAGGATAATAGGGAATTTTAGGAGAATAGGCAGAGATCTAGCATCAAGAACATCAAGTCCTGTAGGAAGAAGGTAAGATAACTTTAGTCTTTTGTAAGAACTTTCCTTTTAGAAAGTATCTGAATCCTGCCCACTTTTGACATTGTTGTTAGAAGTAAAAACCCGAATGTCTAGCCATTTATTTGTCCCAGTAGACGAAGTTTGATCTCGACTAAAAACAGTCGAGGAAGATTGAATCATGAGTGGGGCCCCAATGTCCCTAAAAAATTTCTCAGATGATTCCCCTGTGGGAGTAAAAGTAAGAGCAGGGGGAGAAAAAGTGGTCGCCTCAGATTTCTGCCAGTCAAAGAGACCTCTCATTGAAGCTATACCACCCGAAGTCATTGTATATGCAAAAGGAAAACCAAGAAGATCAATATTTATCAATTAAAGAATAGAAGAAGCAAATAACACATCAATGTCAACCAAGAAGATCAATATTTATCAATTAAAGAATAGAAGAAACAAATAACACATCAATGTCAACTTTGGCTCCTCCCAAAAGAGTTCCCTCATCTCATGAGCATCAATAACATATATTATAACTAGAGTGTCAATAAACCACTTCTTCTGGATGTAGGAACCTACATCTAAAGGGTCGACCCTTTCTACATAGACTAGGCTCTGTCATAAGGTTTTTAGTTCTTCCTTCATTGATATCTTATACAGGGTCAAAGAATCCAGAGAAATAGTGTAGGTATGGGATCCTCGATTAAAGTGGTTCCAGACCCAACTTTTTTGACTTCAGACACCTTATTTAATTATTCCCACTCGGAAAGAATCAGGAACCACATACCCATACTCAAAGGTTCTACAGAAGGTGAGGTGAGCCTCCGGAGTCCAAGGTTGCAGTAAGAAGAAAAAACCTTTGAAGTCTCTCAAATTTTAGGAATAGTCACTAAATTGTTCGACCTCTTGCCGCATCAAAATAATCTCCTAATTACGAAGCTTGTCCAGAGAGGTATGCTCCACAACAAAAAGGTGAAATAAGAGGTTCAAGGACGACTTCCAAACTCGGTATTTGCAATAAAACTGGAACACCTTTACAAAATCCCAGGCATTTTGGGTGCATTTGAGAGGGTGTAATCTTTAAATGTCTTATCACTCCCACTTCAAATTCATTAAAAGGTAATATGAAATTTAATTGAGTAAATCTACACTCGTAAAAGGGAATAAAACACTCATAAACATAATTATATATCCTCTTGTCAGAGTCTACTAGGACGACTAGGGGTGGAAAATAGGCATACCCTCCCCGTTTAGATGTACTGTACAAAAGCTCGAAAAAAAACAAAGTAGGGTGGTAAGTATAGTTAAGGGTGCGAGACTAAAACTTTGGTCTGCCCCACAAAAAAAAAGGAGTGTGGGGCAGGCCTGTAAGCATTGCACATTTTAAGTCTAAAAATTACAAAGACTTATATTAATGTATGTATCCTCAAAAGCCTGTAAAAAAAAGGCGGGGCAAGCATATTAAAGAGCGTATGCCTAAACTCTTGGGCTACTCTGCAAAAAAGTGTAGGTAAAGCGGGCATACCCGATGGGGGTGGCCTATTTTTCCACCCTTATTGATGACTGCAATCAAGGGGTGAACCTACTTCTAAGAGAGCATTTCTCACTTTGGTCGCGCTATAAAAAAAATATAGTCCTGAGCAATATGTGATCTACCTAATGTTACTGGTCTACATCAGTGAACTCCCGAGATGGAAGAATTGCCTGACACTCAATCAGTGGACATTGCCGACCAAACACGTATTTCAGATTTAGAAGTTTGATCTGGCACCTGATCTTGTCCTCGACGGGATCACAACCTTGTGTAACTCTATATGAATCAATAAAACGCTGAAGTATTCGCTCATCCCATGTGACAATATTTGTAGAAGATGGAGGGCCAACAGAGGGGAGGGGTTCACTAGTGACCCCCTTAGAGGAAGAAATAACATTATCAGAAAAAAAAAGGCTAGAAGATTCATCGAAAAAATCCTCCCCGAGAATTGATTTATTAGAAAAGTCATTAAACTTAGAGCTATCAGAGATAACCATTGGACCTGAATCGGGGAGAATATGTGTCCAAGAAGTATTATTATAATTGTTTGAGGTTTCTTCCCCCATAAATGACAAAAGATCATCGTCAACATAACTACTTCCCGAGTTATCAAGTTGGTCATTTATATAGGCTATCTTAAAGATAAAAGAATATAAATATGAAATATGATTCAAGGGTTGAAAATGGTACATGAGACGAAGATGGGTCAAAAGATGAAAGACAAATAAAGGAAGCGGAAAGTTGAGAACCACTCAAAGGACATGCTACTCTAACAGGGAAAAGGGGCATCATAACCCGAGATTGACAGAAGTTTGATAAGGAAAAAATGGTTTCTCAAAGACCAATGATACTTCAATTAGTAATGAGAGTGAAAGTCCATTTAGGAAGCCAAATGACCCTTATATAGGAAAAGGTGAACCAAGAAAGTAACAACACATATGAAAAGAAAAAGGAATGACGAAAAGCAAGACTCAAATTGCACCTCGAAAATACCACGACACTCAAGCACCCTAGGGGAAAGCGTCACACACTAACCTGCTAGCCTAGGACCACAAGTTTGAAATTCACATGAAACTTCCCTAAGATATACATTTACTGCGCCATTTCCCCACTCCTCAGTGGTTGGACCACGCTCAACACGACATTGCAAGACCGACACAGATTCTTGAAGACTTCCAATTTTACACATCACGACAAGTCTTTCTTTTGGGACAACTATTTTGAGTCGATTAAAGACCCAATAAAATAGGCTCACTTATTATTTCAAAGAAAACCCAATAGGTATTTAATCCAAATGTATATATGTTTCTACATATATATATATATATATATATATATATATATATATATATATATATATATATATATATATATATATATATATATATATATATATATATATATATATATATATATATATATAAATAAGACTCAAGGTACACACATTTTTTATACTTCACTCTACCCCTTTCTGAATTCATTCAATGACTTCGACATTTGAGTGCTAATCTTGCCGATCTACCTTTGTATTATATCCCACTTGAGACTTGCAGTATGACATCAAGAATCCATCATCACAATTCATGCATAATTTTGATTCTTATTCGCAACATTACCTTTATACAACTTTTGTTTACATTTAATATAAGAGAAAGCATTATGATTTTAAAATAGTATATATTATTAATCGAAAGACACAATCAAAATAAATAATTTTTTTAACTTTTATAATGAAAATGAAAATTAAATTTATTTTAAAACAATTTTTTTGTTAAAGTATTTTTAATACAACAACGAGTGAGAAAGTTCCAATAGAATAATTAAAACAAGTTTGAAAAATGAGACTCCAAAAGCAAGTAATATTATGGACTATGGAGGATGTGAATACTCCAGTCTCCTAGTTTGCAGATTTTACGTTTGGTAGGTAGCAGAGTATGATGATGATGATGATGGTGGGTACTACTATACTGTTACATAATTGAGGATATGAATAAGTGAGTCAAACATTAATAAATGAAGTTAATGAAAGAGGGAGGCAGGGTTAGAAGGAAAAGTGATGAAAAGGGTCAAATGTAGAAAACCATAGAGAGAGTGGAGTGGGTAAAGAAGGCAGAAAGGAATAAATAGAAAGAGAGAGAGAGGGGAGACAGAGTGGGGACAAGAAAGTGTCAATAAAACTGCTCTTGCCGGCTGGTGGCCTAGACAAGGGACCTCCTCTCTTCTCTTTCATTCATTAGTCTCTCTCCATCATTATTATTAACTTCTAAATTAACTCTCCCCTAATCCTCTAAAATAAATTATTTTAAATCAAAAATGTATTTATATAATTTAATATTAATACACAAATTATATATATTAATTTATGTATTTAATATATACCAATTAAATTCTTAATTATACTACTAACTTTTTTTAATATACATAAATTATAATACCGCCTAGTGAAGAGTTTGTTTTTTCGTCCTAGAACAAATTACCTATTAATATGGTGTACAAAATTAATAGTTAATTATTTAAAATAAAATAAAATAAAATAATATTCTAAAATTAATGATTTATTTCAATTTTTAATATATTTTTTTAATTCTATCCTCTAATTAATATCATTTTTATCATTCTTAATACTGACAATGACACTTTAATAAAATTATTATTGTCTTTCTTCCTATTATTTTTTCTTAATATACGTGGAATAGTCAATTAAATATTATTGCATAAAGGATTTTTATTGTTGGGGCGAAGTAGCATTTTTCACAGGTAAACGAGTGAGTCCAAATATTTTTATTGGAAATAACCAAATGACCCAATTTATCATGGTATATTAATACAGAGTCTAACAAATATTTATCAATTAATTAGTAATTAATAATAATTGATTATGCAAATTTGTAGTTGATTAATTGCTCTCAAATAAAAATAATTATTTATATACATAAGAGTTTTTACATTATCACTCCCTCATTATGATTAAAATATTAAGAATGTTATGAAACTAAACAAAATAATTATATAAAAATAAATAAAAATGTATTGTAATATTCACATTCTAAGTATTAATTTGAATACAATGAGTTTTATTTATAGGACATATGTAATGAATGAAAAATCAATATGAAATCCACTCAATTATGGACATCCATAATCATATCATTTATAATACCCCCTAATAAAGAAAAAAGAGTATAATATTCTTTATGAGGGAACTGTCTGGTTGCTAATCAATACAAATTATTACAAATAAGAAAGAAAATTATAGGGAGACAACATCCATTATTCATAATAGTCTCCATTTGATGTTTCTTTAGGATATGTCTCGTTAAAACCTTATTAGAAAAAACCCAGTGAGAAAAAATCTAGTGAAGGAAAAAGAGTAGAATATCCTTTAAGATAAATTTATTTCCCCCCCTCAACTGAACGATCATTTCTTCGATGACGAAGATCAATATTATGTATTAGTTGGAGAGTGACTTTGAGAAAATATCTAGAAGACTATCACTTTAACGAATTTGTTAGATGCTTACATCACCTGTTTTTTTGAAGATCATGAGTGAAAAGAAACTTTGGAGAAATATGTGTTGTTCGGTCTCTTTGAATGTAACCATCTTTTAATTGAGTGATGCATGCAATATTATCTTCACCTATGGTTGTTGTATTTATTTATCCGAAAAATAAACCACAAGTCTATTGTATGTGTTGAATTGGGGACATCAATCAATTACATTCTCAACTTGCTTCATGTAGTGCTAAACATTTTGCATGATTAGATAAAGTTGTTGTTATGGTTTGTTTCACGTATCTCAATGAAATAGTTGTACCACAATAAATAAATAAATAATATGTGTGATCTACCATTATGAGGATCTGACAAGTAACATGTTTTTGAATAACTTGTTAATTCTAATTTGGATACTTTGGAATAAAAGAAACTCATGTCCATTGTACTCCTAAGATAACAAAATATATGTTTAATTTTGCTCCAATGTCCTTGTGTACATGAAGAACTATATCTTGCTAATAGATTGACATAAACTTATATATATATCATGTCATGTATAATTAGCAAGATAGATCAATGCTTGAATTACACTAAGCTATGATACTTTTGGACCAACTAGTTTTTCATCCTTTTCTCGAGATCTTAAAGAATCTTCTACACATCCAATGATCTGACATCATAGGGGTAGACAGCATATGAGATTTTTCCATGTAGATACTTTTGGCCCAACTGATTTTTCATCCTCTTCTCGAGGTCTTAAAAAATCTCCTGCACATCCAATAATTTGACATCATAGGAGTAGACAACATATGAGATTTGTCCATATATAAACGTTTTAACACTTTTGACATATAACATACAAGAGTTGTCCATATAGAAAGGCTTAACACTTTTTTCTATATAACCTTCTTGATGTACACAAATTCCATTGTCTAAATGTTCGCCTTGTAAGGACTTTGTCTTTCCCAAGTCTTTCATCTTAAATAATTTCTTTAAACAATTTATAGCTTTTAGAACCACTTCAGAAGTTCCAATAATATTTATGTCATCCACATGGACATCTATTATAGAAAATTATTTTTTAGACCGTTTTCATTATATTTCATTCATGACATAATTTATCAAGATATCTTTATTTTTATGAATTTTAGGTATCTGGTTAGTTCTTCTGAAATTCAAAAATAAATTATGTCAAAGTACTCTTAGAATTTTTATATCCCCACTTGAGTCATCTTTAATTAATTTCTTTTCTTGTAGAGGACATTTTAATATTGGAATCAACTTTTCTACCACGCTTCATGCGCGGTTTCAGCCCATTTGTAATATTAGATTATCCAACATGAAAATCTACTTTGATTTGAGTATTAGCAGTTGATAATTTGTTTTATAAACTTTGAAGATGAGAAATATATTGAACTTCTAGTTCATATACGTTTATACAAGGATCAAGATGACAATTTATTTTAAATTATTCATTTGAACTTCTGATTCACTCTTCAACCTCTTAATATCTCCCCATAATATAATTTAATTTCTCAATTAATAATCAGTCTACCAGTCAGTCTACCAGTCTGCAATCAAATATTCAATTATTTGATCAAATTATATCTCAAAAAATGAAATTCATATCAAATAATTTTGTCCAATACTCTTTCAGAACTTGTCTTAGTGTATTCTATTGGAGCAAGTGGAAAATACACAAATCATCCAAAAGTCCATTTAGATGACAAGAATCAGGTTATTAACCTGAAATAAATTATACATCAAGGGAGGAGAAACATATAGTAATGTGTTCGCTTAATGCGAATAAATATCTTAATATGCATGTTTTGTGTGTTTCCAATATCTAATTTAGAATTAATGATCTCGAAAATATCATTCATACAAGTTGACATTAACCGTTCAATTCATTATTTTTTTAATCATAATATTTAAAAATAATAAAATTTCGTAAAACTGCTACGATTCATTAATAAGTTTGATTTTAAAAATCACATTTGATACTCAATCATGTGATTCCTAGTTAAATGGTCATCTTTTGCATAATCTAAATGTACATTTCATTAGAAAATTAATATTGTTTTTTATTTTGTTTTATTTTTCAGTTTTAATAAGATCCAATAAATTTTATAGACATGATCATGATCTAAATAAATAGTTGTTCAGAGAATTTCTAAAATCATATATAGAAGTTGGATATCAAATGATTAGTTTTTCAAAAATTATATAATCATTGTTCATAAAAAAATATAAAAAATTCATTATATATAATATCTTTCAAATTTATTTTCATCATGATTATTTAGGAATTCTTTATTTTTGTATTTTTTTATGTAGTTCTTCAAGAACTATATCACAAATGATCTCATAAATCAAAATCAAAACATAATAATTTGTGCAATGCTAGGAGTTCTCCATGGATTTATCAAGAATAGACAAACTTTAAACATATAAATGAATCACATTAAAAGTGTAATTATTGATAAATTTATCCTTCAAGGATATATGCAATTCTTCAAGAATGCCTTAATATTACTTTTATTATAATTTTGGACATACTATATAATACATGTTATTCATGATAAAAAAAAATATTATTCATTGTGAATATTTTAAAATACTCATGCAAACTAACGTATGGTATAAATGCTTAGTTCTTCTTGTACTTAATAACAACAATTTTTTTTATGTTCTTCATGAACTGAATAACAATTTATTTTTTAAAAAGTTTTTCAAGAACTCAATGACACAATGTTTGTATACTTCTTCGAGAACTCAATCACAAATCTTTTTATGAAATTCTTTAGGAACTCAATGAAAAATCTTTTTATGTAGTTCATCAAGAACCCAATCACAAATCTTTTTATTAATAAAAATAATAATATTTATAATTATTCAGGGATACTTGATAAACTTTTAAGGAACTATAGAACAAATTTATTATTTTTTTATCCTTCAGGATACTTTATATGTTTTTTAGGAACTATATAAGCGGTTCATAATTTTTCTATCCTTCACTGATGTTTGGTAAATTCTTCATGAATTATATAAGATATTCATTATTTTGTTATACTTCAGGGATGTTTGATAAGTTCTTCATAAACTATATAAGAAATTCATTGTTTTGTTATCCTTAAGGAATGTTTTATATGTTCTTCGATAACTATATAAGAAACTCATTATTTTGCTATCTTTCAGAGATGTTTTGTTCTTTGGGAACTATATAAAAAATTTATTATATTTAGATGTTTCATATGTTTGATTTTTCTATCCTTCATGGATATTTGATAATTTAATAAGATATATTATAATATCAAAATTCAAAACGAGCAATGTAAAATAAAAGAATAAAGTACCAATATTACATTCTATAGTTATAGCTTCAATTTTTGTCCTTTTCAAGTTTGGTAGAGTTTCATGCTAATAACATTTTATGAAATTAAACTAAATAATAGAATAGAGAAAGAGTGTGTATTATATTATTCACATTCTAAGTGTTAATTTCGAATACAATATGAGTCATATTTACGGGACATATGTAATGAATAAAAAATTAATATGAAATTTATCATTTATGGATATCTATAGTCATGCCATTTATAATAATGAAATAATTGTAAGAACTTGAATGCTGAAATTCTCATGCAATATAATAAAACTTGTGTACTAAGTAGGTAACTTGTAACAACCTTCTTAATTAACTAACATTTTAAACAATTTTTAGTCTCTACGATATTTATACCGCACCTTCAGACACTTAATTGATACTAGAAATAAAACTTATTTATTGTCTTGATGTAATATACTTTTATAAATTGAAGTTTGATAAATGTCCACCAAACTAAAAGTAAAGCACTTTTAGGTACCGATCATAATCTGAAAGGATATGAATCGGTACCAGAGAATGGATTTTTAAATGGTTAAGTCTGATACAACGAAAGTGCTCAGACGCAATTGAGAAATATTTCGTCTTTTATAGCTGCATAAAGTAAAAAATCTCTGATGAATAGTTCGGTTGTACGAAAGAAGATATTTACTCCAATCACCCGATAAAGAATCGAGATAATACACTATTAGTCTCGAAAGATCCATAGCAACCAACACCCAGTGACCACTGTAAAATAAAACAAAAATTTAGATGAATGAAAATTTTCTACGTAAAAGATATACATAGATTAGAATGAAATTATTAGAAAGAAAATTTAACCCGTTGCCAGAATTAAACGGTAAAAAATACAAATTGGGTGTAGTATTATCGCCGGCCGCCATGAATATATCGACTAGATCATTCTTTACGGATGTTGGATTATTCGTTATTAACGTTGCATTGATACGGGAAGCAGCAATAAAATTGAAACGGTTACACAATTCAGTTCCCCGCATCAATGTTACATACATATACCTTAAATAGAAACATAATAAACATTAGACTACTCATTGAAATGTGTAAATAAATTGTTCAACTAAGTAAATTATAGATTGATCGGAGTACCATATGTATGTATGAATGACAGCGATGCCCAATTCGTCTTGTTCAAAAAGTTGTTGGAAGTCCTCCTTTCCAATTATTTCGAAATGAGCAGCTCCGAAAATACCTTCATCAAAATTTATAGTACGAATGGCCCCATGCATAATATCGGACTCCTCCACCATTTTCTCAAGACGCATCATAATTTGAGATTTTGTCTCGGACGTCGTTGGAATATCCTTAGCAGCGCTTTTCAACTCTCGACCGGGAACCTAAAAATTCATATAAAATAAATCATGACTTTTTGTGATGCAACAGAATCGTTGCGTATATAATTCAATGGGTATATATATTTGTACCTCTTTTTGAGATGCAACCGACTCGATGCGTCTTGAAATCCCTTTACCAACTTTATGTGTGGGTCTTGTAGGAGTCTAACATTACCATATAATTGATTAAATATCACAATTGTAGCTGAATTGAAATGTGAATACTAAATATTCATAATCATTTAGAACATATATACCTCGGCATCAGGGAAAATTAGATCTGACGGCCAACCAACAAAGGATCCGACTGCATCTCGCATCAACGTTGTCTCTGAAACAACGTCAGGTAATGGTAGAACGGCGTCCGTATCTAATACGAGGTCAACCGAAACTTTCATAAATCCCACCGGGAGGGGATTATGGTGAAGTAATTCACCCGAAGTATTGTGCACTTTTCCCTTGCCAACCATGCGATAAGTTGGTGACGATAGATACAGCTGACAAGGTGAAATGTCCTAAACCAATAATAAATGTTATTGTTAACTTGTATATGTGTCAAGTAAAAAAGTGCTATTTTAATTTCATAATAACATATATAATTACCTCGGGAAATTTCGGTTGATAATTGATACTAGCTCGGTCACTAGTATCTTTTGCCTCGGAGGCGCACCTTTCCTCTCTATACCTTGCATTCTCGATTTGCAGTTGGAGTACTTGTGCCCTTAACTCCGCCAAGGTCTCCATCACCTCTTTGTTGGTAGGATTTTTTGTTTTTGGTTTTTTATAAAATGACGACGGAGTCACACCAAAACCCTTACCCCTCACACGACCGGAATACTCAGGAACATTTAGTACTCGACTAAGTACGCTCCTGCAATCCTGGACCTCGGTTGAAGGTACGGTTTGGGATAAAGTCTCCTGAAATATTATTAGAGGAGATTAAAATTGAATTATATGTCTAACAAAATTTTCGATATAATTAAAGAAATAATGTTACATATACTTACACATTCGTCATAAACATTTTGGACCGCTTCAACGATAGCCCCATCCTTCCCAACCCGAGCAGCCTTCCATAATACGTGCTCCGGAAGAGATGTTGCGTCACTTTTCTCCTCGGCTAGCTACACATTGAATTAGATTATAAGATCATCAATTATAACATATTGTGACAATGTATAAGCTCATAGCATTTGAATATACTCACAATTCTTTGTTGTAACCGTGCATAACCCGTACGCCCTTTTTTGTACGGATACGCGGGTTTTGATGCCCTTTTCCTATTTTTGTCGCTTACTTCCTGGATAAAAAAGTTTAAGGCATATTAGAACCAAGTAACTTAACAATTGTATAATACCATAATTAATAGACATTACATGGAATTTTTCGTTTCTTCGTTTGGTGTAACACCCTTCTAAAATACCCCAAATATTTAATTAAAATAGTAATATATCAATCAGAGTAATTATGCAATTAAGGGTGTCACACAATCATTTCACACCATTCACCAATTAACTGTCATGCTCTTTTATTAATTCAAAACATAAAGCATTTGCACAATACGCAGCGGATAGAAATCTCATCAATCATTGTAAAACATGTAACACATTACATGTAAAATGGTTCAACAACCAACAATAAAACAATTAAAACATCCCATCCCGATGTTACATCTATCAGAGCATGACCCACTAAGGAGACTACACTAGACTCCAAGCACTAGCTTCTACTCAATCACTGCTCGTTACCTGAAAAATAGTTGTAAGGGTGAGTTCCTCCATCGATGTAATAAGCATTATAAAATATCATGTAATGCTAAGTAATTTAACACATATCATCACCCTAATCAGATTACACATATACAGCAACGGCAATATCAACTCATAATCATCATCATCATCATACTCAAACTCAACACAACCATAAAACACACGTATAATATTGGAATACATCCATTCATATTATACGCCATACATACATACATTATGCAATGAGACTCCATGCATGCGGTACCGACTATTCGTGAACATATAGTTCAACCTCACCGACCAAATCCAGGTACGGCTACCAAGCTCACTAGTCCCACTCATTTGAGACCTAGTGACTCACTCACTAATTCCTCACCATGGGAATTAGCTACCACCCCAAGGGCTATGATATGCACGCTAATCACCTAGCATGCAAACATCAACAACAATCCATAATACTAACTCACTAATTCTTCACCATGGGAATTAGCTACCACCATAAAGGCCACAATATGCAAGCTAAATCACTTAGTCATGCAAACATCAACAATCATCCACAATGGACATATGCTCGCACTCTAAGCCATAAACAGTCCATTCATAATTTCAGACATGATAGATACATTCACAACATTATGCATATCATCATACATCATCAACATATTCACCACATAATCATATCATGTCATACCATATAATCAATCACAGCATTAGCACACTCTACTAATACCTATACTACTCAAAACAACGGGAAATGATCCCTACTCTATCATACATCAGCTAATTTACATTACTCAGCTGAACAACCAAAAACTGCACAACAACAGCACAGAAAAATCATAATCCTGCCCATACGCGTATTGCCTAGTCCCATACGCGTATGGCCCAATTCTCAGCCAATTCCATACGCGTATCCCCTGTCCCATACGCGTATGCTACGCGTACCACTTCCTCATACGCGTACCAACAGAGACCAAACCACGTTCAAAACATCATCTTCCTCATCCATACGCGTAATGCCTAGTGCCATACGCGTACCAGACCATCTCATACGCGTATTGCCTAGTGCCATACGCGTATGACCAGAAACCAGATTTCCAGATCTGCTATGGTCTTCTCTGCTACGAGATCTACCAATTTCAACCTCCTACAATCCAATTTTTCACAGTAATCGTTCATATCATCTAACACGAATCATACCCTATTCAATTTCACCAATTCTAACATTTTTACATCTAATTCCTACGAATTCCTCTCAATCATAATCCAATTTCGTTCATCCAAAAGTTCACAATTTCATCATGCATCATTCCGAATAGAGTCAAATCAATGGTCTATCACTATCCACTACATGTTATCCCATAATTCCCATTAATCGATGATAAACCCCCCTTACCTGAGTTAATCCGGCAAATCCTGCAGCTTCAAGCTCTTCCTCTCTCCAACCCTTGTTCTCTGGTTCTCTTTGCCCTTTTCCTCTTTTTGAGCCGCTTCTCTGTTTTCACGTGAAAACTCTTTTTACCAAAAAATGGAACTCTTTTTCCTTATTTCCAACTTATATATTTTCCAATAATTATTATTCCAATAATAATAATAATAATAATCCAATAATTCCAATTATTTAATTAAATTAATAAATATAATATTAACTTAAATTAAATAATTATCTTATTTTTTTATCGGGGTGTTACAACTCTCCTCCACTAAAAGAGTTTTCGTCCTCGAAAACATACCTCAAGCGAATAACTCAGGATAAGACTCCTTCATCTGACTCTCAAGTTCCCAAGTTACATGGCCACCTGCTGGTCTTCCCCAAGCTACCTTTACCAAAGCAATCTCTTTACCCCGCAACTGCTTCAACTCTCGATCCTCAATCCTCATAGGTGATGTTTCAACAGTCAGGTTATCTCTCACCTGGACATCATCTACTTGGACCACATGCGACGGATCATGAATGTACCTCCTCAACTGAGACACATGAAAAACTTCATGCAAATTCGCAAGTGACGGCGGTAAAGCGATACGATAGGCTACCTCTCCTATCCTCTCCAAAATCTGATAAGGACCAATAAATCGAGGTGTCAACTTCTTCGACTTCAAAGCTCGACCAACCCCAGTTATCGGAGTAACCCGAAGAAACACATGATCTCCCTCTTGGAACTCAAGTGACTTCCTCCTCTTGTCGTGATAACTCTTCTGACGACTCTGAGCAATCCTCATCTTCTCCTGAATCATCTTAATCTTTTCCGTAGTCTGTTGAACAATCTCCGGTCCAACCACAACACTCTCACCGGACTCATACCAACATAAAGGTGTCCGACATCTCCTACCATACAAAGCTTCAAACGGTGCCATACCAATGCTCGAATGAAAACTATTGTTGTAGGTAAACTCAATCAAAGGTAAATAACAATCCCAAGCACCTCCCTTTTCCAAAACACAAGCCCTCAAAAGATCCTCTAGTGACTGAATCGTCCTCTCAGTCTGACCATCAGTTTGCGGATGATATGCAGAACTCAATCTCAGCTTAGTTCCCAAAGCCTTCTGCAAACCTTCCCAAAACTTCGATGTAAATCTAGGATCTCTGTCCGAAACAATACTCGACGGAATACCATGCAAACTTACAATTTTCTCAATATACAACTCAGCTAATCTCTCCAACGGATAATCCATTCTGATCGGAATGAAATGAGCCGATTTCGTCAATCTGTCGACAATCACCCAAATAGCTTCAAAATTCTTAATTGTCCTCGGTAACCCAGAAACAAAATCCATACTGATACTATCCCACTTCCACTCTGGAATAGCCAACGGTTGCATTAGCCCTGACGGCTTCTGATGCTCAATCTTTGACTTCTGACAAGTCAAACAAGAATAAACAAAACTCGCAATTTCTCTTTTCATTCCCGGCCACCAAAATAACTTCTTCAAATCATGATACATCTTCGTAGCCCCAGGATGAATACTCAGGCCACTACGATGTCCTTCCTCAAGAATACTCTTCTTAAGTTCGGTAACATCCGGAATACACACCCGCTTACCAAATTTCAAAACACCATTCTCATCCACTCTGAATTCGCCACCTTGACCTTGATTCACTAGAGTCAACTTATCAACCAAAAGCACATCGGATTTCTGACCCTCTCTAATATCATCCAGAATACCACTCGTTAACTTCAACATTCCCAATTTAACACTATTGTGAGTATTCTCACACACCAAACTCAAGTCTCTAAACTGCTCAATTAAATCCAATTCCTTAACCATTAACATAGACATATGCAATGATTTCCGACTCAATGCATCAGCCACTACGTTTGCTTTACCCGGATGGTAATTCAAACCAAAGTCATAATCCTTCAGAAACTCTAACCATCTCCTCTGTCTCATATTCAGCTCTTTCTGATCAAACAAATACTTTAAACTTTTATGGTCACTGAAAACCTCAAATCTTGACCCGTACAAGTAATGCCTCCATAACTTCAGAACAAATACCACAGCTGCCAACTCTAAATCGTGTGTCGGATAGTTCCTCTCATGAACCCTCAGTTGTCTCGAAGCATAAGCTACAACCTGCTTATTCTGCATCAAAACACCACCCAAACCCAACAATGAAGCATCACAGTAAACCTCAAATGATTCCGACGAACTCGGTAATATCAGAATAGGAGCAGTAGTTAACCTTCTCTTTAACTCTTGGAAACCTTCTTCACATTTTGAGTCCCAAACAAACGCTTGCCCCTTTCTAGTCAACATCGTCAACGGTAACGCCAACTTAGAAAATCCCTTAATGAATTTTCTATAATAACCTGCAAGTCCAAGAAAACTCCTTATCTCAGAAACTGACTTCGGAGCTTCCCACTTAGATACCGCTTCTATCTTAGAAGGATCAACAGCAACACCATCTCTTGAAATCACATGACCAAGAAAACTAACCTCTTCTAACCAAAATTCACACTTAGACAGTTTAGCAAATAACTTCTTTTCCCGCAGAACTCCCAAAACCACTCTCAAATGTTCAGCATGCTCTTCTTCAGATTTCGAATACACCAAAATATCGTCAATAAACACCACAACAAACTTGTCTAGGTACGGATGGAAAATCCTATTCATATACTCCATAAATACTCCAGGCGCATTAGTCACACCAAAAGGCATTACAGAATACTCATAATGTCCATACCTTGTTCTGAAAGCAGTCTTCTGAATATCCTCAGTTTTCACACGTATCTGATGATATCCCGACCTCAAATCTATTTTACTGAACACACTCGCACCAACCAACTGATCCATCAAATCATCAATCCTTGGCAAAGGATACCGATTCTTGATCGTCACTTTATTCAGTTGCCTGTAGTCCACACACAACCTCATAGTACCTTCTTTCTTCTTAACCAATAACACTGGTGCACCCCACGGTGACACACTCGGACGAATAAATTTCTTATCCAACAGATCTTCCAACTGACTCTTCAATTCAGTTAACTCAACAGCAGACATACGGTACGGAGCCATCGACATCGGCCTAGTACCAGGTACCAAATCAATCGAGAACTCAACTTCACGCTCTGGCGGTAATTCATTCACTTCTTCAGGAAACACATCAGGAAAATCACACACCACAGCTAGATCGCAAATCACCAGTTTATCTTTAGCCTCCAAAGTCGCTAACAGCATAAACAACTCTTCCCCATCTACTACTGCCTCATTCACCTGCATTGCTGATAGAAACAAACTCTTTCCTTCCTCAATCTCAGGAAAGATCACAGTCTTATCAAAACAGTTGATATGAACTCGGTTAAACACCAACCAGTTCATACCCAGGATAACATCAATCTGCACTAGTGGAAGACACACGAGGTCCATCCCAAAGTCTCTACCAAAAATACTCAAAGGACAATTTAAACAAACTGAAGTAGTAGTCACTGAACCCTTCGCAGGAGTATCAATCACCATACTATCATGCATCTCAGATATCTCTAACTTAAGTTTCACAGCACAATCCAAAGATATAAAGGAATGAGTCGCACCTGTGTCAATAATAGCTACAAGAGGAAAGCCATTAATATAACACGTACCTCGGATCAAACGATCATCTGCAGAAGTCTCAGAACCCGATAAAGCAAAAACCTTGCCTCCCGACTGGTTCTCTTTCTTCGGCTTAGGACACTGTGGACTGATATGACCCAACTCTCCACAGTTGAAACAAGTCACAGTCTTCAACCGGCACTCTGCAGCCAAGTGACCACCTTTGCCACACTTAAAACACTTCCTCTCAGCACTGGTACACTCATGGACACGATGTCCAGCCTGACCACATCTGTAAAACTTAGCAGGGGCACTAGAGTCTCCCCCACTAGGCCTCTTCATTCCACTCTGTCTCTGGAAACCTTTGCCAGCTGCATACGGTTTCCCACGATCATTCTGATTCTTGCCTTTCCTATCAACCCTCTGCTGATAGCTTTCCGCTCTGGCCTTGGTATCCTGTTCAAAAATCCTGCAACAGTCAACCAAATCAGAAAACACTCTAATCCGCTGATATCCAATAGCCTGCTTGATCTCGGGACGCAACCCGTTCTCAAACTTCACACATTTCGAAAATTCCCCAGTAGCCTCATCATAGGGAGTGTAATACTTCGACAGCTCTGTGAACTTAGCAGCATACTCCGTAACAGACCTGTTACCCTGCTTCAATTCCAAGAACTCTATCTCTTTCTTTCCTCTGACATCCTCTGGAAAGTACTTCCTCAGGAATCTCTCTCTGAACACCGCCCAAGTGATCTCAGTATTCCCAGCAGCTTCCAACTCAGTGCGGGTAGCAACCCACCAATCATCTGCTTCTTCTGACAACATATGCGTACCGAACCTGACCTTCTGGTTATCGGCACACTCAGTCACTCGGAAGATCCTCTCGATCTCCTTCAACCACTTCTGAGCACCATCTGGATCGTATGCTCCCTTGAACATTGGAGGATTGTTCTTCTGGAACTCACTCAGTTGACGAGCAGCTCCCATTCCCACAACATTCGGATTTCCCCCGAGTACTCCAGCCAGCATACCCAGAGCCTCAGCAATCGCAGCATCGTCTCTACCTCTTCCAGCCATCTCTATTCTGAAAACCCAACAAGCTAAACAATAAGTACTGATAGGGTTACATAACACCTATCCCGTACAGAGGAACAGAATAATTACGACTCGACTCGACCGACTATGCTCTGATACCACTAATGTAACACCCTTCTAAAATACCCCAAATATTTAATTAAAATAGTAATATATCAATCAGAGTAATTATGCAATTAAGGGTGTCACACAATCATTTCACACCATTCACCAATTAACTGTCATGCTCTTTTATTAATTCAAAACATAAAGCATTTGCACAATACGCAGCGGATAGAAATCTCATCAATCATTGTAAAACATGTAACATATTACATGTAAAATGGTTCAACAACCAACAATAAAACAATTAAAACATCCCATCCCGATGTTACATCTATCAGAGCATGACCCACTAAGGAGACTACACTAGACTCCAAGCACTAGCTTCTACTCAATCACTGCTCGTTACCTGAAAAATAGTTGTAAGGGTGAGTTCCTCCATCGATGTAATAAGCATTATAAAATATCATGTAATGCTAAGTAATTTAACACATATCATCACCCTAATCAGATTACACATATACAACAACGGCAATATCAACTCATAATCATCATCATCATCATACTCAAACTCAACACAACCATAAAACACACGTATAATATTGGAATACATCCATTCATATTATACGCCATACATACATACATTATGCAATGAGACTCCATGCATGCGGTACCGACTATTCGTGAACATATAGTTCAACCTCACCGACCAAATCCAGGTACGGCTACCAAGCTCACTAGTCCCACTCATTTGAGACCTAGTGACTCACTCACTAATTCCTCACCATGGGAATTAGCTACCACCCCAAGGGCTATGATATGCACGCTAATCACCTAGCATGCAAACATCAACAACAATCCATAATACTAACTCACTAATTCTTCACCATGGGAATTAGCTACCACCATAAAGGCCACAATATGCAAGCTAAATCACTTAGTCATGCAAACATCAACAATCATCCACAATGGACATATGCTCGCACTCTAAGCCATAAACAGTCCATTCATAATTTCAGACATGATAGATACATTCACAACATTATGCATATCATCATACATCATCAACATATTCACCACATAATCATATCATGTCATACCATATAATCAATCACAGCATTAGCACACTCTACTAATACCTATACTACTCAAAACAACGGGAAATGATCCCTACTCTATCATACATCAGCTAATTTACATTACTCAGCTGAACAACCAAAAACTGCACAACAACAGCACAGAAAAATCACAATCCTGCCCATACGCGTATTGCCTAGTCCCATACGCGTATGGCCCAATTCTCAGCCAATTCCATACGCGTATCACCTGTCCCATACGCGTATGCTACGCGTACCACTTCCTCATACGCGTACCAACAGAGACCAAACCACGTTCAAAACATCATCTTCCTCATCCATACGCGTAATGCCTAGTGCCATACGCGTACCAGACCATCTCATACGCGTATTGCCTAGTGCCATACGCGTATGACCAGAAACCAGATTTCCAGATCTGCTATGGTCTTCTCTGCTACGAGATCTACCAATTTCAACCTCCTACAATCCAATTTTTCACAGTAATCGTTCATATCATCTAACACGAATCATACCCTATTCAATTTCACCAATTCTAACATTTTTACATCTAATTCCTACGAATTCCTCTCAATCATAATCCAATTTCGTTCATCCAAAAGTTCACAATTTCATCATGCATCATTCCGAATAGAGTCAAATCAATGGTCTATCACTACCCACTACATGTTATCCCATAATTCCCATTAATCGACGATAAACCCCCCTTACCTGAGTTAATCCGGCAAATCCTGCAGCTTCAAGCTCTTCCTCTCTCCAACCCTTGTTCTCTGGTTCTCTTTGCCCTTTTCCTCTTTTTGAGCCGCTTCTCTGTTTTCACGTGAAAACTCTTTTTACCAAAAAATGGAACTCTTTTTCCTTATTTCCAACTTATATATTTTCAAATAATTATTATTCCAATAATAATAATAATAATAATCCAATAATTCCAATTATTTAATTAAATTAATAAATATAATATTAACTTAAATTAAATAATTATCTTATTTTTTTATCGGGGTGTTACATTTGGCGACAAAGTTATCCCATTCATCGGCTGAAATAATCTCGGCATACTTCATTGGCCGTTCTCCTTCAACAAATTTTCCTTCCTCATCCTTGAGAAATTTGTTGCACAAAAAGGATCGAAATCCTCGGAGTCTTTTTCCGGCCAATTGAATACAATATTTTTACCGGCTTTCATCGATGTGAAAGGATCTCTAAAAAACATACAAATGGAGTGTGTTATTATAAAGTCATATTATAACAATATATGGTTAACAAATAGTCAACAAAAAAAACTTATAACAATATATGGTAAGTACCTGTATCTCCGACCATATTTTTTCCTTGCCAACCTTCAAGTCCGGACTTCTCCAATTATCACATGTAATCGGAATATGTTGTCGAACAAGGAAACCAATGTAACTTGCCAACATTGAACCGTTAGGCTCAATTAGTTGGTCTTCAGCACTCCAATGCACTTCAAATTTTACACCCTTGTCTCTTGCACGAATGATTGACTTCATAACAGTCAATCCTCGTTTGATTTCTTTTTCAACATTATTACGTGATTCATTCGCGGCATGGGTATCGTCTTGGTTAGCCATTTTATCTGTAATATAGAAATGATTCAATAAGACCCAAGTAAGACAATGATTCAATACGTCAACACATTCATATACCTTCCATTTCTCATGCAAAAGACCTACTGCATGCAAAAGACCAATGCAAACTCACACACACCTACTGCATGCAAAAGACCAATGCAAACTTATGGTGTTTGGAACATGAACAAACTTGCATCCATAATCATCAAACTTCCAAGCACAAGCTCAAACACACTTCAAATGATATCAGTTTTCAATCAGAAATAAAAAACTCAGTTTGCCCTAAACAACATTAATCAACATAATGCACAAAATGTAAAACTAAGTTTAGAAAATGCCCTAATCAAACACATGAAGAAAGTGAACGGTAAAGATGGAGAAGAGAAATACCTTCAAGGTGATGGTAACGATGGAGAAGAAAGTGAACAGTGACGGTGGACGTGAACGTGAACGCAGCAGCAGAAAAAGGCGACGGCGACGACGACGGTGAGGGAGGGAGAACGAACGAAGGACGAGAGTAATCGCAGTAGACGGTGGACGCAGTAGAGAGAAAACCCAGTTACGTAAACGAAATAGCTTGTAGAAAGGGAAAATAAAGAGACATGCAGTATATGTTATAATTTTAATGTTTACTAAAGGGGATCTTAGAGGGCGCTTTTGTAAAAAAAGCGCCCTCTAAAGGGGGCCTAAGAGGGCGCTTCTGAAAGCGCTCTCTAAGGCTTTCCAAAAGCGCCTTCTAAACTGGAAATGTACATGGACTTAGAGAGCGCTTTTTTAAAAGCGCCCTCTAAGGGTAACCTTAGAGGGCGCTTTCACTAAAGCACCCTCTATTGTTGTCCCTCCATTTCCTCATTATTTTTTTTTGACTTCACTTTAGAGGGCGCTATTTTACAAAAGCGCCCTCTAAAGGGGGCCTAAGAGGGCGCTTCTGAAAGCGCTCTCTAAGGCTTTCCAAAAGCGCCTTATAAACTGGAAATGTACATGGACATAGAGAGCGCTTTTTCAGAAGCGCCCTCTAAGGTTACCCTTAGAGGGCGCTTTCAATAAAGCGTCCTCTATTGGTGTCCCTCCATTTCCTCATTATTTTTTCGCTTCACTTTAGAGTGCGCTTTGTTACAAAAGCGCCCTCTAAAGTGCGCTGTCTATTCCAATAGTATGCTCCTTATTTTTGCTCTTCACTTTAGAGTGCGCTTTTGTAATAAAGCGCCCTCTAAGGGGCGCTGTCTATTCCAGTTTTTGGCGTAGTGATTCATTTATGGATATCTATAGTCATGCCATTTATAATAATGAAATAATTGTAAGAACTTGAATGCTGAAATTCTCATGCAATATAATAAAACTTGTGTACTAAGTAGGTAACTTGTAACAACCTTCTTAATTAACTAACATTTTAAACAATTTTTAGTCTCTACGATATTTATACCGCACCTTCAGACACTTAATTGATACTAGAAATAAAACTTATTTATTGTCTTGATGTAATATACTTTTATAAATTGAAGTTTGATAAATGTCCACCAAACTGAAAGTAAAGCACTTTTAGGTACCGATCATAATCTGAAAGGATATGAATCGGTACCAGAGAATGGATTTTTAAATGGTTAAGTCTGATACAACGAAAGTGCTCAGACGCAATTGAGAAATATTCCGTCTTTTATAGCTGCATAAAGTAAAAAATCTCTGATGAATAGTTCGGTTGTACGAAAGAAGATAAATTATATGACTCAGATAGAACAACACGCTAACGAAAGTAGGTGTTGTCCACATTTATCTATCTTCTATAACCGTGTCGAAAATCTCGTAATAGAAGTGAAAGGATCATATGAATATGTCAGAGTAGGGATCATGAACCTTAAGTCATGTTTGTCTTAGAGTATTTTAAGTGATTCTTATTTAAGTTGGGGAATCATCAAGACCCTAAAAAAGGGACATCTAGAGCCTCAAATCCTCACAACATCATCTTCAAGAATGATGACCAAGCCAAACAGTATTCTGCCTTGATTAAGAGAAAACTCACACCAACAAGGTACATGTGTGAAAATACTTTTTCTACTCTTGGTTTAAAATCTAAAATAGATAGAAGGTTTTATTCCATTGGGTTGTTAGAGTTCATGCAAAGGGAAGCGCCAACTATTATGGCACTCTTAAATTTCATATGTTTAATCAAAATTTTGAGTTGAGTGTTGAAGATTTGGGACACATTCTTAGATTTATTATTTGTGCACTCGGAGATGTCCCAAACAAATTTCATGTTAAGAACTTGTAGGTTGATATCACCAGCGATCGCTTTTATTCTGTTGTTGGGGAAAAAGCTTTCACTATTCAAAACCTTTGCTTCTGGTACACCCAAAAGGCCATTGCTTACACCTTGTTTGGGAGAGGTGATAATACTGGTGTAGCCTCCCAAAGAGAGCTTTTATTTATGTATTACATGATTAATAATGATATGGTTAATGTTATCGCCTTTGTCGCCAACTATATGGTTAGTGGTATGATTACCCAAATCATTGAGCACCTCGTGCTTGAATTTAACTTGAAAGGAGACCATATTGTAGAGGGAAAAGATAAGATTTATATGGATGCCCTTATGCATCAAGGAATGATTTAAGTTGACAGAAACACCTACACGGTGATGATCTGCAACAAAGTTATTATTGATTTTCCTAACCCTAGGAAAGTAAGGGTTGGTGTTGTAAGTAATTGGCTTTATAAACCGGGAACACATACCCCAGGTAATTCATCCAAAGAGGAGGGTGACCCTGATTTGTCTAACCATGGTGCAGATAACTCTATGGATGAGGACATTGTCCTACCGCCCACTCATCCTGCCTAACATGAAGCTGGAACGTCAAATGATAATCAAGATATATGAGGGTAAGTGAAATAAAAGATTCAAGGCATGAAGGAGGATCAAATAATACAAGGCGTGGTATTGGATGATATGTAGATGCTGTTGCAACAACTTATATTACGCTTCCCACCTCCCAAATGAGGTCTTTATGAGTTCACTCCCTCTTGCTTGCGCTAAAACATTGAGGAAAGTGTTTGGTTCAAGTTTGGGGGAGGGGGATCTGTTTACTTTTCCTTTGCTTTTATATTTTGTATGCTTTTTCTTTTTCTATTTTGTGTGTTTTTTCTTTTCTTTTAAGTTGTTTCCGTTTTTTTGAAGACCACTTTTTCAAAAAAAATCCCGAATTAGGAGCGTTCATAAATTTTTCTTGAAAAAGCTTTAATCATAAGGAATATAGAAAAATATATAGATTTAGAAGGGTGAGATGCTAAGTCCAAGGATACCGGGAAATTTTGATAATATAGGTGTCATTCGAACATCCTAAGTTCCTCAAAGTAAGACACGAGTCGAACGTGTAGTTTCGTACCCTAGTACTCAGATTCTGAAAAGTACTCCATAATTAGTTTATAATGAGAGTCTGACATAATTTAGATCCGCATAACATGTATGATTGGTTGAGAAATAAATAATTTTAGCACAAAAATAATGAAAATACGGTAAAAGGAAACTACATCTTCTAAGTTGGATAACCCTCACCTAGTTATTCAGCCTAACAGTGGTTGAACCCCAAACGTGATCCCAAAGTGGACAAATAAACACCACAAAAGTGTGTAATTTCATCGGTAAAAGTAAAAAAAATGGTGTATAAACAAAAATTCTCGTATGGTCTTGTGCATTTGATGATAATAATAAATCCAAATGAAAAGGGAAGGAAAAATTGGAAAATGAGACTTAAGTACAAAGCATAGTTAGAGTGATGTCTGAAAGGAAGATTTAGGCCCTAGTCTCACTATGGTTGGTATCCTTGTAAATACCTTTGGTGTCAAATGATTACCGAGAGAACTGGATATTAGCCAATCTGAACGAAAACTCACGTATGAGTATCGATAACTTCATTATCGTAAGCTTTTCCATCATTGAACTGCTTGATCCGAAAAATTTGCATAAGCAAGCTTTGTTGGTTAAGGACAAACAACAGTCTAAGTTTGAGGGAGTTTCATAAGTGGTTTTTGTATCACTTTTAATAGTTATTTTACTTGGTATTTTTCCTCAGTTTTTGTCTATTTTACTCTACTTTATCGCATTTTATGCTTCGGTATCATGTTTTTGGTAATTACAGGATTCTAGAAGTATCTCGGGAAAAAGAGGAACCAAAATGAAGCAAGGCGCAAAAAATGGCGAGAAATCAAGAGTTCTCCCTACCTTGTTCAGAGGGATACTACGGGCAATCGTAGCAGCCAACACCCTAGCTTCCACCATTTTTTTGTGCCCAATACAAATATCATGGGCCTGCTACGGACGGCCATAGCAGGCATGCGAGACTTTCCCTGATTTGTTTCCTTTTCTGGATTTCCTAGGCTATTTTTGGATCTTTGCAACTTCTGATATTATCCAATTTCTGATTTTATTGAGCATTAAACCATTACATTTATTCAACCTTTAGAAATTTCCACAAAACTCATAGGTTGTCTTGAGTTTGGAATCCAACTTTTTATTTTGAGTTTTACGTATTTTATTTCCTAAGTTTCTCTATATTGCTCTGTACTCAAGTCTCCATTGGAGCATTGGATCTATCTCAATTCGAGTGAATTTCTTGTCAGTTAGGTTATTTTTATTCTTATTTGCAATTTTCAATTTTTGATTGAACCGTTAATCATGTTTTCAATTGTGATAATTGCTCTGATTTTAATGTTCTTCACCATGAGTGAGTAGTCCACTAGGGACTAAGGATCATGAGACCTAACTCATGACCATTCATATGATTCTTCACTAATCGATTATGCGAATTTTAATTATGAGATTATTTTAAAACCTGATTTTTTTCATTCCAACACTTGTACGAAAATAAAGAGTTTTTCAGTACCGATTGTAATCTGAAAGGATATGAATCGGTACCAGAGAGCGAGTTTTTAAACAGTTTAGTTTAATACAACGAAATTGCTCAAACACGATTGAGAAATGTTCTATCTTTTATAGATTCACAAAGAAAATAGTCTTTGACGAATAATTCGATCATGCGATAGCAGACGAATTATTCTCCTCTGATAGAACAACACGCTGACAAAAGTAGGTGTTGTCCATATTTATCTATTTTTTATAACCATGTCAAAAATCTCGTAATAGAAGTGAAATGATCATATGAATATATTAGAGTATGGATCATAAACCTTAAGTCATGTTTGTCTTAGAGTATTTTTAGTGATTTTAATTTAAGCTAGTTTTCTAAAAGTGCTTTTTAACTTAAGTTGTTTCACAAAACACATATTTTCAATAACTCTAGATATACACATATAAAACGAAATTCGGTAATCAACCTTTGGTATTTGTGGTTTGATAACTCTTTTAACTACTTCGCACAACCATACATTTGCGGCGTGTCAGCGGTCTATCAAGTTTTTGGCGTTGTTGTCGAGGACCAAAATTTTCAATATAGCGATTATGTTGTTTCGCCGTATAGACTAAGGTAATTTTTTGTTTATTTAATTTTTTTCACTTTAGGTTGTATGCGAAGAACCCGATGCACTAGGAATCTAGCCTAACTGATCAACTATATTGAGAGCTACCTTCGAGTAAGACGCCAATTACAACAAATCCAAAAAGAGATGGCTAAAAATGACAACCGCTTGCTTAAGGATTTCGATGTGCCCTCTTACGAGGAACCCCATTCAGGCATTGTTCTCCCCTCGATCACGGTGAATAATTTTGAATTTAAATCTTCTCTACTGCAAATAGTGCAGTAGAACCAATTCTCCAGAAATCCGACGGAGGATCTGAACTTGCACCTTTCTGTCTTCATGTAATTTGCTGATATGCTAAAGAGTAATGGGGTCGATCCCAATGCCATTCGATTATATTTATTCCCATTCTTCCTCAGGGATAAAGCCAAAGCATGGCTACAATCCCTATTGTCTAATTCCATTACGACGTGTAATGAACTTAAGAAAGCATTCCTCATTAGATATTTATCGTCGAGCAAAACGACACAACTTAGGAATCAGATTTACTCCTTTAGGGAGATTGGTGATGAATTGCTCTTTGAAGCGTGTAAGCGATATAAGTAGTTAATGAGAGCTTTCCTACATTATAGATTAGAGAAGTGGCTTATAATTCACACATTCTACAATGCTTTTATTTATAGCATGCGAATTACCATTAATGTCGATACAGTAGGGCCCCTCATGAATAAACCAATCAACGATGCTTATGTGCCAAATGAAAACATGGCTCAAAACCATTACCAGTGGGGGAGTGAATGCACCCTGTTGAGAAAATGCAACCGAGAGGAAAGATGTACAAAGTTAGTAGCCTAAATCATATGAACACTAAAGTAGATGCCCTGCACCAAAAGTTAGATAACCTAAGCAGCACTCCAATAGCTAATGTAGCCGCCGTAACCCCCAGTTGCAAAATATGTGGAGTTCCTGGACATATTATTGTTGAGTGTCAACTGTTAGTTGAGCCTTCTCCATACCAAGTAAATTACGCATAATAGATGAACCCATACTCGAACACGTATAATCCTGGATGGAGAAATCATCCAAATTTCTCTTATAAGAACAATAACCCTATGTTTGTGCCCAATCCAAAATCTGTAGTTCCATCTGATTTTTAAGTCCAAAAAGGATCCCTCGCTGCTCCCTTTGCTCCCCAAACGTCAAACCTTGAACTGATGATGGAAAAATTTATCATGATCTAGAGCGGCTAGAATGAGGATTTCTTAAATTAGAACATTCATACCAATGAGATGATAAAAAAGCTAGCATATAAGGTCGACATTATGGCCACTCACAACAAGATATTGGAAATGAAGATTTCCCAAGTTGCCCATATAAAAGCATCTAAAGCTACACCTGCTGGAACATTTTCAGGACATTTGAATGTTGTGACGCTACAAAGTAGAAAAGAGCTAGAAGTCCCTGTTGATATAAGAGAGAGAGAGAGAGAGAGAGAGAGAGAGAGAGAGAGAGAGAGAGAGAGAGAGAGAGGACACTAAGAAGGATCATGTACCCAATTAGAAAGATAGCAAACAAGCATCCAAGGAAAATGAGGTAGTTGGAGAGGAAAAATAAGAACCATATGTGCCTCTTCTTCTTTACGAACCTCCGATTTGTTCCCTCAAAGATCCGTGAAAGCGAAAATTAAGGAACAACTCAAAACAATTGATGAGCTCTTGAAAAAGCTCCATATTAATATTCCTTTCACTAAATCCATAACACAGATGCCCTTGTACGCAAAGTTCTTAAAGGAAATTCTGACGAATAAGAGGAAGATCGATGCCAATGGTACTGTAGAACTCACTGAGGGGTGCAACGCTATTATTCAAAACAAGATGGCGATCAAGATGAAAGATCTAATGAGTTTCTCAATCCCACGCATTATCGACAACCATATCATTGACAAAACTCTGTGCGATTTAGGTGCGAGTGTATGTCTAATGCCTCTGTCTATCTTCAAGAGGCTTAATATAGGAGAGTTGAAACCTACAAAGATGTCCATATATCTAGATGATCAATCTATAAAGTACCCGGTAGGAATAATGGAAGAGGTTCCTTTAAGAATCAGCCAACTATACATTCCCATTGACTTTATGGTAATGGACATAAATGAAGACGCCCACATCTCAATCACTTAGGAAGACTGTTTCTATCTATTGCAGGTACAGTTATTGATGTAAAGCGAGGGAAGCTCACCTTAGAGGTTGGATATGAAAAGATCGAGTTCCTCTAATCCAAATTCATGAAAAACCCGTACATTAATGACTCATGCTGCTTAGTAGATATCATGGATGAATTCATTAAGAAGTATTTATCATAGCCATCCCCGACTGGTGAGTTGGATATGCCTCTGAAAGAAAGAACTAAAGACGAAGAAGCGGAAACATACCAAGAAACATTGGATGCAAGTCCAATTGATCAAAATGAGTGTTTTCCCCTTTTTTTTCTACTCCAATGCAAGAATAAGAGCAGCCGAAAGTAGAAATAAAGTTACTTCCCACAAACTTTAAATACTAATTTCTAGAGTCTAACCGACCAATTATTATAAACGTTGATTTAGGAAAGACTGAAACCAAGCAACTACTTGTTGTGTTAAAGAAGTACCTAGAAGTAATAAGATACACCATAAATAACCTCAAAGGTATCAATCTCTAGTGTATATGCACAAAATTATACTCGAATACAAACCCTCTAGAGAACATCAAAAAAGGTTGACCTTGAACATGAGCGAGGTGGTGAAAAGGGAAGTACTAAAGCTTTTGGATGCCAACATAATATATCATATCTTAGATAAGAAATGGGTGAGGCCGGTACAAGTGGTACCAAAGAAGGGAGAAATAACAGTAATGCAGAATGAGAAAGGTGAATTAGTTGCTACATGAGCTATACGGGGTGGCATATGTGTATAGTATAGGAAATTAAAGAAAACCACTAGGAGGGACCATTTCCCACTACTGTTCATTGACCAGATGCTTGAGCGCCTAGCAAAGAATTATCATTTATGTTACCTAGATGGTTATTTGGGATTATTTCATATTCTTATCCACCAGAGTGACCATGAGAATACCACCTTTACGTGCCCTTATGATTCATATGCCTACCGGCGAATTCCATTTGGGTTGTGTAATGCACCTGCTAAATTCCAACGATGCATGATGGAGATCTTTGCATACTTCGTAGAGGATATCATAGAGGTCTTCATGGACAATTTTAAGTTTGTGGGCCAAGTTTGGGGATTGTTTAGCCAACTTAGACTGAGTGCTTGAGTGGTGTGTAAAATTCAACCTGGTATTAAATTGGGAAAAGTGTCACTTCATGGTGAAAGAAGGCATAATCCTCAAACATCTGGAGTCCGAAAGGGGGATATAGGTTGACAAAGCAAAGATTGAGGTGACTGATAAATCGATGCCACCTACCACAATACGAGAAATACAAATCTTTCTAGAATCTACTTCTCTATAAAACCCTCTAGTTATAGTGTTCAGAATGTGACATATTGGTCAGTCCTCCTCTATTTTCTCAAGTTCATTGTCTTTTCTAAAGCAATGGCTTCTAGGATGATCTCACCTTTGGGTCTTGGAATCGCCTATAGTCTACTGAGAGCTTCCTCGCATGTATTTCTTCAAATGACCCTCTTGGATAAGACACATGATCTCTTTCTTAAGCTGATAGCAATCATTAATGTAATGACCCTTGGACTTGTGGTACTTGCACCATCTATTGAGTTCGGTCCCCATTGTACCTGTCTTGGGGGATAGTTGAGGAAAAAGATTATGAGTGTGGATCACTTTACGATAGGTTTTCTCTTAATGAGTGTTGAGAGGTGTGAGTTTCTAATGGGATTCTTACTCTACTTGAAAGTCTCCTTGTGTCTGATAGGTGAGGTATGATGACTCATGCGCTGCTGCTGTGATGAATCGGATATGATAGAGGAATACTCATTTACGTCTATGGCCTTCTTCTCACCGTTTATCTCTTTGCCTTAGATGTAACACTTAGTTCGTGCAATGATTTCATTCATGGAGGTGTTCAACTTATGGGCAAGAGACTTGTTGAGATGGCCATCTCTCATACTGTTCTAGAATGCACCCATTAACATCTCCCAATTTTGGTGAATTGCCTTAATGGTTATCTCATTGAAATGGGATAGATACTCTCTCAGCGAATTAGAGTGTCTATGACAGACATTAAACATACTTGTCGTAGATACCTCCTGGTGCTTACTCACTAAGAACTTGTGAACCCGTTTCTTAGAGAGATCCTGGTAACAAGTTACTAAGAGGCAGGGGAGGTTTATGAAACACCTTAGGGTCGCCACCTTGAAAGTTCCATACATGATTTTTCTTTTCAAAGAATTAGATGCGCCAATTATCGCCATTTGAGTGATAATGGTGATATTGAGTTCCTAAGGGTCACATCCCATTGAACTTCACTGGTGTTAGGGGTTTGAAGTTCTCTCATACTGGAGCGCCCCAAATCTCATTTGAGAGAGGTTGGGGAACCATGACCTAGTCTTCTACTTGAAAATATCCCTAGTGTCACTCTTGGAGAGTTAGGAAATTTTCCTTCAAAATCTGATTGGAAAGGCGTAACTTCTCCATAGAAGTTCACATCTCTACTAAGGTTTCTTCATCATCATGACCGACACTACTAATTGTGATGGCACCTCGTCGTGTCACCATGTTAAAGAATGTAGATGATGCATTTGAAAGTTGGATTGAATGTGTCTAAGTTAGTTTTACCGAGGTCCCACAATCTATGCCAATTGTACTTGTGAAATACAAGAATGGGGAAAGCCTGCATGCACATATGGTTGCAAGAGGCACTGTTTGCTAGGGGTTTTGCCAAAATTAGTGAATGGGTCTATAAACCATGAGGTTGGAGTATTTATCGATAGCTCCTTGGGTCCGGCTATAGGGAGAGAAACATTTTTCTCTAACATCCCGACGAATACGTGGGAGTAGGGGAAAACTGATTCTTCCTCGAATCTTGGAGGGACAATTTCCTCCTTGACTAACATTGATGTAACCCGATTTCTTCTAGACACCTCATAGACCACTAGTGACAAGCAGATGCAGTACAAGCACTTGTTCAAGGGAAAACCAGGGCCACTAAGGCGACCTAAAAGCGTTCCCGCCTGATAATCCATCAACTTATTTAGCATACTTTGCTATGGATTGTCCCTTTATAAGCCCAATAAAATCATCCTAGTAACAAAATGACTCAACCCCACTCGAGCAACCCAATAATCTGCCGACCCAATAATCCAACAACGATTAAATACAAAATAAATGAGAGCACAGTTTTCTTATTAAGCACAACATAATAATAATAATGGAATGACCAAACCCCGTCACGACTCATACAAAAACAAAGTCCATTCGATGCTCATCAATTAATTAATATTAATAATAAGCAATTAATTATTATACACTGTAAGTGTAAAAAGTCTTACACTATCAATTCATTTTCATCATCCGTTTGCATTACTTTATAGTTAGTTAAAATAAAAGTCAAACTTTTTCTAACATTCAACGTCTATAATTAACTAATAGTGTAAAATCCTTTTACAATATCAATGTATTTTAATTAAATTTTAATAATAATTAGCTATAATATATATATTTGTAATAATCAATCAATAATAATTGATTATCTCAATCTGATCAACTAAATAATTAATTAAACACCTAAAATATTGATAGTAGCTTTTCGAATAGTTAGTTGTAGAAACATACACATTTTTTTATGTAAAGAGACATACTTAAGTTATATTGTATCCAATTTTTTTTTTTATTTCTTACGATCCCAGCACACTATTTCTAAGAAGTAAGAATCATATCTAATCTAAATATAAAAGTTTTAGAATCAAATCACTTTCTCTTTTTTATCCTATAGAATCAAAACTCTACTTTGAGTTGCAACTTTGTCTCAACTTTCATGTCAAGATTCTTTCTTATAAGTTCATACTTCACCAACCGTATATTATTACTAAACATAAATTGTTTTAAGAAACTTTAGGTTAAGATTTCTTCTTGCATGCATAACTTTAGGTTAAGATTTCTTCTTGCATGCATGATTTTATTTTCTGCTTGTATTTCACTCCTCTTGAAATGGACCGCATAATATTCAAGTCCAGTTGGGCTTTTACTAACAAGTAACGACAGACCGTTTTGTCAGTTTTTTGATAATATAAACTATGAAAAGTTCAGTTTTTAATAATATTACAAAGTTTTAATATCTATACACCCCCTTAAGTTTTATACACCAAGTTTCAATAATGGAGCCTCAAAGAGATCTTAAGGATAAAAGAAGTCCCAATTTTTTTTTATAATTTCCACCAACATATTTTCTTAGACATGCATAAAAATATAGTTTTCCTCCTTTTTGAAATAATCTTTTTACGCATCGTCTTTCAAAAGTAATAAAAATCACAAACAAATATGTAGGATAATAAAACACATAATATTTTAAAAATATAAAATTATTGAATTTAATAATTATACATTAACCGTGTAAAATAATTTATACTGTTATTCAATAAAAGTTTATCATTTAACCATATAAAAATAATACAATTTATTTTGAAGGAATATAAATATAAATTAATATATATTCTATTTTTTCAAAATAATTTAATTTCTTTGTTAAATTAATAAAAATAAAAAACATATATTTTAATATTTATAAATTATGATCTATATCAAACATCAAAGTAATCATAATATATAAAAAAAAAAGTTAACTTAAAATATTTTGAATGTTGCAATTCGAAACTCTAATAATTATTTTGGTCGATGTTATTATTTGTTTATTTTAAACAAAATTGAATTAGGTAATATCATTTGTTACAATGTTGATAACATGATTAGGGTCCTTTCATTGTGAACATGATTAGGGTCCTTTCATTTAATACATTATTATATGTAAATTTATCTGCAGTTTGTATTAATTACTGAGTTTTTATCTACAATTATTATTTTTATTTTAGAAGGAAGTTTCCAGATTATAAACAAAAGAAAGTTTCCAGACAACTTCTTTTTAAAAGAAAGTTTCCAGATTATCTAAAAGAAAGTTTCCAGACAACTTCTTTTTATTTTAGAAGGAAGTTTCCAGATTATCTAAAAGAAAGTTTCCAGACAACTTCTTTTTAAAACAAAAGAAATCGACATGTAAATCCGCAAATATAAAGAACAATAAACAAAAAATAAATAAAACTTACGTTTTGGAAGGAAGCTTTGTTTTAATAATGCAGCACCATAGCAATCGTCGAAGCCCATTTATTTTGAAAACAAAGCCCAACTTATTTTTGTTCTAACTTCAAGAATAGATAGAATTAAACCACATAATTTGGAGATTGCTTATTGTATTTTTATGGGTGTTCACTATTAGACAACAAACATCGATCTATAGGGGTGAGTAGATCATTAGTTAAAAAAAATTAACAAATTCTTTTTTGAAAAGTTTATGACAAGTGGAAGTAACCAGGATCAAATCGTCTAACCGAACCTCTATCGAAAAGCTCGGATATGCGTTAATGCTATCAATGTAAGATAATGAACACAAATTAATCAAAGAATTTTAATCACTACCAATTGGATGTTTGTGCTAAAAGTAAAGTCTATTTTCAATTATCAAACAAAAAAAAATCTATAGAGACAAATTATCGAACACCTTATGTGCAATCAATATTTTTTGGAAATTTATGTGGTTTTGTTGATCTTAAAATCCAACACAATCTAAAGGATTGTGATCAACTCAACAACGCCTCTTTCAAAATGTAATCAAAAATATTATTCAAATGAATTGATCGCACGATCGATGAATTCAATAATTTGTAAACGGAAAATAAAAGAGATAGGGAGAGAGAGTACACAAAGATTTGTTTAGGCAGTTCTCGATTGACCTCGTTATGGATACGTATGCCTTCAATTCGAACTCGAACTGAGATAATGAAATTAAAACGATTCCTCTTTCAAAATGTAATAAAAAATATTATCCAAACGAATTGATCGCACGATCGATGAATTCAACAATTTGCAAACGGAAAATAAAAGAGATAGAAAGGGAGATAGAGTACACAATGATTTGTTTAGGCAGCTCCCCAATTGACCTCTTATGGGTACGTTTGTCCTCAATTCGAACTCGAATTGAGATAATGAAATCAACCTTACTTTGCAAAAGTATGTATACAAGAGAAATGTAACAATTCAACCCTACAAACCCTAAGTTTGATGTCGATTCTGACACCTTCTCTCCCCTTGATCAAAGCTTGATCAAGTAACCCAACAATGCCGATTTGATTCAACGTCTCACGCTAATTCTTTGCAAGAAACCCCTTGTTCTTCATAGTTTTCACTCCATCGAATCCAAACCTAGAATTGTTCCAACCCAAGATTTACCAATATGATCCACCATTGCACGCTACTCATTTGCAAGAACCTCTCGTTCTTTAAAGCCTTCACTCGATTGGAACCAAATTGCATAATCTTGTCCAAAACCTTCAAATTCCTAAACAATCTTGAAGGAAAACCTCGAATCGGTTTTCTTATTTGAAAACCTCAAAGATCTCAACCCAATTTACAATTCAATCAATTCAAAATTGGACGTTATCAACCCTAATTCTAGATGGCACCCCAAACAAAGAATGATTATGTGTAGTTTGTTTGTGTGTATCATAGAATCAGGTTTGAAAATGATGAGAATGCTTTGAAATCCCGGTTTTGTATCGGTTTACTCTAGAATCTTACTAGAAATGATGCATGTATAAAGTATTTATATGCATGCATGTTTGGAGGCAAAAGGAATGCAAAAGATTTGAAAAAATTTTATGAATTTTTGAAAAATTTCGTTGCATGAGCCGACCTGTGTAAGTCATGTGCCAACTTGTTTGATGCATGTACCGATCTATATAGGTCATGTGTCGACCTGTATAGGTCATGTGCCGACTTATTTTCAAATGTTTTTAGGCTTCATAATGCTAAGATGTATATTGAGAATCATATGATATCATCCAATATATATAAACGCTAATGTATCCTACTTTTGACATCATACTAACTACATCTAATAGAAAGTTGCACTCACACTCACGTATCTTTGTGAAAAACTAAAAATGTCCATATAATATGGAGATGCATTTCCGGACGCACCCCATCCACACTCATACGTTCATAAGTAAGCCACACCCTTATTTTGCCAAAAAATAGTACGGTGATACATCTCCGTATAAAACACAGAAATATATTGTTGGACGAGTTTTAATTGTAATATGCGTCAACCATTCCCCCGTCCTTATTTCCAGCAAAACTTCCCTAGTCACTTCTCAAGTCAAAGCAAAAGGTGCGCGTAAGAACCCCCAAATCCACCATTTTTCAACCTTGCTTAAATTTTCTACTGCATTGTGCCTAATCCAAAAGCTTTATCAATAACTTCTCAAGTCCATTCAATCCAAGAGCTTTCACTACTCACATTTGGTAAATTTTTTCATTTTCCTTTTTTTATTTGTAATGCATGCATTACTAAATATGTATATTAGATTGTTTAAGGTACACTACTAAATAGGTAGTTACACTCATAGTTAGGTAATTTATTGAGGCATAACTTTTCTGCTATTTTTTTATTCCCTAAACTCTAAACCCTCACCACTGGTACGTGTCTGTTCATTTGATACATAAGCATCCACTTTTGGAGTTCGAATGTCTCCCATTATGTCTTCCAAGTGGCAACTGTCACCTACTCCTACCCCAAAATCCCCACTAGTCCATGTTGACACACTTGTCGCCGATGTTGCCATTCTTGATGTTTTTGGAGGAGGCCCCAATGCCACATCATTATAAGGGAACTATGTGCTTACAGATATAATTAAGAAGTGGTCAAAGCTCATAGATAAGCAATATGTGCTTGGCCCAGATAACATCATGGTTTTGATGATGACAACATCGAAAGTTGTCACATTTATAAAAGTGATTTTAATGGCAACAACGCATAAGGACAAGAAATTACTAAAGCTAGCTGTAAAAAATGGACAAAATGGTTGATCAAGCTATTACTCCAAATCAAGCAAAAGAATTATGTTTTTATGATCACCAGTGATATCCTTTGATGATGGCGTCTGACTTGAAGATATTTCAAACCTCATTCACAAGTAGATTCAAGTGAAGTGCTTATATGTTTGGTATATTCGACAAAAAGGACTTAGAAGCTCTAGAGTGTGAAACAGAAGACGTGTGAAAGCTCGTCTGACCGTGTCTAGTTGAGTGATCAATGTTTTGTAAAAACATAAGAGTGTTTTCATAAGTATTATGCCTAAATATCACAGACACCTAAAACTAGTTTTGAAGCCTATATTTTGGAAATAAAATCACCAAAAAGGTTTTGGAACCTAACTAGATGAATTGGAAACTATCAAGTTAATTAAGACAAGTTTTTGAACTGTCTAATTGATCAGAACAAATGCCTAATCGATTAGATGAAGGAAAATCAAGTCTATAGTCGATTATGATAGGGTCTTAATGAATGGTAACAACTATCTATCAAAACCTTTCAATTAGGGAATCAATAATAGATTATTTCATGTTTCTAATCGATTAGCTAATCAATTACGCCATTCATTTTGTCCATGGATTATTTCCCAAATTGAACCATTTCTCTGCCTATTAATAGATTCCTTCCCCTTCATTCCTTAACATCCAAAAAATGTGAGATATATCATATTCCCCTCTCTCTAAATTATTTTTATTTCTCTCACATATTTTTAGCCATAGTGTTTTGAGAAAATGTTTTTGAGTTTAGTGAGGAAGTTGTTATAAGAAAGAACATTATTGTAAATTTACCCAGAGTTCTTTTTCCTCTTTGGTAAATTATTCTTCCTTAGGAAGTAATTATTTAGGTTTGTCGTTAAACTTGTATAAAATCTATGTTGGGAATTAGTATAAGTCTCAGTTTGGTTTGTGAGTTCCTACACTTGAATAAAAGTTATCCTTTTGGGTTTTTGAAGAATAACCAGTGAAAAATATTCGCATCGATTCTTGAGCTCGGCTGTGTATAAAATCTTAGTCGGTTTGAGATCATCCTGGTATAAAATCTCGGTTTGGTTTGTGGTCAACCCACATAAAACCTAAGGTCGATATGGATAATAGCCAACTCAAAACTCCAAATTGGTTTGAGATCAACCAATTTAAAATCTAAATTGGGATTAAAGACTAACCGCTCGAAGCTCTGCTCGATGTTTGACGTAAAGATTAATTTCTTCTTTCCTTTATTTGTTGTTTGGTTGAAAGTAAACTTGAAACTTCAATTTTCCTTGTGTAAGGGGGTTTATGAGCTTAACCTTCTAAAAGCTCTCTAGCATTATTGGATACTCTCAAGATCAAGACTTGAGTAGAGGAGTAGGTCATTTCTTTAAGACCAAACATCTATAGATATCAGGTATTATCTCTCTTCCCTTAACTCTTTACTCTCCACTTATTTTCTTTATCCTTACTTTCGGCTGCATATACAAATATTTTTTTAAAATGTTTTCAAACTACGATTTAGCATAATTTTGTTTTTAAACCATCATTTTCCAAACCTCCATAAAATCCACCCCCTATTGTGTATGGAGTCACATGTTCAACAAGTGACATTAAATTCTAACTCATCTTCAAAGACTAATCGTCTCTAGAGGTGTTTACTGTGAAAATTGGTAAACAACCGTTGATCTTCCAAATTACTAAATTTGGTCACTTACAGGATCGATCATATTGATCCTAGGACATGTGCTAATTGTTTAAAGTGAATTCTAGTAAATACGAATACTTCGACAGTATTGTGATGATGGTAATGAGTGAAACTATTTAGGTAATAAAAGACTAACACAAATTAAAGATAGAAATTGTAAAAGAAATGTAGATAACTAGCAACAAAGATGAATATTTGAAACAAAGAAGTCTTTCTGGAAAAATAAAGATAAATTGCATTACTTCAAAGTAACTGACAATGGTGTAAAACGAACGTACATTTCTTAGTTTACGGTTCCTCCTCACACGGGTACTTGGTAAATTTTACAGACTCTGTACACACTTTGACACACCCTTGATCCTAACACTAAGACCTTCTATTTATACTAATCGAAATAACTGTTTCCAACGGCCTCTTAATCACGTCGAGACAAATTGCACTTTGCATGAATGCAACTATCCACTATGCTCCACATGTACCTTCAGCAGTTTCAGATAAGAACAAAGTTCCCTCCTTTATTTAAATTTTTGAATCTCTAGTCGAAACCGTCTTCAAACACTAAATAATATTTCTAAGTCCTAACTGCACACTGGTCCTTCTCATCCAGGGACTTTCGACTAGATCTCCCTAATATCAGATTCAGTCGAAAACATCTTCACATGGAATTTCCATTTTGTAACTCTAAAATGGGCGTCGAAATTAGGAGCTAACAAATTTCCCCCCAAATATGCTTCGACGTCTTGGACAACACTGGCATATTGCCAAATATTCCAATGTTACGAAACTTTTTCAGTTTCTCCTAGCTGTCTGGTGACGTCAGAGTCATCATTACCTTTTCCTAATCATGTCTCTTCAGCCTGCAACCGAATCTTTTCAATCATCACGTTTCCTAGACTCTATCCAAGGAAGACATGTGTCCCACTAACTTGTCAACCATTAATGTTGATTTGAAACGTTTTTTCTCCCAAGGATGCTTATAAAAGCCACAAACTTACCAATTTCACTTTTTACGCTTTCTGAACTTTCAAACACTCTAGTTATTCATCCTCAAACAATCTTTAACCAAAACCCATATTATCTTTTCTTCTTCCAACTTTCAACAAAGATGGTAACCTCAAGCAAAACCCCCAAAGAAGTCAGCAAAGATATCAAGACCACGATTGCCAAATCAAAAGCTCTCAAGAATATTTTGGAAATCCCTCCTTTCACCACATTACCTAATCTAGTAATGGTGTGTAATCAACAATATATCCCAAAATCCAAAACAGAGGAACAACGCAGGATCTACGCTTCCTAGGTACTTATCCCTGTTTCTGTTTCTGGCAAAACTCATGCATTATCTGGGCCTTTGACTGATTTAAACATTGATTTTAGAAAACTTAAAGAATACTTTCCCTCTTACCATTAATGCAAGCCCATGGGGAAAGCGAAAAAACCTAGGGTTGAACTAACCGTTGCTGAAAACCCAAACACTAGTGAAACCATAGATTTAAGGTTCATGAACAACGAATTTAGAGTTTTTCGCGCTACTCCCTCATTCAAAGACCCAACAGATTATTTGTAATGGTTAAAGAAAATAGAAAAAACCAAAGCCCAAAACTGGAAAGACATGGGAATTTACGACCTAATAATGTTGTCGAAGGTAGGATTGGAGTATATTGCATCCATGTTGGTTTCTTCACTGTATTTCTGGGATAGTACACATTACACTTTTCACCTCCCATGTGGCATGGCCATACCAACACTTTTCGACTTAGCCTCTATCATAGGGCTAAAACCCACTGGACACACGTACGACCCTGAGATTGATTCTAAAGATACCATAGCTTTTTCGACCTCTAGAGCAGCGTATTCGACTCACATTGCACATTATCATGACAAAGACAGCGACACCGTCTCTAATATGGAACACACAAATTTCTTAGCTCTGTGGTTGTCTCATTCTATATTCTGCTCTAAGTGTCTGCAAGTTGCCAAAAAGTACCTCACCATGGCGAACCAATTACATGATGGACATGGTGTTTACCTAAGTGAAATGATACTGGCAAGCCTTTATGAATCATTGAGTGGTGGAGTCACTTAATTGAAGAACTTGGGTGAAAAAGGGAATATCCTTCTCTCTGGTCCCTTTTGGCTATTACAACTCTTTGGCTTAATGCCACGTTCGAGGCAAGTCTACCGAATAAAGGCCTCGTTGACGAAGAAGCTTAAGAAGTAAAAAACAGAGGGATCGAAGGAATTCTACTGGCCCAGCTGACTCCCAATGACGAAGGACAAGCACTTCGACCAACTTTCATGGACTATATAATTATGTTCGCCAAGTGCCATGTATTTATTTCGAGCATAGACCCATTTGCTTCCAAAAAGTATGGTCCATAATGGTTTACAAGGCCTTTCCCATCTCCCTCCAAAAAATGAGAGACATAATCTCTGCTGATTTGGGAAGCCTTTTTGACCCCTAGGATCTTAACCCTTCGACTAAACCCCTAGAAGGTTCAGGTTACTTTGATCGCCTATCAACCCAACCTTGTTGCTCGATAGTTTGGGTTAATTTAGGCTCTCTCGAAGTGCATGTATGATAAAAAAGGGTATCGTTCTTCTCTACAACGCGGTCCATAATGAAACCACCGCCCTTAAGCAGATAGCCAAATATACTGGCAGGACCCAACTCACTCCTTTCAACTTCGAGCCTAACTTCCTCTGCACTCGAGATTTTGGGAGATGGTGGAACATATACTATACTGAAGAGTTCTATGATGTCTCTTCCTTTATCCAGCATTTTGACAATGCTTTTCTTCTTGTGCAGGAAAGAACCAAAAAAGGTACTTACACTCTTATCAAAGAAATCCATGCTTTCCAAAATTAATTTGAAACTGCCTATAGGCCTGATGATCTTAGTCGAACCATCTGCGGAGCAGCTGTCACGCTCAAAGAAATTCTTTCAAAGAAACTGGAAACTCTGAAAGTATGTTCCTCATGAGAAACGCTATGAAATGGCTTTCGAATTGTTTCCCCCCAAATTTCCTCCACTGCCTAATGATGACTTCGGAGTGGCCCTTGCCCCTCAACTTCCAGAATGGTTTATCTGTGGGGACTCCATTAAGATCCTTCGACAACAGTCCCAGAAAAAAAGCCCAGTGGGTGGTTGCGACTAAGCATACTCTAGACAGTTTCAAATGGCATCTTCATATAGGGATCGAAGATGTTCGCATCGAATCATACATATATGAAGGTGTGACATGGGAGGTTTTTCTCGAATCATAAACCTCTATTAGGATATTTACTCCTAGCTTACACTAATTGCTCTATGTTATTTTATTTTAGCCACCAGGGTCCCACCCAAGAAACCAACAATCAGAAGGCCAGTCGAATCGAAGACTGAGGGAGGCAGCAAGCCCACAAAGGTATATCTTTGTCTTTCCCTTTTTTACTCTTTGTTATGTTTAATGGTACTAACATTCTAATACTCAATTCAGGCTGCTCGAAACCAAAGATCATCGATGCTTTGAGCCAACCTCCAACAAAACTTTCCAAGAAAAGGCCTTCTACACTCACCATCCAAGAGCCTAACCCTGAAGACATGGCGAAGATAGCAGTGACTCAAAGTGAAAGTGATAACTTCATCCCTGGGGTGGCAGGAGACAAGGTAAAACAAACTTCCCTTTATCTTGATTAGTTGATTTACTGTCTTTCACCACTCATTTTTCGATTGTTTTGGTTTTAGGATGGTGCAGGTGTAGCACCTCAAATTTTCACCTCCCATTTTGTACATTCATTTTCATAATTAGGTCATTAACATTACATAGTCCGCTGCATAGCATTGCATTGTCCATTTGCCCAAGTGCAAGTCATCAGACAAGATTAGGTCAACTGGTCAGGAGAATCAGTCAAGCAAGCAAGCATGTGCAATTTCTATTGAGGCAAAACCCTAGGGTTGGTTCAACATGTTCACATGGCCTAGGGATCATTTTGGAGTGATTTGTCCAAAGATTGGATGTTCAGAAGTCATCAGTCAAGCTGGATTTCATCTGAAACCCTAGAAAGTCAACTGTGGTCAACTGTGCCTGAATTCATGGATTTGAAGGTGGGAGATGGTTTGAAAGGCCTCATTCATGTCCATACAAGTCTTATTTGACATTTCAAAGATCAAGATTGAAGAATTTGAGGTCAGATGAAAAGTTTCCAAAAATAGTAAGTGACCTGTAATTTCAAACTGCCAAAAATGGAAAGGTCTTCTCCTCAAATTTACATCATCATAAAAGCTTCAAATGGAATTTTGTCCAACATGAAAGTTGAAGATCTTGCTCTCACCTTTCCAAAAAGTCCAAGAACATCCATTTCTCATTTGTGGTTGGCAAGTTATGATCAAATCATTGTCAAGAATTTTTGAACTTCAAAGTGGGATAACTTTCACACCATTTGGCCAAATTGAGTGGGGTTTCTTGCTACAATCTCCATTTGACATGCTCTATCCAAAACATTCATTGCATTTCATAAAAACTCATCACATAAAAATGGCATTTTCAAGGTGAATTGAATTTGAAAAAGAGAAGGAAAAAAGTGACTTTCCAAAATGTGCATTTTCTACACTTCCCACCATTTGAATTTGGTCTAAAATGAAATTTGGAGTGTGTTTGGCAAGAAACTCGTGCACTGTAGCAGCTCATTCCACACATGAGGTCACTTTGGCCATTTTGCACATAAACTTGATTTCACTAATTACCATTACATTTGGCTAATTGAGATTAAGGAATTCACTAATCCATGGTATATAATGTTAATGCTAACTGAATTTCTGATTAACTATTTTTTCATCTCAGATCTAGATCCAAAAGTGCAAATTCTCTCAACTTTTGCTCTCAATTTTTCTGCAAGTTTCTTCCATTTCCTTGCCTAGTTCTTCATTGTGCCATCATCCACAAGCAATCTTGAAGGTTCTGCAAGCAAGGATTCAAGGATTCCAAGCTGTTTCAAGCACTGTTACATAGAGCTCCATCAATGGAAATTGGAAATTGGAGCAAGATCAAGCATCATTGAGCTTCGAATCTCCATTCATTCATCTCCCGGAGCACCATAGAACTTCTGTTTCGTGCTTACAAGTCCTGAAAACATCAAATCCAAAGCTGCATCAATTTGAAGGTTGGAATTCGATCTTTATAATTGTTGAAATCATGATATGCATTTGATAGATCTTTCCATGTGGAGTATGTTGAGCTTTGAATCGTGTATTTTCATCAAGTATTAAGAAAGTTATGCGGATTTTGGGTTTGATGTTCAAAACTTCTTTCGATCATCCGTCCATGTTAGTTAGAATTAGGTTTAATTAATGTTATATTGTTGGTGTGCATGCAAAGATGAATCGAATGGTGTATCGTTTGTTGAATTCTGGAACAAAAGTTCATCGCCTGGAAATTGTATGAAGAACACATGAAACCCTAGCAATTTCGTTCCCAGAACTAGCATAGATCCATTATCCGTGTGTTTTGCATGTTTTTGCTGTTCGTGAGCCATGAAGCCAATCGCGTTGCGCCACGCACTTAAGTGAAACGCGGCGTTTCACTTAAGTGGCTCCTGAATTACGCTTTTGCCATTTTCCATTTAATCCATTTTTAATCATTTTGATTTCAAATTTTAATTTCATTTTCATCTTCAATCTTAGAAAAATCATAACTCCTTCAATATTTGTCCAAATAATGTGGGATTTTTTGCATGATGTTCCTCATGATCTCTAGTTTTTTATGGTGATTTTTCCAGGAATTATGCACGTGTGGATTTCTGTTTTGCCTAGGGTTTGTTCATGTGTATCCAATTTGTACCTTCCATGCCATTTTGCTTGTGAAATGATGATGCTTAATCCAAAGAGGCTGAAAAGTTTTATGCTCAATCTAGACACCTTTAGGGATTTTTGGTATAGAGTTTGTGATTTTATCATTGCTGGTTGATGAGATATGATTTTTTGAATAGAGGTGTGACAATTGGTGTCACACCATTCTTGTCCAATTTGATGATTTTTGCTACCATGCCATATGAACTCAAAATAATCTGGATTTTTGCATGTTGATACTTATGAATGTTGAGAATGCTTGTGAAATTTCCTGGAATTTTTGAATGCATTTCCTATTTGTTTGATAATTTCTCCCCTGTTTGACCAAATGTGGACTTCTTGTGAGACATGATTTTATTTGATTTATGAAATCCTTGTGGTTAATTGGATGGACTTGAAATTTGGCATGTGTATTATAGACATCTTGAAGTTTGCCATGGCTTTGGTTTCATTCATTTATCATGTTTGGTTTCTGTTTTATGATTGCTTGAAGTTGATGCATGATTTGGTGCCTTGTATGAGCTTGTTTGAACTTGTTGTGACTTGATGAATTTAATTGACTTGCTTCCCTTGGTCCAAATGACTTGAAATTTGGTCTGTAGGCCATTTTATGAATGCTGTTTGACCATGAATTTTTTGGGGATTTATTGAAATGTTTGTGAGTTGAGTTGAGTTGAATTATTCTGTGTGGTTCTATGGGGTTCTAACTTGCATGTTTGACCATGATTGATGTATGAAATGATATTGGTTGATGATATGAATGTGAGGCCACTTGGATTTGATTCTTATTTGATTGATCTTGATTTTGGATAAGTTTCATGTTCTGTTTTGGTTTATTGCTCCCATTTTGACCCTAGTCTTGTATTAGTGGTTTGTGTTCTCATATTTGAGCTTTGTTTCAGGTCAAAGAGCACAATTGCTTATACTTGATGATGTGCACTAAATTGGGATTGGTTTATTGCTTGTTTATGACTAACCTTGAGTTTGTTTTGTAGGCATTGAGACTTGTGCTTATGCTTTGTGGCTTGCACCTTTGTGCATTGATACTTGTTATCTATTTGTGCTGTGGACTTGTAATTGTCTGTTTGACTTGTGTTTGTCTGGTATACTGATTATGTTGGATTGATTTCAGGTACCTTAGTTGCTATAGTTCACTTGTGAACTTGTGTTTGCTTTGCTTGCTAGCTTGAGCATTGAGGTATAATGATCTCTTCTCCATGTAGTCTGGAAGACCTGGCCTGTTACTTGGCCAGACACCTGTCTGAAGTCCTCCTTAAGAGGTGTCATACGGTGAACTGACTTTGTGTGTTTTCGCTTTGGAAAGCAAATGTCGCGGATAGCAAGAGTCGCCACCGACTTTTCTTTTATCCAATAAGGAAAGGTGGAAAAGAACAGGAAAGACCTTAATTAGATTTTGGGTTCGGGAGGTACATTATACAAAGGGAAGGTGTTAGTGTAACACCCCGAATAAAATAAGAGAATTATTTAAATTAAGTTAATAATATATTTATTAATTTAATTAAATAAATTGAATTATTGGATTATTATTATTATTATTATTTGGAATAATAATTAGTGGAAAATATATAAGTTGGAATAAGAGAAAAGGGTTTTCATTTTTGGTAAAGAGTTTTCACGTGAAACAGAGAAGCGGCTGAAAAGTGGAAAGTGGAGAAAGGGCAAAGAGGAAGAGCTAGAGAGCAAAGGTTGAAGAACGGAAAAGCTTGAAGCTTAGAGATTGCCGGATTATCTCAGGTAAGGGGGGTTTATCGTCGTTTACTGGGTATTATAGATTAACATGTCATGGGTAGTGATAAACCGTTGAAGTGACCCTAATTGGGATGTTGAATGCTGAAATATTGTGATGAATAAGTTGTATTAAAGCTGTAATTGAGTCCGTAATTGTGTGAGTCGCGTTCCCCCGAACGTATAGCTTTTTACGGAAATTGAATCGGAGGTCCGGAAGTCCTCCAACGGCGGAAAATGCGGAGAACTCTGCATTCTGCCTTGTGTTAGCGCAGGAACTGCTGTTTTGTCTGCGTTAACCGGTTAACCCAGGGCGTTAACCGGTTAACACTGTTATATTTTGTGGAAATGTGTTGTTTTGCCTGCGTTAACCGGTTAACCCAGGGCGTTAACCGGTTAACACTGTTGCGTTTTGCTAGAAAGTGTGTTTTGTCCTGCGTTAACCGGTTAACCCAGGGCGTTAACCGATTAACACTGTTGGAAATTTGAAAAATTGATATTTTTAATGTTGTGAACCTAATTGGTGATTGGCCTATTATAGTTAATTGTGATGAGTAATTTTGTTGGATTTATGTTATGAAGTGTTGGTACAAGTATGTTGCTGAGTTGTTCCGTGTACGGAAAGTTGTTGAAAATACTGAGTTGTAGGCTTGGTGAGCCAAAGTTGATTATAAGTTGATGTTGTTGAAAACATTGTTGTATTGCTATTATTATTATGTTGTCGACAGTTTAAAGTCGTGTATGCCATGTACATTCATATGCATTAAGTCGGAGCTTTGCTCACACCATGTTGGCCTGGATTGGCAAATTTTAAGTTGAAAGTTGAAGGCTTATGCCTTGATGCCCAATAAAATGGCAATGATTTTAAGTTGGGAGTTTTACTCCGAATGGTACCACATGCATGACGAGTCGAGTCTCATTAGAGTTGCATTTTGTTGGCTTGTTGTATGGATATTTAATTTAATTGAGGAGTGGAAGTGTGTTGATATTAAGTATGATGTTTGAGTTAATGTGCCGTTACTGGATGTATGTTACGATTAGGGTGATGAAATGTGTGAATTTACTTAGCATTACATGATGATTTATAATGCTTATTGTATCGATTGAGGAACTCACCCTTACAACTATTTTTTAGGTAACGAACAAATGAGTTGAGTGGAAGCTTATGCTTGGAGTCTAGTGTAGTCTCCTAAGTGGGTCATGCTCTGATAGATGTAACATCGGGAGGGAACATTTTTAATATTGTTGTTGATGATTGTTGAACCAGTTTACATGTAGTATGTTGCATGTTTTGAATGATCGATTTGATCTCTATCCGCTGCGTATTGTGCAAATGTTTTATGTTTTGAGTTAATGAAAGAGCATGACAGTTATTATGGTGTGAAATGTTGTGTGACACCCTTGATTGCATATTTACTCTGATTGATATGTGTTATTTTAATTATATACTTGGGGTATTTTAGAAGGGTGTTACATTAGTGGTATCAGAGCAGGTTGGTCTGTCCGGCCAGTTGTCGTGTCGTTACTGTCTAACAATTGTGTATTGTTATTAATCTAACTTTTAAGTTGTGTTGTATTGATAAGTTGAAATGGCTGGAAGGAATGACGCTGCAATGGCTGCCGCAATGCAAGCGACGACACAAGCTGTGCAAAACTTGCCAAATGCTGGTGGTGATGCTGGATCACGTAGCTTGGCGACTTTTCAGAGAGAGAATCTGCCGGTGTTTAAAGGGAAGCATGATCCAGATGCAGCCTTGGGATGGTTGAAAGAGATTGAGAGAATCTTCCGTGTTATGGATTGCACTCCAGCTCAGAAGGTTCGGTATGGTACTCACATGCTAGCAGTCGAAGCTGATGACTGGTGGCTAGAGACTCACGAGAGGTTGACCGTGGCAGGTGAAGTCATTACTTGGGATGTATTCCGTAGGGAATTCATGAGAAAGTATTATCCGGAAGATGTCCGTGGTAAGAAGGAAATTGAGTTCCTTGAGCTGAAGCAAGGAAACATGTCTGTCACTGATTATGCTGCGAAATTTGTGGAGCTGTCCAAATTTTATCCTCATTACACTGGTGCTGGTGCTGAATTTTCAAAGTGCATCAAGTTTGAAAATGGACTGCGCTCTGAAATTAAGAAGGCTGTTGGGTATCAGAAGATACGCATTTTTACTGAATTGGTTGATAGCTGCAGGATATTTGAAGAAGACAATAATGCTCATTACAAGATTGTCAGTGACCGCAGGGGCAAGCAACATCAAAACCGTGGAAAGCCGTATGATGCTCCAGTGGGAAGAGGGAAACAAGGAGCTGCTCCGGCTCAGAGGACCAGTAGGGGAGGTGCTCCTGCTGGTATAGTTTGCTTCAAATGTGGTCAGGCTGGTCATAAGAGTAATGTATGCACTGCTGAAGTAAAGAGGTGTTTTCGCTGTGGTAAGACTGGCCATGCAATAGCTGATTGCAAGCACAAGGAAATGATTTGTTTTAATTGTGGCGAAGAAGGGCATATTGGAAGTCAGTGTCAGAAGCCAAAGAAATCTCAAACTGGGAAGGTGTTTGCATTGACCGGAGCTCAAACCTCCAGTGAGGACAGACTTATCCGAGGTACGTGTTATATTAATGGCTTTCCTCTTGTAGCTATTATTGACACAGGTGCGACTCATTCCTTTATATCTTTGGATTGTGCTGTGAAACTTAAGTTAGAGATATCTGAGATGTTTGGTAGTATGGTAATTGATACTCCTGCGAAGGGTTCAGTGACTACTACTTCGGTTTGTTTAAATTGTCCTTTGAGTATTTTTGGTAGAGACTTTGGGATGGACCTAGTGTGTCTTCCACTAGTGCAGATTGATGTTATTCTGGGTATGAACTGGTTGGTGTTTAACCGAGTTTCTATCAACTGTTTTGATAAGACGGTGGTCTTTCCTGAGATTGAGGAGGGAAAGAGTTTGTTTCTATCAGCAAGGCAAGTGAATGAGGAAGTAGCTGATGGGGCAGAGTTGTTTATGCTGTTAGCGACTTTGGAGGCTAAAGATAAACTGGTGATTGGCGATCTAGCCGTGGTGTGTGATTTTCCTGATGTGTTTCCGGAAGAGGTGAATGAATTACCGCCAGAGCGCGAAGTGGAGTTCTCGATTGATTTGGTATCTGGTACTAGGCCGATATCGATGGCTCCGTACCGTATGTCTGCTGTTGAGTTAACTGAATTGAAGAGTCAGTTGGAAGATCTGTTGGATAAGAAATTTATTCGTCCGAGTGTGTCACCGTGGGGTGCACCAGTGCTATTGGTTAAGAAGAAAGAAGGTACTATGAGATTGTGTGTGGACTACAGGCAACTGAATAAAGTGACGATCAAGAATCGGTATCCTTTGTCGAGGATTGATGATTTGATGGATCAGTTGGTTGGTGCAAGTGTGTTCAGCAAAATAGATTTGAGATATGGGTATCATCAGATCCGTGTGAAAACCGAGGATATTCAGAAGACTGCTTTCAGAACAAGGTATGGACATTATGAGTATTCTGTAATGCCTTTTGGTGTGACTAATGCGCCTGGAGTATTTATGGAGTACATGAATAGGATTTTCCATCCGTACCTAGACAAGTTTGTTGTGGTGTTTATTGATGATATTTTGGTGTATTCGAAATCTGAAGAAGAGCATGCTGAACATTTGAGAGTGGTTTTGGGAGTTCTACGAGAAAAGAAGTTATTTGCTAAATTGTCCAAGTGTGAATTTTGGTTAGGAGAGGTGAGTTTTCTTGGTCATGTGATTTCAAGAGGTGGCGTTGCTGTTGATCCTTCTAAGATAGAAGCGGTATCTAAGTGGGAAGCTCCGAGGTCTGTTGCTGAGATTCGAAGTTTCCTTGGTTTGGCTGGTTATTATAGGAAGTTCATTGAGAGATTTTCTAAGTTGGCGTTACCATTGACGATGTTGACTAGGAAGGGGCAAGCGTTTGTTTGGGACTCAAAATGTGAAGGAGGTTTCCAAGAGTTAAAGAGAAGGTTAACTACTGCTCCTATTCTGATATTACCGAGTTCGTCGGAATCATTTGAAGTTTACTGTGATGCTTCATTGTTGGGTTTGGGTGGCGTGTTGATGCAGAATAAGCAGGTTATAGCTTATGCTTCAAGACAGCTGAGAGTTCATGAGAGGAACTATCCGACGCACGATTTAGAGTTGGCGGCTTTGGTGTTTGTTCTGAAGTTATGGAGGCATTACTTGTACGGGTCAAGATTTGAGGTTTTCAGTGACCATAAAAGTTTAAAGTATTTGTTTGATCAGAAAGAGCTGAATATGAGACAGAGAAGATGGTTAGAGTTTCTGAAGGATTATGACTTTGGTTTGAATTACCATCCGGGTAAAGCAAACGTAGTGGCTGATGCATTGAGTCGGAAATCATTACATATGTCTATGCTAATGGTTAAGGAATTGGATTTAATTGAGCAGTTTAGAGACTTGAGTTTGGTGTGTGAGAGTACTCACAATAGTGTTAAATTGGGAATGTTGAAGTTAACAAGTGGTATTCTGGATGAGATCAGAGAGGGTCAGAAATCCGATGTGCTTTTGGTTGATAAGTTGACTCTAGTGAATCAAGGTCAAGGTGGTGAATTCAGAGTTGATGAGAATGATGTTTTGAAATTTGGTAATCGGGTGTGTATTCCGGATGTTATCGAACTTAAGAAGAGTATTCTTGAAGAAGGACATCGTAGTGGCCTGAGTATTCATCCTGGAGCTACGAAGATGTATCATGATTTGAAAAAGTTATTTTGGTGGCCGGGAATGAAAAGAGAAATTGCGAGTTTTGTTTATTCCTGTTTGACTTGTCAGAAGTCAAAGATTGAGCATCAGAAGCCGTCTGGGCTAATGCAACCGTTGGCTATTCCAGAGTGGAAGTGGGATAGTATCAGTATGGATTTTGTTTCTGGTTTACCGAGGACAATTAAGAATTTTGAAGCTATTTGGGTGATTGTTGACAGATTGACAAAGTCGGCTCATTTCATTCCGATCAGAATGGACTATCCGTTAGAGAAATTAGTTGAGTTGTATATTGAGAAAATTGTAAGTTTGCATGGTATTCCGTCGAGTATTGTTTCGGACAGAGATCCTAGATTTACATCGAAATTCTGGGAAGGTTTGCAGAAGGCTTTGGGAACTAAACTGAGATTGAGCTCTGCATATCACCCGCAGACTGATGGTCAGACTGAGAGGACGATTCAGTCATTGGAGGATCTTTTGAGAGCTTGCGTTTTGGAAAAGGGAGGTGCTTGGGATTGTTATTTACCTTTGATTGAGTTTACCTACAACAATAGTTTTCATTCGAGCATTGGTATGGCGCCGTTTGAAGCTTTGTATGGTAGGAGATGTCGGACACCTTTATGTTGGTATGAGTCCGGTGAGAGTGCTGTGGTTGGACCGGAGATTGTTCAACAGACTACAGAAAAGATTAAGATGATTCAGGAGAAGATGAGAATTGCTCAGAGTCGTCAGAAGAGTTATCATGACAAGAGGAGGAAATCACTTGAGTTCCGAGAGGGAGATCACGTGTTTCTTCGTGTTACTCCGATAACTGGGGTTGGTCGAGCTTTGAAGTCAAAGAAGTTGACACCTCGATTTATTGGTCCTTATCAGATTTTGGAGAGGATAGGAGAGGTAGCCTATCGTATCGCTTTACCGCCGTCACTTGCGAATTTGCATGAGGTTTTTCATGTGTCTCAGTTGAGGAGGTACATTCATGATCCGTCGCATGTGATCCAAGTAGATGATGTACAGGTAAGAGATAACCTGACTGTTGAAATATCGCCTATGAGGATTGAGGATCGAGAGTTGAAGCAGTTGCGGGGTAAAGAGATTGCCTTAGTGAAAGTAGCTTGGGGAGGACCAGCAGGTGGCAATGTGACTTGGGAACTGGAGAGTCAGATGAAAGAGTCTTATCCAGAGTTATTTGCTTGAGGTATGTTTTCGAGGACGAAAACTCTTTTAGTGGGGGAGAGTTGTAACACCCCGAATAAAATAAGAGAATTATTTAAATTAAGTTAATAATATATTTATTAATTTAATTAAATAAATTGAATTATTGGATTATTATTATTATTATTATTTGGAATAATAATTAGTGGAAAATATATAAGTTGGAATAAGAGAAAAGGGTTTTCATTTTTGGTAAAGAGTTTTCACGTGAAATAGAGAAGCGGCTGAAAAGTGGAAAGTGGAGAAAGGGCAAAGAGGAAGAGCTAGAGAGCAAAGGTTGAAGAACGGAAAAGCTTGAAGCTTAGAGATTGCCGGATTATCTCAGGTAAGGGGGGTTTATCGTCGTTTACTGGGTATTATAGATTAACATGTCATGGGTAGTGATAAACCGTTGAAGTGACCCTAATTGGGATGTTGAATACTGAAATATTGTGATGAATAAGTTGTATTAAAGCTGTAATTGAGTCCGTAATTGTGTGAGTCGCGTTCCCCCGAACGTATAGCTTTTTACGGAAATTGAATCGGAGGTCCGGAAGTCCTCCAACGGCGGAAAATGCGGAGAACTCTGCATTCTGCCTTGTGTTAGCGCAGGAACTGCTGTTTTGTCTGCGTTAACCGGTTAACCCAGGGCGTTAACCGGTTAACACTGTTATATTTTGTGGAAATGTGCTGTTTTGCCTGCGTTAACCGGTTAACCCAGGGCGTTAACCGGTTAACACTGTTGCGTTTTGCTAGAAAGTGTGTTTTGTCCTGCGTTAACCGGTTAACCCAGGGCGTTAACCGGTTAACACTGTTGGAAATTTGAAAAATTGATATTTTTAATGTTGTGAACCTAATTGGTGATTGGCCTATTATAGTTAATTGTGATGAGTAATTTTGTTGGATTTATGTTATGAAGTGTTGGTACAAGTATGTTGCTGAGTTGTTCCGTGTACGGAAAGTTGTTGAAAATACTGAGTTGTAGGCTTGGTGAGCCAAAGTTGATTATAAGTTGATGTTGTTGAAAACATTGTTGTATTGCTATTATTATTATGTTGTCGACAGTTTAAAGTCGTGTATGCCATGTACATTCATATGCATTAAGTCGGAGCTTTGCTCACACCATGTTGGCCTGGATTGGCAAATTTTAAGTTGAAAGTTGAAGGCTTATGCCTTGATGCCCAATAAAATGGCAATGATTTTAAGTTGGGAGTTTTACTCCGAATGGTACCACATGCATGACGAGTCGAGTCTCATTAGAGTTGCATTTTGTTGGCTTGTTGTATGGATATTTAATTTAATTGAGGAGTGGAAGTGTGTTGATATTAAGTATGATGTTTGAGTTAATGTGCCGTTACTGGATGTATGTTACGATTAGGGTGATGAAATGTGTGAATTTACTTAGCATTACATGATGATTTATAATGCTTATTGTATCGATTGAGGAACTCACCCTTACAACTATTTTTTAGGTAACGAACAAATGAGTTGAGTGGAAGCTTATGCTTGGAGTCTAGTGTAGTCTCCTAAGTGGGTCATGCTCTGATAGATGTAACATCGGGAGGGAACATTTTTAATATTGTTGTTGATGATTGTTGAACCAGTTTACATGTAGTATGTTGCATGTTTTGAATGATCGATTTGATCTCTATCCGCTGCGTATTGTGCAAATGTTTTATGTTTTGAGTTAATGAAAGAGCATGACAGTTATTATGGTGTGAAATGTTGTGTGACACCCTTGATTGCATATTTACTCTGATTGATATGTGTTATTTTAATTATATACTTGGGGTATTTTAGAAGGGTGTTACAGTTAGCACCCTTTGTATCCATGGTTATCCATGGGCTCTTAATTGCTTGATCACTTATGTTATTTTTTCTTGTCTGAAAAAGTGTTCGTGAATTGTTTAGAAAATGTTTTGAAAAGAGAATTTAACTTTGTAATGATTCTTGTATGAATGTATACAAAGTGGTTATCTCGTTTAGTTTTGAAAGTTGTTTAGAAAAATATAACTCGGTAATGATTCTAGTATGAATGTATACCAAGTGGTGATTTTCTAAAAGATGTTTTGAAAGGTGTGGGGTGTGAAAAATATTTTAGGTTGTGAGTCAGCAATTAAGGGTTATACCTACCCAAGGCCTTTATGGGCATTTCCTATCCTTATGAGGGTAAAACTGTCCTTACTATTGAGAAGTAAGTAGTTTTATCCTTTGGATGTAAAAGGTACATCGTAGGGTCATCGATTGGTCATTGAAGGCAACATTTGTAAGGATACCTTAGCATTCGAAGGGATAATCATCATTTAACCGTAGGCTACAACGAAGGGTCATCGAGGGACAAAATCATATATTCGCAGGCAACATCCGAGGGACTATGATTTATTTTATAGGGACATGACGATTTAATCGAAGGGTCTTTGCTAAGTGTATCTCCACATTTGCGGGACGTGACCATAATACCGTAATATCGTAAGGCAACAAAGAGAGGTCCAAAATCACATATTCAAAGGCAATATTTTACAATCGATTAGGTAGTTGTAATCAATTATGTAATTAGGTCCATATTATAATCAATTAGGCAATTCCAAATATGTCTCCATAAGGGTATCCCACAAATAAAGTGGAATACCTAGCAGACCGTTTCTTCGGGAGTATGTAAGCCCTTACAAGATTCAGCAAACAGGTTAGAATATCGAGACAAAGTGCAATTGAGAATTGCACTGCAAAAGAAACACAACAGTAGTAATAATGCATGGTTATAATGAATCGGATCAGGTCGGCACAAAGCAGAACAGAAAAATTCAGCGACTGTCACGTTCGCTCCTGCCTCGCCTAGCGAAGGCTTAGCGAGTGTTCGCTACATGCTCGCTTAGCAATGTGCTAGCGAGCGGCTACGGGTTTTGAGTTTGATAGCAGTACAATTTCCGGAATTCCGAACCCTATGGCATTCAATTACAGAAATAACATGGTCAAACATTCAGGATATTCAGGCATACTTAAACTCACATGCAAAATCTAATGACATATCCAAAAATTCAGTCATGATGCATTATGTATTTAGAGATTACAGGTTGGAAGCATAAAACAGTAGTGATGCGCAAACCTGTTTGCAATTGAATTGCAACGTTGAATTGGCAGATCACTTTTGGTATCGGATTAAGTTGGGCGGAGGTAACCTTTGTGCAGATGAGTTGCCTTCAGAGTTTGATTGCTAGGGTTCCGGTTCGTTCGCCTCTTTCCCATTTTCCTTCCGTTTTCGTTCTCTTTTTCTCACTGAAGTTGTGGTATTTATAATGCTCTTTTTATGACCTAATGGGCTCAGAATGAAGCCCAGAATTTTCTGGTATTCGCAAGCTTCGCTAGGCGAGTGGCGTAGCGAAGGGTTCGCTAGGCGAAGGAATTGCTCGCCTAGCGAGCAAACCAGTTTAGGCCATTTTTTGGATTTTGTCATCTGTGTGCTGGGTCCTTGTTCTTTTAAGATCAATGCCTTGAAAAATAAGTTGGAGTGCCTTAGAAGTGCCTTGTAATATTAACGGGCAAATTTTGGGGTATGACAGCTGCCCCTGTTCAATATTCTTGAACCGAAAGAGTTAGAATGGTGTGTACGCCATTCGTGGTCTGGAGGGGGAAGATTATTGAACACTAGAATGCCCCAAAAATTTGTACTTGTTAATCAGAGGTTATTCCTGATGGGGATGGGCTTAAAGATGCCATCCGGGAAGTTTGATGATGAAAGATCAGAATGGATCGTACGCTGCTGGGAATAAGGGATCAGAATGGACCATATGCTAGATCATGTCTGAGTAGCAGAATAAACCGTCTATTAGACTGCCTCGGGAGAGGTAAAGATCAGAATAGATTGTACACTAGATCGTATCCGAGTAACAGAAAGAGTTATCCATTAAGCGGGTGATTTCGCTGGGGATGAAAGATCAGAATGGATCGCACGCTAGATCGTATCTGAGTTGCAGAATGAGCCATACGTTAGGCTGTATCTGAAGAAGAAAGTAGTCGTACGCTAGACTACACCCCGGAATGTACCGTACGCTAGGCAGTATCTGAGGATTTGAAGGTCCAAATGGGTCGTACGCTAGACCGTATTGGAGTTGCAGAATGAGCCGTACGTTAGGCTGTATCTGAAGAAGAAAGTAGTCGTACGCTAGACTACACCCCGAAATGTATCGTACGCTAGGCAGTATCTGAGGATTTGAAGGTCCAAATGGGTCGTACGCTAGACCGTATTGGAGTTGCAGAATGAGTCGTACGTTAGGCTGTATCTGAAGAAGAAAGTAGTCGTACGCTAGACTACACCCCGGAATGTACCGTACGCTAGGCAGTATCTGAGGATTTGAAGGTCCAAATGGGTCGTACGCTAGACTGTATTGGAGTTGCAGAATGAGCCGTGCGTTAGGCTGTATTTGAAGAAGAAAGTAGTCGTACGCTAGACTACACCCCGGAATGTACCGTACGCTAGGCAGTATCTGAGGATTTGAAGTTCCAAATGGGTCGTACGCTAGACCGTATTGGAGTTGCAGAATGAGCCGTGCGTTAGGCTGTATTTGAAGAAGAAAGTAGTCGTACGCTAGACTACACCCTGGAATGTACCGTACGCTAGGCAGTATCTGAGGATTTGAGGATCAGAATGGATCGTACGTTAGATCGTATCTGAGTTGAAGGAGTCATATGTTGAGCTGAATCAGAATGAACCGTACGCTAGGCCATATCTGATAGTATATGTTGTATTTGCAATGAATATCTGGGGTGGGCTTAAAGATGCCACCATCAGAGTGCCTGTCGGAATAAATGTCCATATGGATTGTATCTGAGAGATATAATTAAATCTCGAATGTAATTGATAAAGATGTCCGTCTGAATGGACCTTTGTTTTGACTGTACTAGGAGGATAATTAACCTGAAAAATAAAGTTAGCTTGATGCCATGTTATGATGCATGAGATATTTTATGCTTATGAAAATAAATGCGAACAATGTATGCATGCGTATGCTGTGAAATGATGTAATGAATGAATTATGCGTCTGAAAAGTTTTTTCTGGCGACTCCCTGGGGAAAATAAATCCCCATCTTCTGGTTGGAGATACTTGTATTGATGACCCTTTCTTAGTTGGGGGTATTTGATTTCTGTCTGATGGTAGAAATATCCAACAGAGCCTGGCTGGGGATGGATGAGATGATCAGCCTGTCTGGTGATGCCGACCTCTTCTGGGAAATAGCTGGCTTTGCCGGGGCATAATGCCAATTTCTTCTGGGGAATAACTGGCTTTGCTGGGGAATAGAATTAGCAACGGATTCATTGGAAAGCATGATTAGACCTTATCCTCGATCCTGAAGTCTTGTAGTAATCGCTATTGCTATTTTATGCATGTATTTTGATAGACATCGATCATATTCAAATGCATATATTAATTCAAATTAAATCAATGGACGTTTACGCAAACAAAACAGAAAAAGTAAAACAAAAGCGTCTTTTTGGAAATAAAATTGTATTGATTTTGAAAGAGGGCCTATAAACAGGCAATTTGTGTACAAGGAGACAGAAATCCTAGTAAGAAAAAATTGTCAAGAAAACAAAGAGAAAGCTATGCAGAAAAAAGTCCTTTTGATTTTAATTCCACTACTGTCATTATGTCTTCAAGCATCTCATCTCCTGCTGTCGGATAGAAGTGATTGGCTTGTTCAGTCCTTTGAACTTGGGTGAAGCTGACTGAGAATGGGACATAGTCATACGCTTTAATCCCTAATTTTTGTCTGGACCGCCTTTTCAGGTTTTCAGTCCACCAGGATACCCTTTTTTGCCCAAGCCGCCTTTTCAGGTTTTCGACTTGCCGGGTGTACATTTTTATATGTTTATCCCTAATTTTTGCCCGAACCCTTTTGGTTCGCCGGGATGCCCTTACTTTTTGCCTAGATACGTCGACCTAGCGGGTCTCTTTTATGCGTAGTATTTTTTAACTATGTCTGCGTTCACGGGATGTGGGAAGTCTTCGCCATCCATTGTAGCAAGTATCATGGCTCCACCAGAGAATACCTTCTTAACTACAAATGGCCCTTCGTATGTGGGAGTCCATTTCCCCCTAGAATCACCTTGTGGTAGAATGATGCGCTTGATCACCAAGTCGCCGATTTGATACACCTGTCTCTTGACCTTTTTGTTGAATGCCTGGGTCATGCGCTTCTGATATATCTGCCCATGACAAACAACCGCAAGTCTCTTTTCATCAATCAAATTTATCTGATCGAGTCGAGTCTGAATCCATTCATCCTCGTCTAAACCTGCCTCTTTCATGATTCTTAAAGAGGGAATCTGAACTTTCACCGGTAAGACGACTTCCATTCCGTAGACTAAAGAGAAAGGAGTTGCCCCTGTCGAAGTGCGTACTGAAGTGCGATAACCATGAAGAGCAAATGGTAACATCTCATGCCAGTCTTTGTACGTTACTGTCATCTTTTGTATGATCTTCTTGATATTCTTATTAGCAGCCTCCACGGCGCCGTTCATCTTTGGCCGGTACGGAGAAGAGTTATGGTGTTTTATTTTGAACTGCGTGCAGAGTTCAGTAATCATCTTGTTGTTCAAATTGGTGCCATTGTCCGTGATAACTCTTTCAGGAATGCCGTATCGACAAATGAGATTATTCTTGATGAATCGTGCCACCACATTCTTGGTGACAGAAGCAAATGAGGCGGCTTCTACCCACTTTGTAAAGTAATCAATAGCAACAAGGATGAAACGATGTCCATTAGAAGCAGTAGGTTTAATCTCTCCGATCATATCAATGCCCCACATTGCAAAGGGCCACGGGGCTGTCAACACGTTCAATGGAGCAGGAGGCACATGTACTTTATCCGCATAGATCTGACACTTGTGACAAGTTCTGGAGTGATGGTGGCAATCAGCTTCCATGGTAGACCAATAATACCCTGATCTCAGAATCTTCTTGGCCATTGTATGTCCACTAGAGTGAGTCCCAAAAATACCGTCATGCATGTCTTCCATAATCTTTTCTGCTTCCTTTTTATCCACACAGCGAAGCAAAGTCGAATCATGATTACGTTTGTATAATACTCCATTACTCAGAAAGAATTTAGCGGAGAACTTCCTCAGGAATTTTCTGTCGTTGATGGACGCCCCTTCAGGGTATTCCTGAGCTTCTAAATATCTTTTTACTTCGTGGAACCAAGGTTTCTCTTCTACTTCATCAGCGTTAAGTTCATAACAATATGCTGGTTCATCTAATCGTTAAATGGTGATCATGGGAGCTTCATTTTCCCATCTGACTCTGAACATAGATGACATGGTAGCCAATGCGTCTGCCAACTGATTCTCTTCTCGTGGGATATGTTCGAATGTAATCTCCTCAAAGTATGGGATTAATGTCAACACCCGCTCTCGATAAGGGATGAGATTCGGATGTTTAGTGTCCCATTCTCCTTTGATCTGACTGATTACCAAAGCTGAGTCTCCATACACACTCAAAAACTCGATTCTCAGGTCTATAGCAGCTCTGAGTCCCAAAATACATGCTTCATACTCGGCCATATTGTTGGTACAATCAAAACATAGTCTAGCAGTGAAAGGCGTATGGCAACCCTTGGGGGAAATGATTACAACCCCAACACCATTGCCCAATGCATTAGAAGATCCATCAAAAACCATAGTCCATCGGGATCCCAGTTCGGGTCCTTCATCCGGTCCAGGTTCTTCATAATCAGTAACAAGCATGACATCCTCATCTGGGAACTCAAAATTCATAGATTGGTAATCATCCACTGCTTGATGAGCCAAATGATCGGCTAGCACGCTTCCTTTGATTGCTTTCTGGGTAGTATACTGGATATCATACTCTGTTAAAATCATCTGCCATCTTGCTATTCTTCCGGAGAGGGCAGGTTTCTCAAATATGTATTTGATAGGATCCATCTTAGAAATCAACAAAGTGGTATGATTCAACATATACTGTCTTAGTCGGCGAGTAGCCCAGGCCAAAGCACATCAAGTTCTCTCGAGCAGTGAGTATCTTGTTTCACAGTCGGTAAACTTTTTGCTAAGGTAGTATATGGCATGCTCTTTTCGACCAGACTCGTCATGTTGCCCCAACACACACCCCATTGAATTTTCTAACACGGTTAAATACATAATTAGAGGTCTTCCTTCAACTGGTGGCACCAGAATTGGAGGTTCTTGGAGATACTTCTTGATTTTGTCAAAAGCTTCTTGACACTCATCATTCCATATCATCTCTTGATTTTTCCTTAGTAGTTTGAAGATGGGTTTGCAGGTAGCAGTCAAATGGGAAATAAATCGGGCAATGTAGTTCAAACGTCCCAAGAAACCTCTGACTTCTTTATCCGTACGGGGAACTGGCATCTCTCGAATAGCTCTCACCTTGGCCGGGTCAACCTCAATTCCTTTACCACTGACAATAAAGCCCAAAAGTTTACCGGATCTTACTCCAAAGGTGCATTTGTTCGGGTTCAATCTCAACTTGTATTTCTTCAACCTCTCAAATAGTTTGTATAAATGATCGAGATGTTCTTCTTCAGTATGAGATCTGGCTATCATGTCATCCACATATACCTCTATTTCGTGATGGATCATGTCATGGAACAACACTACCATAGCACGCTGGTATGTTGCCCCTGCATTCTTTAAACCGAATGGCATTACTTTGTAACAGAAAGTGCCCCATTGCGTCACAAACGTAGTTTTTTCCATGTCTTCAGGTGCCATCTTAATCTGGTTATAACCCGAGAATCCATCCATGAATGAGAATACCTTATGTTGAGCGGTGTTATCTACCAGAACATCAATGTGCGGAAGTGGAAAGTCATCTTTGGGACTCGCTTTATTCAAATCTCTGTAATCTACACACATTCGCACCTTACCATCCTTCTTTGGCACTGGTACCACATTAGCAACCCATTGAGGATAAGAAGTAACAACCAGAAAACCTGCATCAAATTGTTTCATAACCTCGGCTTTGATTTTCTCAGACATTTCAGGACGCATGCGGCGAACCTTTTGCTTAACAGGACGACAATCTTCCTTCATCGGCAAACGATGCACTACTATATCAGTATCCAGTCCTGGCATGTCTTCGTAAGACCAAGCAAAAATCTCTACATAGTCATGTAACATCTGAATCAACCTTTCTTTGATACTGTTTTCCAAACCTGCTCCTATTTTGACTTCTTTCTTGTCTACTTCGGTGCCCAGATTTACAATTTCAATTGATTCCTCATGCGGCTGTATAGACTTTTCTTCTTGCAGTACCAGTCTGGCAAGCTCTTCAGGTACTTCACAATCTTCCTCACTTCCATCCTCGGCTTGGTAGATCGGATTTTCAAAGTCATAATGAACAGTAGTAGAACTATTATCGACAGGATCCAGGGTGGGTATGGATCTGCAATTTGTTACGTGAGTGTGTGTAAGAAAACATAGCTTGTTTGAAAGATGACGGGAAAGATAAAGAGGGCAATATTTGAATGCAAAACGTCCATTGATTTATTGAATGTGAATATGCTTATGAAGATGACAAAACCCTTAACAAATTAGCTATTGTGCCCCGGGCATAGACACAATGCTTTTAAGAAGTTCAATTGTAAAAAAAAAAAAATTAAAATTTGCAACACTAAAATAGACAATAACCATTACTCATGACTAAAGGAAATCGGGATAGTGTCTTCAGCCTTCCAATTATTGAGTCCGTCACCAATCGTTGGGAAAATCCAGCTATCCAGGTCGCAGTCGCTGTCAGCATCTTCTATAGCATTAATTTGATCTTTGACCATCTTTTCAGAGTTAAATCCCAGACCAGACTTGTCAGACTTGTATGGTACGTTGATCAGTTGACCCCAACCAGTACGACCACCATTTTCGACCACGGCTTGAGCATCTTTCAGAGAAATCATGGCAGGAGGAGCTCGAATAACCTTGGGCACAAGGGGAGTTGGCTTAAGGACAGGACTGGGCGGAGGAACCACTTCAAATGACTGAGACGGGGTCTCAAAGAATTCACCATCCATCTCGACGTATCTGAAGGTATGCACACTACTGACAATATACTCTTCTTCTCCACACACAGTGACGACCTTACCCTCTATTGGATACCTCAGCTTTTGATGGAGAGATGAAGCTACAGCACTTGCCCCATGAATCCAAGGGCGTCCCAGCAAGCAGGAATAGGCAGGACGAATGTTCATTACGTGAAAGATAGTGTTGAAGACTTGAGGTCCTATCTTGATGGGGAAAACCACTTCACCATGGACAACACTCTTCGCACCATCGTAAGCACGCACCACAATGTCACTAGGCTTTAGTTCAATGCTTTTACAATCAAGTTTATCGAGCACAGCTGTCGGCAGCACATTCAAAGAAGAGCCGTTGTCGATCAATACGTGAGATAAGGTGATCCCCTCACACTCAATGGAGATATGCAGAGCTCTATTGTGATTCTTTCCTGCTGGTGTCAGGTCAGCATCGGAAAAGCCTAGGCCATTGTCAACAGTCAAGTTGGCCACATAGTTTTCGAACTGATCGACAGATGTCTCCTGAGGTACATGAGCAGTCTTCAAGAATTTTATCAACGCTTTGGCATGAGATTCAGAAGATAATAACAAGGATAACATCGAGATCTTAGACGGAGTATGCCCCAGCTGTTCTACCACATCAAAATCACTCTTACGGATGATTTTCAGCATTTCCTCCACTTCCTGCTTGGCAACATCTTCGGTAGTAACTTCGACCGGTGTCTTCGACTGAGCAGGGTTGATCGCTGGTTCCTTTCCTCGAATTTCAGGGGCGGGAGGTGAGATTTCTGGAGAGAAGATCCTTCCACTTCGAGTAATTTTACTAGTCCCAACAATGTCATTAGGATTAGCAGAATTACCAACTTGCTTCACGCCATGGATGTAAACATCACCTCCATAATTCCACGGAATGGCTTTGCTTGAGGAATACGGTACTGGGCCAGGTGCAGTAATGATTAGGGGAGCTACCTTGGGCTCAGCAGTAATCTTCACAGATACTCTAGTAGCGGTAATCTTCACTGGAACTTTGGACCTAGCAATCACAGATATTTCTTCAACAACGTTTTCCACCTTAGGAATCCTTTCAAAGAGAATTGTACGATTATCCATCAGCCGTTGAATACCATTCCTCAATTTCAGGCAACCATTGGGTCGGAGTACACAAAGATCGCAACTTTCAGCACAACCTGGAAATAAACCAGCTTGCAATAAATTCTTCTTGATGGTCAAGAGAGGAGACACTAAGTCGGCTACATTAGCAACGTGAGAATTGTCATCCACAGAATTAACAGTCTTGTCATGGTTAGGCATAGGAGCAGTGATGACATTAGGAGTCTCCGGAGGATCAAATTCAATTTCCCCAGCATCGATCATATCCTGAATCTTATTCTTCAACAACCAGCAATCGTTTGTATCATGCCCGGGGCTATCGGAGTGATACGCACACCTGGCATTGGGATTATAACGGGGAGAAGTAGTGTTGAGATTTGCAGGAGGGCTTCTGAGAGTAATTAAATTTGCCTTTAGCATACCCTGCAGTGCTTGCGCTAAAGTCATATTGATTTTGGTAAACTGCCTTCTTGGCCTGTCTTGTCTGTGCTGGAAGTTTTGAGCTGGCGGGGCTGCAATTGTAACTGCTCCGATGGTATGGTCACGTCTTTTCTTGTTATGACCCCTTTCACCATACACAGCATTTGACTCATTCTTTCCCTGATGGGGCTTTCTGGCGCTTGCAGAGGTAGCTGCCTGTATCTTTCCACTTCGAATACCGCTTTCAACACGTTCACCCGTCAATATAAGGTCAGTGAAACCTGATGAAGAACTTCCCAGTAGATGGCTGTAGAATGGACCAGTCAGTGTACTCATGAACATGTCCACTAATTCTCGATCAGTCATAGGGGGTTTGACTCTGCCAGCCAAATCTCTCCATTTTTAAGCATATTCTTTGAAGCTTTCTTTAGAGCCCATAGTCATATTCTGCAACTGTAGTCGAGTAGGCGCCAATTCAGAATTGTACTGGTAGTGCTTGTAGAAAGTTGTCGCTAAATCAGTCCAGGTGCGGATGTTAGAGCTCTCGAGCTGATAATACCACTCCAACTGTGTGCCAGACAGGCTCTCCTGGAAGAAATGGATCCATAGTTTCCTATCAGTGGTATACGACTGAATCTTTCTCACATAAGCTCTCAGATGCATCTGAGGACAAGACGCACCATCATACTTAATGAAAGTGGGGATCTTGAATTTGCGAGGAATGACCACATCAGAGACCAGTCCCAAGCTTTCGAAATCCAGACCGGGCGCCTTCTGACCCTCCATAGCTAGCATGCGTTCTTCCAACAACTTGTACTTATCCTCTTTTGGAGAGTACTGTTCATCTTCATAATCTTCATCGTCGTCCTCCTGGTTGAGAGGATCAGCATTCTCATCTTCCGAATCATTTTCTGTCTCCTCTTCTTGATCCTTCGGAAGTCTAATCTTGACTCCTGCAGCCTGTCCTTTAAGCCTTCTTCTCGGGTTAATGTAACTCACAGGTTTCTTGTCTTTCTTCTTCTCGAGCAAGAGAGCCTTCAGTTCCTCCTGCCCCTTGGATAAGTTCAAGATCATCTCCTGGAATTGAGCATTCTGAGCTTGGAGATCTTTGACAGTTTGTTCGAGAGCCATTTTTCTGTTTGGAGGAAAACTGTGAGAACATTGATCCCTTTAGAGTACCTGTTATGCAATGCTATGCAATGTATGAAATGTTTTCAATGTTTAAAGTCCTTGAAATGGTTAGTACAATGCCATGATGTCATGATGTTATGATGTTAAGTAAATAACAAGCACAAGCAAGTCACACAACAATTATTCCTAAGTTTTAAGGCTTGCATGAGTTCCATAGGTAAGTACCCTCCCCACTGAAGTTTGGTTGGTTCAACCTGTCCTAGAATAGTAACCGGGTTCTAAAAGGATCTCCAATCATTGACCTTCCTTTAAGTTCACTTCAGTGCAACACCAAGTGGTTGACCAAAGCTTCCCTAAAGCCCAATCTCAAAGAGTGTAGTATCGAGTCTCAACCAACCCCAGTCGGAACCGAAGTCAGTTATCTCACTACTTTCTAATGGCTAGGATGAGTCAATTAGGGTTCTAAAGGTCTGGTTAATGCTTTGATGACACCACGCAGACGCCAAATTTCTCCTCAAGTAAACATGAGGAACATCAGGACATCCAAAGTGTCACATTAACCGTAGCCATCATTTTAACCATTCCAGTATACGCCGGATAGTCGCGATGATCTCTTGCTACTTACCTAAGGTACACTAGATCCGGGTGTAGGATCTTTCACTCAAGCATAAAATACCTAAGCAATCCCTTAAAAGTAAATCAGACAATTCAAATAAGTGATCTTTTTTTTTTTTTTTTAAGGAAACCTCTCTTTTTAATTATCCCCAGCAGAGTCGCCAGTTCTGTCATACGGTGAACTGACTTTGTGTGTTTTTGCTCTGGAAAGCAAATGTCGCGGATAGCAAGAGTCGCCACCGACTTTTCTTTTATCCAATAAGGAAAGGTGGAAAAGAACAGGAAAGACCTTAATTAGATTTTGGGTTCGGGAGGTACATTATACAAAGGGAAGGTGTTAGCACCCTTTGTATCCATGGTTATCCATGGGCTCTTAATTGCTTGATCACTTATGTTATTTTTTCTTGTCTGAAAAAGTGTTCGTGAATTGTTTAGAAAATGTTTTGAAAAGAGAATTTAACTTTGTAATGATTCTTGTATGAATGTATACAAAGTGGTTATCTCGTTTAGTTTTGAAAGTTGTTTAGAAAAATATAACTCGGTAATGATTCTAGTATGAATGTATACCAAGTGGTGATTTTCTAAAAGATGTTTTGAAAGGTGTGGGGTGTGAAAAATATTTTAGGTTGTGAGTCAGCAATTAAGGGTTATACCTACCCAAGGCCTTTATGGGCATTTCCTATCCTTATGAGGGTAAAACTGTCCTTACTATTGAGAAGTAAGTAGTTTTATCCTTTGGATGTAAAAGGGACATCGTAGGGTCATCGATTGGTCATTGAAGGCAACATTTGTAAGGATACCTTAGCATTCGAAGGGACAATCATCATTTAACCGTAGGCTACAACGAAGGGTCATCGAGGGACAAAATCATATATTCGCAGGCAACATCCGAGGGACTATGATTTATTTTATAGGGACATGACGATTTAATCGAAGGGTCTTTGCTAAGTGTATCTCCACATTCGCGGGACGTGACCATAATACCGTAATATCGTAAGGCAACAAAGAGAGGTCCAAAATCACATATTCAAAGGCAATATTTTACAATCGATTAGGTAGTTGTAATCAATTATGTAATTAGGTCCATATTATAATCAATTAGGCAATTCCAAATATGTCTCCATAAGGGTATCCCACAAATAAAGTGGAATACCTAGCAGACCGTTTCTTCGGGAGTATGTAAGCCCTTACAAGATTCAGCAAACATGTTAGAATATCGAGACAAAGTGCAATTGAGAATTGCACTGCAAAAGAAACACAACAGTAGTAATAATGCATGGTTATAATGAATCGGATCAGGTCGGCACAAAGCAGAACAGAAAAATTTAGCGACTGTCACGTTCGCTCCTGCCTCGCCTAGCGAAGGCTTAGCGAGTGTTCGCTACATGCTCTCTTAGCGATGTGCTAGCGAGCGGCTACGGGTTTTGAGTTTGATAGCAGTACAATTTCCGGAATTCCGAACCCTATGGCATTCAATTACAGAAATAACATGGTCAAACATTCAGGATATTCAGGCATACTTAAACTCACATGCAAAATCTAATGACATATCCAAAAATTCAGTCATGATGCATTATGTATTTAGAGATTACAGGTTGGAAGCATAAAACAGTAGTGATGCGCAAACCTGTTTGCAATTGAATTGCAACGTTGAATTGGCAGATCACTTTTGGTATCGGATTGAGTTGGGCGGAGGTAACCTTTGTGCAGATGAGTTGCCTTCAGAGTTTGATTGCTAGGGTTCCGGTTCGTCCGCCTCTTTCCCGTTTTCCTTCCGTTTTCGTTCTCTTTTTCTCACTGAAGTTGTGGTATTTATAATGCTCTTTTTATGACCTAATGGGCTCAGAATGAAGCCCAGAATTTTCTGGTATTCGCAAGCTTCGCTAGGCGAGTGGCGTAGCAAAGGGTTCGCTAGGCGAAGGAATTGCTCGCCTAGCGAGCAAACCAGTTTAGGCCATTTTCTGGATTTTGTCATCTGTGTGCTGGGTCCTTGTTCTTTTAAGATCAATGCCTTGAAAAATAAGTTGGAGTGCCTTAGAAGTGCCTTGTAATATTAACGGGCAAATTTTGGGGTATGACAAGAGGCAATGTTTGTGCTTGTTTATTTTTGTCCCCAAGCAGGAAAAGACCTTTGTTAAGGCAATTGGCAGACACAAGAGATGTGCAATCCATCTCCTGCTATTCTGTTGAGTCATCCCTTGGCTCACATCACATGTTGATGCCTTGTGGACATTAACCCCAAGATCTATGTTGAGTCAGTGTCATAAGTGTAGAAGGGTTCCCACTTTCTGGACCCACACTTCATTGTCTGAAGCTCTCCCTGACCAGGGATAAGAGCTGTGAAGTCTAATCTTCACTCACCTTTCATCAGCTTCACCTTGACTCTCAATGGCAAGGTTAAGAGCTAACACCACCCTGATACAGTTGGCTTGCTCTTGCAGCCTAACCTTTGTTTGAGCCCCACTTGGTGTGTATATAGTGTGTGCTATTTGTGATTGTTTGCTTTGATTTTGCCTGTGCTTAGGTTTAGCTTGCTCCCTGTGCAAGTTAGATAACAACCTTGACTTAGGGATGATTTTGCATGATAACATCTAGGCTCGAGTTAGTCTCCCTAGTTGTGTCTCCCTCTGTTATCTGGTTAGGCTAGTCTTTTGTCCCTGCGTAGGGGAACTACGTCGCCCTGATCCTCATACCAGATGAGGTACGTAGGTAGGAGATGAGCTGATCTCTCCGGGCGCCCGTTTGTTTTGTCTTTGTGTGCGTTAGGAGATGGATGTAAGACCAGCGATTGGCATTCCGTATCCTCTTGTTGTGTGCTCGGAGTCCGGTATAAGTCCATCAATTGGCACCTGGTTTCCGGTGTGGGTGTGTTTTGGTTCGGAATCTGATATAAGTCCAGCGATTGGCATTCGGATTCCACGTTTGCCTGTGTGGTTTTGTTTGGCGTGCGTTAGCTGAGCTACGAGTGCTCTGATTCTTCTTTAGTCCGAGAAGATACGTATGCATAGGATGCGACATCCTAGCGAGCATGTTTTCCCCTAGTCCGAACTACTTCGACTTTGATGTCTATGCTTGATAGACTAAGTAGGCCCAGGATGCGATATCCTGTCGAGTCCTGTTTTGTTTGTTTTCCTGTGTCTCTTTCAGCCAGTGTGTGTTTGTGTGTGAGCAGTATTTTTGCAACCATATTCCTTCCTTTTGTGCGTGGATCCCGTCGAGTACTACGGATGCGTAGGGGTGCTAATACCTTCCCTTCGCATAACCGACTCCCGATCCCATTCTCTTTGGTCACGAGACCATGTCTTTCCCAGGTTTACTTCGAGCGTTTCCTTTCCCTCTTTTGGGATAAATAACGCACGGTGGCGGCTCTGTTGTTTTTGTTTCCCGCCGGTTTTTCGCGTAATGCGACAGCTGGCGACTCTGCTGGGGAATCATAGAGAAGTTGACCTCTTGCTGGTCCATCTTCCCTAAGCGAGTCAGTCCTAGCGCTCTCTAGGTTAGGGTTTTGGTTGCTGCTTACTGTTGTTTATTGCATTCATTTATTTATTGTTTGCATTTATTGTGTGCATTAATGTTTGCATTCATTCATATTCATCTGTGCTGGTTGTGCTGTGTTCTCTCTGTTTGGGGTGGGAGTTACTCGAGGTAAAAGGCCCAATACCCAGGCTATGAGTGAAATCTAGGAAACCTAGGAATAGAGTGATTCATGGGAAGCGGGTGGTATGCGCCACTTAGCGGAACATTGATATCACGAGCAGTTCAGACTCTGATGGGGCATTATCGGTGCATACATCGGGTGTGCACAGGATGATATTCTTGAAAGGGTTGTTTATCCTGCGTTTCTCTCGACCTTACCCTGGCCTAGATGACACCCGTGAGTGGGGAGGGAATGATCATTATTACAGGTACTGTAGCAGACTTGTTGGTGACTTGTTGGTGAATCTGAGTACTGATGGTGACTTTGGTTCAGATGAACTTGTGGGTACTTACTTTTGTCACGCCGGAATTCTGTCCGTGATATCTATCAGCGGGTTCCGTTTATTTCGGATCCCCGGGTTGAATTTGAGAGTACTCGTTCAGAAGATCTGGTTGTCATCCGTTCAGCGGATGTTCCTGTGATGATAGAGATGTAATCTCCGGTTCCGTTTATTTCGGAACTCCCCAAGTCGGATTTATGGTGACTTAGTCCCTCAGATGACTGTGACTGGTTCAGAGACTTGATGGGTCTTCAGATGACTTGGCGGCATAGTGACCTGCATTCATGCATTTGCATCATCATCACTTCGCATTCATCTGCATTCAGCTCATGTCTACCCGTACTCAGGGTCCATTTTTGATTAAGATTCTGGTTGAGAGACATCCAGATGTCAGAATGTTGTTGAGGAAAAATTATTTGTCTCAGTGACGCTAGAATCAAGGGACAGAATATTCCTGGTACGGATAGACATTGCATGTGTGAGTCATACTAACCCATTTGCTGTTTTGTAGGTGTCAACCGGTGCGCATAGCTCTTCTGTTTAGGATGGATACACCCAGCGCCGACATCCTTGAACTGAAAGAGATGATGAGGGAGTTGTTCAGTGTTGTGCAAGGGCTTGCCTTGGGGCAGAAAGCCATGGATGAAAGATTGGACAAGATTGAGAAGTGGCTGATGGTGGAGAAAGTTCAGGGAAAGGCTCCGTCATCCGAAGTAACAAATCCTTCTGGCACTGTAGTAAAAGAACCCTCTAGCAGCGGTCTGCTCAAGAAGGAGGCTGAGTCAAGTGGTGTGCCAGCAAAGAAAGAACGCGGTAAGGATCGTTATCACCCTTATGCTGCCACTGTAATCACTCCTGTCGGTAATCCATCCGTACAACCGCAACAACTGCCACCTCAACAGAAAGCACCGAAAGCTAAGAGCCAGGTGAAGAAGAAGAAGGAGGATCGTCAGTTTGAGGAGCCACCTGTGACTTATACCCTTTTGTTCCAAAGGTTGAGGGATTTGGGGTTAGTCCGGCCAAGGATATTGATTCCCATAGAACGACAGCGAAGGCCTGCACACTATGATGAGAATGCCAGGTGCGAGTTCCATTCTAGGGCACCCGGACACAACATTGAGGGTTGTAGAGCTTTTAAGCATGTCGTCCAGGACATGGTGGACTCTAAGACCATCAGCTTGGCACAGATCATGGATGGGAATGTCAACCCCGTACCCAGGCAAAGCCCTATAAAGGTGAAGATGGTGAAAAAGAACAAGAGAGGAATGAAGGTGACTGAGGAGGAGCAGTTGAAGATTCCAATGTCTGTGGTCCCAAAACCTCTGATGCAGGATGGAGCTTTCCCTATTGTTGATATTTGTTGTGCGACCGTCACCATAGAGGGGTGTGTATTGATGAGAGACACGACCCAGAAGATGATAGAAGTGGAAATGGACATTGGAAAAGTTGAAACACCGAGTCAAGCAATTGAAACCGTCAAGGTGGAGAGCGCTCTTGTTGCTGAGAAAGAGAAGAAGCTATCCATTTATTCTTATAAACAGGCCCTAGAGGTGGTGAAGAACCAAGAGGCCCAAGGCTGGGGGAGGATCATTGATATTGTGGTAAAAGCAGACATGTTTGGGGTCGGTTATCAGCCGGATCAAAAGCCGTCTAGACAAAACAGAGGACGTCGTCCACCGTACACCTTTGTCAGTGCAGGGATGCTGGATCCTGATCATGCTTGTTCAGTGAGTGAAGAGATCGACCATGACCGCGAGCTCGAGTTGTGGATAAAGTCGTGCGTACCAGGCAACTGGAAGGCCTCAAAAAGCATCACTGTCGCTCATCCTGAAGTGTAGTATTTCTGTTTTTCAATTTTTGTTTGCATGAAAGCCATACGTTTTGCCCGAAACGTAATGGTCCATTGTAAGGGTCATCTCATGTGTTTCATTATGCAACATTTTGCATCAGTAATAAATGGATGTTTTCATGATTAAAAGCAGTGTTCCCTGTTTTTCAATTGTTTTTGCAGTTTTAAAAATAAAAATGGCGATGTTTATTTTCATTTTTCTTTCCTTTTGATTTATTTGGTTCTGACCTCAAAAGTGACTTTTCTCCTGATCTCATTGATAACAATTTGGTTACACTTCTGTATGACCTCGACAATCCACTTTATCATGCCGAAGAATAAGGCGAAGAAGATTGTGATCTGCTGGAATTAGCCAGGTTGTTGAAACAGGAGGAGAAGGTGATTCAACCGCACGAGGAGCGATTCAAGATTGTTATTCCAGGCACCGCCGAGGTCGGAAAGGAAGTGAAAGATGGAGCCGCTTCAGAGGCAAATGTCAAGAGCAGAATGGTAGCCCTGTTGAAAGAGCATGTGGATACCTTCGCCTGGTCATGTCAGGATATGCCAGGGTCGGATACCGATGTCGTTGTGCACGAGCTACCATGGAGAGAAAACTGTCCTCTAATGAAGCAGAACGCCGGTGCCACGTATCAGAGTGACTTTGTTTCATGATATGATTCATCGTGGAATCAAATGCTATGTTGATATGATAGCAAAGTCCCAAGCAGAAAAAGGGCATCTGGTGAATCCGGGGCAAGTCGTTTGACCGGGTTGAGACAACTCAGACTGAGGTTGAGTCCGAATCAGTGCACTTGTGGAATGCTGTCCGGTGAGTTGCCGAGGCTTATCGAGAACTGAAGAGGAGTCGAGGTCGATCCTGCAAGAAAAAAAAACAAAAACAAAAAAAATAAAAAAAAATAAAAAAAAGAAGAAAAGGAGAAAATAAAAAGAAAAGAAAAAGCAATACCAGAAATGCCTGAACCGAAAAAGAGATCAAACGGTCAGGTAGATAATAATTGCCAAGGGGCATTGAAAGATAAAAGAATAAGTTGCAGGAACCTCTGATTCTGATGCCTCCCGTGGAAGGAACAACTGTTAATCCGGTACCTGACAGCCCTCGAGGGGTCTATGAGATGCGTATTGTGTCAGCATGACGAGTCTTGTCGAAAAGAGCATGCAATTTACCTTGGCAAAAAGTTTGTCGACTGTGAAACAGTACACTCACTGCTCGAAAAACTTGATGTACTTTGGCATAGGCTGCTCGCCGACTGAGACAGTATGCTGGTTCATACCATTTTGTGGATGTCCAAGATGGATCCGATCAAGTATACGGTTGAGAAGCTAGCATTGACCGGACGGGTTGCAAGATGGAAAGTAATTCTAACTGATTCGTGGCATACAGTATACCATTGAGGATTATCAACCAAGGAAGTTTGAGTTCCCTGATGAGGACATCTCGAGGTCCTCAAATCGAAAGATTGTGAGGAACCGATCCCGGAGGAGGGGCCTGACCCTGAATCTGAACGAATTCTGATGTCTGATGGGGAGTTTAAGGTGAATGAGCTGGTGTGTCCCAGATAACCTTTGAATACACCAACGTTGGTGGCTGAGTACAAAGTTTGTGTCCCGAGTACTAAACCTTGATGCGTACGCCTACTGGGGAAACGCCGCATTCGCCTGTGTATGGGATAAAAGTGGTATTACTTACCGAAGCCTAGAGCCCATTGTGGAGAGTCTTGATGGATGAGAAATTAGAAAAGGCTGAATGGATAAGGACTCGGTGACGCATGGAAGCCTGACTGAGGAAAAGAGGCTGACAGTTACTCGTCATGGGGCAGTTGTACCGAGTGAATGAAGCGTGTTGTTAACCGAAAAGTGCGACCTCGTGCATCCCACGTGGGAGAGCTGGTATTGAAAAGGATCCTTCCTCCTCAACGATCGTAGGGGAAAGTGGACACCCAATCATGAATCCCCAGCATGGTCAAAAAGGTTTTCTCCGACAAAGCCTTGTTGCTGACGACCATGAGTGGCGAGGATTTTCCATCCCCTGCAGATGCGGACGCAGTTAAAAGATACTTCGTGAAAAGAGACCCGCTGGACAAAAAGAATAAAAGAGTCCAGGCAACAAAGGGGCATCCCGGCGAACCGAAAAAAAAGAAGAGAAAAGGTTCGGGCAAAAGTTAGGGATAATAAAAGAAAAGAACTGTACACCCGGCAAGTCGAAAACCCCACAAGGGCGGCTTGGGCAAAAAAGGGTATCCCGGTGGACTGAAACCCGAAAGGGCGGTCCAGGAAAAAGAGGGATTGAAACGAACAACTGCGTCCAGCATGATCGTTTGTGCCTTGGATATAACAGGGATAATCCCCGACAGAGATCGATCGGAAGCGTCTTGTTCAGAAGACAGAAAGTGCGGAAAGTCTTGGGGACATATGGGGTGTAACCGAGTTGGAACCCGATGAGACCACGGTTTCACATTGCCATTAGGATAGATTTTTTCCTTTTATGTGCAATCACCTCTTTTCAGGGTTTGCTTCCTGTGTGTTGCTCGGTTTTTGAGCCGTCTTTTTCAGTCAGTAAAATGCGTGTTCAGTCAAATAGTTTTGTTTTTGTTTTCATTACCGCTTTGATTGCGAAAACATCCATTTATTTTTGATAAGAATACTTGCATTCTGTAACATGGAGATCCCTTCCGATGCATGCTTATAAGATTGGAATCTGAAAATCTTATTTGGAAGTTTGAGTGACCTAGGTGTTGAAATATTGGCACGCCTGGGGCACGCTTTTATCTGACGATCTCTTGTGTAGGTACTGTTAGATATCTTCACTCACTCGAAGGTTGTGATATAGAATATTTTGACAAAAGATCCCCACAGAGTCCAACCAAGGGCAAGGGATGGACGAACAGTGAAGGGACGGCGAAGGATTACGACGACGATCCTGGAGGGTTAACCGAGAAGACTCTTCAAAGTCCGAGGTCTGGGAAGATTTGTATGAATCCCAGAAGTTCGATCTCCGCGGAGTATGGAGGAGTCAGGAATACAAGGTGATGAATCAGAAAAGTCCAGATGAGTTTGGGAGTTCTCAAAAGTGGGAAGTCAACACTGTGGTTGGAAGATGAATGCCAGTGTTCGACGAGTCGACGGGTGTTCCGTGTCCAATAGGCCGTATCTCCCAAGTGGGTCTGAAAGTGTTATTTCCCTAGCCGATTCGAGATCGGTGTCTCCTCAGCAAGCCTGAAGGTTGCCATGTCCCCCAGTGGGAGTATCAGTGGGTGGTTCGTTTCTCGGGGTTGAGGACGTATCCCCAGCGTGGTGGTGAATGCTTACCCCCTGCGAAGTTGTGGAGGTCTACCTCCAGTGTGGCCTAGCATATTATTTCCTCGGCAGAGTGGTGCAGGCCTCTCTCTAACAGAGTTATGCATTCCCCCATCAGGGTGTGGGGTGTTTTCCCCTAGTGGATCTCCGTAGCAAAGGGTTTGTGTTGATGGTTTTCCCCTAGCAAGGTCCCCGAGCGGACCGAGTCCGGCGAAATCGTCCCCAGTAGAGGTAAACATTTGTTGCCTCCCCTAGCAGGGTAATCCCAAGTAGTTCGGGTTCGATCGAGTTCATCCCTAGCAAGGGTTGTCTTTCCCCAGCAGGGTGAAAATTGACGTGGTGTTGAAATCTTCAGCAGAGTTCCTGGAGCTCCCCGGTGTTGTCTCTGGAGGAGACATGTTTTTATGCATTCATCATTTAGATAAGCATAGCGTATTGCATCATTAATGCGTAGCATTTCCATGATCATGGGGCATTGCGCTAAAAACTCATGCATCAACATTGCAAACATATCCATTAGCCCTAAGCCGTGGTGACCACCCGAATTGGGTTGTTGGAAAGAGTTTAGCCTCGCGCTTTTGGATTGATTTCAGAATTGGGTTCCCCAGCAGGGTGGAAAGGTGTTTTCCCAACAAGTGACTCCGCAAGTGAGCGGGTATTCCCAGTAGTGTTACTCCCCAGAATTGGTAGCATCTTGCAAGCTTGGTTTTTTCCCCTAGCAGATGTGGGTGTGTTTGATCTCTCCATATAGAGTCGACCCCTTAAGCAGAGAGTGTCTGTCATTTCCTTCTGCGCTCCCCACGAGTTGTATCCTCGTGGATGACGGTTGTTTCCGTTCCCTCCCTACATACCTAACGGGATGGGTTTTCCCTATCGAGTTCTTTCCTCGTTAGGATGAGTCTTGATTCAGTATGCCTTTTTGGATCGATCCTGAATTGGCTTCCTTGGGCTGTCTCTTGTGCTTCCCTGTGGTATAAATGAATAGTTGCTCACTAACCGGCAATCATTTATCTTATCCTCAGCAGATTTTGGTGGCCTCTGCCTACAAACCAGCAGTTGTAAGTCCTATCTTTGTGGTCTTCTACCTACTATCCGGTAGATGTGAATTCTCTTTTCTCCCCTTTGTGGAGTCTACCCTTGTGCTCATCCTAGTGATGACGGTTACTGTTCCGTGGTTTTCTACCTACTAACCGGTAGATGTAATCCCCTCTTTGTGGTTATCATTATCCAGTCGGTATTGATATTCCTTTCCCCTTTCGGATATTTGCTCCAAGTCAGCAACCTTATCCCCAGCGAGTGTTTAGCCTTGCCCTGACATATATAGATGTCATCTTGTGATACCAGTCAATGTAATGTCAGCACCCGCGTATGTTCTTTCTTTGGTGTCGGTCAACACCATCTTTCGGTGTACACATCGAGTATTTCCCAGTCATTCGTTAATGTCTGGTCTTCTGTTGGTGTCCGTAAACATCATCTTTTGATGTTCGTAATACCCTTACTCTTCCCCAGAAGTAATCCTCCTCTCCGTTGGTGTCGATAAACGTCGAGTTTTTCCCAATCGTCCGTTGACGTTTGGTTGAGTCTTGTTCTCTCTCCCCAGTAGGAGTTACCTCTCCGTTGGTTTCGATATACGTTGAGTTTTTCCTATGCGTCCGATGACGTATAGTTGCTTATTCCCCACAGATCATTAGTTAATGGTTGTTGATTCCCCAGAGCTACCTCTCCGTTGGTTTCGATGAACGTCGAGTTTTTCCCGATTGTCTGTCGACGGTTGTTGGTGATATATTTCCCCATGCAGAGTTACCTCTCCGTTGGTCTCGGTAAACGTTGAGTTTTTCTCATTCGTCCGTTGACGTCTGATTGTGTATCCTATTCCCCAGTCATTCGTTAATATCTGGTTGCTTCCTAGCCAGAATCCCCAGTAGAGTCGTCGGTGGGCGTCCTATTCAGTTTCCGGTTGTCATCCCCCTTCCTTAGTGAAGTGGCTTCTCCTCTCCGTTGGTGTCGATAAACGTCGAGTTTTTCCTAGTTATCCGTTGATAACTAGTTGTATCCCTTTCACCTCAGATTCTCCTCTCCGTTGGTGTCGATAAACGTCGAGTTTTTCCTAGTTATCCGTTGATATCTAGTTGTATTTTCCTCAGATTCTCCTTCTCTATTGGTGTCGATAAACGTCGAGCTTCCCCGTTCGTCCGTTGACGTCTGGTCGAGTTTCCTCCTTCTCCGTTGGTGTCGATAAACGTCGAGCTTCTCCCGTTCGTCCGTTGACGTCTGGTCGAGTCTTCCCATTCATCCGTTGATGTCTGGTTACCTCTCCGTTGGTTTCGATAAACGTCGAGTTTTTCCTAGTTGTCCGTTGACGTCTAGATGTATTTTCTCCAGTCGTTCGTTAATGCCTGGTTACCTCTCCGTTGGTTTCGGTAAACGTTGAGTTTTTCCAAGGCGTCCGTTGACGTTTAGTGGTATAATCCCCGCAGGTCATCCTTTGATGTCTGTTCTCCTTCTCCGTTGGTGTCGATAAACGTCGAGCTTCTCCCGTTCGTCCGTTGACGTCTGGTCGAGTCTTCCCATTCATCCGTTGATGTCTGGTTACCTCTCCGTTGGTTTCGATAAACGTCGAGTTTTTCCTAGTTGTCCGTTGACGTCTAGATATATTTTCTCCAGTCGTTCGTTAATGCCTGGTTACCTCTCCGTTGGTTTCGGTAAACGTTGAGTTTTTCCTAGGCGTCCGTTGACGTTTAGTGGTATAATCCCCGCAGGTCATCCTTTGATGTCTGTTCTCCTTCTCCTTTGGTGTCGATAAACGTCGAGCTTCTCCCGTTCGTCCGTTGACGTTTGGTCGAGTTTCCTCCTTCTCCGTTGGTGTCGATAAACGTCGAGCTTCTCCCGTTCGTCCGTTGACGTCTGGTCGAGTCTTCCCATTCATCCGTTGATGTCTGGTTACCTCTCCGTTGGTTTCGATAAACGTCGAGTTTTTCCTAGTTGTCCGTTGACGTCTAGATGTATTTTCTCCAGTCGTTCTTTAATGCATGGTTACCTCTCCGTTGGTTTCGGTAAACGTTGAGTTTTTCCTAGGCGTCCGTTGACGTTTAGTGGTATAATCCCCGCAGGTCATCCTTTGATGTCTGTTCTCCTTCTCCGTTGGTGTCGATAAACGTCGAGCTTGTCCCGTTCGTCCGTTGACGTCTGGTCGAGTCTTCCCATTCATCCGTTGATGTCTGGTTACCTCTCCGTTGGTTTCGATAAACGTCGAGTTTTTCCTAGTTGTCCGTTGACGTCGAGAAGTATTTTCTCCAGTCGTTCGTTAATGCCTGATTACCTCTCCGTTGGTTTCGATAAACGTTGAGTTTTTCCTAGGCGTCCGTTGACGTTTAGTGGTATAATCCCCGCAGGTCATCCTTTGATGTCTGTTCTCCTTCTACTTTGGTGTCGATAAACGTCGAGCTTCTCCCGTTCGTCCGTTGACGTCTGGTCGAGTCTTCCCATTCATCCGTTGGTGTCGATAAACATCGAGCTTCTCCCGTTCGTCCGTTGACGTCTGGTCGAGTCTTCCCATTCATCCGTTGATGTCTGGTTACCTCTCCGTTGGTTTCGATAAACGTCGAGTTTTTCCTAGTTGTCCGTTGACGTCTAGATGTATTTTCTCTAGTCGCTTGTTAATGCCTGGTTACCTCTCCGTTGGTTTCGGTAAACGTTGAGTTTTTCCTAGGCGTCCGTTGACGTTTAGTGGTATAATCCCCGCAGGTCATCCTTTGATGTCTGTTCTCCTTCTCCGTTGGTGTCGATAAACGTCGAGCTTCTCCCGTTCGTCCGTTGACGTCTGATCGATTCTTCCCATTCATCCGTTGATGTCTGGTTACCTCTCCGTTGGTTTCGATAAACGTCAAGTTTTTCCTAGTTGTCCGTTGACGTCTAGATGTATTTTCTCCAGTCGTTCGTTAATGCCTGGTTACCTCTCTGTTGGTTTCGGTAAACGTTGAGTTTTTCCTAGGCGTCCGTTGACGTTTAGTGGTATAATCCCCGCAGGTCATCCTTTGATGTCTGTTCTCCTTCTCCGTTGGTGTCGATAAACGTCGAACTTCTCCCGTTCGTCTGTTGACGTCTGGTTGAGTCTTCCCATTCATCCGTTGATGTCTGGTTACCTCTCCGTTGGTTTCGATAAACGTCGAGTTTTTCCTAGTTGTCCGTTGACGTCTAGATGTATTTTCTCCAGTCGTTCGTTAGTGCCTGGTTACCTCTCCGTTGGTTTCGGTAAACGTTGAGTTTTTCCTAGGCGTCCGTTGACGTTTAGTGGTATAATCCCCGCAGGTCATCCTTTGATGTCTGTTCTCCTTCTCCGTTGGTGTCGATAAACGTCGAGCTTCTCCCGTTCGTCCGTTGACGTATGGTCGAGTTTCCTCCTTCTCCGTTGGTGTCGATAAACGTCGAGCTTCTCCCGTTCGTCCGTTGACGTCTGGTCGAGTCTTCCCATTCATCCGTTGATGTCTGGTTACCTCTCCGTTGGTTTGGATAAATGTCGAGTTTTTCCTAGTTGTCCGTTGACGTCTAGATGTATTTTCTCCAGTCGTTCGTTAATGCCTGGTTACCTCTCCGTTGGTTTCGGTAAACGTTGAGTTTTTCCTAGGCGTCCGTTGACGTTTAGTGGTATAATCCCCGCAGGTCATCCTTTGATGTTTGTTCTCCTTCTCCGTTGGTGTCGATAAACGTCGAGCTTCTCCCGTTCGTCCGTTGACGTCTGGTCGAGTCTTCCCATTCATCCGTTGATGTCTGGTTACCTCTCCGTTGGTTTCGATAAACGTCGAGTTTTTCCTAGTTGTCCGTTGACGTCTAGATGTATTTTCTACATTCGTTCGTTAATGCCTGGTTACCTCTCCGTTGGTTTCGGTAAACGTTGAGTTTTTCCTAGGCGTCCGTTGACGTTTAGTGGTATAATCCCTGCAGGTCATCCTTTGATGTCTGTTCTCCTTCTCAGTTGGTGTCGATAAACGTCGAGCTTCTCCCGTTCGTCCGTTGACGTCTGGTCGAGTTTCCTCCTTCTCCGTTGGTGTCGATAAACGTCGAGCTTCTCCCGTTCGTCCGTTGACGTCTGGTTGAGTCTTCCCATTCATCCGTTGATGTCTGGTTACCTCTCTGTTGGTTTCGATAAACGTCGAGTTTTTCCTAGTTGTCCGTTGACGTCTAGATGTATTTTCTCCAGTCGTTCGTTAATGCCTGGTTACCTCTCTGTTGGTTTCGGTAAACGTTGAGTTTTTCCTAGGCGTCCGTTGACGTTTAGTGGTATAATCCCCGCAGGTCATCCTTTGATGTCTGTTCTCCTTCTCCGTTGGTGTCGATAAACGTCGAGCTTCTCCCGTTCGTCCGTTGACGTCCGGTCGAGTCTTCCCGTTCATCCGTTGATGTCTGGTTACCTCTCCGTTGGTCTTGGTAAACGTCGAGTTTTTCCTGGTCGTCCCCAGTAGAGTTACCTCTCCATTGGTTTTGGTAAACGATGAGTTTTTCCCACTATGTCCGCTGACATGTGGTTGTATCTCTTCCAGTCATTCATTAATGTCTGGTTACCTCTCCGTTGGTCTCGGTAAACGTTGAATTTTTCCTAGTTGTCCGTTGGCATCTAGTTGTAATTTCTGTTCCCATTCATTGTCTTGTGATTTCTGGATGTGACTGTACCTTTGAAAAAAAGAAAAATCAAATACCCAATAAATATCAGATCCCAGTGGACGTTTCCGTTGGTGGATCCCCGCATTGTGCAAATTTCTGCGGTTCTTGGTATTCAATCCCTGTTTACCCTGAAAGTCTGACAGTTGTTGCTCTCATCCGTTCGGGTTCCCAGTTGATTGAATAGGGGCAGCTGTAGCACCTCAAATTTGCACCTCCCATTTTATACATTCATTTTCATAATTAGGTCATTAACATTACATAGTCCACTGCATAGCATTGCATTGTCCATTTGCCCAAGTGCAAGTCATCAGACAAGATTAGGTCAACTGGTCAGGAGAATCAGTCAAGCAAGCAAGCATGTGCAATTTCTATTGAGGCAAAACCCTAGGGTTGGTTCAACATGTTCACATGGCCTAGGGATCATTTTGGAGTGATTTGTCCAAAGATTGGATGTTCAGAAGTCATCAGTCAAGCTGGATTTCATCTGAAACCCTAGAAAGTCAACTGTGGTCAACTGTGCCTGAATTCATGGATTTGAAGGTGGGAGATGGTTTGAAAGGCCTCATTCATGTCCATACAAGTCTCATTTGACATTTCAAAGATCAAGATTGAAGAATTTGAGGTCAGATGAAAAGTTTCCAAAAATAGTAAGTGACCTGTAATTTCAAACTGCCAAAAATGGAAAGGTCTTCTCCTCAAATTTACATCATCATACAAGCTTCAAATGGAATTTTGTCCAACATGAAAGTTGAAGATCTTGCTCTCACCTTTCCAAAAAGTCCAAGAACATCCATTTCTCATTTGTGGTTGGCAAGTTATGATCAAATCATTGTCAAGAATTTTTGAACTTCAAAGTGGGATAACTTTCACACCATTTGGCCAAATTGAGTGGGGTTTCTTGCTACAATCTCCATTTGACATGCTCTATCCAAAACATTCATTGCATTTCATCAAAACTCATCACATAAAAATGGCATTTTCAAGGTGAATTGAATTTGAAAAAGAGAAGGAAAAAAGTGACTTTCCAAAATGTGCATTTTCTACACTTCCCACCATTTGAATTTGGTCTAAAATGAAATTTGGAGTGTGTTTGGCAAGAAACTCGTGCACTGTAGCAGCTCATTCCACACATGAGGTCACTTTGGCCATTTTGTACATAAACTTGATTTCACTAATTACCATTACATTTGGCTAATTGAGATTAAGGAATTCACTAATCCATGGTATATAATGTTAATGCTAACTGAATTTCTGATTAACAATTTTTTCATCTCAGATCTAGATCCAAAAGTGCAAAATCTCTCAACTTTTGCTCTCAATTTTTCTGCAAGTTTCTTCCATTTCCTTGCCTAGTTCTTCATTGTGCCATCATCCACAAGCAATCTTGAAGGTTCTGCAAGCAAGGATTCGAGGATTCCAAGCTGTTTCAAGCACTGTACATAGAGCTCCATCAATGGCAATTGGAAATTGGAGCAAGATCAAGCATCATTGAGCTTCGAATCTCCATTCATTCATCTCCTGGAGCACCATAGAACTTCTGTTTCGTGCTTACAAGTCCTGAAAACATCAAATCCAAAGCTGCATCAATTTGAAGGTTGGAATTCGATCTTTATAATTGTTGAAATCATGATATGCATTTGATAGATCTTTCCATGTGGAGTATGCTGAGCTTTGAATCGTGTATTTTCATCAAGTATTAAGAAAGTTATGCGGATTTTGGGTTTGATGTTCAAAACTTCTTTCGATCGATCCGTCCATGTTAGTTAGAATTAGGTTTAATTAATGTTATATTGTTGGTGTGCATGCAAAGATGAATCGAATGGTGTATCGTTTGTTGAATTCTGGAACAAAAGTTCATCGCCTGGAAATTGTATGAAGAACACATGAAACCCTAGCAATTTCGTTCCCAGAACTAGCGTAGATCCATTATCCGTGTGTTTTGCATGTTTTTGCTGTTCGTGAGCCATGAAGCCAATCGCGTTGCGCCACGCACTTAAGTGAAACGCGGCGTTTCACTTAAGTGGCTCCTGAATTATGCTTTTGCCATTTTCCATTTAATCCATTTTTAATCATTTTGATTTCAAATTTTAATTTCATTTTCATCTTCAATCTTAGAAAAATCATAACTCCTTCAATATTTGTCCAAATAATGTGGGATTTTTTGAATGATGTTCCTCATTATCTCTAGTTTTTTATGGTGATTTTTCCAGAAATTATGCACGTGTGGATTTCTGTTTTGCCTAGGGTTTGTTCATGTGTATCCAATTTGTACCTTCCATGCCATTTTGCTTGTGAAATGAGGATGCTTAATCCAAAGAGGCTGAAATGTTTTGTGCTCAATCTAGACACCTTTAGGGATTTTTTGGTATAGAGTTTGTGATTTTATCATTGCTGGTTGATGAGATATGATTTTTTGAATAGAGGTGTGACAATTGGTGTCACACCATTCTTGTCCAATTTGATGATTTTTGTTACCATGCCATATGAACTCAAAATAATCTGGATTTTTGCATGTTGATACTTATGAATGTTAAGAATGCTTGTGAATTTTCCTGGAATGTTTGAATGCATTTCCTATTTGTTTGATAATTTCTCCCCTGTTTGACCAAATGTGGACTTCTTGTGAGACATGATTTTATTTGATTTGTGAAATCCTTGTGGTTAATTGGATGGACTTGAAATTTGGCATGTGTATTATAGACATCTTGAAGTTTGCCATGGCTTTGGTTTCATTCATTTATCATGTTTGGTTTCTGTTTTATGATTGCTTGAAGTTGATGCATGATTTGGTGCCTTGTATGAGCTTGTTTGAACTTGTTGTGACTTGATGAATTTAATTGACTTGCTTCCCTTGGTCCAAATGACTTGAAATTTGGTGTGTAGGCCATGTTATGAATGCTGTTTGACCATGAATTTTTTGGGGATTTATTGAAATGTTTGTGAGTTGAGTTGAGTTGAATTATTCTGTGTGGTTCTATGGGGTTCTAACTTGCATGTTTGACCATGATTGATGTATGAAATGATATTGGTTGATGATATGAATGTGAGGCCACTTGGATTTGATTCTTATTTGCTTGATCTTGATTTTGGATAAGTTTCATGTTCTGTTTTGGTTTATTGCTCCCATTTTGACCCTAGTCTTGTACTATTGGTTTGTGTTCTCACATTTGAGCTTTGTTTCAGGTCAAAGAGCACAATTGCTTATACTTGATGATGTGCACTCAATTAGGATTGGTTTATTGCTTGTTTATGACTAACCTTGAGTTTGTTTTGTAGGCATTGAGACTTATGCTTATGCCCTGTGGCTTGCACCTTTGTGCATTGATACTTGTTATCTGTTTGTGCTGTGGACTTGTAATTGTCTGTTTGACTTGTGTTTGTCTGGTATACTGATTATGTTGGATTGATTTCAGGTACCTTAGTTGCTATAGTTCACTTATGAACTTGTGTTTTCTTTGCTTGCTAGCTTGAGCATTGAGGTATAATGATCTCTTCTCCATGTAGTCTGGAAGACCTGGCCTGTTACTTGGCCAGACACCTGTCAGAAGTCCTCCTTAAGAGGCAATGTTTGTGCTTGTTTATTTTTGTCCCCAAGCAGGAAAAAACCTTTGTTAAGGCAATTGGCAGACACAAGAGATGTGCAATCCATCTCCTGCTATTCTGTTGAGTCGTCCCTTGGCTCACATCACATGTTGATGCCTTGTGGACATTAACCCCAAGATCTATGTTGAGTCAGTGTCATAAGTGTAGAAGGGTTCCCACTTTCTGGACCCACACTTCATTGTCTGAAGCTCTCCCTGACCAGGGATAAGAGTTGTGAAGTCTAATCTTCACTCACCTTTCATCAGCTTCACCTTGACTCTCAATGTCAAGGTTAAGAGCTAACACCACCCTGATACAGTTGGCTTGCTCTTGCAGCCTAACCTTTGTTTGAGCCCCACTTGGTGTGTATATAGTGTGTGCTATCTGTGATTGTTTGCTTTGATTTTGCCTGTGCTTAGGTTTAGCTTGCTCCCTGTGCAAGTTAGATAGCAACCTTGACTTAGGGATGATTTTGCATGATAACATCTAGGCTCGAGTTAGTCTCCCTAGTTGTGTCTCCCTCTGTTATCTGGTTAGGCTAGTCTTTTGTCCCTGCGTAGGGGAACTACGTCGCCCTGATCCTCATACCAGATGAGGTACGTAGGCAGGAGATGAGCTGATCTCTCCGGGCGCCCGTTTGTTTTGTCTTTGTGTGCGTTAGGAGATGGATGTAAGACCAGCGATTGGCATTCCGTATCCTCTTGTTGTGTGCTCGGAGTCCGGTATAAGTCCATCAATTGGCACCTGGTTTCCGGTGTGGGTGTGTTTTGGTTCGGAATCTGATATAAGTCCAGCGATTGGCATTCGGATTCCACGTTTGCCTGTGTGGTTTTGTTTGGCGTGCGTTAGCCGAGCTACGAGTGCTCTGATTCTTCTTTAGTCCGAGAAGATACGTATGCATAGGATGCGACATCCTAGCGAGCATGTTTTCCCATAGTCCGAACTACTTCGACTCTGATGTCTATGCTTGATAGACTAAGTAGGCCCAGGATGCGATATCCTGCCGAGTCCTGTTTTGTTTGCTTTCCTGTGTCTCTTTCAGCCAGTGTGTGTTTGTGTGTGAGCAGTATTTTAGCAACCATATTCCTTCCTTTTGTGCGTGGATCCCGTCGAGTATGACGGATGCGTAGGGGTGCTAATACCTTCCCTTCGCATAACCGACTCCCGATCCCATTCTCTTTGGTCGCGAGACCATGTCTTTCCCAGGTTTACTTCGAGCATTTCCTTTCCCTCTTTTGGGATAAATAACGCACGATGGCGGCTCTGTTGTTTTCGTTTCCCGCCGGTTTTTCGCGTAATGCGACAGCAGGCACTGCCATTCAAACCAAAGCTACAACTTCCTCTGCGCCAGCTTCTATAGCAAATGTCCTAAATAGCACCGGAGAACCCACCTATTGACTGTCATCTGAAAAAATTTCCATGAGTGAAATCAACCAGCCCATTTCAAGTGAGCTTGATGCTTCACCACTAAAGACCACTACCAAACACTCTCACACCGGCGGTTCCGATCATGAAGCTATTTCGAACGAAGTGGACGAAGCTGGAACGAACCAAGATACCATGGTGGTGGATGAAGAAGTTCAAGCTGGAGAGAATCCTGGAGACGATTCACACAACGTCGAAGGCACAGTTGATCTCCAGCAGGAGGGTAAAGATGGCGAAGATACAATGATGAAGGAAGAGGCGAATGTAACCAGACCCCACTCTATGTTGGTGATGATGATGGAGGCTTCGAAGAAGGGGACCATAATGACGAGGGGGTCCAGGACATAGGCGAAGGACAGGCTCAGAGTCAAACTCTTGCCACTCCAACCATTGCAGTTATTCCAACAGGCAGAGTTTCGACAAGTAGTATTGGGGGTCTCTCTGCAGAAGAACTAGCTATTCTGAAATGAAGCCAACCCCTTGAATATCTGAAATCTATGTTAAGCTGCAAGGAAAGTTCTTCTGAGAAAATCCTTAGCACTGCTTCGGCATCTCACAATCAACTTTCAAATATTTCCCAGTTACTCTCAAGATTCTTTTGTCTTCATTAAGTTCCTCAATCTCATAGACACCATTAGAGAATACTTGCAAAATTTGAAAAGGGCCTTCTGTTGATGTAAGCCGTAGAGGCCAATACTTTTGGTACTTGTATCAAATTATTTATTAATAATAAAAGGCTTTTTCTTTATTATGTTTGTCTAATAAAGTCCCTAGAATAGATAGTCCGTTTAATGTATCAAGTGTGACTTGATCATGAGATCACATTAAACATAAGGACAATATTCTTAAAGTATCCATAGTCGAGCTTTATTGTGAAGTGGGATAACATTAAAGTATTAATACTATTATGTATATAGACTGATGATCACATCTCATGGATCATGGATAAGGAGTTATCAAGTCTTAAACATATGTATGAATATTAAGAGTAATATTTATACTGGATTGACCCGCTATGAGAATACTACATAGAATGTTATGCAAAGTGTCATAAGTTATTCTCATGGTGATAATGGTGTATACCACCATTCGACCTGAAACCACTATGGACCCTAGATGTAGAGTCGAGTGCCTTATTATTGATCAAACATTGTCCGTAACTGGATGACAATAAAGACAATTGATGGGTACTCCACGAAGCATGATAAGGGACATGAGTGACCTAGATGGAATTTTCCCATCATGCGTAACAAGATAAATGTCTATAGGCCCAATATTGAACTGGACAAGGATGACACGGTCTATGCCTTGTGTTCAATATAGACATGAGGGAAAAAGGGTAATTGTACACATAAGTATTATCACAAAAGGATTTGTCAGATCATGACATTTTCGTGTATTGGGTAGCAGTGATGTGTTTCTAGATACCGCTTGTAGCGGGGTATTCGTTACCATTAGAGATATTGACTAAATCCAAGGTAAATCATACAAGTCGAGTCGCCACCGCACTTCTATTTATCCAAAGGAATGGTTAGAAAGCAAACAAAAACCTAAAAGTTTTAACAAAAACTAGTAAAAGAGAATCAGAGATCTGGGTAAGGGGGTTGTTTATGCAACGGGAAGGTGTTAGGCACCCAAAACATCCTAGGTACTCCTAGGGAGCCCTTTTCACACTTGTTGTAAAGGTTGTGGTTTTTGTGAAAATTTGTTTGTGCAAACATGATTGAAGAGATGAGAAAAAAATATACAAGTTATTTATATTTTGTGTTTGGATGGATAAACCCATTGCCTACGTACCATCTTAAAAAAGATTAGGATCAAAACCTCGTAGTTCGGGGTAAAAATCTCAAAATGAGTTGGTGAATTGATTGATACAAAAGCCTTAAGGTCTTTTGTTATCAAAGGGAAAAAACTCAACCTAAAACCACAAATCCACCATGTGAGGATAGCTTCAACATGCTAGTGAGGGGTTAACCCTATAATAAGCATGGAAGACTCATTGTCCATCACTAAGGATATAGGTGAGTATTACATCTACCACAAAGATAACTCAAAGCTAATAGCTAAAGGTTATGAAAAAGTTTTGATTAGAAAGTGGTCATTGAAACCACAAAAAGACATTTGAATGGGTTATATTTACCAATTAGAAGTATATACAAAATGGTCAAAGTTGACTTAAAGATTCAATTCAAAATAAGTATCATGAAAAACAAGTTTGAAAATCAAAAGCATAAGGCTTAGGTTTCTAATGTTTGAAAACAAGTGTTAAGTGTTTGCACAAAAGTTTTGGCTTGGGTTAGAGTGGAGAGAAGAAGAAGAAGGGCTAAAGTCCTAAGCAATGCAAAAGGTAAGGAATAAGAAACAAAACCACAATGGAGTTCCTCTCTTGAGATCATATTGATGATCCAAGTAGCTCCCATCCTTTGGAATAAGCAATCACAAGCATAAACTCAAGCAATCAACAATCAAATGAACTCTTGGAAAGACTCCTCAATGCATCTTGGATCTCTCTCTCTCTCTTAGAAGCCCATGGTAATGATTCCTCAATTAAGCTCAAGTTGGAACTCCTAGCACAAGAAAACACACATCAAAAGGTTCTATAATACAATCAAAGAATGGACAAGAGGAAGTTTAGAATATGGTCCTTTCAATATTCATCTTCAATATTAAGCATTCTAAAGGCCCAATGCCTAGTTGCTCTCTGACTTTTATAGCACTCTAAAGGCCTAATGCCTAGTTGCTCTTCAAATTCCATTTGCTTGGATAAGGTCCTAAAGTCTAAGTCCATTTTGTCCATTTTTGCATTTGGTCCATAAAAATCAAAACAAAACACAAGCACAATAGTATATACACAATTATGTGCTCAAGTGAGCAAAAGGAAAATGGCATTAACATAAACATGTGCTCAAGTGAGCAAAGGGAAAAAGCAAATGGATAATATGTGCAAGAATAGTAAATTGCATAAAAGTAAAGTGCAATAAGTAAGTGTTAATTGTTAATGGTTAGTGTTAGTAGTTAGTGCGCCATAAGGCAAATTTAGCGCTATGTTTAGCAATCGTAATTGGACTTATGTAGAAGTCACAACTATCTGAGGCCGGTCAATAATAATGTAGGCAATAACACAAGTTAGAAGTCTTGATTAGTGAACCAAGTTCCAACAACTTGCCAAGCCAAAAAAGAAAAAAAAAGAATTGATCTTGTATTGGTTTAAGCCTTTTGCATGGTTTAGAAAACAACCTATCCTTAATGCAAAGCCATTCACTTGATCAATTGATCAAGATGAATTAGATTTGAATCAAGGAAGATTAAGTCTCCCTAATCAATGCTAACTTATCAACCTTCAACTCATTGATCAAAGAGAAAGAAGAAGAAGAAGAAGAAGAAGGAGATGAAGAATGGATTAAAAAAATGGAAAGATCAAAAATGCATAAGATGAAATAAGATGTACCAATCCATATGTATTAACCAAATGACATTGAAAGTCAAAGTCAAACAAATAAGAAATCAGAAATGGGATGAAGATTGGAGATCAAACAACAAGCAAAATATTTTTGGCATTTTTTAATATTAAAATAAACTTGAATTAAAAATAAAAGAAAGGTCAAACTTCAAAATCACTTAAAATCAACCTTGAGAGGTCCAAGTGATTTATCCCAAGTTCAACAAGGTCAAACTAAGTTTGACAAAAAATTTCAGCATTTTTAAAAGTCAGAAACTATTTTTAATCACTTAAAAATGAATAAAAATAACCTAATTGAACTAAAATCTCAAATAAATCTCAAATCAATTAAGAAATTGATGAGAATATTTTTCATAGATCCATCATCATTCAAATAGGTTAGGAAAATATTTTTGTATTTTTTGAATATAAAAAACTATTTAAAATGAATTAAAAATAACCAGAAAAGAGAAAATTCACAAAAAATAACAAATGATAAAATAAAAAATATTAAAAATCAGAATTAGAAACTAGAAATTATTTAGAGAAGAATGCAATTGGTCCCATATTTTTTGGATTTAAAATGAAGAAGATATGAATTTTTGAAAATAATGGAAATAAAAGAAATAAAAATCAGAAAATAGAAAATAAGAAAAAAACAAGGAGCGTTGGATTGGATCTCATTAATTGACGTGGCCAATCCTGAGGTTCAGAAGCGCGCGCTCATGGTAAGTCCAAGTCAATGAGAAACATCCAACATTAAAATAAGTCATAACAATGGAAGGCCACGATTAGATCTGAAAAATGAATCCAATGATCCAGATTCAAATTGGCAATGGGACGGCCACCGGAGCCACCTTCTTCTCCGGTGAGCTTGTGTTTTCCGGCCAAAATTGCAGGCAACCAAAACTTAACCAAAATACACGATCTATACACCGTTGGAAAGCTGGGATGATGTACATCATCCCTGTATCACTCAATTCCACTCTAGATCTCTATATTGAGAGAAATCAGAGATGGAAATTCTGTGATGTTCATGAGAACTTGATGGATTTCAAAAATTAAATGCACAGTAATGATGCCTCCATTGAGAGAACTTCAGCCAACACAAAATCCAAGCAAGTAGATCAATAGATGATGAGTTTCGAAGAAAAAACCAGTTGAAGAACAACCTTGGATTCTGGAAATTTGAGCTTGATTCCTTGCTTCCTTTGCCAAAATAGAAGATCAATGGAGTAAAGGGTGAAGGTCTAGAAGCTTTAGATCCAAAGAGTTAACCAGATGTAGTTGAATTTTGGATCTGAAAAATTTGGAGAAAAGTGAAATAGCTTCTTTGGTGAGAGGTTAGGTTTTGATTTCTGCAGCAATTCAGGTTGATTCCAGGATGAATTTTGAATGGAATGGAGCTTCTATTTATAGAGGAAATGGCAAGGAGAGGGTGATTCAATCCATGTGCATGAAGTTGGACATTCCTTGCATGGGCTTGCATGATCATGCACAAGGCCCAAAACCAAAACCAAATGCAATCTGAAATCATACCAAAGTGAAATGGACGTGTAATTTGAATGGTAATTGCTTGTGTATGGAATATTGAGGTGTTATGCATAATTGAACTAAAAACTTCTCCTCTTCGAAAATACCAATTGCCAAATCCAAACATGATCATGTGAGTAATGGTTGGAAAGGTTTTGATGTAAGGAACAATTGTTATGTTGGGAAAAAATCCATTTGAAGTGTGGAAATTGGTGAAATTTGAGTTTAAAGTGCAAGGTGCAAAACATGTAAAGGCAAAGTTTCTAAATTTGGCCAATGTTCAAGCCCTTCTGTTTTGTTGATACAAGCCTCAAATGAAAAAACCTCCAACTTCAAAGTTATAGATCTTTTCAAGACAATCAAAATGGACTTAAATTTTGCATCATTTGGATTTTTGGTGAAAGAGTTATGGGCACTTGAAGTTGGACTTTTTTGCCTTTCAATGCATTTGGTCCAAAAGGACCTATAATGTCTTGCATTATCACATGTATTTCCTTTGAGATTTTGAAATTTTGTTCAACATAACATTTGAAGTAGACGTCTTAAGATTTCCAATGAAATTGATCCCACATCAAAATAATAAAAAATGAATGAGTTATGTTCTTGGGAAGTTGACCAAAGATTAGGGTTTCAGTCAAAATGACCTATAATGTCTTGGAATGGGAGATGACCTTCCAAGCTTCAAATCAATTTTTGGTGAACATGAAAGTTGTTCATATTGTCCTTAAGAACATGTTTTATTTTGGTATCATCTTCATTTGACCAACACACAAAACGTTAGGTCTCAGTGTATTTCAGAATAGTCAGATGAATTGATTGATCAACTTCTCAAGTCCATGACTCATATCTTGATGAATTGATGATTGAGGACACTCAAATAAGTTCAAATATGCATGAAATGATGAATTAAAGAACTTCCCTTGATTGTATTTGATCAGGGGCTGAGGTTGCTTCATGAGCAAGGCATTGTGGTGCACAGATGAATTAGGGTTCCTTTGGGGGGACAAACCTCAAACCCTTTGACTTTCTTTGATAAAAATGATGAATTGAGATACTAGAGAGGCATATTTGATGGAGGAGAGCTTTGGGAACCATTACCATGCTTGCTTTCATCTCCTCTTGACCTTATCATTGCACAAAAGATCTCTTAGATGCTTTGGACCTTGTGATTGCTCAAGCTACAAACAAAAGATGTTAGTGACATATTTTTGTGCCTTTGGTTAATAAACAAAATGAGAAAAGCAATAATATATAATTCAAGCATGCTTGGTGATCTCAAACCACTCACAAGAGGTCCCACCCAAAGGCAAAGGGAACTCAGATGCTAATGATCCTTGAGGCAATCCAAATGCAATGTTATGATGCCATGAGGGATCTTAGGGACAAAATTGGGGTCTTACACCGCTCACTGTTTATTATGTTAAATACGTGATTTAATATAATTGCCAATGTCGCGAAAACCTACAGGGTCACACACAAAAGGATGGATTGATGAGAGATAGAGTAACTATGGAACATCGTAAGGTACAATGCACTTAAGTGGAATACGAAATATGGTAAGGTACCACACGCTTAAGTGATTTGGGCATATTATAAGATATGGGCCAAAATACACTTAAGTGGGCTTTTAGCTTGAAGCCCACACAAGTGGTTCTATAAATAGAACCCTTGGGTAGAAGCATTGTCACTCAGACTCAAGTGAACTCTAATTGGAATTTCGTTTCCCTCTCTCTCTCACTCAAAGCCTTCATTCGTAGCAGCTAGCACTGAGATTGAAGGAATCCGTTCGTGTGGACTGAGTAGAGACGTTGTCATCGTTCGACGTTCGTGATCGCCACAAGAGGTAACAATTCTATCACTGATCATGCCCATTCGTAAGGATCACTAAATGGAGAAATTTTTAAATTCCGGTGCGCCTTGGATGGCAATTCTCCTTCAGAAAGAGATGCTTATAAGAAGCATGTCAATGATGCCAATGAAATTGCTTGTCTCATGCTAGCTACCATGAACTCAGAGTTGCAAAAGCAACATGAGAACATGGCAGCGTTCGATATGATCGAACACCTGAAGATGCTCTATTAAGAGCAAGCAAGGCATGAAAGGTTTGAAGTTTCAAAAACCCTTTTTTAAGGCAAGTTAGCTGAGGGAGCCCCTGTAGGTCCCCATGTGCTCAAGATGATTGGGTATGTGGAAAACCTTGAGAGGTTGGGTTTTTCCCTCGGAAAGGAACTTGCGACTGATTTGATCTTGCAATCGTTGCCAGATAGATTCAGTCAATTTGTCCTAAATTTCAATATGAATGATATGGACAAATCTCTTCCTGAACTGCTAGCCATGTTAAGAACTGCTAAGCTGAATCTGAAGTCAAAAGGGAAGTCTATTCTGATGATCGGAAATGGAAAGAGACAGAATAAAAGACCCACCAAGCAGGGTGATAAAGGGAAAGGCAAGGAAGTTGCCAAACCCAAACCCATTGTTGCTGCTTTGAAGCCTAGTGGAGGCATAGCAAAGGAAGGCACATGCTTCCATTGCGGTAAGACCAGACACTGGAAGAGACAATGCCCAAAGTACCTGGAAGATAAGAAGAATGGAGTAGAGACTTCAACTTCAGGTATTTTTGTTATTGAAATTAATTTATCTACTTCTGCATCATGGGTATTAGATACTGGATGCGGTTCTCACATTTGTACCAATGTGCAGGGGCTAAAAAGGAGTAGAGATTTGGAAAAAGGTGAAGTTCACCTACGAGTTGGCAATGGAGCAAAGGTTGCAACTTTAGCCGTAGGAACTTATGTATTGACTTTACCTAGTGGTTTAATAATTCAGTTATAGAACTATTGTTATGTACCTGCAATTAGCAGGAATATTATTTCCGTTTCTTATTTGGACAAGTTTGGTTTTTCATTTATAATAAAGAACAATTGTTGCTCAATTTATTTGAATGATATATTCTATCCTACTGCACAAATGAACAATGGACTATATGTCCTTGATCTTGAAATGCCTATTTATAACATTAATACTAAAAGGATGAAACCTAATGAGTTAAATCCAACTTACCTTTGGCATTGTCGATTAGGCCACATAAATGAGAAACGCATTTCCAAACTCCATAAAGATGGACTCTTGGACTCTTTTGATTATGAATCATATGAGACATGCAGATCTTGTTTAATTGGAAAGATGACAAAGTCTCCATTCACAAAAAAAGGTGAAAGAGCTAATGATCTTTTGGCCCTCATACATACTGATGTATGTGGACCACTGAACATACCGGCCAAAGGAGGTTTTCAGTACTTCATCACATTTACTGATGATTTCAGTAGATATGGTTATGTGTATTTAATGAAACACAAATCAGAGTCCTTTAAAAAGTTCAAGGAATTCAAGAATGAAGTACAAAACCAACTAGGTAAGAATATTAAAACTCTTCGATCAGATCGTGAGTATTTAAGCCTAGAGTTTGATGACCATCTGAAAGAGTGTGGGATCCTATCCCAACTTACTCCTCCTGGAACACCCTAATGGAATGGTGCATCTGAGAGAAGAAATCGAACCCTGTTAAACATGGTCCGATCCATGATGAGTCACGCCGATCTTCCAAACTCCTTTTGGGGACATGCACTATTGACAGCAACTTACACACTTAACCGTGTTCCATCCAAAAAGGTTGAGAAGATACCATATGAGATATGGAGTGGTAAGAAACCACATATGTCTTACATGAAGATTTGGGGTTGCGAAGTTTATATGAAACGGCAAATTTCAACTAAGCTTGAGCCCAAATCTGAAAAATGCTTATTTGTGGGGTATCCTAAAGAAACAAGAAGGTATTACTTTTACAATCCTTCTGAGGGCAAAGTGTTTGTCGCTCGAACTGGAGTTTTCTTAGAAAAGGATTTTATTTCCAAAGGAATCAGTGGGAGGAAAGTAGAGCTTGAAGAAATTCAAGAATCACAAAGCATCGATACACCTATGGAGGAATTAGAGCAGGAAACACAAGTAGTTGTGGAAGAGAAACATGCTCAAGTAGAACAAGACCAGCGTAGGTAAAGCAGGTAACGTCACCAATCTGAGAGATATGGATATTTCATAACTGATCAAGGTGATGTATTACTCATGGATCAAGATGAGCTTGTGACCTACCAAGAGGCCATAACTGGTCCCGAGTCTGAGAAGTGGCTAGAAGCCATGAAATCTGAAATGGATTCCATGTACACAAACCAAGTTTGGACCTTGGTAAAGCCTCATGTAGGAGTTAACCCTATAGGATGCAAGTCGGTCTTCAAAAAGAAGACTGACATGGATGGTAAGGTACATACCTATAAGGCAAGACTGGTTGCAAAAGGATATAAAAAAACTCATGGGGTTGACTATGATGAAACCTTTTCACCAGTTGCAATGCTTAAATCTGTTCGGATTTTACTTGCTATCGCTGCATATCATGATTATGAAATATGGCAGATGGATGTCAAAACTACTTTCCTTAATGGGAATCTTCTTGAGGATGTGTACATGACATTGCCTGAAGGATTTGACATACCAGAAGAAGCCCAAAAGATATGTAAGTTACAAAGATCAATCTATGGATTGAAGCAAGCTTCTAGAAGCTGGAATCTTCACTTTGATGAAACAGTAAAACAATATGGATTCATCAAGAACGAAGATGAGCCTTGTGTCTACAAGAAGGTTAGTGGGAGCATGATCATTTTCCTGGTATTATATGTAGATGACATATTACTCATTGGAAATGATATCCCTACCCTGCAACAAGTAAAGTCTTGGTTGGGGAAATGCTTTTCTATGAAGGACCTAGGTGAAGCAGCCTATATATTAGGAATCAAAATCTATAGAGATAGATCACAAAAACTGCTTGGCCTAAATCAGAGTACGTACATAGACAAAGTGCTGAGACACTTTAATATGCATGATTCCAAGAAAGGATTCATATCTATGCAACATGTCCTATGTATATCAAAAACACAATCCCCTTCAACTAAGGAAGAAAGGGATCGTATGAATAAGATTCCATATGCATCTGCAATAGGATCTATCATGTATGCCATGTTATATACTCGACCAGATGTCTCGTATGCTTTAAGTGCAACGATAGGTACCAATATTATCCTGGTGATGCTCATTGGGTAGCTGTCAAGAATATCCTTAAGTATTTGAGAAGGACTAAGGACTCATTCTTAATATATGGAGGTCAGGAAGAGCTCGCTGTAATTGGATACACCGATGCTAGCTTCCAGACAGATAAGGATGACTTTAGATCACAATCTGGTTATGTGTTTTGCTTAAACGGTGGCGCTGTGAGTTGGAAAAGTTCAAAGCAAGATACAATTGCTGATTCTACAACCGAGGCCGAGTATATTGCTGCCTCAAGTGCAGCAAAGGAAGCTATTTGGATCAAAAAGTTCATTAGTGAACTTGGCATAGTTCCTAGCATTGTGGATCCCATTGGTCTCTATTGTGATAACAATGGTGCTATCGCACAAGCTAAGGAACCTAGATCTCACCAACGATCCAAACACATACTTAGGCATTATCACCTCATTCGAGAGATAATAGATAGAGGAGATGTGAGAATATGCAGAGTACCTGCACTTGACAATATTGCTGACCCACTGACAAAGCCTCTTGCGTAGTAGAAGCATGATGGTCATACTAGACCTATGGGCATTAGGGGTATGCCTGATTGGCTCTAGTGCTAGTGGGAGATTGTTGGTGTAAGCCCTAGAGGCCAATACTTTTGGTACTTGTATCGAATTATTTATTAATAATAAAAGGCTTTTTCTTTATTATGTTTGTCTAATAAAGTCCCTAGAATAGATAGTCCGTTTAATGTATCAAGTGTGACTTGATCATGAGATCACATTAAACATACGGACACTATTCTTAAAGTATCCATAATCGAGCTTTATTATGAAGTGGGATAACATTAAAGCATTAAGACTATTATGTATATAGACTGATGATCACACCTCATGGATCATGGATAAGGAGTTATCAAGTCTTAAACATAGGTATGAATATTAAGAGTAATATGTATACTGGATTGACCCTCTATGATAATACTATATAGAATGTTATGCAAAGTGTCATAAGTTATTCTCTTGGTGATAATGGTGTATACCACCCTTCGACCTGAAACCACTATGGACCCTAGATGTAGAGTCGAGTGCCTTATTGCTGATCAAATATTGTCCATAACTGGATGACCATAAAGATAGTTGATGGGTACTCCACGAAGCATGCTTAAGGACATGAGAGACCTAAATGGAATTTGCCCATCCTGCGTAACAGGATAAATGTCTATGGGCCCAATATTGAACGGGACAAGGATGACACGGTCTATGCCTTGTGTTCAATATAGACATGAGGGCAAAAGGGTAATTGTACTCATAAGTATTATCACAATCAGATCATGACATTTTCGTGTCTTGGGTAGCAGTGATGTGTGTCTAGATACCGCTCACTGTTTATTATGTTAAATACGTGATTTAATATAATTGCCAATGCCGCGAAAACCTACAGAGTCACACACAAAAGGATGGATTGATGAGAGATAGAGTAACTAAGGAATACCGTAATGTACGGTGCACTTAAGTGAATTGTAGAACGTCGTAAGGTACGGGTACTTAAGTAGAATACGAATTATGGTAAGGTACCACACGCTTAAGTGATTTTGGCATATTATAAGATATGGGCCACATACACTTGAGTGGGCTTTTTAGCTTGCAGCCCACACAAGTGGTTCTATAAATAGAACCCTTGTGTAGAAGCATTTGTGCAGTTGCAACTTTGTTTCTCTCTCTCTCACTCAAAGTCTTCATTCGTAGCAGCTAGCACTGAGATTGAAGGAATCCATTCGTGTGGACTGAGTAGAGGCATTGTCATCTTTCAACGTTCATGATCGCTCCGTAGATCTGCATCAGAGGTTACAATCGCCACAAGAGGTAACGATTCTATCACTGATCATGCCCATTCATAAGGATCATTAAAGGAGAAATTTTAAATTCCGCTGCATTTTGGATCGCTCTTCTCCTTCAGCTTCCCACTTGGAAGACCACTTCCCTAAGGTCTTATCCTTTCGATCCATTAAAAGGACCACTTTCCAGACCAAGTCTTCAGGCGAAAATGTTTTCATTTTTACCTTCTTGTTATAAGAGTTCTCTACTCTCTTCTTCTGCCGTTTTAATAACTCCAAGGAATTTAGTCTTTCTTCATCTAGATCAAGTAGTTCATCCAACATCATGTTCCAATATGACTCTGATGGAATTTCATGATGCCTTTGAATTCTTATGGGTTGTAGATAAATTTCTACTGGTAGAACTGCATCATGACCAAAGGTCAGTCGAAATGGGGTCGAATTCGTGGCTTCCTTGGGAGAAGTATGACATGCCCACAAAATGTGATATAAAGGTTTATGCAAATTTCTAGGCTTATTCCCCACATGCTTCTTAATCAAACCAATAATCACCTTATTAGCGGCTTCGACCTGTCCATTAGCCTAAGCATAATATGGTGTCGAAGTTAAAAATTTGAAACCCATTGCTTTAGCAAATTCTTGCATCTTTTGACCAGTAAATACTGACCCTTGATCTGTTGTGATAGTCTCTGGGATTCCAAATCTATAAATAATATGGCACTGGATAATATCGATCACATCTTCCTGGCTTACATTTGGTAAAGGTGTGGCTTTGATCCATTTCGTTAAATAATCAATGCCCGCGAAGATATACCTCTGATTCTTAGATGATGCTGGTCGAATTTCCCTAATTAGATCCAAAGCCCAACCTCTAAATGGCCAAGGTTTGATTATAGAGTGCAATTCGCTTGCAGGGACATGTTGCATGCCTGCGTGTACCTGACATTCTTGGCATCCTTTTGCAAATTCGATGCAATCTTTCATCATGGTAGGCCATTACATCCCTTGGCGAAATAAGAGCCATTTCATCTTATGGCCAACTTGGTGTGCCCCACATGCCCCACTATGGACAGCCGAAAGGGCTAAATATGCCTCTGACTCACTAAGGCACTTAAGCAAAACTCTTTCAGGAGTCTTCTTGAACAACTTCATCCCCAAAAGAAAATAATTTAACGCTCGATACATGGTTTTTTGATCAACAGATGTCGTTAGATTCTGTAGATATTCTACTATTGGTTTCTTCCAATCTCCATCTGCCAGATTGTCTATTGCCAATATTTCAAAGTTTTCTTCATCAGCGTATCCCATCTTTGTCTTTTCTAAGTCTGATGGGGATAATCTGGTTGATACAACTTTTCCTCTGACTTCGATGACTTTTCGCAGTTTTTCTTTTGAAAATTTTATACCCAGATCCAATTTGAGCCAAATCATTAGCCACATGATTTTCCAATCGAGGTATATATCGAAATATTAGCCATCTCGAATCTTTTTAGCAATAGACTGCATATTATGAAGTACATAATTAAATTCTCCTTGATATATTTGTACTTTTTTGTGATCTGTTTTATAACTAACTCTGAGTCACCCATTATTTCGACTCGAGTTGCCCCCAATTCCAACAATATTTCAAGTCCGTCTATGAGGGCTTCATATTCAACTTCATTGTTAGAGCAGAGGCCATCCATTTTATACTTGAGTTTTGTTGGAATTTTATTAAGAGAAATAATTAAAACTCATATGTATGTTCCATCTTTGTGACTAGGCCCATCAAAATACAACTTTAAAGGTTCTAGTTCGAGATAGTCCAGTGCATTTGCAGCTATGGAGTGGTCGACTATGAAATCTGCTACCACTTGTCCCTTAACAGCCTCTAACGGCGTATACGTTAAGGAATATTAAGTTAAAGCTAATGCCCATTTTCCAATTCGACTGTGCAAAATTGGTTTGGACAACATATGTTTAATGATGTCGAAATGAGATGAAACATAAACATCAACATGTTTTATATAATGCTTCAACTTTGTATAAGATAAATGCAAGCATAAACATAATTTTTCAACTATGTTATACCTAGTTTCTACATCATTTAAGACCTTACTGAGGTAGTAGATGGCTCTTTCGACGCCATTATCATCCTCTTGAGCCAACATGCTCTCTAAAGTCTTGTCAGATGCAGATATGTACAGTCTCATATGCCTATTTCTGTAAGGCGGTGTCAGGATTGGTGGATGACTCAAGTATTCTTTAATTTTGACGAATGCTTCTTGTTGAGCCTTCCCCCATTCGAATCATTCCTTGTTTATTCGAAGTAATGGAGAAAAAGCTTGTGTCTTACCACTAAGGTTTGAGATGCATCTCCTTAGGAAATTGATCTTGCCCAATAGTGACTGCAGTTATTTCTTTGTTGATAGCACTTTCGCCTCCATTATAGCCTTGGTCTTATTCTGGTTTATTTCAATTCCCTTTTTGTGGACCACAAAGCCTAAGAAATCCCCTGCTTGCACACAAAAAGCGCATTTGAGAGGATTCATTTTCAGACCATGTCGTCTCATCCTTTCGAAGGACCGTCGAAGATGGTCTATATGGCTCTTCCCTGAAACAGACTTAATGATAATATCATCTATATAAATTTGCTTAAAAGTCTCTTTGAAATCAAGGAAGATCGAATTCATTGCTCTCTGGTATGTTGCCCTAGCATTTTTCAAGCCAAAAGGCATTACCACCCATTCATAGGTGCCTAAGGCTCCAGGGCATCGAAATGTTGTTTTTGGGACATCCTCTTTCGCAATAAATATTTGATTATATCCAGAATATTCATCGAGCATGCTAAGATACTCATGCCCTACAGCAGAGTCAACTTGCATTTCTTCCACCCACGTTGAATATTCATCCTTTAGGGTTGCAGTATTTAAATCTCTAAAGTTTATGCAAACCCTCAAAGTACCATTCCTTTTAATAACATGAACAATATTAGCTAACCATTCGACATACTTGGTTGTACAAATGAAGTTACAACGAAGAAGCCTTTCGACCTCCTTTTTGATCTTCGAGAGTATTGCAGGTGCAAATCGCCTTGGGTTCTGCTTCATAGGCTTCTTTCCAGGCTTGATTGGCAGCTCCAATTCGACCAGATCTCTACTCAAACAAGGCATCTCGTCATAGTCCCACATGAAACAGTATTTGAACTCCTTCAACAATTGGACTACTTCGATTTTGAGTTGAGGGATGATATTGGCACTAATGTAATTTGGCCTTTTTATCGATCCCCCTCCCAAGTCTATTTCTTCAAGTGGATCTTGAGCCAACATTTTAACATTTGTTGCTAGCGGATCCTTCTCGAAACCCAAAGGCTCATCGTCATAGATGGCGTCGAGCCTCTGGCCTTGATCTTCGTTTTGAACCTTATTAGGTGGCATTGGATCAAAGTCCTTTCCATGACCTATTTGATGAAAGTGTTTAGTGGCTTCGATAGTCATGTTTTTTACTTCGGCCTCCAAGGTCAATTGCTGCTTATTTTTGGCTATGTAAGCCGAAATCATTTGTAGCACTTCGAACTTAGTCATCAGCACTGAATTCGCTTCCCCAACCTGTGGGTTCAATTCCTGACGAAAGCCGTCTTCGCCCACCACTTCTTTGTCCCAACGAAAGCCGTTGTAAGGGTGCAACGATATGGAACAATATGCATGGAGTGAATGCAAAATCGGTCGAATAACATGGAGCAATATTGGCCAAATGCTTGTCGAACTGGCGTCTGTCGGTATGGTTGATAGAGATCTTGAAGTAACCTTGGTATGCTTCTATAATCTCCACAATACCATCTGGACGCCATATGATGATTCGTTGGTGCATTGAGGATGGCCCAACCCCGACCCCATGTATCCATTCTCTTCCAAGTAACAAATTATAGTCGGCATTCGTCTCCACAATCATAAACATTGTGGATCTTATGACCGTTCCTACGGTTAACTCGACCTGGATGACACAAAGGGTGGAACCCACTTTACCCCCATAATTGGAAAGCACCATATTGTAATGTTTGGCATCTGTGTCGTACTTGCCAATTTTTCTCAGCATGTGATGTGGTATCAAATTCACCATTACACCGCAGTCTACTAAGATTTTATTAATGGGGACATCTTCTATCTTCCTAGTAATGAAGAGAGGCTTAATATGTCTCTTCATAGCCTCGTTGGGTCTCTCGAAGAAGGCATTTTGCTCCTCGACACAACCATTAATCATCATGTAGTAGCATACTGGCTTATGAGCAGCCATTTCTCTTTCCGTATTGTTGTTGGTATCTTCGACCTATGTGATTCAGTTGAACTCCCTAGGCATCACAGACACCACACCAACTAAAATATCCAAATAAGCCTTTGATCTTGAGTCGAAATTATCAGTCAACGTTTCGTCTTCAGCAGCCATTCGATCGTATTTTTCTCTAGTCGCCTCTACTGGAGTATTAAATTTTATTTTGTCGAAGCCTAAGTCCTCCTTTTTCCTTGCAGGCACGTTGGTGCTAGACTCAGATTTTTCTTTTTCGCCAGCATCCCTCTGGGATTTCCTCCTCCTCTGTTCCCTTATCCATTGAGACCTTGTCATGGGGTTTTTCCCTTTATAATTTTCAGAGATATGGGAGATTTTTTTGTCAGCCTGAAACTCCCTACGGTATGCTAATGACGAACCTCTATCGACTTCGAAGTTCTTCCATTTTCCTTGGCCATGTTTCCTGCCATCTATTGGCTTTACCCACTTCCCATTTGAAACTTCAGCGCTGGGTTTGAAAGAAATGGGTTTAGTAGCAGGACCCTTTCGTTTTGCTTCACTAAGCTTCACCATCGGCCATCTTGGATCATAGTACCTCCTTGGATCGAAAGCCCTTATTGGATGAACAACCTGTTGATCTTGAAAAGCTTTGTGACCCCTTTGGTGTTTCTCCCTCCTTACTCCCTCGAGGTTTTGGGTCGCCTTCTTGTCGAACACATCACTGCATCAAGGCACATCATAATTTCTAATTGCTTATTTTGGCACCTTTGGAGGAAATCAGATAGTGTTTCGTCTTCTTTTGGGAAGGCTATTTTACTATATTCTTCTTGTTGACATTCATTGTCAACTTCCATGGAGGTCTCTTGGGATATTTCGACCATATTAACCTCCATGTCAACATCTTCGTGATGTCCAACTCCTGGAATTGCAATTGAAGGCCCTCAGTGGCCTTATCTATCTGCATGAAACCATCGACAGTTTCCTTAGTGACTATCATTAGGTTGGAATCTTCAGGGATTCCAGTGTCGAAAACATCAACGCTCTTGTTGGTGGCGTCTCCCACAACTTCCTGAATGAAGTCATTAAAGAATTCCTGATCAAGACGTTTAGAAATCCTAACCATGACAGGTTTGTTGATGAAGTCCTCAGTGACTTTGGTCATGTCGAAATCGTCAGTGACTTCGGTTATGTCGAAATCGTCAGTGACTTCGACCGTGTTCATTTCCTCTGGCTCTGTATAGTGGGTGTCAACCACTTGCAGAGGATCGGAGTCGGTCTTCATCTGACTCCTAGGTTTGTATCCAAACTTGAGTCTCCCTTCTTGGATGGCATTCTGCACAAGATCCCTGGAAAGAAAACATTGAGATGTTTTATGACCCAGAAAACTATGGTACATGCAAAACCCTCTTTTCTTTCTTTGTTCTAAAGGAGGCACTTTAGCACCCGGGGGTACTATCATTTGACCATCCTTAACTAACAAATCGAAGATTTCGTCACATTTTGTAACGTCGAAAGTGTAAGTTTTCTTAGGAAATTTATCATTCTTTTTTGGTTCAATAGGGTTTTTCCCATTCGATGGGGCCAAAACCTTGCACATATAAGGTGGCCCTTGCTTCAACTCAGCAAGGCCGATTTCATTTTCATCAAAGTCTAAAGGCCCATTATAGGATCCTTCGTCATCATTTCTGAAATCGACATAGGCTACTCTTTTTTTCTTATTTGCTCTAGCCTTTTCTTCCTTCAAGTGTTCTAACTGTCGAACCATATCAGTCAGTTGGGTCATATCTCTCAAATACTGGGTATCTAACTTCTTCCTAATAGAATAGTCAAGTCCCCCAATGACCATTTCTACCAGCTCATGTTTTGGCACTTGCGTAAAACACCTAGCTTTGAGTAATCGAAACCTATTCATATAGTCATCAATTGGCTCACTAAACTTTTGTTTAATACTACCCAATTCCTTCAGACTTATCTTTGTTTGTCTCATGTAAAACTGCTCACGGAACATTCTCTCTAATTGATTCCAAGTATGAATCGAGCTTTGTGGCAAGGTGGTGAACCACGTGAAGGAATTCTTTGTGTGAGAACATGGGAAAAACTTTATCCTAAGGCTTTCATATTTCAAAATGTCTCGTGCCTCGATTAAATATCTAGCCATATGTTCGACAGTGGATTCAGTAGAATCCCTAGAAAACTTAGTGAATTTGGGGATTTTTGTTCTAGGGGGTGTTTCTGCCTGTAGGATATATTCCGACAAAGGTGATGTATAATTTGGCCTCCGAAGTCCAAAGTTTACCCCATTTCGAACCATAATCCTTACTGTCGCATCTCGAAAAATACGATTCCTCGCGATGGTCGCGGAAATATTTATATTCGAACAGAGTCGCCACCGAACTTTATTTATCCCATTGAAGGAATAGGAAAATATCGATAAAACCTTTTAGAAAATGGAATAATGGTCGTCGCAACCATATTCGGGTTCAGGAGTCGATTACGCAAGGGGAAGGTATTAGCATCCCTCACGTCCGTTGTACTCAACGGGAACCTTTTAGTCTAATTTGCTATTTGAATGTTAGTTAAATGTTATTTGCTTTCTTCGAGTAATTAGAGTTGATAATAGAGATGGATGAAGACCTCAAAAGGAGAAAAGGGGAGGTTTTTAATTAGTGTGCTCGCCAAGATCTCGCAATCTCGTGCCTACGTATCCTTATAGTGCAATAAGGAAATCAGAGCATTCGTAGTTCGGGCTACTATGAATATTTGGTGTGTTTTGTTTGATGAACGACTGTGTAGGTCGGCGTTCTAACAGCTAAACGCTGGCTTGTCTACTCTCGGTGGAGGCTCTAGCACTGGTTTGTTGTACGCATTAGAAAGGATTGACAATGTTCTTTTTGAGAGAAGGGTTTTGGTCACGCGGGGGGTGACGAGTTGATTTGATGTGGTTGATGTTTGATTGGTTTCGATCGCTCGGGGGCGAGAAGCTAGTTTGATTTGTTTGAGATGTTTTGAATAACGACAAAAGATTGAGCAATGTGGTGCACACCAATCGTCCAATTCTTTCGAGGAATAATAAGGCGAACGCCTTCTACTCCTTTTTCGTTCGAGTTATTTTGAAAGTTTGTTTGTGGATGTTGAATGTGCACGGTAGTGAGACGCATGCCTCCTACTTGCTTATTTAAAGAATAATTAGGCGTGCGCCACTTATTCCTTTATCCAAGTTTATTTAGCGTGTTTTAGTCGGAAGTCGATAATTTGAGCAATGTGGCGAGCGCCAATTATTCAAATAATCGAGAGATGGTGAGGCGAACGCCTTTCATCTTTTATCATCCGAAGTTTAAATTGTAAAAAATATTCTTAGATGTTGTATTTGAAAATAATTTGAATTTGAATCGGTAGGTTTTGAAAAGTCGATGATTTGAGCAATGTGGCGTACGCCAATTATTCAAATAATCACAGAATGGCGAGGCGAACACCTCTCATTCAATCTATTGAAGTTTAAGTTATAGTTTATCTTGTGAAATTGGGTTTGATATGAAAAGGTGATTTTGAATTTATTTGATTGTGGTTTAATTTGACGACGAGAATTCGATCAATATGGCGTACGCCAATTATTCGAATAATCGAAAGATAGTGAGGCGAACGCCTCCCATCCTTAATTATCGGAAATAATTAAAAGAATTTTGAATTTGTAATTGATTTAAAAGAAATGATTTGAAATGTTATGGTTTGATGTTTTAATTAAATGACGAAAATTCGAGCAATATGGCGAACGCCATTTATCCGAATAATCGAGAGATAATAAAACGGATGCTCATTATTCTCTTTTTTATTTAAAGATTAATTGAAATATTTTAATCGGAAGACAAAAATCTGAGTAATATGGCGAGCGCCAATCATTCAGATATTCGGGAGATGGTGAAGCGAACGCCTACCATTCTCCTTTTCAACCGAAGTTTAATTTGCAAAAATAAATTTTTTAGGAATCATGTTGATTTGAAAATATTTGAATTTGATTTTACAGAATTAATCGGATTTAGATAGAAATACTTGGCATTGGACCCAAATTTCGTCCTAATTAGAATAAAAAAAGGTAATTTATTTATCTATCAATATTTATAATTAACCACTCATTTAATCATATATCCTAAGAAAAGTTTAAATGAAATTATAAAAAAAAAAGATTAACCTCAAATTGCAACCATAATATTTTACTATTATTATTATTATTATTATTATTATTATTATTATCATTATTATAATTATTATCTAAGCATTTAACTAAAGTATCAAAGTAGAAAATAAATGAATGTGTGAACTCTAACAATTTAGGATGCATTTTACAGCCTGAGTACATTTCCAAAGAGAACCCACACGGGTTAGGCCCTAAATGTCCAACACCCTATAGTCCAAACCAAATCTAAAATGGAATAAAACACAATGTAATATGCAGCTTCCCCAATTCATCCATAAAGCCACGCGGACATAAGCATTGGAAAATGAAAAGAGAATCAATTCCTACTGACAATTAATGGACATAGTGATGAAAATAAAAGGTAAAAAAAATAGGATATGTGGAATCCAAAGGTCGCTCCCACCTGTCCCTCTCGGCATGCAACTTTTGATCTTTTTCTATCTTTTCTTTTTTTGAAAAAAAACAATTAATAATTAAATGTTCTTGAAGGTAATATATGTTTCCAATATTTCTTAACCATTTCAAAAGACTCTTCTGCTACATGTCAGTGAGGAAAAAGAGAATTTCATTCATTTTAATAAACATTAAATCTAATCATGAATATGACTTTAACGATTATATCTTTTATCTTTTTATCTCCTCTCTCAATCCTTCATATCCAAAAAAATTATGCCTTCCAATACCTTTCCCTTCTCTCCTTTCATCATGAGAACCAAAAACTCGCTTCAAAATACACACATCAGATCTGCATCTACCCTCAAAACCACAAAAGATAACCATAAATCTAACAGATCGGAAAAAGAATTATGCATTCTAACATAAAGAACCTTCTCCTAACCGATCCACAAACAAGCCAATGGAATGGGGAAATAAATGAGCAAGTGTACAATATTGTTAATAAAACTAGAAATCAACAACAACAAAAAACAATGAGTAAAGACTCGACCAAAGATGAAATTTCCGGCAAGGGTACCTTTGAAGAAATTCGACTTCAAGGTGTGTCGCCTCTCTCTCTCTCTGTCCTCTAAATCTCTTTTATCTACTCCTTTCCTGTTTCTAGTTGTCGTCGGTTCCCTTGATGTTATCTCTGCTAGGGTAATGGTTTTGGGGTAAGTCGTGGCTTAGCTCAAGTTTGTTGAGTTTCAGTATGAAATTTCAACAAACTCTGAAAGAAAGATTAGAGCTTTAGTGATGTTTTTGCTTCTATTTCTGCAGAGTAACGGTGCTGGAAAAGGGTCTTTTATGAAATATTGCTATGTTGTTCTTGATGTGTGTTCTAGGGTTTTTAGAAGAAAAATCTCTTACTGTGCATATGCTGTTGTTCTTTAGGCTTTTTTTTGGAGAAAAAAGTTGCTTTTTTTGTTGTTGTTGTTGTTGTGGTTTTGGCTTTTTGAGAAGAAATCTCTTACTGTGATCTCTCTTCTTTTCATGAACGTTTTATGAAGAAAAATTATAAGTTTTAAAAACTCCTCTTTTTCAACTTGTCTTATCCTAGATTATGTGGGATTTGATCTGTTCCTGTTTTAGATCAACTTTGACATGCTTTTTGGATGTTTAGGTTAATTTTCTGAGTAAAGCTTTAAACTGAATGATTCATTTAGTTGTTTTTCAACTCTCTAAGTGCTTTTAAAATAAGCTATTTTTGTTCTCTGCAGATTACAACTCTGAGATGACCTGCTGGAAGGGAAGGTGGCTGCTCCAAGCTTCAAGACAACCTGTTTTCATGACTAAGTCCAAAGTGATTTCATCCTAATTGCTTGGTTTTGGTCATTAGGAACCTATTTCCATTTGTAGCAATTGTAGCAATTTTTCACTGTAATTACTTAGTTTAGTTTTTTTTAGACAAAATGTGAGTTTGGATTATTTGGGACTTATTGAATTAAATTTTAATTATGTAATTACCTTTTAATCTTTCAAAATTTAACTCAATATTTATTTATGCTAATCAATTTCAACTTTTAAAAACAACAAATTTCTAACTTAAGTATAATGACTTAATTTTAAAAACAACAAATTTCTAACTTAAGTAAAATGACTTAATTTTAAATACAAAAAATTTAAATATGGGACTTTTAATTTAAAGACAACACAATTCTATTTTAAATACAAAAATCTAAATATGAAACTTTTAATTTAAAAACGACACATACATGTTTCTAAAAAATGCAAATTTAATTTGGGATCCCATGAAGTTAAAATTGATTCAGTATGGGGAATCGAATGTGTTGGCATCGAACCTGCCATAGATGGAACCGTTTCAGACACGTGCGTTGTGGCCGTGTTCGCCCCTATCGGAGAACAAGGAGGTGGTATATTACTGGTTGATGGATTTTGAGAATTTTGGTTAGTTTGCGCATTTAAATTCTCCATTCTCGTAGTGGATTTTCCCCTTGGTTTGTGTTCATTGGTTGTGGCTACTTTACCACTCCTTAATAACATACAACGAATTCTTTTGAAAAGGAGAAAATGAATGAATAATCAGAATAAGGAAAAACAATTTCATTTTTCTAAAAACATTAGCATTGTCCCACTGGGCGTACCAATTTGTTTACCGTGAAAATTTGTAAACAACCGCTGATCTTTCAAATTACAAATTTTGGTCACTTACAGGATCGATCAGATTGATCCTAGGACATGTGTTAATTGTTTAAAGTGAATTCTAGTAAATACGAATAGTTCGACAATATTATGATGATGGTAATGAGTGAAACTATTTACGCAATAAAAGACTAACACAAATTAAAGAGGGATATTGTAAAAGAAATGTAGATAACTAGTGTCGCGGCTGGAAAAATGACAAAGTCGCCACCATCCTTTATTCGTTCCTAAGGAATAGGGAAATAATGATAAAATCTAATGACTAAGGGTGAGAGACTAAGTTCGGGAGTCAGTTAAGTAAGGGGAAGGTGTTAGACACCCCTTATCTCCATTGTACTCATTTTGATCTTCCTCTAATTTTAAGGTTAATGTGTCCTTGAGATATTTGCTTTATTAATCATTATGGGTTAATTATTTATCTATTTATTTAAAATTATTTTATTATTTAAAAGTAAATTAATTAAGAAAGGAAAACTTAAAAAAAAATTGATTATTGTACTCGCTAGAGTCTTATAACTCTATGTCTATGTACCCTCAAATTTATTGAAGAATCAAAGTCTTGTAGTTCGTCTTTAAAATGTTGGTTGATTGGTTGTTTTTATTCCTTAAAAGTTCTCACGCATCGGGAGTGGAGAAGTAATTGATTTTGAAAAAAATCTCAATGCACTAAGACAGAAGACTTATAGTTTGAGGTGAGTTTAAATTGATTTTATCCCAATTGATCATTTGCAAAAATATAATTATTAATTTATTTAAGTAAATAAATTAAAAGATAATTATATAAACCCAAGTATTATATCCCTTATTCCTAATTATTTATCCTTTAAACCCTAAATTTTTCTTAGAGATTTATCTCATGATTATCCCCATTATTGATTACAAAAAAATAATAATTTATTTATTTATGAAAATAAATATTATATATTTATATGACATATCCTTTTGATTGATTGAAAATAAATCTAACTATTTTGATTTAAGAAAGTAAACCCATAATGATATTATATATATAGTTATTTTAACAAACATATTAAAAGTTGTATTATATAATCTCAAAGACCATATCCCTTATCCTGATGTTTGTCCCTTGTTTTTATCCCTTGAAATTGTTATAAAAAAATTTATCCCTAAAACCCTAAAAATTTATCTCTACTTATTATCCTAAAAGTTATCCCTAAGTTATTCCTAAATCATCCCATAGTTATCCCATAAAAATTTACCGCTTAAAAACCTGAGGTTTTATCCTATAAAATTATTCCATATTTTTTTATCCCTAAAATTATTCAAATTAAATTTTTGCAAAAAAAATATAATCATTAGTTTATTTAAGAAAAAATCAAAAGAGTAATTATAAAGACTCAAGTGTTATATCCCTTATCCCTAATTTTTTATCTATAAAACCCTAAAAATTTATCTATATTTATTGTCCCAAAATTTATCCCAAAATTATCTCATAATTTTTTATCCCTTAAAATCCTAGGATTTTGTCCCATAACCTTATCCAAAGTGTTATATCCCTTATCCCAAATTATTTATCCCTAAAACCCTAAAAATTTATTCATATTTATTGTCTCAAAAATTATCCTAAAGTTATCCCTAAATTATCCCATAAATTTTTTTCCGTTAAAACCCTGATGTTTTATCCCATAACTTTATCTCATATTATCCCTAAAATCATCCAATTTAATTATTTGCAAAAATAATTATTAATTCATTTAAGAAAATAAATTAAAAGGGTAATTATATCCTTTAACCCTAATTTTTTATTCCAAATTTTTATCCCATAATTATCCCTATTTTTTATATTATTTATATTAACCCATTTAAAAACTAATCCCTAATTTCAATATGCTTAACTATTCTAGAATTAATCTCTAACAATAATTTAAATATCCAAATTATATTTTTTAGTATTTTTAGTAAATATTAAATTAAATGACTAAATAAAATCAATTTATGTGTTTTTTTTTTCAATTTGTCGTTAACATCAGATGCTTTAAGAATTTTTGTTTTAAGTTTGCGTTATATGATTACTATAAGGTGTTATTGAGTTGTAAATTTATAATGAAACAATGGTGTTTGATTGTTGTTATTTCTTTGTTTCCACGATTTCTATAGTTATTGGCAAATTCAAAGTTTGATTGTAAGGTTAATAGTGGATGAAATTTGTGAGAATGTGGAGTATCAAGAAGAACATATTTTTCTTTTTTATTAATTAATTTTTCTAAATCCTTTATATTTCTTCAATTTTTATTAAATCATAACTAAACTTTTTAAAACAAAATCGTTGAAACAGACAAATAAGCACAATCATGGATCATGCAAAGATCAAAATAAATAAAAAACAGATATGCAGACGAAATCAAAAAAATCAGACAGTGCAACCACAATATTCAGAGTTATAAAAGTAGTCAGGGTTACTAACTTAGAGTGTCGTGACCAATTTAAGTTGTTTCCTACTCCCTTTCTTTTCCTTTCCTTTGTACTTTTCTCCCTTCTCTTTCGATGCAAGGTTCCTTCTTCCCCTTTTTCTTTGATGGATGTTGAAGGTTTAGGGTTTAGTTGTTGTTGTTCTTCAATGTGAAGAACAACAACTTTTTAGAGTATGATTTTTAAATTGTTGATCATCAAAAGTGTGAAAAGTGGGTACTATTTAGAGATAATTTTTTTTAATCAAATTGAACTGTTTAGGAATATTTTAATTTAACCTGATTTTCTCAATTTCTTAAAGCCCAAGTCAATGAATCTGGATGGATTCATGGCCTGGTGATTTAGATAAAAAAATATTTTAAATAAATAAAAATAAGCTAATTCCCTAATAATAAAAAAAGATTTTAATTTTTTGAGATTTTATTCATAAAACCATGATTTTAATGGAAAAATAATATTTTAAAATATGCTTTAAACAAAAATACGAAAATTAATAATTAAATAATAAAAAATGTTATTTTTGTGATTTTTTTATATTTTTGAAAATAAATAGAAAAGTTAGAAATAAAGTAAAAATAAATAAAAGAGAAAAAGATAATCTAAAAGTGAGAAAAGTAAGATTCAAACTCATGACCTCTCACACTCACAACTCTTTATACATGCTTTTCTACCCATTATACTATTTCATTTATTTGAAATAAAGTAGCATTAAGGAGTATATAATAATAATAATTAATATTAATAATAATATTATGCTCTAATAACCTCATTATGATCCTAATTAGATAATATATCAATTAGTGATAATTTAATTAATAAAAAATTAATTAATTAATTTAACCCTAATTAATCCCAATATTAATCTATTCCTAAATAACCATAATATAACTTAATATTAATATAAAAATAATACTAATATTAACATATCCACATTTAACTAATAACGTTATTATAATTTATTCTACCCCTGCTATTAAAATAAATAATCCCCCTAATTATTAATTTTTACTAATGTGTTTTAGTAAGACAAAATATCCTAGTTACCAATGGTAATATCCCTCTAGCATAACTTCCCAAATTATTACGTTCCAATCAATATCCCTAAATTAAAAAAATCTCTAGGAGGGACTAAAAAGTCAAAATGGTCCCCCTTTGACTTTTTAGATCATTGGGATTGACCAAATACCTTATAAAGGGCCTTGAGCATGTCAATGACCTAGATTCTAAGTCAATAACAAGAAATAAATAGTGGTCAAAATCTGGGGTACGACAACTAGCAACAAAGATAAATATTTGAAACAAAGAAGTGTTTCTGGAAAAATAAAGATAAATTGAATTACTTCAAAGTAACTGACAATAGTGTAAAACGAACGTACATTTCTTAGTTTGCGGTTCCTCTTCACACGGGTACTTGGTAAATTTTACAGACTCTGTACACACTTTGACACACCCTTGATCCTAACATTAAGACCTTCTATTTATACCAATCAAAATAATTGTTCCCAACGACCTCTTAATCACGTCGAGACAAATGGCACTTTGCATGAATGCAACTATCCACTACGCTCCACGTGTATCTTCAGCAGTTTTAGATAAGAATAAAGTTCATTCCTTTATTTGAATTTTTGAATCTCTAGTCGAAACCGTCTTCAAACACTAAAGAACATTTCTAAGTTCTAACTGCACACTGTCCCTTCTCATTTAGGGACTTTCGACTAGATCTCCCTAATATCAGATTCAGTCGAAAATATCTTCACATGGAATTTCCATTTTGTAACTCTAAAATGGGTGTCAAAATTAGGAACTAACAGGAGGTGGATGAATTCCAACACTAGTTTTAACAATAGGACTTTACTAAACACACCTACACTATTTAATGGTGATAAGTCTGAACATAGATTTAAAATTTCCATTCATAGTTTTGATCATAAATTATGGGAAACCATAATCAATGGTCCATTTATCCCTACTTACCATATAAATGGTAAAGTAGTAGATAAACTAGATTTCCTTTAGGCCATATAGGAAAAGAGAAAGTTTGAAACTGATTTCAAAGAAAAAAGTTCTTAGTCATGTAATTATATGATAATCAAAATTTTCTATGATCATAATAATAACTCTGCCAAGGGAATGTTGCACACTATTGAAATGATATATGATGTTTCTTCAAATGTCAAGTAAGAGAGAATGAACACACGAGACAGTGAAGATGAATGTTTCATTCATAAATGCTTCTCTAAATTTAGAAATGTTGGAAATAATGTTCTAACCTTCATCTCTAAGAAATATCTAAGAATTTAGAATTGAAATCAGAAAATGATCCAATCCTTAAATCGAGATTAGGGAATGTGTATGGCTTTCAAGAAAAATCCAATAAGGAAGAAATTGTCAAGAAATTGATGATATGATTCAATTACTAAAGGATGAAGGCATGGGATCAAGTCTAGAAGAACTTTTAGCAACTTCATCAACAAACTCCTACAAAAATAAATCAACTCTAGTAATCTCCTCTGAAAGAACAATCTCGATAGTTGAATGATCCTCGGAGAATTCAACCTCAAGTGAAAGAAATTCATCAAGAAGAGAATATGAAAAAGAAGTTTCTTCTAGTTAAATATTTGATAAAAGAAATAGAAGAGAGCCTCAATGAACAACACACTCAGAGATTAAACATCAAGGTGGAACATCAAAGAGTCAACCTCAGGTAGAACCTTCAAAGAATCTTTGCTTAGCAAAGAAGATGATGTTTGTTTGAAAGAATCTCACAAAGAAGATGACTATGAGGTAACAAAGTTATCATATAAGCAATTGTTTAAATTAAGTGTTAAGTTAATTGAAGAAAATAATAATATTAAGAAGCATAAGTTAGACCTAAATATTATATTGAGTTTCTTAAAAAGAGTTTTGAATCGCTTAATCACGAAATTGATAATATTAGAAGCCTACTTGGAATATGTGAGACTTGTGTCTCGATCAAAAAGGGAGTAAAATATTTGCATGAAACTTTAAGTAAATTTACTAAGGGGAAATAAAACTTTAATTTGATTCTATCAAGTCAAAGGCATTCGTTAAAACAAACTAGATTAGGGTTTAAGTCCGGTAGAACCCATATGTAGCGGTAAATTCATGATCATCAAGCTATTGACAAGCTAGAGATCAAGTAATAAGAGTCGCCACCGCGCTTTTATTGTTTCCAAGGGAAAAGGGAAAAAGTACGAACAAAACCCAAAAGTAAGAAGTTTTCAAATCAAAACTAATAAAAATTCAGAGATTACAGGTAAGGGGATTGGTTACACAGAGGGAAGGAGTTAACACAAAAAGTGTCCTAGGTACTCCTAGGGAGCCCTTTTTGTGTGCATATGTACTTGTGCCTACGTACCAACATAAAAATGAGGGATCAAAACCTCGTAGTTTGTGATACAAATTTCAAAGTGGATGCATTGCTTTTAACAAAATTTAAGTTTGAAAGACACGAAGGCCTAAAAATGGTTTGAATGAGTTAGTTCTTTTTGGCTTTTTTGAAAGTTTAGGTCAAGTATAGTTAAATTTATTTACAAGCTTGATTTAAGAAAAGAAGTTTGAAAATGCAATGGCATAAGGCCAAAGTTTCTATCTTTTTTTGCAAAGTGGTCAAAGTTTAAAACAAAAGTAGTTCACACAAAGAAGATTTTAAAAAATGGAGGGAGAGATTTTGAAATTAAAGAAATGGGGAGAAGATGAAGAGACTATCCTATGTACAAAATTAAAAGTTTAGAGTTGAAAAGATCTGACCAAATGGGTAGCAATCCAATATACAAGAATGTCAATAGAAACCCAGAATTCCTTTGGACTTTTAGAATCAAGCAACACACAAATGCACAATTATATTATCTTGAAGAGCGAGGCATCAAATAAAGATGGCCACATCCAAGCTTACCCATTCCACGATCTTCTTCAAAGTAGCCCATGTAACAGATGAATTCCACAAGTCACAGGTTCAAAATAACAGCTTCATAATGATCATGTTGCAGATGAACTCAAAAGGATCTAGAATGATGTATCAGATGAAGTTTTAGATTGCAAGCACTTGGTTTCTCAACAATTTGGCATTGGCCAAGTCCTTTAGCATAGGAAAGTTGCCTAGATTCTAAGTCTAATTGTCCGAGATCAAGCCAACAATCCACACAAAAGTCTTTTAGGGTTTTTGTTGTTATTATGTACATTAATTGTCAAAGACCACACAAATAAGCAAAGTATACACAAACAAAATATATCACACAATATGGTCCAAATGGACAAAGTGAAAATTGCATTAACATAAACAATTAGAATGATATGAACAATGGCAAGTGAATAGAAACAAAAATTAAATGGCATTAAAGTAAAGGACTTGAAATTAAAAGTTAATAGTTAATTGGTTATAAGTTAGTATCGTTTTGTTTTTGCTTTTTAATTGAAGTCATTCTTTGGAGAACACTCAACCCACTTATCACAAGCATGGATCCTTGAACCAAGACATCTTCCAAAGGAAGGAAAAAAGGCCAAGTTTCCACACAATACCATGAAAGAGGGGAGACTTACAATCTCACTAACTAGAATGCTTATCCCTTTTAGGGTACAAATTTAGCGCTATGTTAAGCAATCGTAATTGGACTTATGTAGAAGTCACAACTATTTGAGGTCGGGCATAAAATTTTGGTGTTAATGCATGTTAGAGACATAGTATAATGGACTATGCTCATGAAACATACCACACACAAAAAGGATATGCAAAAGGTGTGACCTAATCTCATCCATACTCATGTCAATTTTTCAATCAACTAGCCTTAGTGTTATGAGATATCATAGGCCAAATGGAATGAACGAATGAAGAAAGGGAATAAGATGAAGTGGGAGGGGAATGGATCAAAACACAAATTGGTCAGAGGAGGACTTTTACCAAATTAATATCATCCATTCATTTTGGGAGATGGAATGTACATTCCATCAATCCCCTAAATCCAATGATATTAATTTGACAAAGTCAAATCAACCTTGACCAAGGCCAACAACAAGAGTCAAACATAAACAAGTCATCACAATTGGTCAACAAATTTATTTGCCATTTATTCAAATTAAAATACTAAAATAGTGCATTTAAATTAAATATGGTTTGTCCAATTTCTAAAATCTCATCAAAACACCAAAGAAATGGCCATGAGATTTATCATAGGTCAAACAAGGTCAAAGGACCTTGGAGAAAAAATTTCATAATTTTTGGACATTTAAAAATATTTTTAAACAATTAAAAACAAATGCAAAATCAATTAATTCCTGAAAAATATTAATAATGATCCAAAAAATAATTTTAATTCAGAATATGAAAGAGAAAAATATTTGAATTTTTTTTGTGAAAGTCCCACATTTTTTGGATCAATATTGAATTTAATATGAATTATTGAAAATAATGCAATTAAAATGAAAATTAAAATATCAGAAAAAATGTGGACCACTTGATCTCCCTCATTAATTGAGGTGGCAGATCAAGTGGTCACAAACGCGGTATCCACGATGGACTCTAGTCAACGCGCCATAACCTTGGTAATCAGAAAGAACGCTCAGGATTAAAACGAATTAGATGGATCCTATGGTTGTGAGAGATGCCAACACATCGCCGGAGCTGTAGCTCCGGTCTTCTTCTCCGTGGGCCTCACCGGACTGGTCCACCTTCAACCATCACCAAAATTAAAAACAAGGACATGACCTCAAAGTAAAAATGGCATTGAGTTCGAATCTGGCCTCAATTCACCCTAACTCCAAGTATATTGAGAGATACACGGAGTTGAAATTTGAGGTACATGAACTGAGTTGCTTCGATTTGGCCTCTAAGCAACTCAATCTTCTTGCCTACATTGGTAGGACTTCAGACAACCAAAGAATCAATAGAATTGAGCAAGAATTAGAGAGAACCGAAGAGATCAAAATTTCTGGAAAATACCTTCAATGGAGGTCTGGATTCAACTGATCTTGCTCTTGCTCGTGCTTGATCTCACTCCAAATGCTTGCAGAAGAAGGATTGAATGCTCAAAAGGCTGTGGATTCCTGGAGATTTGAATTTCAAAATAGTGGAAATTCAAACTCAGATTCAAGTGAATTTCTCAGGTTTGTCCTTTGCAATGTGAGGGTTAGAGTTAGGGGATCAAAGCTGGCGCGAATGAGTGTGAAATGCTGAGCATATGAGGCTCTATTTGTAGCTGAATCCATTGCTTTTTGCACACTTGAATTAACTTTCCAAATTTGATCATTGATGATGCATGGGTGCATGGGCACGCATAGGCCCATAAAATCATTGCCATAAGTCCACAAATGAGTGTGAGATGATATGAATTCAGCTTGGATTGCAAGGCAAGTGTTTATGAAGATTTGAAATTTGATCCTTGCCAAGTGATGACACCATGTTCATGCCATGCGCAGCCTATGCATTCCTTGTCCAAAATGGATGAATTTGAGCTCTTTGGAAAGGTGAGATCAAGAGGAATAACTTTCATGTTCAACACTTTTCTATTTGGAGATTGTAACTTGAAGAAATTTGAGGTGGAAGTTTGGAATTTTTTGACATATCAAAATTTTTCTAAGTGTCAAGCCATATGTCTCAATATTCGACCTTACTTAACTTTTTTTATGAGCTTAAAATGAGAAAATTATATTCATCAAAGTTGTATCTATCTCGAATGTATTCAAAATGGTCACCAATTTCATGTCATTTGGATTTAAAATGATAGAGTTATGCATTTTTGAAGTTTGGAAAAATCACTTGATCAATGGTATAGGTCAAAAGTGACCTATAATGTAACCTCATATCACATGCTCAAAAATGTTGAATTATCTCCCACTCCAAACATAAAAGTTGAAGTAGACACATGGAATTTGATTTTTAAACTTGGAAATCTGTCATCTCATAAAAATTGAGCAAGTTATGGCCTTGGGAAGTTGACTTTCAAATTAGGGTTTAGACAAAATCACCTATAATGTTTCAACATAGAATTTGATTTTCCAAACAAAACTAGCTCTAGGTCTAAACATGAAAGTTGTTTGGAATGTCATCTAGAGTAAGTCTTATCTTGGAATAATTTTCATATAGTGAAAATTGTAGGAGATAGGGTCTAGGGAGACCCAGTTTTGATCAGATGAATTCATCTAGCCAACCACCATCAACCAACTTGCTAACTTCCAATTCTATTGACTTTCTAGGATCATGGTAGATCATATATGCATAAGATGATGAATTTTGAAGTGTCCTTTTAGAATTTTTATCAATTGGTGAGATAGCTCGTTGGAGAAGTTACTCAAGATACCGAGTCAAACTAGGGTTTCCAAGGCAAATCACCCTCAAACTCTTGAAGAGATCTTGATCAATATAACATGTAGAGAACATTGGGACTCATATATGATGCTCATAACCATTCTTGGATCAATTCTTGGTTGTGCTCTTTGTTCATGAGGGTCTCAAACCCTAGATGTGAACTTGATAGATTAATGGAGATCATGCCCTTCCTACAAAAGAGTTAGGCAAATGCAAAGACATATTTTTTGATATTTTGGTTAATGAAATGATAAAATACAAGTATGATACAATCACAAAGTGCTTGGTGATCTCTCCCAAAACAAACCCAATGAAAGAGGGGTAAGGAGGATGCCAAGGTATGATCCAAATGCTAATGCTTATGATGAAATTACATTAGGGGTCTTAGGGTCAAAATTGGGGTCTTACAGCTGCCCCTATTTAAGGACATTCTAACTGAGGAGGTGAAGGTTAAAATCTTTGGCTCGACTCAGTAGAATGGGCTTAAATAACAACATAGAGAAACAAATTTTGGTCCCTAAGAGACCTCATGATGCATATGACACGAATGCAAAAGTAAATTCTTTGTGGGGAAATATTTCCAAAAAGAAAAAGAAATCAGAGAAATTGAAAGTCTACAGGAGTATAATACATTTCGGAAGGAAGACTCACTGGGGAGACAAAGACTCTAGGGGATAAAAGGATTTATGTGTAGGCCAGGCTATGACTTAAAACTACTGGGGGACTCGAAAAGACTCAGCCAGAGAATAACAACATCTGCAGGGAACATGAGTAAGTCAGGATAAAACTGAGGTACTTGAATCATGCAGGGGAAAAACGATTTCACTAAGGAAATGCGCACTTAACTCAACCGGGGAAGATAAACTTCGACACAGGAGGATCAGAAATCTATTATCTACTACCATCTACTGGGTAAGGAGATAATAAATATCCGATAGAGAGAACATTCGTCATCGGTTAAGATGAACATATCAAGGATGACTCACTGAGGATTCCAGGAGAGGAAATTCATTACCGGTTACTGGGTAAGAATAACCTTGCTGGGGAAACTGCAGAAAAGATAGGATTTACAACTACCAGATACTGGGAAGAATACCAAGGGTGAGAGTATCCGTCATCGGTTATGATGAACATATCAAGGATAAACTCAACAAGGAAGAAATTTCGTCACCGGTTAAGATGAACATATCAAGCATAGACTTTCTTGGAAATGCCAAGGAGGATACCCGTCATCGGTTAGGATGAACATATCAAGGATATACCAACTGAACAAAAAGGGTAGGAATTACATCTATCGAAAGCTGGATAGAAAACCGTTGGAGAAAAAATCTGTCACCGGTTAGGATGAACATATCAAGGATAGACTCTGCGAGGGGACAAAGTAGGATTTACAACTATCGGTTACTGGGTAGAAAACCACAAGGAGAAGAAAACCCGACATCGGTTAAGATGGACATATCAAGGATTAACTCTCTTGGGAATAAAATAGGGATTACAACTACCCTTTTACTGGGTAGAATACCAAAAGAATGAGAATATCCGTCACTGGTTAAAGTGAACATATCAAGGATTTACTCAGGCAGGGGAAAGAAATATATCTGTCACCGGTTAGGATGAACATATCAAAGATATACTTCCTGGGGAATAGATCCACTAGGGACTCTACTGAGGGGAAAAATAAGGGTACTTTTGTCGGGTATTGGGCAAGAAGTAACAAACTGCAAACTAAGAAGAATATTACCAGTTACTGGGTAATAGACTCTTAGGGGACCAAAGTATCTATCTAGGTAAGAGCTTGAAATAAAACAGTCAATCAAGACTCAACCCAATGAGGACATAACTCAAGGGGAGTAATCCCATCCAGAAAATCCACTGAAGAGGAAACTGAAATAACAACCATCCACGAGGAAACAAACTCAGTGGGGAAACGGAGAAAGGTTAAAGTCTTTCTGCTTAAGGGGCTGACACTCTACAATTGAAGAAGGACAGACACCAGATTTAGTATGGGGATAAAATACTTCCATAACTGAGAATAAGAATCTCAAACAAATTAAATATGAGGATGCAGGATATGCAAATTATGAAATAATATGAATGTATATGTATATGTATATATGATGCTTATGCTGAAAAAATGATCACAAAGGATACAAAGGTGTCGCAAAGAATTTGAACCACCAGTACAATCCTCGGTCAATCCACAAAATATGGAGACAACTGTTGGAGAACAGAGAGATCAATACCTCAAAGGTTCAACCCTAGCTGGGGAAGGAGGAGATCTGCTGAGGACAGAACATCCAATCTGTGGGGAATTTTAGGTCAACACCATAAAAATGGGAGACAACCCTACAGAGAAAAAAATCACAAAAAGCTGCTCAGAAACCAGGAGGAAACTCTGACTGGGAGCAAGTTGAATGGAGATTGGTGGGGAAACTAAAGCGATCTACTAGGGGAAGATCAACCATCTCTGAAGATCAACCCTGCTGAGGAAATACGAACTTCGCCGAGGAAGGCAGAAACTCTTTCGGGGAAAACAACACGCCGCAGGGTATCTGAATCAACCAAGTCAGCTGGGGACGAGGAAAGGAATTCCACTGAGGATCAAACACTCCGCCGAGGAACTGAATCAACACAAATGTCTAGGGATACCCGAAGGGTTAACTGCTTGGGAACCTCTAATGTTTCGCACTTAAGGACTTGCTATCCATCGAAATGTTGTTGATATTCATTTTAATTGCTTTGAAAAATTCTTGCTTTTATATATTTTTAAAAAACTGATTTTGATTAAAAAAAATTATTTCAAAATGATCATAATAAAAATTTAAAACTATTGGCTGAAATAAATAAGAGTAGAAATAATTGGATAAAAGCTCAACTTTATTTAATGGAATGGTAGTCTGTAAATGACAGGACTCCATGGATTTTACAAAGTTGAAAATGGTAATTTATAATGGAAAAGGGTTACATTGAATACAAATGATCCTTATTCCTTCTAGCAACTCTCGATATTCACTGCGCTCTTGACCGCTGCTGGGGATGAATTGATGTTAATCCTTGTGCTCAAACAAGTCTTTAAAATCTGAAGATTAGCAGAATGCAGTTACTTGCCATAATCCCTAATTTTTGCATAAGTTTCCCCAAGGTGGGGTACTCAACTTATCAGGAAATTCTTTCTGTTTTATGTCTCTAATTTTTGCCTGGACGCCCTTTCAGATTTTCAATCCACCGAGAGGCTCATTTTTGCCTAAGCCTCCCTTTCGGGTTTTCAACTTAGTGAACTGTTCTTTTATTATTTAGGCGAAGTATTTCTTGATTGCATCTGCGTTCACAGGACAAGTGAACTCTTCACCATCCATAGTTGTAAGAGTCAATGTGTCACCTGAAAAGACTCTCTTAACAACATATGGGCCTTCATAATTAGGAGTCCATTTTCCTCTGGAATCTGGCTTGAACGTCAAAATCTTCTTGAGCACAAGATCACCTTCTCTGAACACTCGAGGTCTGACCTTCTTATCAAAAGCTTTCTTCATTCTCTGCTAATACAACTGACCATGACACATGGCAATCAATCTCTTCTCTTCAATTAAATTCAGCTGATCAAACCTGGTCTGACACCATTCAGCTTCAGTCAACTTGGCTTCCATGAGCACACACAATGAAGGAATCTCAACCTCTACGGGGAGTATTTCTTCCATACCATAAACAAGAGAGAAAGGGGTTTCCCCTGTTGAAGCGCGGATGGATGTACGATACCCATGCAAAGAAAAAGGGACATCTCATGCCAATCCTTGTATGTGACAACCATCTTCTGAATAATCTTCTTGATGTTCTTGTTTGCAGCTTCAATAGCCCCATTCATCTTGGGTTTGTAGGGAGAAGAATTATGATGTGTAATCTTGAAGTCTTTACAAAGAGCTTCCACAATATTGTTATTCAAGTTCGATCCATTATCAGTAATGATCTTGCTTGGCACACCGTAACGGCATATGATCTGATTCTTGATAAACCTTGCAACAACTTGCTTGGCCACATTTGCATACGATGCCGCTTCAACCCATTTTGTGAAGTAGTCAATTGCCACTAAAATGAAACGATGTACATTTGAAGCTTTGGGCTCAATCATCCCAATCATATCAGTTCCCCACATGGAGAAGGGCCACGGGGAAGAGATAACATTCAATAGTGTCGTAGGAACATGAATCTTATCCGCATATATTTGACACTTGTGGCATTTCTTCACAAACTTGCAATAGTCAGATTCCATTGTCAGCCAATAGTAACCTGCTCACAACATCTTCTTCGCCATTGCATGTCCATTGGAATGAGTACCAAAGGAACCTTCGTGCACTTCAGTCATCAATAAGTCTGCTTTCTGTCTATCCACGCATCTGAGCAAAACCATGTCAAAGTTTCTCTTTTACAGTATATCACCATTCAAGTAGAAATTGCCTGCTAATCTTCTCAAAGTCTTCTTATCTTTCAAAGATGCCCCAGGCGGGTATATCTGACTTTGGAGGAAACATTTGATGTCGTAATACCACGGCTTCTCGTCTTTAATCTCTTCAACAGCAAACACATGAGTTGGCCTATCAAGACGCATCATAGATAAATTGGGAACTTCATTCCAATACTTTACTACAATCATTGACGCCAACGTTGCAAGAGCATCTGCCATCCGGTTTTCATCTCGAGGGATATGATGGAACTCAACCTTTGTAAAGAAAGTTGAAATCCTCCTCGCATAATCTCTATATGGTATCAAACCGGGTTGATTTGTCTCCCATTCACCTTTGATTTGATTCACAACCAAAGAGAAATCACCGAAGAAATCCAAATACTTGATTCTGAGATTCATGGCCTCTCCAAGCCCCATAATGCAAGCTTCATATTCTGCCATGTTGTTTGTACACTTGAAAGTCAATCTAGCTGTAAATGGTAAATGCGTGCCTTGAGGAGTAATAATCACTGCCCCAATGCCATTTCCATATTGATTAACAGCTCCATCAAACATCATGCCCTAACGGGAACCAGGTTCTGGTCCTTCTTCAAGCAATGGTTCATCATAATCTTTCATTTTCAAGTACAAAATCTCTTCATCGGGAAAATCATACTACAATGACTGATAATCTTCAATTGGTTGGTGAGCCAAATGGTCATCCAAGATACTACCTTTGATCGCTTTCTGAGATCGGTATTCGATATCATACTCTGACAACAACATCTACCAACGGGCAATCCTCTCAGTTAAAACAGGCTTCTCAAATATATACTTGATTGGATCCATTTTGGATATCAACCAAGTGGTATGATTCAACATATACTGGCGCAGACGCTTAGCAGCCCACGCCAATGCGCAACAAGTTTTCTCAAGCATAGAATACCGAGTCTCACAGTCGGTGAACTTCTTACTGAGGTAGTAAATTGCAAATTCTTTATTTCTAGTCTCATCTTGCTGACTAAGAACACAATCCATACTATCTTCGAGCATAGTCAAATACATGATCAATGGTCTTTCTTCAACAGGGGGAGACAAAATCGGAGGTTCAAGCAAATATTCTTTGATACTGTAAAAAGTTTTCTGGCAATCTTCGGTCCAATCACAAGACTTATCTTTCCGAAGAAGCTTGAATGTAGGTGCACATGTGGCAGTCATGTGGGAAATGAATCTGGAAATATAATTCAAGCGGCCGAGAAAGCCTCTGACTTGCTTCTCAGTTTTGGGCGCAGGCATCTCTTGTATTTCTTTGACCTTGGTAGGATCAACTTCAATACCCTTCTCGCTAACAATAAAGTCCAACAACTTACCAGAACGAACACCAAAACTACACTTATTGGGATTCAAGTGGAGTTTATACTTCCTCAAACACTGAAATAACTTCAACAAATGCTTAACATGTTCCTCTTCATCAATTGATTTAGTAATCATGTGATCGACATATACTTCAATCTCTTTATGCATCATATCATCAAAAAGAGTAGGCATTGCTCTCTAGTAAGTCGCACCGAGATTCTTTAGACCGGAAGGCATCACTCTATAACATAATGTTCCCCAGGGTGTAATGAATGTGGTCTTATCCATATTTTCGGATGCCATCTTGATCTGATTATATCCGGAAAATCCATCCATGAACGAAAAGACTTTGAATTTAGCAGTATTGTTTACCAACATATCAATGTGTGGCAGAGGGAAATCATCTTTCAGGATGGCTTTATTCATATCTCGATAGTCGACACACATGTGGACTTTTCCATCTTTCTTCGGTACAGGCACAATATTGGCCACCCATTGTGGATACTCAGCGGTCACAAGAAAACTGATATCAATCTGCTTCTGCACTTCCTCTTTGATCTTCACAGCCATATCAGGATGCGTTCTTCTTAACTTCTGCTTGACTGACGGGCATTTTGGCTTCAACGACAATTTATGCTCCACAATCTCAGAATCCAAACCAGGCATGTCTTGATAAGACCAAGCAAACACATCTGAATACTCTCGAAGAAGATCAATCAACCCTTTCTTAGCATCTGGACACAGTCGAGACCCAATCTTGACTTCCTTCACATCATCTTCGGAACCCAAGTTGACTAGCTCAATCTACTCTTCAAACGGCTGAATAATCTTTTCATCTTGATCAAGAAGACGAGTTAATTCATCACTCACTTCTACATCACTTTCCTCCCCGGCCTCAACACATGGAATTCAAAATTTGGAGAAGGAGAAGGATCATTGTATTCAATGGGGTTAGGAACCAACCTGCGTAATAATTTGATATTTTGATTTTAGAGAAGTGAATTTGGGACCAAATATTATGCAGATGGCCAATTGTATTGTTTATTTATGTTTTTTTGTGATTACCATTTTCAGAATAAAGCAAAAAGTAAAACAAACATCAAAGATGTGGATGAATATAATTAATTTTATTAATGATCAATTTAAAATGCCCAAAAAATGTTCACTTCTCCCTTAGGCATAGGAGAAGGTTTTTTTTAAATATAAAAGCTATTACTTAGATCGATGCAAAATAACAGGAATATCAACAGTAGTCCAATTGTTGCATGTCTTTCCATGCGTTACAAAGTTGGTGCAGTCTTCCTCTTTGTTTTCCTCTAGCACAACAACTAAGTGTTGTTCATTGCCATGAATGAACCCTCCTCTATGGAAGCTGAGTTGCGTATCTTCAAATCTTACAATTGATGATCCTTTCTGGAATCCAAAACCGGTTCTACCCTGTAAGACCCCAATTTTGTCCCTAAGATCCCTCATGGCATCATATCATAACATTACATTGCCTCAAGGATCATTGGACACCTTGCTTCCTTCCCTGTGGGTGGGATCTTCCCTTTGAGAGTGGTTCTTGATCACCAAGCATTTCTTGCATTTGTATATCATTGCTTTGCTTTTCTTTTAATCACTAACCAAAAATGTACAAAAATATGTCATTAACCTTTGTTACTTGTAGCTTAAGCAGTCAACAGGTCAAGGCATCAGGTGAATTCATGGTACAAAGAGAATATGGTATTTTCTTGAAATATGGATCATGTGATCATCATATGGAGCTTATGTGAGCTATAGTTTCATTTTGGAACCAAATCCCCAAGTGGTTGAGGCCCAAATTCATCAGAACAATTTCAGGTCATCTAAGGGCCAATGCAGTCAACTGAAAAGTCAACTATGGATTTTGAGTGTGGGAATTGAGTTTCTTCATCCCATTCATGATCAAATCATGCTTATTCATCATACCAAAGATCAAGGTTGAAGAATTTGAGGTCAAGTCAAAAGTTTCCCAAAATGGAAAGTGACCTATAATTTCAAGTTTCCAAAAATGGAAAGGTTTTGGTTCAACTTCAACTCAACTGTCCAACATCAAAGAAGCTTCAAATGAATTTTTGTCCAACATAAAAGTTGAATATCTCTCTCTCCCATTTCCAAAAAGTCCAAGATCATGAGCATCTGATGAATGGTTGAGGAGATATGGTCCAATCATTGCCAAGTGTACATGGAACTTCAAATGGCCATAACTTTTGATTCATAACTCCAAATTTGGTGGTTCTTTTTGCATTTTGCTTGTCATGACATGTAGTTTCCAAAACATTCATTACATTGCATGAATTCGCATCACATAATCATTTGCTATTTCAAGTCAATCTTGGAGGGAAAATCATAAATTCAAAAATGGTGCATCATGAGAACTTTCTACCATTGCCAATGTGTTTAAAAAATGATTTTAAGTGAAATTTATCATGATCATGTTACTGTTCACGTATGCATTACTACATGCACCACCAATTTTCAAATTTTTCCAAAACACCTCATTTTCACTAATCACAAGTTAATCATGTTTAATTTTAATTAGGATTGGATTAGGACAGAGTATAAATACAAAACCCTAACAAAATTTCAGGGGGTTAATCATTTTTCACCATTTCAAGATCCAAATTCTCTCTCCCTCCAAAACTTTCTCTCAAGCATAATTCAAATTTTCTCTTCATAACATTGCAATTTCTTTCCATATTCTTGTTCTCTGGCTTTGGTTGAATGCAGATCAAGTTTTGGATCGTGAATTTCGTGCAAGAATCAAGTGTAGCAAGCTCATGAAGGTGAAGATGGAAATTCTATTTTGAGCTAGATCCAGCACCTGCCAAGCTTCAATTTCTTCATGAAACATCATTACAAGTGTTATAGAGTGGATTTGGATAATTCAAGGCTTTGGATCATGCATCTTCAAGGATCTGCTCTTCAAGAGGTCAAGTTTCGAATATCCTATTTTTGCAATTCATTGCCATATTCTTATAGATCTATTCTTGCTGGTGATTCTGAGCTAAATTTCATGTGAAATGATGCATTATTGAATGAGATATGTGTGATTCAAGTTTTGTGCACAAATTTTATTTTGCTCGATTCTCTTTGATCTTGTGGAATTAGGCTTAGATATGAGTTGATCTCTAATCACCATGGAAAGATCTTTGAAATGATGTACTTGTTTTGGATTTCTGGAAAAAATTTCTGGACTGTGTTACTGTTCATCTTCATCTTCGTGAGGAAGATGAAGATCTTCATCCTAGCGACGGCCTAGCGTCCACTCTGGTTCGCTAGGGTTTCCGTATGAAACGGCGTCGTTTTTCATTGGCGCGCGCTTCATTCAAATTCGTACCGTGTTTGATCCCCAGTGTGCTCAATTATTCAAATGTTTTCATCAATTATTCGATTTCCCTCCTTATTTGCCATGACATGTTCATTTTGATTTCAAATTTTTCATCCAACTTTAAAAATTCATATAAAATTGAAAAATGCTCCAAAAAATACCTGGTTTTTTGCTACTTGTTCCTTAGAATGTCTAGAATTTGATGATGTTAAATTTTGAAGTTGTGCATGGCTGGATTTTAGATTGTGCTAGACTTTGTGATCATGTGTACACTTGTGACCTTGCTCCATTCATCCTATCATGAAATGCTTGATTTTAATCCAATGGACATGAAATTTTACATGATGATTCTTGACACATTGATGGATGTTTTAGGCTTGGTTTCGTATTTTTCTTATTTACCATTTCTGTTTTATGCACATGTTTGCATGGTGTGACAATTTGTGTCACACATTTGGTTGATCAACTTGTGCCATTTTATTTCCATGCCATTTGAACTTGGATACTTCTGATTTTTTGTATGATGATCATGTTGGATGTGTCGACTGCTCATGAACTTTTCCAGAATTATTTGAATCATTTCTGTTTTGATTTGGAATTTTCATACTCAATGTCCAAATATGAGCTTTGAAATTGTCTTTGACTTACCTTGCACATGAAATGCCTTTGATTGATGATTTTGATGTGATCCTTTTTAGGACATGTTAATATGTGTTTGAAGTTGCATTGTGTTAAATTTCAGCTCCTGTTTTGAATTTTTTCTTCACTTTTGACCCTAGGCTTTGACCTAGTGGTTTGTACTTACATGTGAGCTTTGAATTTCAGGACCAAGCACCCAATTTCCATGGTTGATGTTGCTTCATCATTTGAATGTTGATATTTGCTATTGATTGCTAACATTTGTTTGTTTTGTAGGCTTTGATGACAGCTCATTTGAGTTGTTTGGCTTATATATTATACATTGGGATTGTCTGTTTGTTGTTGACTGTTGTCTGTTTGTCTGATTACTGTACTGATTTGTTTAGTTGTTTACACAGGTACCTAAGTTGCTTTAAGTTCATTTGAACTTTGCTTTGCTTTGCTTGTGGTTGGCATACCACTTAGGTATAATCCCTAATCTTCATGTAGTCTGGAAGACCTGTCATGTTACTTTGGCAGGCACCTGTCTAAAGCCCTCCTTAAGAGGCCATGTTTTTGTTTGTTTAATTTTGTGCCAAGCAGGTAAAGTCCTCTTAAGAGGCAATTGGCAGATAAAAGGGATGTGCAATCCATCCCCTGCTATTCAGTTGTGTCATTCACTTTGCTCACACCATGTGTTGATGCATTTTGAATAAAAACCCAAAATCTTGTCCATAGAGTCAGTCATTTGTGGAGAAGAGTTCCTTCATTCTGAACTCCCACACTTTCTATTTGATTCAAGCTCTCCCAGGCCAGGGATAAGAGCTATGAGGCATAACCCTCATCTCCATTTCATTTGCTTCACCCTAACTCTCAATGTTAGGGTTAAGAGCTCAAAACACCCATTTCCAGTTGGCTTGTTTGTTGAGGTTGATATGATCCCTTGACTAAAGCCTAACCTTGCTTGAGCCCCTTGGTTGTGTATAGTGTGTGATAATTGACTTTTGTTTGCTTACTTGTCCATATGTGCATAATTGTTTGTTTGTGCCTCTGTGCATTGTTTTCATCTTTGAGCATTAATTGTATATCATTTCATGATCATTGTTCATACTTTGTGACATTTTGTTTGGTCTATTGAGGAGTCAATTGTAAGTCCATTTATTGGCAGTTGTTTCCTGTGATCTGGCAGGAGTTGGGACTAAGACCATTGATTGGCATCCCATTTCCTTGGAGTCGAGTGTAAGACCATTTATTGGCAACTTGTTTCCTCTTGCTTATTGCATTTGCTTTTCTTGTTTGGTGAGACTAGTATAAGTCCATAGATTGGCATCTAGTATCCATCTTTGTTTTGTGAGATTGGTGTAAGTCCATTGATTGGCATCCGGTATCCATCCTTGTTTTGTGAGACTAGTGTAAGTCCATTGGTTGGCATCTGGTATCCATCTTTGTTTTGTGAGTCTAGTGTAAGTCCATTGATTGGCATCTGGTTTCCATTTATGTTGGCTTTTTCTGATACATTGATTATTTGTTACTTGCTTGTTGCCTATTCCAAAGGAATCACTTGGATCATCTACATATGATCTCAAGAGGTGAACACCTAAGAAGTTTTGCATCCCTTAACCTTCACCCTTTTTGTTTCTAAACCTCCATTTGCATGTTAACCCAAACCAGAAAACTTTTGTGCAAACATCTTCACTTGTTTTTAAAACTAGAAACCTAGGCCTTAAGCCTCTGATTTTCAAACTTCATTTTCACAATACTTCTTCTGAATTGAACTTTAATGTCAACCTTGACCATCTTTGTGAATACTTCTAATTGGTTAATTTCACTCACTCAATTGCTTTTGTGGCCCTTGTCCATTTCTTAATCATGTTTTCATGCATTAGCCATAGATCTGAGTTATCTTAGTGGTTGATGTGAATCTCACCTTTTGTCCTTAGTGATCGAACTGTAAGACTTCCATACTGAAAACAGGGTTAACCCCTCTAGTATGTCGAAGCTATTCTCACATGGTGGACTTGTTGTTGATTTAGGTTGAGTTTTCTCCCTTTGATAACGAAAGACCTTAAGGCTTTTGTTTAAAATCAATCCATTCACTTTTTTGAAATCTTTTAGTCGAACTACGGTGTTTTGATCCTTATCTTTCATGAAAAGGTACGTAGGCAACAAGTTCATCCGTTCAAACACAAAAATAATAAAAATTGTATATTCTTTTCTCATCCCTTCAATCAATCTTTGCACAAAAATATTTCATAAACAAATAAATTGATACAACAAGTTGTGAAAAGAGGTTCCCTAGGAGTACCTAGGATGCATTGGGTGCCTAACACCTTCCCTTTGCATAATTACCCCCTTACCCAGATCTCTGACCTTTCATTAGTTTTCTATGTGTAAAACTTCTTAGCCTTTTGTTTGCTTTTTAGCCATTCCTTTGGATAAATAAAAGTGCGGTGGCGACTCTATCTTTGTATGCTCTGCTTTTGATTTAGTCAATAAATCATAAAGTGACAAATACACCGCTACAGAAAAGTGGCGACTCTGCTGGGGATATAATGCATTTCCTGGTGGGTTTGCCTACTTTTCACCCTTGTTGTATGATATTGTTTATTTGTTATATGACATATTTTTGTACGATTTGGGATTACTGTATTGATTGTAATGATTGAATTGCTTGATATATAATTGCCTGTTTGCTTGGTGATCTCTGTGAGATGAGTTCTATACCCGAACTCGAGTGCACCCTATGATAGGAGAATGGCATAGTCTCGTCGACTTGTGTGGAGTTATTCCTTAGCAAGTTGACTTGCGAGTCCATTCACTTGGTGGAGGTCATGTTGGATTAATAATGTCACACAAGTTATTTGTGTTTAGGCATTATTCTTTCAACATGTGCCTTAGAAGCCAAGGACCTTAGTTTACCAAGCCCATCTTGGCCTATTTTTTAGGACGTAGTTTACCTTAGTTTACCAAGCCCATCTTGGCCTATTACGCGATACTACACTCATAAGAGTCTCTCTTGAGAATATTTTTGGAATACGAGTATTCGTTCCTCCGATAATATTCGAAAGATGGGATGATGACTATGGGAACCTCTGGTAGAACATGTTCGGCAGGTTTAAACCATAGTACACTCCCTTTGGGTGGTTCTTAACCGAGACTCCATGCTCGTGACTCTCAACAAACCCGTGATTCATGGTTGAGTCGTTCAGACATCCTTAATATCAATGGAACTTGGGTGTTGATAAGGTGAAAACCATAATCCACCAAAATGGATGATTGATATTAAGGAGGTTTGAGTCGGTTCATGTATCGCTAATATCAATGGAACTTGGGTGTCGATAAGGTGAAAACCATAATCCACCAAAATGGATGATTGATATTAGGGATGCTATGAGCTTTCCCATGACCTTTGTCTGGTGTGCTTTGCTTGATCCTTGAGTGTGATTGTTGCATTCATGCATTCATGCACCCATTTGCATCCATATCATAAAAAAAAAAGAGAAAATTTTCAAGGAACTTAAGGGGTTTATTTGCAAAATTTTCAGATATGGAAAGACAAAAAAGGCATACGAAGAAGTACAGCTTCCGACAGCCCGATCTGAAAGAGTTAAGGAATATGACATCCTATGTATTAGATCCCTTGGGTTTCAAAGCTCGTTATGGGAAGCTTCTGCCTCTGTTGACTACCCAGGTTGACAAAGGGTTGATGGGCACTTTGGTGCAGTTCTATGATCCTCTGTATCACTGCTTCTCTTTTCCAGACTTTCAGTTGTTGCCTACGCTTGAGGAGTATGCTCATCTTGTGGGTATTCCTATTCTGGATCAGGTGCCGTTCAGTGGCTTAGAGAGTATTCCGACTTCTCGAGAGATTGCAGACATGTTGCACATAGATGAATCCTTGGTTAAAGCTCATATGACTACCAAAGGTGGAATTCAAGGTCTTCCTTCTGAGTTCCTCATCGCTCAAGCTACTGTTTATGGGAAAGCCATGAGTGAGGATGCCTTTGAAGCCATATTCGTGCTTCTCATCTATGGGTTGGTATTATTCCCCAACATCGACAAATTTATGGATGTGAACGCCATTAGGATCTTTTCTGCTCTTAATCCCGTTCCGACTCTGTTGGGTGATACCTATTTCTCTTTGCACTTGAGGAATGCAAAGGGTAGTGGCGTTATTGTGTGCTGCTTGCCTCTGTTGTATAAGTGGTTTATTTCTCACTTACCTCAGACGGTTGCTTTTAAGGAGAACAAGGGATGTCTACGGTGGTCTACGAGACTCATGTCTCTCACTAATGATGATATCTCTTGGTATGATCGTGTATATGACACTGTGCAGATTATTGATTCTTGTGGTGAATTCTCCAATGTGCCTCTTCTTGGTACATGTGGTGGGATCAGCTACAACCCTGTGTTAGCACGTCGTCAGCTTGGGTTCCCCCTAAAGGATAAACCTAATAACATTCTTTTAGAAGGTGTGTTCTTTCAGTAGGGTAAAGATCCCCAAGGTCTGAAAGCAAGGGTGGTCCGCGCTTGGCGCAAGGTTCATGTTAGATACCCAAAAGTGCTTATTTGAGCTATCAAATTTGGGCATCTTTCACTCCATTTCCTTGCTAAAGTGTTCGAAACCACCTTTGTTTTAGATGAATTGCAATACAATGATAAACGATCTTGGTACCTTTGATTTGTGTGTTATTGTGCAGGAATTAGGCATGAAATAATAGAAAATGAAGCCACAAGAAAGTTGGCAAAGGGACCAAAAAAGGGATGCATTCATCAGCTTGCTCGCTAGGCGAGGGCTGTGGCGAAGAGCTCGCTGGGCGAGCACCCAACGAGAACCCAGCGAAAAGCTCCAGTATTTTACAGTAGCAAACATCAACACACTCGCTAGGCGAGCAACCATCGAAGGGTGTAAAGAACACGTCCAGACTTGGTCAAAAGCGCAGCCAGCACTCACTCGCTAGGCGAGCCATTAGCGAGCTCCTAACGAGCAATTCCAGTAGCAAAGCCTCCTAAGCTCGCTGGAGCGAAGGGTGAAGCGTGGGCTTCGCCTAGCGAAGGTTTTGTTCGCCTAGCGAACATGCCAATCTGGCAAAGGTTATTTCTTTGGGTGCAGGTGCCTCAGGTGCCTCACTTTGGGGCTCGCTAGGCGAGCCATTTTGCTCGCCTAGCGAGCATGACAGCTCAGTAGCAGCACTATAAGTAGCAAGGGCTACTTTTTGGAGCCATACTTTTACACCTCCATACTTTTGTACTTTTTAGATATTTTTCCAGCATTGCTCTAGAGATACTTTGTGACCTAGAAATCATTTCTCTTCATCTCTTAACAATCTTTCACAAAAAGAAGGTGGATTCCCATCCAATCTCGATTATTCGACACAGATGTTGATCAACCTTCTTCCGAAACTTGTTGACCAAGCTACCATGAAAATGAGTAGCTAAGTTCTTCATCTTTTAAAGGTTAGATATAGATGGTCATAAGCTTTGTGTGTAAATGAGATGATCTTCATTTGTAAACTCTTTAATGATGAATATATGGTGAAAACTTTGTTTTTATTGAAAACTCTTTGTGTTGGTTTATGATCGAGAGATGTTTACCAACTCTTTACCTAGGTTTTCATCCAATCTTGTTTGTTAGCTAGAGATAGTAATGAATGATTTTGTTCACCATAAGGTTGAACCAAAAAGTTGTCATTTTGATAGATTGTGTTAGAGATAAACAATGGATCAAAATGGGAAAACACACAATGTGTGTTAGAGATAAACACATTGGGAGGACTTTGTGAAATAGTTTATCATCTAAAGGAGTTTACAAGTTTTGTTGATCGAACATATACATGCAAAGTGATCGTCGAACCCTAACTTTGGCAATTTTTCTCAAATACTAAAACCAAATCTTTTACCGCATTTTCTTACACTTTTATGCAAGATACCGTGACTAAAACCAAAAACCATTGTTACCTTAAGCTAAGAGTTAAAACAACTGTCGAAAAGCGGTGATATCTCACAATCCCTGTGGAGACGATAACAAAAACCCGACACTTAAAACACATTCAACAACATGGCGCCGTTGCCGGGGATTGTGAATTGATATTGCGAGCATCGCAATAGTTGCTTAATTTTTAGCTTTCGAATTTTTGACTTGTGCTTGTAATTTGTTTGGTTTAGTGTGCAGCTTTCATTTTATGCGAGGGCAGATTCCTGTGGACGAACTTCTTTTTGATCCCGAGATCGAAAGAACCGCAAGGAGGCTGAATAGCAGGACGAGACGAAGGAGGCAACAAGCTAGACAACGACAAGAACAAGGAGAAAGTTCTTCTACCACACATCCACCACCGTTCATACCTATCATGGAACCACCACCATCGCCCATTTCCACTCCATGTGTAAACAGTCCAAGGAATACTGCTCAAACACCTGCCGTCATGACAGATTGGAACGTGTTGGAAGAGAAGTTCATCGAAATATTTTTCTCCCACAACCGGTTCATGGAATCCAAGACGACCATCTCAGTGTTTTCACAAGGAACCAACGAATCATTAAATGAGGCGTGGGAAAGATTCAAATCCATGCTTCGGAAATGTAAAGGGCATGGTTTTGATGAATTAACTCAAATCCATATTTTCAAAAATGGACTTCAACCAAATTGCAAGACTTTGTTGGATGCTACCTCGGGTGGTTCTTTATTGTCTAAAAATGCCGAAGAAGCTACAGATATCATAAATCGAATGGCTCTAAATGATCTCCAAAGTCAAAGTAGAGGCAACTCTTTGAAGAAGCCGGGAGTGCTTGAACTTGGGACGAACGATGCCATTCTTGCCCAAAACAAACTCATTTCACAACAAGTGGAACTCTTAACGTAGCAAATAAAAGAGTTGAGAGAACCTTCAAAAGATAAACAAATAGCTTGTTGTGAGCTTTGCAAAGGTGAGCATGACACCAGATTTTGTCCACCTCCCGGGTTCGAAGAGGTAAACTACATGGAGAACCAACGAGACTACCAACCGAGACAACAACAACAACAACAACCTTATCAACCACATCCTCAAAATCAACAACAACACTTCCAAGGGAATCAAGGGTTCCAACCTAGGAGTAACTATTACCATAACCAAGGTTATGGGGGTGGTTCTTCTAGCCGTCAAAACCCTCCCCAAAATCCTTATCAACCTCAACAACCGTCGGTCGTAACTTCAAAGTTAGAAGAGACATTGACACAATTTATGCAAATGTCAATGGCTAATCAAAAGAGCAACGATGCGACCATCAAAAATCTCGAGACTCAAGTTGGACAACTTGCTAAGCAACTAGCGGAACAACAACCCGGTCCATCTTTTTCGGCGAACACGCAAACAAATCCTAAGGAGCATTGTAAAGCGATCACGAGAAGAAGTGGGAGGGAGTTGATTAGTGAGAATAAAAAAAGAGATGAGAGTGAACAAAGAGAGGAAAAGAAAAAAAATGAGGAGGAAATATTGGAGGATAATATTGATGGTGAAGTGGGGGAGTGGAGTGAGGAGGAAGTTGAAAAGAACGAAAAGAATGGTGAAGTTGAAAAGAAAGAAAGTGTGGAAATTGAGAAAAATAAGAGTGATGAAGTAATGGGGGAGGAAGTGAAAAAGAAAAGAGCGAGAAGTTCTAGAGTTGCTAAAGGAAAGGAGGTAGCGAGCGCTACTCCAATCCAAAACCTTCCTTATCCACATGCTCCATCTAAAAGGGAGAATGAACGGCATTACGCCCGGTTCATGGATATTTTTAAACAACTGCAAATCAACATTCCGTTTGCCGAAGCATTGGAGCAAATGCCCAAGTATGTCAAATTCATGAAGGACATACTTACAAAAAAGCGGAGGTATACGGAACCGAAGACCATTGTCCTAGATGCGAGTTGTAGTGCAATCATTCAAAGGACGCTTCCAAAAAAAGAGGTTGATCCGGGACGAGTTACTTTGCCGGTTAAAATTGGTGATATCTATGTTGGAAAAGGACTAATTGATTTGGGGTCAAGCATTAATCTTATACCATTGTCTATTGTAAAGAGGCTTGGCAACATTGAAATTAAGTCCATCCGAATGATGTTGCAATTGGCCGATAAGTCGACTACCCATCCTCATGGCGTAGCCCAAGATGTTTTGGTTAAAGTCGACAAATTCTTTTTCCCGGTTGATTTTATTGTTATTGATATGGAAGAGGATGATGATGCTCCGCTCATTCTGGGCCGACCGTTCATGAAAACCGCGCGCATGATGATAGACGTTGACGACGGTTTGATGAAGGTGAGAGTCCAAAATGAAGAAGTTACTTTTGATCTATTCGAAGCAATGAAGCATTTAAAAGATAGAAGTGATAGCTTTCGCATCGATGTGATCGAAGAGGCAATTTTGGAGGTTTCTAAGCATATTCATGAGATATCTCCTATGGAGTTAGCTCTTGATGACTCATTTGAAGTTTTCACAGTTGAAGAAGAGCAAGCTCTTGATGAATGCTTAAGGGAACTTGATGGTTTAAACGAACTACAACCGTGGGAAGTTGAGGAGGAAGACTTGAAGAAGGAGGTTAATGACGAAAAAGCGCCTATTGAATTGAAAATGTTACCTTCTACTTTGAAGTATGTATTCCTAGATGAGACCGAAGCAACGCCGGTCATCATAAGCAACCTTTTGTCAAATGATGAAGAAGCCCGTTTGATAAATGTGCTAAAAAAAATCAAGAAGCCATGGGTTGGACTCTTTCCGATCTCAAAGGAATTAGTCCTTCCTATTGCATGCACAAGATCTTAATGGAAGAGGATTTTAAGCCGGTAGCTCAACCATAATGCCGCTTAAATCCTACTATGAAGGAGGTTGTTAGAAAGGAAGTTGTCAAGTTGTTGGATGCGGGAATGATTTACCCGATTTCGGATAGTCCATGGGTTAGTCCTGTGCATGTGGTTCCGAAGAAAGGTGGAATTACCGTGATCCGAAATGACAAGGATGAGTTGATCCCTACTAAAGTTGCAACGGGGTGGCGAATGTGTATTGATTATAGGCGGTTGAATACCGCAACTCGAAAAGCTCATTTTCCACTCCCGTTCATGGATCAAATGCTCGAAAGACTCTCGGGGCAACAATACTATTGTTTCTTGGATGGCTATTCCGGGTATAACCAAATTGCGGTTGACCCGGCCGATCATGAAAAGACGACTTTCACATGTCCATTTGGAATTTTTGCATACCGAAAAATGCCCTTTGGGTTGTGCAATGCACCGACAACTTTCCAAAGATGTGTGCAAGCCATTTTTTCCGACCTTATTGAGAAAACAATGGAAGTCTTCATGGATGACTTCTCGGTATTTGGTGGTTCCTTTAGTTTATGCTTGGCAAACTTGAAAACGGTGCTTGAGAGATGTGTGAAGACCAATCTTGTGCTTAATTGGGAGAAGTGCCACTTCATGGTGACCGAGGGGATAGTGCTTGGCCATAAAGTCTCTTTAAGAGGGCTTGAAGTTGATCGTGCTAAGGTTGAAGTGATTGAAAAGTTACCTCTTCCGGTGAATGTGAAGGGAATCCGAAGCTTTTTGGGGCACGCCGGGTTCTATCGGCGCTTTATCAAAGACTTCTCAAAGGTAGTTAAGCCTTTGAGTAATTTGCTAGCTAAGGACCAGGTATTTCTCTTAACTGATGAATGTTTGCAAGCTTTTGAGACTTTGAAAGAAAAATTGGTTACCGCTCCAATTATAGTCGCTCCAAATTGGAATTTAAATTTTGAGCTAATGTGTGATGCGAGCGACTATGCAATCGGAGCGGTATTAGGCCAAAGAAAAGAGAAAAAATTTCATGCGATACATTACGCAAGTAAAGTTCTTAATGAGGCTCAAATTAACTATGCCACCACTGAAAAAGAATTACTTGCGATAGTGTATGCGCTTGAAAAGTTTAGGTCTTATCTTATAGGGTCTAAAGTCGTAGTGTATACCGACCACTCGACGATTAAATATTTGCTCACCAAACCGGATTCGAAGCAAAGGCTCATCCGTTGGATCCTCTTGTTGCAAGAATTTGATGTTGAAATCAAAGACAAGAAAGGATTGGAAAATTTGGTGGCGGATCATTTATCACGCTTAGTTAATGTGGAGGTTACCGATTCAGAGAAGGAAATCCGGGAAGAGTTTCCTGATGAAAAACTTTTCAAAATTCAAGTTAGGCCGTGGTTTGCAGACTTTGCGAACCACAAGGCTAGTGGTTTTGTGCCTCCCGACCTAACTTCGAACCAAAAAAGGAAGTTTCTTTCGGATGCCAAGTATTACGTATGGGATGACCCGTACTTGTTTAAGTTGGGTAGTGATAACCTTTTAAGGAGATGCGTTACTGGCGATGAAGCGCAGAGCATCCTTTGGCATTGTCACAACTTGCCTTACGGCGGACACTATAATGGGGTGAGAACGGCCACTAAAATCCTTCAGTCAGGATTTTATTGGCCCACTATTTTCAAAGACGCACATACCCATGCGCAAAGTTGTGATAGTTGCCAGAGAAGCGGTGAGATTGGTAAGAGAGATGAGATGCCTCTCCAAAACATCCAAGAGGTCGAAGTATTTGATTGTTGGGGCATCGATTTTGTAGGACCATTCCCACCCTCTTATGGTAACGAGTATATGCTTGTCGCAGTTGATTACATTTCTAAGTGGGTTGAGGCGATTGCCTCACCTCGGGCAGATGCGAAAACGGTAATAATTTTTTTGAAGAAAAACATATTTTCCCGTTTCGGAACCCCCCGAGTGTTGATAAGTGACGGAGGATCACACTTTTGTAATGCACCGTTGGAAAGCATTTTAAAACATTACGGTGTATCACACAGAGTGGCAACTCCGTATCACCCACAGGCTAATGGGCAAGCCGAGGTCTCTAATCGTGAGATTAAGAGAATTCTCGAAAAAACTGTGCCAAATTCGAAAAAAGAGTGGTCACAAAAATTGGATGAAGCGTTATGGGCATACCGTACCGCCTTTAAAGCTCCAATTGGGCCCACTCCTTTTCAATTGGTGTTTGGTAAAACTTGCCATTTGCCGGTCGAATTGGAGCACAAAGCCTTGTGGGCTCTGAAATTTTTAAATTTTGAAAAGGATTTGGCCGGTGAGAAAAAGAAGGTGCAACTGCTCGAGTTGGAAGAGATGCGCAATGCCGCATATCACTCAAGTTGGTTGTACAAAGAAAAGGTAAAAAAATATCATGACAAAAAGCTTCGAAAGAAAGAATTTGTGCCCGGACAGTTGGTCCTATTGTTCAATTCCAGGTTGAAGTTATTCCCCGGAAAGTTGAAATCAAAATGGTCCGGGCCATTTCGGGTCAAAGAAATTAAGGAGTACAGAGCTATTGTCATTGAGGACATGGAAAAGAAGGAGAGTTGGACCGTTAATGGCCAATGTTTGAAGGTTTATCTCGGCGGTCATGTGGATCGCGAGAGCTGTGCTATGTCTTTGGATGCTCCTCTGTGAGCATCGCACCGTCGAGCTTATCCGACGTTAAACAAGCGCTTGTTGGGAGGCACCCCAACATTGTAAGTATTTACAGTTTTTCTGTGGTGTCGTATTGGGATTCCAATTGTTAAAACCTTGCTGAATGTACCAGGAATGCTATTTTTGAAAAAGCAAATGCTGTCATGCTCGCTAGATGCTCGCTGGGCGAAGCAGTAGCGAGCGGATTCGCTAGCTGCTCGCTAGGCGAAGCAGCAGCGAGCACTGCGTGGCATCACTCATTTAATTCTCAGCAGGCCACTCTTTTGGGCCCAAGTGCAATTTTTCTTTTTATAACTCTGAACTGAAGCACTCACAAACAACTATCACAAACACTCTCTCACTTTTCATCTCACTCAAACCCTAAACGGTTACATTGCATTGCAAACCTCACCGTGCACTTCAAATTCAATCAATCTCTTTCACTAAGGTTTGCCCTAATTCCATTTCTTTATGTTTTAACTTTGTAAATTTCTGATGTATATGTCATTTAGGGTGAATTTGGGGCAATGGGTACATTAGGTTTTGCATGTACCTTAGAACGATGCCTTTCTTGATAAATCATTTTGTTCTGAAATAGATACCATGAGACCTTGGGTTTTGCCAAAATTTCAGTGTAAACATTGAAGAACCCAAAAACCCGTAAGATTCGCTAGCAACTCACTAGGCGAATCAGTGGCGAGCGTTCGCTGCCACTTCGCTAGGCGAACCTGTAGCGAAGCTTCGCTAGGTTCTCGCTAGGCGAAGCAGCAGCGACCATGACAGTAGTTGGAATTATGGTTTTGCTTTCTAATCTATTTTGTGTTTGTGTTGTTTCCTCTCTATGTCTTTGCAGATGGAATCCAGGCCCGGAGCTTTGAAAAAGAGAAAGGGCGGGAACACTTCCCGTCCCGTACCAATACAATTCGACACCGACAAATTTGTCGGGCCAAAGCAAGCAGCAAGATATGTTGCTTTGGAAAAGCGAAAGATTTTACCGAAAAAGAGATTTATAATCAACCCTGAAGGCACGAACCGAACATTCGCCGGGTTGATTAACAGCAAAAAGTGGGACCGGTTAATATCCCCCTTCGAGCATTACGACATAGCAACATGGCGTGAGTTCTACGCGAACGCACTGCCGAATGACGACGAGCCATTCACATGGACGTCTAGAGTGTCCGGCCGTCCTGTTGCGTTCGATCGGGATGCAATTAACCGTGTCTTGGGTGAATCGCTCTATTTGGGAGCCAATGAGAGAGACACCTACCACCAAGATTTAAGGCTTCACCGGGATACTGATTCGATTTCTGCTGCCCTGCTTTTGGAAGGGAAATCAGTTGAGCTGAACCCATCTGGGGTTCCCATGAGATACCATAGGGAGGACATGATTCCCTTGGCTAAAATGATCCTTTTGTTGGTTCTTACAAACATCAAACCCAAGTCTCATACTTCTACCGTGCCGATCCCAGTGGCACACTTGGTACACAGCATCCTCACGAACATCCAGATTGATGTGGCGAGGATTATTGCTTTGGAGTTGAAGTCCGTGATTGAAAGCGGGCTAAAGTCGGGGGCACGAGTGAATTGTCCCCTGGCTTTCCCTTGTCTAATCATGGCTTTGTGCCAGCAAGCGAGGGTGAGGCTACCCTCTAAGGGTCAAGTAAGGATCCCTCCGACCATTGATGACCGATACGTGGCCAAGTATTGCAAACCGAAGAATGTAAGAAGTAGTTCAGCTGCTGAGGTTACCGGGGCTTCTGATGGTCCTGGTACTTTTACTCTAGGATCCGATCCTTTCCAGCAGGTTGTCTACAACTACAACTGGGATTGGATGGCGGCAACTCAGCGCGCCATGCTCGATATGCACGATTCTATGCAGTTGTTACAGTTGCAGATGCGCGACCCCTCCGGTGAGCATTCTATGATGTCACGTGGGCAGTTTCTGCAGCACGCTAGTGTTTGGAGAGGGGGCGGGTGCTGGTGCAGCTGGTGCTGGTGCTTCTTCTGGTGCTGCTGAAGATGATGATGATGATGATGAGGCTACCGGTTCTGAAGCCGGTAGTGAGGAGGGTTATGAGTCCTTGGAGGGCTAAGTTTATTTTATTTTTCATATTATGTTTTATTTCTATTGTATTTTCAGATTTGTGTATTTTGATTTTGGTTATGTACTTTTGGGGTGTTTTGTCCCCCATGAACAATTTTAAATTTTGAAGTAATGTTATTATTTATGTTTTAAATTTCTTCTGTTTTAATAAATTTTTGGTTGGTTGAGTGTCAAACCTTCTAGATTGGTTGCTCCTCAAAGAAGTATCCAATGAAGGTGCATCCGAGCTTGGATGGCAATGATAAAAATAAACAAGTGAATAATGCTAAGGTACATGGTTACCTCCGGCTAGAATTTTAGAATGCATTAAGAACTTTACTCTTTTTTGTAATTGAATATTGTCTTTTTGCAACATAATTGAATGAATGTTTCATCTAGGACTTAAAACCACAAATTGTGAGGAAACCTCCTTTGTACACTTAAATGTTGGATTCTAATAAGCTTTGTTGATTCATTTGATTCATGCTTTGTCTTTTATTATTGTGAATATGTGGAAGCAATTAGAAATGATCAAGGCACTTGTTTTCTATCGAGCACAACCAGTTCCAAATACAATTTACCTGTGAGCAGAGAGAGTATTCGTCAACCCCTTTGAGCTTAAACAGTTGAATCTCAGCTTGAAATAAAGCGAGATTTCAAAAATCTTTTTTCTTGAAACCCGGAAAATTTTGATAATTGTTCTTTTGCCGTAAAAAGTCAAGAGCATTCACTTAGGGTGAGTAAGAAATAAGTTGGGGAGAACGAAAATGAGAATCGGTAAGTGCCACAACTCTTGAAAAGTCAAGCAAGCATAAGAAAAAAAAAATATAATATAGAAAAGAGAAACATCTGTTTTGTAAATATGATGTGAAAGAAAAAAAATATAGAGAAAATGAAAATGAATGCTTGCTTGGAAGAAAAATAGTGAAAAAAAAATTGAGTTGTGAAATAAGAGTTGTGAAGGTTTCAAATGAGAAACAAATGGAACGAAGTTGAGATGTGTGAATAATGTACAGTGAATGTCTCTTTTGCATCGGCAATTTCGTTTTCAATGGCCTTAGAAACGACCCTTATTTGTTAACCTAACCAAGCTTCAACCGAAAAGTCCTTAGTGATCTTCGTGCTTCCACATTACCATTTATAATTGTTAGACATTGTATGAATTGAATTGATTTCTTCATTGTTTGTTGGAGAGTGAGATTATTCCCGCGGTTGCAAACGCGTAATTTCTTCAGTCCTTATTCGAAGAGGAGAGATAGGGTGATTCATTCAAGATAATATTGTTGTGGATAGATACATATTTCGCATTGATACTAAGTTTTAGTTCTTGTGTATTATTTTATTCTAACCGTTGGAAGTTTGTATCTGCTGATTCGCTTGTGTTTGAGCCGTTTTATCCGATTTCGGAGAAACCTTTTTCTTAATGCAAATCCTCTTGTCCTTCAAGAGGCATACTTTGCTTGAGGACAAGCAAGAATCTAGTTGGGGAGAGTTGTTAGATACCCAAAAGTGCTTATTTGAGCTATCAAATTTGGGTATCTTTCACTCCATTTCCTTGCTAAAGTGTTCGAAACCACCTTTGTTTTGGATGAATTGCAATACAATGATAAACGATCTTGGTACCTTTGATTTGTGTGTTATTGTGCAGGAATTAGGCATGAAATAATAGAAAATGAAGCCACAAGAAAGTTGGCAAAGGGACCAAAAAAGGGATGCATTCATCAGCTTGCTCGCTAGGCGAGGGCTGTGGCGAAGAGCTCGCTGGGCGAGCACCCAGCGAGAACCCAGCGAAGAGCTCCAGTATTTTACAGTAGCAAACATCAACACACTCGCTAGGCGAGAAGCTAACGAAGGGTGTAGCGAACACGTCCAGACTTGGTCAAAAGCACAGCCAGCACTCACTCGCTAGGCGAGCCATTAGCGAGCTCCCAACGAGCAATTCCAGTAGCAAAACCTCATAAGCTCGCTGGAGCGAAGGGTGAAGCGTGGGCTTCGCCTAGCGAAGGTTTTGTTCACCTAGCGAACATGCCAATCTGGCAAAGGTTATTTCTTTGGGCGCAGGTGCCTCAGGTGCCTCATTTTGGGGCTCGTTAGGCGAGCCATTCTGCTCGCCTAGCGAGCATGACAGCTCAGTAGCAGCACTATAAGTAGCAAGGGCTACTTTTTGGAGCCATACTTTTACACCTCCATACTTTTGTACTTTTTAGATATTTTTCCAGCATTGCTCTAGAGATACTTTGTGACCTAGAAATCATTTCTCTTCATCTCTTAACAATCTTTCACAAAAAGAAGGTGGATTCCCATCCAATCTCGATTATTCGACTCGGATGTTGATCAACCTTCTTCCGAAACTTGTTGACCAAGCTACCATGAAAATGAGTAGCTAAGTTCTTCATCTTGTCAAGGTTAGATGTAGATGGTCATAAGCTTTGTGTGTAAATGAGATGATCTTCATTTGTAAACTCTTTAATGATGAATATATGGTGAAAACTTTGTTTTTATTGAAAACTCTTTGTGTTGGTTTATGATCGAGAGATGTTTACCAACTCTTTACCTAGGTTTTCATCCAATCTTGTTTGTTAGCTAGAGATAGTAATGAATGATTTTGTTCACCATAAGGTTGAACCAAAAAGTTGTCATTTTGATAGATTGTGTTAGAGATAAACAATGGATCAAAATGGGAAAACTCACAATGTGTGTTAGAGATAAACACATTGGGAGGACTTTGTGAAATAGTTTATCATCTAAAGGAGTTTATAAGTTTTATTGATCGAACATATACATGCAAAGTGATCGTCGAACCCTAACTTTGGCAATTTTTCTCAAATATTAAAACCAAATCTTTTACCGCATTTTCTTACACTTTTATGCAAGATACCGTGACTAAAACCAAAAACCATTGTTACCTTAAGCTAAGAGTTAAAACAACTGTCGAAAGGCAGTGATATCTCACAATCTCTGTGGAGACGATAACAAAAACCCGACACTTAAAACACATTCAACAATTCACAAGAAGGGTAGAAATGAGTTGGGTCCGAAGAACTGCATAGCTTTGGAGCCGTGTACCACTTGGGTGAGGAAGAGAGCATCCGAGTATCTCATGCCTTATGATTATCCGAGACCTACACCTTTGGTTGTGGTTGGGCCTTCAACCCTCCCTAACCAAGGCGTAAAGGAGTTGAGAGAAGAAGACCTTTCACGTGCCTGGATCCGTGAAAGAGAAGAGTTGCTTCAACAACTTAAAGAGAAGGACGCTCTGATTGAGTTCCTCGAGCATCAGGTCATTGACGATCCTGATGATACATGGACTTCTCTACTCCCTCAGTCTTCCAAGTTTTGGAAAAGGAGGTATGACAGACTCGCCAAAGATAAGGCGGACATGGAAGCAGCATACGAGAGAGAGGTCAAGAGGCTTCGTGCAGCTTATCCTCCGGCATCCCGAGCTTCTAGGGATCCATAGGATGTTTATTTTCCTTTTTCTCTTGTAATGATTGACAATGCTGTACTTCTTTGTTCAAATATATTTGATGAGATATTTTCCATATGCGATTAAATGCTTAATATTCAAAATGTGCAAATAATACCCTAAAGTTCCTTCGAAAATAAAAACAAATCATATGCACTAGCATTGCATGCATCATTTGCATAAGCAGGTGTTGTTCCGGTCTTCTTGTCCGTGGCCTAACTCTGTGCTCTTCATTTATCTTGAAGACAAGCTGACTCATCGGTACTACACCAGAGCCAACTCTTCAAGATTGATGGATCATCTTGAGCAAGAAAACCGAGAGCTCAAAGAGGAAGTCGCCAGACTGAGCGCTCTGATGGAACAGTTTCTAGCTGCTTAGAATCAGCCGTCTCCAACACCTGCAACTCCTCCCCAGAGGACTGTTATCTCTGAGGTTGTTTCGTCGACTGTGCGAGCTGGCAGTGCTCATTTTTTGCCAACAGCCATGCCGCCCGGGTTTCCGTGGGGGATGCCTCCTAGTTTTATGCCTGATATCCCAGCTCCGATGTTTGCTTCCATGCCGGCATCTAGCCCGGTCCTTGTTGTGCCTCCTCCTGTCGTGCATACCATTCCTAGGGTAGACAACACCATCTATCATTCTGAGCCGTCTGAGGGCCCAGATGTTCATGAGAAGATGGATGCAATGAATGACCAATTTCTTGAACTCTACAAGGAATTGAAGACCCTTCGAGGAAAGGATTTGTTCGGCAAGTCTGCAGCCAAACTCTGTTTGGTTCCCGGTGTAAAGATACCTGTCAAATTCAAGGTCCCAGACTTTGAGAAGTACAAGGGGAACACCTGCCCTCTCAGCCACCTGGTTATGTATGCCAGGAAAATGTCTACTCAAACGGATAATGATCAGTTGCTCATTCATTATTTTCAGGACAGTCTGTCCGGTGCTGCACTGCGTTGGTATATGAGTTTGGACAGTGCAAACATCCGTTCCTTCAATGATCTTGGCGAAGCCTTCGTCAAGCAGTACAAATACAACGTGGATATGGCTCCCGATCGGGATCAACTCAGAGCCATGTCCCAGAAGGATAAAGAGACATTTAAAGAGTACACCCAGAGGTGGCGAGAGCTGGCAGCTCAGATTACTCCTCCGCTGGAAGAGAAGGAAATGACCAAAATCTTTTTGAAGACTTTGAGTTCATTTTACTATGAGCGGATGATCGCTAGTGCTCCCTCTGATTTCACCGAAATGGTGAACATGGGGATGCGATTGGAGGAAGGAGTCCATGAAGGACGGTTATCCAAAGATTAAGGCTCTTCAAGCAAGCGATATAGGGCATTTGCGAAGAAGAAAGATGGGGAGGCACATGCTGTGCAATCCCATGTCAAACCAAGAAGACCCTCCGTGGGGAGGAAGCTTGTACGTTCAGCCAACAACCAACATCAGGTGGCTCACATAGCACCTGTCTTCAGAGACAACAATCAGCAATATCAGCAACACAATAATCAACAATCTCAGCAATATCATCAGCAACAGCATCGCCCTCAGCAGCAGGCCTACCAGCCTCGCAATAGTAATCCAGCTGGTCCGAGTTATGAGAGGAAGAAGATCACTTTCGATCCTATTCCTGTATCATACGCAAAGCTGTATCCCTCTTTGATAGAGCGAAAACTGATTACTCCGAGGGATCCTCCGGCTGTACCTGCTAACCCTCAGTGGTGGTACAAGCCTGATCAACATTGTGTTTACCACTCCGGTGCTCCGGGTCATAATGTGGAAAAATGCTTTCCTTTGAAGACTAAGGTTCAAGACCTTATGAGATGCGGCATTCTGAGCTTTGAGGACTCAGGACCCAATGTTACGAAGAATCCATTGCCCGAGCATGGGAAGTCGGTTAACATGGTCCAGGGTTGTCCTGGTAAGTACAAAGTCAAATATGTAAGCCATATTCGACAGTCATTGGTTGAGTTGCATCGTCTGCTGTGTGATTACAGTCATATGGAGCACGACCATGACAAATGCCGTATCTGCTCTGTCAACAGATTGGGTTGCCGCCAAGTGCGTAGAGAGCTGCAAGAATTACTAGATGATGGGACTATTGAGATTCTTCAGAACAGGAATGTTGATGAAGACGAACCAGAGGTGAATGTGATTTCTCCTGTGTTCAAGATACCCGAGCCTGTTGTCATCTGTTATGATGGTAGCAAGCAGAAGGTTGCTCCTGCTCTGATTATCAAGCCTGCAGGTCCTGTACCTTATTCGTCTGACAAAGCAGTTCCCTTCCGCTATAATCCTGTTGCTGTGGAAGATGGGAAAGAAGTGTCGTTGCCTTCATCCTCTGTTGTGAATATCGCTGATGTCAGTGGGTTGACCCGTAGTGGTCGCGTGTTTTCTGCACCCCCGAAGGCTCGGGCTAGGGCTGATTCTGTTGAGCGTCCGGTTGGGAATGCTGTTAATCCTCCGAACCCGGCACCTGTTGCAAAACCCTCCTCTGTACAAAAGACTCTTACTTCTTCTGTTGGCCCTAGTGGCACTGTGAATGAAGACTGTGATGAGATGCTGAGGCTCATCAAGAAGAGTGAGTACAACGTTGTAGACCAGCTTCTACAAATGCCGTCCAAGATATCCATATTATCTTTGCTTCTGAATTCAGAACCCCATAGGGAGGCTCTGCAGAAAGTTTTGGACGTGGCATATGTTAATCACGATGTCACAATTGAACAGTTTGACAGTATTGTTGCAAACATCACTGCTTGCAACACTTTGAGTTTCTGTGACGCTGATCTCCCTGAGGAGGGAAGAGACCACAACATGGCTTTACATATATCCATGAATTGTAAGAGAGACGCCATGTCCAACGTGCTGGTGGACACTGGGTCATCCTTGAATGTATTGCCGAAGACCACTCTCTCTAGATTGTCATATCAAGGGCCTCCCATGAGGCAGAGTGGTGTCGTTATGAAAGCTTTTGATGGGTCGCGTAAGACTGTGATTGGGGAAGTTGATCTCCCAATCAAGATTGGACCAAGTGATTTCCAAGTTACCTTTCAGGTTATGGATATCCACCCATCTTATAGCTGTCTCCTTGGTAGACCATGGATTCACGAGGCTGGCGCCGTGACATCCACCCTACACCAGAAGCTGAAATTCGTTAAGAACAAGAAACTGGTTGTGGTAGGGGGAGAAAAGGCTCTCCTAGTTAGCCACTTGTCTTCTTTCTCATATATTGATGCTAAGGATGAAGTTGGAACGCCTTTCCAAGCTTTGTCTATTGATGAGCCAATTGAGAAGAAGTCTCATTCATTTGCTTCCTATCGAGATGCGAAACTGGCCATTGAATGTGGTGCAGTTGCTGGTTTAGGGAAGATGATTGAGCTTGAAGATAATAAGTCCCGGGCTGGCATTGGCTATTCTTCTAGGGTATTCAACGACAAAGGGTTGTTCAAGAGTGGAGGTTTCATTCACGCTGATCAAGCTGAAGAAGCTGCTGCTATCCTGGAAGAGGATGCAGAGGATACTGACAACTTTGTCATCCCTGGCGGGATCTGCCCCAATTGGGTCGCTGTAGATGTTCCTACAGTCATTCATAGATCAGCGTAATATGTTCACTTTGTTTGAAAACCCTTCTCCCATGCCAAAAGGAGAAGTAATTACATTGTTGGCATCATATATACAATGATATTTCATTCAATAAACTCATGTTAAACATTTGTTTTTCCAATTGTTTTCACTTTTTGCTTTTTTTTTGCATGAAATTGGTGATCACAAAAAACCCTAAAAACAAGAATAAAAGCAATCTTTTCATCTGCATAATGATTTGCTTGTTTAAATTCTAAAGTTTTTTATTATCCAAAATCATTATGCAGGTTGATTCTAAAACCCATTGAACATAATGATCCAACGCCATCTCCCAATTTTGAATTCCCTGTATTCGAAGCAGAGGAAGAGGATGTTGAAGGGATTCCTGATGAGATTACCCGTCTTCTTGAGCACGAGAAGAAGATCATTCAGCCACATCTCGAGAATCTGGAAACAGTCAACTTGGGGTCTGAAGATTGTGTTCGATTAGTGAAGATTGGGGCACTCCTTGAAGAGTCTGTCAAGAAGGGGTTGATCAGTTTGCTACGAGAATATTCTGATATCTTTGCTTGGTCATATGAAGACATGCCCGGTCTAGATACAAATATTGTGCAACATTTCCTGCCTTTGAAGCCTGAGTGCGTGCCAATGAAACAGAAGCTCAGAAGAACTCATCCAGATATGGCAGTGAAGATCAAAGAGGAGGTTCAGAAGCAAATTGATGCGGGGTTTCTGGTGACTTCCACGTATCCTCTATGGGTGGCCAATATTGTGCATGTGCCTAAGAAAGACGGAAAAGTCCGTATGTGTGTCGATTACAGAGATTTGAATAAAGTTAGTCCGAAAGATGATTTTCCTCTACCACACATTGATATGTTGGTAGACAATACAACTAAATTCAAAGTCTTTTCGTTTATGGACGGATTTTCCGGATATAATAAAATCAAGATGGCACCCAAGGATATGGATAAGACAATATTCATCACACCTTGGGGAACATTCTGTTATCGAGTGATGCCCTTCGGTTTGAAGAACGCCGGAGCCACGTATCAACGAGCTATGACTACCTTGTTTCATGACATGATGCACAAGGAGATAGAGGTCTATGTCGATGACATGATTGCGAAGTCTCGAACGGAAGTTGAACATGTTGAACATTTGTTGAAGCTTTTTCAGCGTCTGAGGAAGTTCAGGCTTCGTCTGAATCCGAACAAATGTACATTTGGAGTCCGTTCCGGCAAGTTATTGTGTTTTATAGTCAGCGAGAGAGGTATTGAGGTTGATCCTGCAAAGGTCAAAGCAATACAAGAGATGCCTGCACCCAAAACTGAAAAGCAAGTCCGAGGTTTTCTTGGCCGCTTGAACTATATTTCCAGATTTATATCCCACATGACTGCCACATGTGCGCCGATATTCAAGCTCCTCCGGAAAGATCAGTCTCATGATTGGACCGAGGATTGCCAGAAAGCTTTCGATAGTATTAAAGAATATCTGTCTGAACCTCCGATCTTGTCTCCGCATGTAGAAGGAAGACCTCTGATCATGTATTTGACAGTTCTTGAAGACTCGATGGGTTGTGTCCTTGGTCAGCAAGACGAATCGGGAAAGAAAGAATCTGCTATCTACTACCTGAGTAAGAAGTTCACTGATTGTGAGTCTCGATACTCTATACTTAAGAAGACGTGTTGTGCTTTGGCTTGGGCCGCTAAGCATTTGCGCCAGTACATGATAAATCATACAACTTGGTTGATATCCAGGATGGATCCAATCAAGTATATCTTCGAGAAGCCTGCTTTAACTGGGAGGATTGCCCATTGGCAGATGTTGTTATTTGAGTATGATATCGAGTATCGAGCTCAGAAAGCTATCAAAGGTAGTATCTTGGCTGACCACTTGGCACATCAGCCGATTGAAGATCATCAGTCTGTTCAGTACGACTTCCCAGATGAGGAAATTATGTATTTGAAAATGAAAGATTGTGATGAGCCTACACTTGATGAAGGTCCGGAACCTGGTTCCAGATGGACGATGGTGTTTGATGGCGCTGTGAATCAATATGGAAATGGAATTGGGGCAATAATCATTACTCCTCAGGGCACACATATTCCGTTTACAGCAAGGCTAACTTTCAAATGCACGAACAATATGGCTGAGTATGAAGCCTGCATTTTGGGATTAGAAGAGTGCATTGATCTAAGGATCAAGCATCTTGATGTGTATGGTGATTCGGCCCTGGTTGTCAATCAGATCAAGGGTGAATGGGAGACGAATCAGCCTGGTCTCATTCCGTATAGAGATTATGCGAGGAGGATTTCAACGTTCTTTACAGAAGTTGACTTTCATCATATTCCTCGAGAAGATAATCGGATGGCAGATGCTCTTGCTACGCTTGCTTCAATGATTGTAGTCAAATATTGGAATGAAGTTCCCAATATCACCGTGATGCGCTTGGATAGACCAGCTCACGTGTTTGCAGTTGAAGAAGTGAATGATGACAAGCCTTGGTATTTTGATATCAAGAATTTCCTCCAGAACCGGGTCTACCCGCCTGGGGCATCTGTGAAAGACAGGAAAACTCTAAGAAGGTTGTTAGGCAGTTTCTACCTCAGTAGTGAAGTGTTGTATAAGAGAAATTTTGACATGGTTTTGCTCAGATGCGTGGATAGACACGAAGCAGACCTGTTAATGACTGAGGTCCATGAGGGTTCATTTGGTACTCATTCCAATGGACATGCCATGGCTAGAAAGATGTTGAGAGCAGGCTACTATTGGCCGACAATGGAGTCTGACTGCTGCAAATATGTGAAGAAATGCCACAAGTGTTAGATTTACGGGGATAAGATTCATATTCCTCTGACACTTCTGAATGTGATTTCAACACCATGGCCTTTCTCTATGTGGGGAATTGACATGATCGGCATGATTGAACCGAAAGCGTCCAACGGACACAGGTTTATTCTCGTAGCAATTGACTACTTCACCAAATGGGTTGAAGCCGCATCATATGCTAATGTGACCAGGCAGGTGGTCGTGAAGTTTGTCAAGAATCAGCTTATAGGCCGTTATGGTGTGCCTGATAAGATCATTACTGATAATGGATCTAACTTGAACAACAAAATGATGGAAGAGTTGTGCGTTGAGTTCAAGATTGCACACCATAATTCCTCTCCTTACAGACCCAAGATGAATGGGGCTGTTGAAGCTGCTAACAAGAATATCAAGAAGATTATCCAGAAGATGACAGTCACGTACAAAGATTGGCACGAGATATTGCCATTTGCTTTACATGGATATCGTACATTTGTCCGCACTTCAACAGGGGCAACCCCTTTCTCTCTTGTTTACGGCATGGAGGTTGTTCTCCCAGTAGAGGTGGAGATCCCATCAATGAGAGTCTTGATGGAAGCCAAGTTGACCGATGTTGAATGGATTCAGAGTCGTTATGACCAGCTGAATTTGATTGAAGAAAAGCGATTGACTGCCATGTGCCATGGTCAGTTATATCAGCAGAGAATGAAGAAAGCATTTGATAAGAAGGTCAAGCCTCGTGTGTTCCGAGGAGGTGACCTCGTGCTCAAGAAAGTCTTGTCTTTCGCGCCCGATTCCAGGGGCAAGTGGACTCCAAACTATGAAGGTCCATATGTTGTTAAGAGAGCCTTTTCAGGCGGTGCTTTGATTCTTACAACAATGGATGGGGATGATTTCACTCGTCCCGTGAATTCAGATGCAGTCAAGAAATACTTTGCCTAAAAATAAAAACAGAATAGCTCGCTAAGTTGAAAACCCGAAAGGGCGGCTTAGGCAAAAATGAGCTTCTCGGTGGAAAACCCGAAAGGGCGATCCAGGCAAAAATTAGAGACATGAAAAAAGTATATTTGCATCCCGCTAGATTGAATACCTCACTCTGGGCAATCTAGGCAAAATTAGGGATTTGGCAAGTAACTGCATCCTGACAAGACTTTCTGTTCCGCAGCCGTCTTTTCGTCAGAAATTCTCGCTCAGTCGTCGTCAACTGAAGCTTCAAATACATCGGATTCAAATTGGTTGAGAAATGGTCATTATGTTCAATGTAGCCCTCTTCCAATATATATCACCGATTTCAAATTTGTACAAATCTATGGAGTCTTGCCATTTGCAGGCTACCATTCCATCAAATAAATTTGAGCTTTTATCCAATTATTTGCATTCTTATTTGTTTCAATTCAACAAATGTTTTGCATGTTTTAATTGATAAAATGTCATTGTTTTAAACAAAAATTTTCATAAAAAAATTGTTTTTAAACAAAGTGAATATTCACAATGATAAAAGGATACTTAAGAATTTCTCAATGCTCTCCCAAGGGTGGCATGATTTCCAACAGGGTAAGACATTTGCTCATATTCCTGGCATGGTTGTATCCTCTTTCTCCAGATTGTTGTTGGGGTTTCTCCCCAAGAAGAGCTTCTATTGAGATTTTGTGCCCCAACATGGGTGTTTTCCTTTTGGAAGATTCGGTAGTTGGTGGGTTGACATCCCGGTACTTCGTCTTTTCCTCAGTGAAGTCGCCAACGAAGTTGTTGGTATGATGTACTTCATCTATGCTATCTCTCCCCATCAGGGTGCTTGTTGAGGTTTTCACCTCTCTTCCCTTCAGCAGAGCAGTGATTCTTTCCTCCTCAGCAATTGTGATTTCTTTTGGAAGGTTCAATACTTGAAGGTTGATCCCCAGTTCTCCTTCTCTGTCTCAGATAAATCCCTAGTAGATTTGTGGTGTGGTGGATTGTATCTGTGATGACCCCATCATGCACAAATTTGGTGATTTCCTGATGCTTGTGATCCCAAGTAGAGTGGCTTGGTGCAGAATCTATTTGTGTGATCTTTTCTCCCTCAGTGGGTTTTTCCCCAGTGGAGTTGTTTGGAGTTGCTTTCGTGGCAGTTTCCGCAGGTGCAGTGAGCTCCTTTTCCCAGTTAAGACTGATGATCCCCCTGCAGAAATCTCGTGATTTCTCCGCTTTCCCAACAGAGTTGCTTTCGTGGCAGTTTCTGCCTGTTGTGAACTTCTGATCCCTAGTTGGATTGATTGATGATCCATCGCTCAGAGATTTTGTGATTTCTTGATATCTCTGGATTTTTCCCAGCAGATATTTGCTTTTTAGCATTCAGATCTCCAGCAGATTGGTTTTCTAGTTGGATTTCTTGGTTTTTTTCCTCTGGAAGTGTAGTACCGGATGTTTGTTCCCTGGGTCTGTTTGTTTTAGATATGTCTGTTTTGTCAGCATTCATCAAACATAAATCATGCATATTCATGCATAAATCATAACATTCAGATATTCATGTTGCATTTTTGCCATATATCTTTTGTTTCTCCTGCTAATTGGTGATATAGATCTCCCCAGTAGATCTCCCCAAGCAGATGTCGGGTGTCTAATATAGAGTCAGCCCCATAAGCAGAAAGTGTCTGTCATTCCTTCCGCAGTTCCCCACTGAGATATATCCTCGTGGATGATGGTTGTTTCCATTTCCTCCCAACACATATATTGGGATGGGTCTTCCCTATTGAGTTATATCCTCATTAGGACGAGTCTTGATTCAGTTTGCCTTTTTGGTTTGATCCTGAATTGGCCTTTTTTTTCAACTGTCTCTTGTGCTTCCCTGTGGAATAAATGAATAAATTGCCCAGTAACCGACAATAGTTCATTTTATCCCCAGCGGAGTTTGGCCTTCTACCCAGTAACCGGTAGTTATAAGTCCTATTCTTTGTGGCCTTCTACCCAGTAACCGGTAGTTATAAGTCCTATTCTTTGTGGTTTTCTACCCAGTAGCCGGTAGTTGTAAATCCTATATACCCTTTTTCCCTTTTGTGGAATCTGTGGTTGTGAACATTTTGCTCCACGCAGAGTTTATGGTTTTCTACCCAGTATTCGGTAGTTGTAAATCTTATTTCCTTGCTCTCCACGCAGAGTTTATGGTTTTCTACCCAGTATCAAGTAGTTATAAATCCTACTTTCACCCCCTAGCAGAGGTAACCTTTGTGGTTCATCCTGGTTGATGGTGGATTTTGCGGTCTTCTACCCAATATTCGGTAGTTGTAAATCTTATGTTGTTGTTGTCTCCCTAGTGGAGTCTGTGCTTTCTTATGGATAATTTCCGTATGCTAGCAATTTTATCCTCATCTGAGTCTTTGGTTTTCTACCTAGTAGTGGGTAGTGGTAAACCTCTTGTTTCCTCAGCCAGAGTCTTTGGTCTTCTACCCAGTATTCGGTAGTTGTAAAATCCTTTGTTCTCCCCTTTGCAGAGTTAACCTTGTTGTTCATCCTAACCGATGATGGTTACTCTTGTTGGTTATCCTCATCCAATATTCGATGTTGATATTCCCTTGTCTGGGTAATTGCTCTGAGTAAGCAATTGTATCCCCCATCATGTTTTTGTGGATAATTGTCGTTTGCTAGCAATTTTATCCTCAGTGGGTCCTTTCACCGTATGCCAGTGATTTGTTCCCTGGATCATTGATTTTTATCAGTGCATCCCCTTTGAGTTCTCTTTCATCTACCCTTTTGTCGGTAATGATTGTTGCTCCCTTTGATCGGTCATCTTTATATACCTAGTTTTGGTATCCCGATGCCTTTCTTGTCGGTCGATTTATCCTTCATTAACCCAGTAACCGGTTGTGGATAATCTTCCATGCGAGTATACTATCCACGTTCTGACGGTAATGGATAATATATCTCATGCACTCTTCAGTCAAAGCCTGTTGTGTTTCCCCGGTCGAGTAAGATTCGTTTTCCCTTTGTGGAATCGAATGTTCATTTCTACTCCTTTTTTGAGCGTATCTCCCAGTAACCGGTGATATGTCTCATGGATAATTGTCGTATGCTTGCAATTTATCCCTAGTGAGTTATCTTTCGTCTACCCTGTTGTTGTTGGTAACGATTGTTTCTCCTTTTCGGTCGGTCACCTATTATATGCCCAGTAACCGGTATCCCTGGTGTTCCTTCCATGCGAGTATATTATCTACGTTCTGACGGTAATAGATAATATATCTCATGCGAGTATATTATCTACGTTCTGACGGTAATAGATAATATATCTCATGCGAGTATACTATCCACGTTCTGACGGTAATGGATAATATATCTCATGCACTCTTTAGTTGAAGCCTTTTGTCCTTCCCCATTTGAGTAAGATTCGTTTTCCCGTTGCGGAGTCAAATGTCCATCCTGTAAGTCGATTTGCTTTTTCAAGCCCTCCTTTCAGATGATGAGTGTTTTGGCAGTAAAAACCAATTCACGTCTTTGGTTGGTCACCTATTATATACCCAGTAACCGGTATCCCTGGTGTTCCTTCCTTTCTGCTCCCTATTATGACCTTGGTCCCCTGTGGAGTCAGATTTTCCTGAGTGGATGTACCTTTTCAGGTCTTCCTCAGATGTTTTGGTTGATTGATATCTCTCACCCTTATACCGGTCTTAGATATTCATTCTTCCTGAGCTTGTTGTTCTTTCACCCAGTAACTGGTGTTCAGATCGCATGTCTCTTTGAGCTTGTTACCCAGTAACCGGTAACACCTCACCCCTTGTTGTTTTCCCCTGGAGGGTCTTTGATAGACATTTCCCCAGCGGAGTTTCTGTTGTGATCTACCCTTTTGCTGTATTGGCATAAGTCCCCAATATATGCAATTTCCCCCGGCAGGGAGGTTCCGTGTGAACCTTTCCCCAGTCCGAGTCCGAATTTTCATCCGAAGTATCCTTTGTGGATAGTTGTGCTGTGTTGGCGTTTTCCCCAATACATGCATTTTTGAGTCAGCTTGAGTCTTTCCACTGGATTTGTTCCCTTTGGAATTTTCTTTTCCCCAGTTTGAGTCCTTTACTCCCCAGTGAGGTCTCCAGTCGAGTCGCGTCCTGCTCGCGCAATGTCAGTTCTTTTTCCCTAATTCAGAGTCGTGTTCTGCCCACGCATTCTTTTTCTCTTATCCCCATAAGAGTCCTGTTGGAGTCTCTGTCCCTGGTGAGTGTATTACTCCGATGGATCGTCTTGTTCTTCTTTGTGGACCCATATTCCCCACAAAGTGTGTTTCTGTTGCATTCATACATTTGCATCATGAGGTCTCTTAGGGACCCAAATTTGTCTCATATTGTTATTTAAGCCCATTCTACCGCGTCGAGATGAAGATTTTAACCTTCACTTCTCCGGCTAGAATGACCTTAAATAGGGGCATCTGTAAGACCCCAATTTTGTCCCTAAGATCCCTCATGGCATCATATCATAACATTGCATTGCCTCAAGGATCATTGGACACCTTGCTTCCTTCGCTGTGGGTGGGATCTTCCCTTTGAGAGTGGTTCTTGATCACCAAGCATTGCTTGCATTTGTATATCATTGCTTTTCTTTTCTTTTAATCACTAACCAAAAATGTACAAAAATATGTCATTAACCTTTGTTACTTGCAGCTTAACTAGTCAACAGGTCAAGGCATCAGGTGAATTCATGGTACAAAGAGCAGATGGTATTTTCTTGAAATATGGATCATGTGATCATCATATGGAGCTTATGTGAGCTATAGTTTCATTTTGGAACCAAATCCCCAAGTGGTTGAGGCCCAAATTCATCAGAACAATTTCAGGTCATCTAAGGGCCAATGCAGTCAACTGAAAAGTCAACTATGGATTTTGAGTGTGGGAATTGAGTTTCTTCATCCCATTCATGATCAAATCATGCTTATTCATCATACCAAAGATCAAGGTTGAAGAATTTGAGGTCAAGTCAAAAGTTTCCCAAAATGGAAAGTGACCTATAATTTCAAGTTTCCAAAAATGGAAGGGTTTTGGTTCAACTTCAGCTCAACTGTCCAACATCAAAGAAGCTTCAAATGAATTTTTGTCCAACATGAAGGTTGAAGATCTCTCTCTCCCATTTCCAAAAAGTCCAAGATCATGAGCATCTGATGAATGGTTGAGGAGATATGGTCCAATCATTGCCAAGTGTACATGGAACTTCAAATGGCCATAACTTTTGATTCATAACTCCAAATTTGGTGGTTCTTTTTGCATTTTGCTTGTCATGACATGAAGTTTCCAAAACATTCATTACATTGCATGAATTCGCATCACATGATCATTTGCTATTTCAAGTCAATCTTGGAGGGAAAATCATAAATTCAAAAATGGTGCATCATGAGAACTTTCTACCATTGCCAATATGTTTAAAAAACGATTTTAAGTGAAATTTATCATGATCATGTTACTGTTCACGTATGCATTACTACATGCACCACCAATTTTCAAATTTTGCCAAAACACCTCATTTTCACTAATCACAAGTTAATCATGTTTAATTTTAATTAGGATTGGATTAAGACAGAGTATAAATACAAAACCCTAACAGAATTTCAGGGGGTTAATCATTTTTCACCATTTCAAGATCCAAATTCTCTCTCCCTCCAAAATATTCTCTCAAGCATAATTCAAATTTTCTCTTCATAACATTGCAATTTCTTTCCATATTCTTGTTCTCTGGCTTTGGTTGAATGCAGATCAAGCTTTGGATTGTGAATTTCGTGCAAGAATCAAGTGTAGCAAGCTCATGAAGGTGAAGATGGAAATTCTGTTTTGAGCTAGATCCAGCACCTGCCAAGCTTCAATTTCTTCATGAAACATCATTACAAGTGTTATAGAGTGGATTTGGATCATTCAAGGCTTTAGATCGTGCATCTTCAAGGATCTGCTCTTCAAGAGGTCAAGTTTTGAATCTCATATTTTTGCAATTCATTGCCATATTCTTGTAGATCTATTCTTGCTGGTGATTCTGAGCTAAATTTCATGTGAAATGATGCATTATTGAATGAGATATGTGTGATTCAAGTTTTGTGCACAAATTTTATTTTGCTCGATTCTCTTTGATCTTGTGGAATTAGGCTTAGATATGAGTTGATTTGTAATCACCATGGAAAGATATTTGAAATGATGCACTTGTTTTGGATTTCTGGAAAAAAATTCTGGACTGTGTTACTGTTCATCTTCATCTTCATCTTCGTGAGGAAGATGAAGATCTTCATCCTAGCGACGGCCTAGCGTCCACCTAGCGTCCACTCTGGTTCGCTAGGGTTTCCGTATGAAACGATGTCGTTTTGCATTGGCGCGCGCTTAATTCAAATTCGTACCGTGTTCGATCCCTAGCGTGCTAAATTATTCAAATGTTTTCATCAATTATTCCATTTCCCTCCTTATTTGCCATGACTTGTTCATTTTGATTTCAAATTTTTTATCCAACTTTAAAAATTCATATAAAATTGAAAAATGCTCCAAAAAATGCCTGGTTTTTTGCTACTTGTTCCTTAGAATGTCTAGAATTTGATGATGTTAAATTTTGAAGTTTTGCATGGCTGGATTTTGGATTGTGCTAGACTTTGTGATCATGTGTACACTTGTGACCTTGCTCCATTCATCCTATCATGAAATGCTTGATTTTAATCCAATGGACATGAAATTTTACGTGATGATTCTTGACACATTGATGGATGTTTTAGGCTTGGTTTGGTATTTTTCTCATTTACCATTTCTGTTTTATGCACATATTTGCATGGTGTGACAATTTGTGTCACACATTTGGTTGATCAACTTGTGCCATTTTATTTCCATGCCATTTGAAATTGGATGCTTCTGATTTTTTGTATGATGATCATGTTGGATGTGTCGACTACTCATGAATTTTTCCAGAATTATTTGAATTATTTCTGTTTTGATTTGGAATTTTCATTCTCAATGTCCAAATATGAGCTTTGAAATTGTCTTTGACTTACCTTGCACATGAAATGCCTTTGATTGATGATTTTGATGTGATCCTTTTTAGGACATGTTAATATGTGTTTGAAGTTGCATTGTGTTGAATTTTAGCTCCTGTTTTGTATTTTTTCTTCACTTTTGACCCTAGGCTTTGACCTAGTGGTTTGTACTTACATATGAGCTTTGAATTTCAAGACCAAGCACCCAATTTCCATGGTTGATGTTGCTTCATCATTTGAATGTTGATATTTGCTATTGATTGCTAACATTTGTTTGTTTTGTAGGCTTTGATGACAGCTCATTTGAGTTGTTTGGCTTATATATTGTACATTGGGATTGTCTGTTTGTTGTTGACTGTTGTCTGTTTGTCTGATTACTGTACTGATTTGTTTAGTTGTTTACACAGGTACTTAAGTTGCTTTAAGTTCATTTGAATTTTGCTTTGCTTTGCTTGTGGTTGGCATACCACTTAGGTATAATCCCTAATCTTCATGTAGTCTGGAAGACCTGTCATGTTACTTTGGCAGGCACCTGTCTGAAGCCCTCCTTAAGAGGCCATGTTTTTGTTTGTTTAATTGTTTGTTTGTTTGTGCCTCTGTGCATTATTTTCATCTTTGAGCATTAATTGTATATCATTTCATGATCATTGTTCATACTTTGTGACATTTTGTTTGGTCCATTGAGGAGTCAATTGTAAGTCCATTTCCTGTGATCTGGCAGGAGTTCGGACTAAGACCATTGATTGGCATCCCATTTCCTTGGAGTCGAGTGTAAGACCATTTATTGGCAACTTGTTTCCTCTTGCTTATTGCATTTACTTTTCTTGTTTGGTGAGACTAGTATAAGTCCATAGATTGGCATCTGGTATCCATCCTTGTTTTGTGAGATTGGTGTAAGTCCATTGATTGGCATCCGATATCCATCCTTGTTTTGTGAGACTAGTGTAAGTCCATTGATTGGCATCTGGTATCCATCTTTGTTTTGTTAGTCTAGTGTAAGTCCATTGATTGGCATCTGGTTTCCATTTATGTTGGCTTTTTCTGATACATTGATTATTTGTTACTTGCTTGTTGCCTATTCCAAAGGAATCACTTGGATCATCTACATATGATCTCAAGAGGTGAACACCTAAGAAGTTTTGCATCCCTTAACCTTCACCCTTTTTGTTTCTAAACCTTCATTTGCATGTTAACCCAAACCAGAAAACTTTTGTGCAAACATCTTCACTTGTTTTTAAAACTAGAAACCTAGGCCTTAAGCCTCTGATATTCAAACTTCATTTTCACAATACTTCTTCTGAATTGAACTTTAATGTCAACCTTGACCATCTTTGTGAATACTTCTAATTGGTTAATTTCGCTCAGTCAATTGCTTTTGTGGCCCTTGTCCACTTCTTAATCAAGTTTTCATGCATTAGCCATAGATTTGAGTTATCTTAGTGGTTGATGTGAATCTCACCTTTTGTCCTTAGTGATCGAACTGTAAGACTTCCATACTGAAAACAGGGTTAACCCCTCTAGTATGTCGAAGCTATTCTCACATGGTGGACTTGTTGTTGATTTAGGTTGAGTTTTCTCCCTTTGATAACGAAAGACCTTAAGGCTTTTGTTTAAAATCAATCCATTCACTTTTTTGAAATCTTTTAGCCGAACTACGGCGTTTTGATCCTTATCTTTCATGAAAAGGTACGTAGGCAACAGGTTCATCCGTTCAAACACAAAAATAATAAAAATTGTATATTCTTTTCTCATCCCTTCAATCAATGTTTGCACAAAAATATTTCATAAACAAATAAATTGATACAACAAGTTGTGAAAAGAGGTTCCCTAGGAGTACCTAGGATGCATTGAGTGCCTAACACCTTCCCTTTGCATAATTACCCCCTTACCCAGATCTCTGACCTTTCATTAGTTTTCTATGTGTAACACTTCTTAGGCTTTTGTTCGCTTTTTAGCCATTCCTTTGGATAAATAAAAGTGCGGTGGCGACTCTATCTTTGTATGCTCTGCTTTTGATTTAGTCAATAAATCATAAAGTGACGAATACACCGCTACATACCCTTGTTGTCGGAGACCTCTACCATGTGCCCCCACTGATCAACAGTACCTTCTTCAACAATCTTCTGAGCATCTTTCAACGAGGACATAGGTGCCCTAACTCTTGTTTCAGCAACAATAGATCAGGCTTGGAACGGAGTTCCAACCTCATCCTCAGCTTAAACATAAGAGAAAGATGACAGGTGGCTAACCAACATCGCCTTGTCTCTTCACACAATCACAAGCTTGCCATTCTTGACAAATTTCAATTTCTGATGTAGAGTGGAGGTAACAACTCCTGCCTCATGAATCCATGGCCTTCCCAATAAACAGCTGTAGGCCGGGTGGATATCCATTACTTGAAAAGTAATTGTCGCAACGCGAAAAACAACCGGCGGAAAAAAAACATAGAGCCGCCACCGTGCGTTATTTATCCCAAAGGAGGGAAAGGAAACGCTCGAAGTAAACCTTAAAAAGGGAAAGGAATGGTCTTACGACCAGAGATTGCAAGGTACGGGAGTCGGTTACGCAAGGGGAAGGTATTAGCACCCCTCACGTCCGTCGTACTCGACGGGATCCACGCTCAAAAGAATAGAAAAAGGTTGCTGATAAACTGCTCAAAGAATGCACACACACTAGAATGAACAAGCATGTGAAAGAAGATGGGGTAAGTGGACTCGGCAGGATATCGCATCCTGGGCCTACGTGGTTTGTCAGAAACAAACATCAGAGTCAACGTAGTTCGGGGAAATGGGGAACAGGCTCGCTAGGATATCGCATCCTATGCCTACGTATCTCATCTGGAATGAGAATCAGAGCTGTCGTAGTTCGGCTAACGCACGCCGAAACAAAACATAACACAGAGACGCTGAGACGTCAAAAGAAACTCAACAAGGAAACGGAATGCCAATAGCTGGGCTTATATCCGACTCCAAAAAACAAACAAGGAAATGGAATTACAATGGTTGGGCTTACATCCAACTCCAAACAAAAGCAAACAGGAAACAGAAGGCCAATAGATGGGCTTACATCCGACTCCAAACAAAAGCAAACAATCGCTAACTAGCGAACACCAAAGGTTCTCCAATTGACAAACTAAAAGGGAGTCTGGAACTCAATCCTAATAGTTGTCACGCAAACACCAAGAAGACGCTGAGACGTCAAAAGAAACAAAGAGGTTGAACACACAGACTAAAAGGGAGTCTGGAACTCGGACCTAATAGCTGTCAAGCAAACACACACAGAAAAATAAAAGGGTTGACGACAAACTAATAGGGAGTCTGGAACTCGGACCTAATAGCTGTCAAGAAAAACACACACAGAAAAAGAAAAGGGCGCCCGGAGAGATCTCGCACGATCTTCTGCCTACGTACCTCATCTGGAATGAGGATCAGGGCGACGTAGTTCCCCTTAACAGGGGAGAAACCCTCCTAACCAGAGACCAATGGAATAACGAACTAAAAGGGAGACTGACTGGAGCCTAATAGTCGTCATGCAAATTATAACCCTAGGTTGAGGTATCTAATCAAGAGTTTGACTCACACAGGAAGCGAGTCAACTCAAGTCCTAACTCTACATATGTTCAACTTCCTCGAAAGTTAAACGTACGACTCCTACATAAAAGGAGATGAGAAGTGGAAAGCAGATAAACATCAAAAGCAATCATCACACTCTATATGCAAACAAGAGGCTCAGACAAAATGGTTGGGCTTTGGTCAAGGGGTCATATCAACCTCGACAAACAAGCCAAAATTATAGGGGTGTGCTGAAGCTCTTAACCACTGACATTGACCGTCAGGGTGAGCAGATGAAAGGTAATGAGGGTTAGACCTCATGGCTCTTAACCCTGGCATGGGTTAGCTCAAATCAAAGAAGACGTGGGGGTTCAGAATGAGGGACCCTATTCCACTTGACCGACTCTATACAAGGATCTTGAGTTAGGTTCAAGAGCGTCAGCACGTAGTGCGAGCATAATGAACGACTCAACGACTAACAGGGGACTGGCTACTAGTCCCTTCTATCTGTCAATTGCCTCTTCACTTAGGAGGACTTAACAAGTAACAACACAAATGTAAACAATCACAGACATTGCCTCTTAAGGAGGACTTCAGCCAAACGCCTGCCAAAAAAGCGACAGGGCTTCCAGACTACATGGAGTTAGAAGGCTAAACTACCTCAGTGGTGTACCAACCACACTCCCAAGCAAAGAAAAATCTAGCTAGCAAGTGGCTAATGTACCTGTACAAAAGCCAAACAGTCAATATCTCAGACAGAAAAAACCAACAGACAACACACAGTGGAACCAATGCAACAGTTATACACAAGGTAAGTCTCAAATGCAATCACTCAAGTGAGTTCATCACATCAAGGGACCTACAACACAACAAAGGTTAGCAAACAAAGCAAATGGCATCTCAAATGATGAGGCCACACCAATCATTAGGGCTAAATACCTGAAACACAAACACAATTGGTGAGTACAAACCACTGGTGCAAAGACTAGGACCAAAGGCAAGGCAAATTACCAAAACAGAAGTCAACATTTCATATGAAGCACAATCAATCATACAAAAAGAAAGCCTCAAAAGGACCAAAGCCAAATCATTAAGCAAAGCCATCAATTAATCAGGATAAGGCAAACGCAAACAATGTGATCACAATTGGACATCAAGAATAGAAAATCCACATTAAAACAGAAATGAATCCAATGATCATGAAATTTTTTATATGCACTTAACATGTTATGAACAAGCATCATACCAAAAATTAAGTCCATAAGATAACAAATGGCATATGAATGAAAATGCACATGAGCAAGGTCAAGAATGTGACACCAAATGTTACAACATATGCTCATGTGTGTAAAATAGTGGTATTAAATGGTAAAAATGCCAAACAAAAGCCAAAAGATCATGTTACATGTTATGAATAAGCATGTAAAGTTTCAAGGCAATTGGACAAACAATGAGCATTTCACAAATCAATTAGCACAACATGTCATTTTGGAATCATGTTCAAACAACAATTCCCAATTAAAAATCCAGAAGCACAAAAATCAGGAAATTAACATCACAAAATAACAGACACCAAAACAAGAATGTGGAAAATTTTTTGAATTAATTTGGACATGTATTCTATTTTTTATGATTTTTGCAAGTTGATGAAAATATTTGAAACAATATGATAATCATGGAGGGAAATAAAGTTTGAAGGCAAATTTGAAAAAGTGTTAGAAGCAAGTGTTGAACACAGGACATGTAAGTCAATGGAATAGCGCTGGAAATTAAAATCCACAATTGTCATGGCAAATTATCGAACACAGGAAAGCATGGTTAACAAAGCGCATGAAATAAAATCACAAACATGCATTGGTCTGGAATCGAACACAGGACACAAAGATTCCATAAGCGCTCAAAATAAATCAACTAAACAACATTGCGCTGGAATCGAACTCGCGTGGCCAAGGATAACAAGCGCTCCACAACAAATTAATTCAAAAGCACGCTAGGACGGAATCGAACCCGCTTGCTGGAGGTTCAATGCGCGCTAACCCTAACAATGTACAGACGGCGGCGGACGGTGGTTTCCACCGTCTTCTCCGGCCGTCCAGGCGGAGGAGCAACAATATTTTTGCAGAATTTTATGAACCTTATACCGTTGGAAAGGTCTCGCCACGAGGATTCCAAATATCATGTTATCTAAGCCTAATTCCTCCTATATTTTCTGGATCGAAGCAAAGAAGTTTCAATACTCGAACTTTAATTCATCATAACTCACTCATTTTTTCACCAAAATTAATTCTAAGCATATCAGAATCATCACCATCACAAGATCTATAATATCATGTACATGGAAAGGCAAAATAAGACGATCGAATTTTCACCAACCTGTTGTGCAGTGATCAAAAACAGTGTCCTTAGGTGCTCAACTTCTCCAGATCTCCTCCTCTCTTTGTGTCTTGAAGCTTTATGCACGAAATAGCACTTGAATCCACTTGAATGAAGCTTAATTTCCAAGATCCACCTTCACGTTCAAGCTTTGAATATGCATGATTCTTGCTCAAATTTTTTAATCCAAACCTTGATTCATACTCAATCATCCACGATAAACCAGAATATGCAAGAATTTTGATGAGTTGTGTGAAGAATTTTGAAGTTTGAATTGAGAGAATTTTTGGAGGGAAATGCAATTTCTAGATCTAGAATTGTGATTATGAGCAAATTCTGTTATGATTATCTATTTATACCATGTACTAATCACTTTGCTAATCCCACTTAAGCTTGGTTAATTGAGATTAAAAAGAAATAAGGTGAATGACCAATTTGGCAAGTGTGTGGTGCATGGAGATTTTACACGTGAACAGTGCATATGCATGGTTCAAAGTCACTTAAAATCATCCAAAGATCATAATGGCATTGGTATTTTTCATGTATGATCAATAGAATTTGAATTCTCCATTTTCCCTCCAAAATATACATGCATGGACAAATGATCATGTGAGTTAATTTCATGCAATGCAATGTTTGATTTGGAAAATATTGGTCATGATAAGCATAATGCAAAAAGAGTGGACCAATTTGGAGCTTTGGAGCAAAAGTTATGCCATGTTGAACTTTCATGTACACTTTGTAATCATTGGACCATAACTTCTCAACCATTCATCATATGATCACGATCTTGGACTTTTTGAAAAGAGGAGAGAAAGCTATTCAACTTTCATGTTCACAAAAAATTCATTTGAAGCTTATTTGAGGTTGCAAAGTCAAGTTGAATGTGGACCAAAAACTTACCATTTTTGGAAACTTTCAATTACAGGTCACTTTCCATTTTTGGAAACTTTTGCCCTGACTTCAAAATCTTCAAGATAGATGTTTGAAATGACAAATAAACCTCTTTTGAACATGAATGAGATGTTGAAACTCATTTCCCCATCTCATAGCCCTCAGTTGACTTTACAGTTGACTTTTATGGTCCTCAGATGACCTAGAAATGCTCTGATCAGCTTGAGCCTCCACCACTTGAGGAAATGGCTCAAAAATGAAACCCTAGCTCATGTAAGCTCAATATCATACTCATGTGATCCTTATCTCAATAGAATGCCTCATCTCCTTGAGAAACCCTGGTTGAAATAAAGCATTGATTAGGGTTGACCAGAGGTCAAAACCCTAATCTGAAGGAATCTTGAGCATGAATAATGAACCCCTTGAGGATGACATAACCATGATGATGGTAACATATCCTTGCAAGCAACATAATACTCAAGACCTTTGAAGGATCAGGAAACCCTTATTGAAGTGCAAACCCTCAGATGGTTGATCATCAATCCATGGAAACCCTCAGGCTTGAATCATACCACTTCTCATCTTCTGAAAAGACTTTGGAGGATGATCTTTTTTTTTTTCCATATGATATGCAATATGCAAATGCCTAATGTCCTAAAACACGAAATGCAATATGCTAAACTAGTCCCAAGAAGAGGAGGGAAAATTTTGAGGGGTTAGAGTAATCTGAAAATCACTCAGACCTATCTTGACTGGAAGGTCCACTTCACCAATTACTGTCTTGCGCGAACCATCAAAGGCTTTGACGATTACACCGCTATACCTCATAGGTGCTCCTTGGTAAGATAGCTTTGACAAAGTTGACTTCGGAAGCACATTCGACGATGACCCGGTGTCAACAAGTACGTTTGACAAAGCATCTTCCTTACAGTTCATTGAAATATGCAAAGCCAGATTATGATTTCTTCCCTCCTCAGGGAGTTCTTTATCGCAGAAGCTCAGATTATTGCATGAAGTGATGTTAGCCACAATGTGATCAAACTGATCCACATTAACATCATGCTCTACGTATGCTTATTCAAGAACTCTCTGTTGTGCTTCTCTGTGCGCTTCAGAATTCATCAGCAGAGACAACACTGAGATTTTTGAGGGGGTTTGGAGCAACTGCTCAACCATATTAAACCCGCTCCTCTTTATCAATCGGAGTACCTCATCGTCATTATTGGCTTTCAAGTTGCTGGATTCACCAAACTTATCTTTTAAACAGCCAACGGGATCTACATTAGGCACCTCCACCTTCTTACCAACAATCGTTTCTTCTTTGTTTTCTGGGAACACTGGCCCAAATACTCGACCACTGCGGGTTACCCTCGTTACATCAGCAATGCTCACTACTAAACTAGTCATAGGTAACGGGACCTCTTGACCATTCTTTATCATTGTAGCATTGTACTAGTACGGTACAACCTTATCAGATGAATACGGGACTGGGCCCGCTAACTGTATTACCAACGGCGATACTGATCTTTGACTGACATTATTATTGTTGCTGCTGTCATATTGAATTACCAACCGCTCTTGTTGTTTGAAAACGGGCACTATGACATTGATGTCGTCATCTACATGACGGGATTGAACAATTTGAATCATGCCTTCATCCATCAGACGTTGAATGTCCCTTTTCACTACAACACACCCTCTTGGGTTCACACTACAAACAACACAACCATCATGGTCATGTTCACAGTCACTCATCAAACAGATATCCTTGTGCATCTGCACCAAGGATATTCGGATAAACTGGACATCATAAACCTTGAATTCTCCAGGACAATCGTCCACCATATTCACTGAAGAGTTCCCATGAGCGGGGAAAGGGTTTGCTTTCACATTTGGCACACAGTCCTCAAAGGACACCATACCACTCTTCATAAGCTTTTGAACCTCATACTTCAATAGATAGAAGTTTTCAATATCGTGTCCGGGTGCTCCTTGCTGAAAAGCATAACGGAGCTCAGGTTTATACCACCAGGGAAGTGGTTCTGGGATTTGCGATGGGTTCCTCGGTTAAATTAAATTCTTGAGAACTAACGAGGGATACAGCTCTACATACGACATAGGAATCGGGTCAAAAGAGACCTTATTCCTCTCAAAGTTCTGCTGATGATGATTGTTGTTGGTATTGTTGTTGTTGTAGGTGTTTGTTCTTTGTTTCGGTTGTTGTTGTTGACGTTGATGTTGTTGTTGTTGAATTGGTGTTGCTTGTTGATTAGAAAATACCAGAATTACTGATGACACTTGATGATGATGATGTTGACGGGATGGTGGATTCCTTCTGATCTAGGCCTCCTCTGCCTCCCACTGATTACTGCGTTGGTCTCACTATCCTTCTTCTTACCAAAGTTGCTACCATATCTCTTGCTTGTTGACGCCTCATCTCTTGACAACCGTCCCTCACGGACTCCTTCCTCAAGTCTCATCCCCATGTTTATCATTTAGGTAAAATCACTAGGGGCACTAGCGATCATGCGTTCATAATAAAATGAACTCAGAGTTTTCAAGAAGATCTTTGTCATTTCTTTCTCCTCCAAAGGAGGAGTGATCTGGGCAGCCAACTCCCTCAATCTTTGCGCATACTCTTTAAATGTCTCTTTGTTCTTCTGAGACATAGACCTCAGCTGGTCTCTATCCGGCGCCATGTCCATATTATACTTGTATTGCTTCACAAAAGCCTCTCCCAAGTCATTGAAAGTGCGAATGCTTGCACTATCTAACCCCATGTACCAACGGAGTGCAACATCAGTCAGACTATCTTGGAAGTAGTGAATAAGCAATTGATCATTGTCGGTCTGAGTAGACATCTTGCGGGCATACATCACAAGATGACTAAGCGGACAAGAGTTCCCCTTATACTTTTCAAAGTCAGGCACTTTGAACTTCACTGGGATCTTTACGTTGGGCACTGAGCACAACTCAGCAGCACTCTTTCCAAATAAGTCTTTACCTCTCAGCATCTTCAATTCCTTGCGCAGCTCAAGAAACTGATCTTTCATCTCGTCCATCTTCTCAAAAACATCTGGACCCTCAGACGGCTCGAAATGATATATGGTATCCTCTACGCGAGAAAAAGTGTGCACAATGGGAGGTGGCACGGACATGACCGGGCTAGATGTCGGCATGGAAGCAAATGTAGGAGCAAAGCCTTCGGGCACAAAGTTGGGCGGCATTCCCCACGGGAATCCGACAGGCATATTCAGCGCGAAATGGGTGGTAGCAGCGGGCATGGTAGAGGTAGTCACCTCTGAAGTAACAGTCCTCACGAGAGGAGTTTCAAGTGTTAGAGAAGTTTGGTTCTGAGCAGCAAGAACTGACTCCATCATGGCAGTTAGGCGGGCGATCTCGTCCTTCAGCTCTATGTTCTCTTGCTCCAAATGTTCCATGATTTCCAGATGATTGGCTCGGGTATTATACTGGTGAGTCAGCTTGGCTAAAGCACAGAAGAAACACCAATCAGACATCTGGCGAAAACCTGCTTATGCAAATGATGCATGAAATGCAATGCTTGATTATTTTTATTTTCAAGGAACTTACTATATCATTTGCAAATATATATATTTAAATGGAAATTGCAACAATTTGATATGACCAAAAATCTCTTTTTATTTATATAAATTGGAAGGATTACACTGAGTATAATTTCAGAAACCAAAATAAAAAGATACAAGAGAAAAGGAGACTAGTCATCCTAAGGATCCCTAACAACAATGTCAGAAGATCTGGATGAGGGCGCGTACTTCCTTCGAATGCGACGGATCTCGGCCTCAAAAGAAGCCTTCATCTGAGTCTTCTCGAGGACAAGCTGATCAACAATCTTCTTCCAAGCAACGAAAGGCCGAGGCATGCTAGAAGATGAAACCTCTGGCTCTCTCTGTCTCTTTGTCACTCGGTCTTCAAGTAGCTCAATAAGTGCATCTTTGTCCTTAGACTCCAACTGCAACTCTTCATGCTTATTGCTCAAAGCACGGAAACACTCTTCCCACATATCCTTCTCTTGCTTCATCTTGGCGAGCGCGTCTTCCAACTCCTCTACATCTTGGTTAGGGAGAGTTAATGGCTCAACCATAACCATAGACATAGGTCTTTCGCAAGGATAAGGCATCTTCAACTCCATAGCTCTCTTATTCACCCAAAGAGTGTAAGCTCCCAAAGCTACACAATTGCGCAGACCAAGCTCGGATCTTCCTTTTCTATGCATATTATGTCAAGCATGCACAATCTTCTTCTTCAAAAGTTGGGAATCTTTATCCTCTTGATAGAAAAGACCTTCTAACAACATGTTATTAGGTTTGTCTCTCAAGGGGAACCCAAGTTGACGACGAGCCAAAGCAGGGTTGTAGTTAATTCCTCCTTGTGTACCAATGAGAGGCACATTAGAGAATTCACCACAACTATCAATAATCTCCAAACTGCTTAAAGACGGATCATACCAAACTATATCATCATTAGTGAGAGACATAAGTCTCTGAGACCACCTTAGACATTGTTTGTTCTCCACAAAAGCAGGTGTTTGAGGCAAGTGCGAAATAAACCACTTGTACATAAGAGGAATACAACAGACAATAGTTCCACCACCCTTAGAATTCCTTAGATACAAAGAGAAATACATATCACCCAACAAAGTAGGCACAAGATTCCAAATTAAGAAAAGTCTAATGGCGTTAACATCAACAAAGCTAATCCATAAATGAGCAAAACAAAGATAGCTTCAAAAGCGTCAACACTACCAGCTTGAGCAAAAGTAATAGCTTCCTTGATGAGGTAAACAAATGGCAACCCAAATAACCCTCCTTTCTTCACCTAATGAGCCTCTATCTCAGACTTCTTCAAGTGAAAAGCTTCAGCAATAATACTAAATTGGGGAATCTCCTCCAATCCACTAAAAGGCACTCTACTAGAAATAGGTATCCCCAAAAGATGAGAATACTCCTCCAAGGTAGGCACAAGCTGAAAATCTAGGAAAGTGAAACAATGGTAGAGAGGATCATAGAACTGCACTAGCACACTCAGGAGTCCTTCAACCACATCAGCAGACAAGATGGACAGAAGCTTCGCATGACATTGTTTGAAGTCCAAGGGATCTAATACAAAAGATGCTAGCTTCCTTAACTTTTTCAAGTCGGGACATCTGAAACTGTACTTCTTAGTGTTCCTTCGTCCACAATCCATGGTCTGAAAATATTTGCAAACGATACATTAGTTCCTTGAAATTTTTGTGTGATGAATGTTATGATGCGCATGAATGCATGAATGCAACAATCACAAATAAAGGATCACACACAAGGAAAACAAAGGTCAAGGGATGAATCAAATCTTTGTCAAGATCAATCATCAATTTTGGTGGATTATCGTTTACACCTTATCAACACCCAAGTTCCATTGATATTGACAAGACTTGATTGGATTAACCAAGAATCAAGGGGTTGTTGTAAGTCACGAGCATGAAGTCTGGGTAAGAATCATCCCAAAGGAGTGAACTAAGGATAAAAACATGTAGATCATGTTCTAAAAAGTTCCCAGAGTCTTCATTCCATCTATCAGATATTACAGGTTAAGATGACTGACTCATTGACCCATAATATTCTCAAGAGAAACTCGTCTGAGTGTAGTATCGTGTAACAACTGTTATCAAGTCTACACTTGAACAGTTTCCGCACTACGTCCTAAATAGGCCAAGATGGGTTAAATGTTCTAAGGTCCTCAGCTTCTCGGACCCAATTAGAAATAGTAATGCCTAACCATAAATACTTGTGTGACATTTCCAAATCCAAAGGAGTCTCCACTGAGCGGATGGATCTCAAGCCAACTTGTTAAGGACTACTCCACACAAGTCGAACATGACTATACCATCCGCTTATCTTAATTGCACTCAAGTTCGGGTTAGAACTTATCTCACCACTCAGAGATCACCAAGCACAACAAACAGATTATATCACACATACATATATACAAACATCACATATATACAAATATATACACACAAAAGTAGGCTAAACCCACTGGAGACTACTCCCCAGCAGAGTCACTACTTAATTTCTGTAGCGGTAAATTCATGATCATCAAGCTATTGACAAGCTAGAGATCATGTAATAAGAGTCGCCACCGCGCTTTTATTGTTTCCAAGGGAAAAGGGAAAAAGTACGAACAAAACCCAAAAGTAAGAAGTTTTCAAATCAAAACTAATAAAAAGTTAGAGATTACAGGTAATGGGATTGGTTACACAGAGGGAAGGTGTTAGCACCCAAAGTGTCCTAGGTACTCCTAGGGAGCCATTTTTGTGTGCATATGTACTTAGTATAAAGTGATGTTTACAAACAAATAGAATGGGGAGATGAGAAAAGAATTCATTAATTATATTTTTGTGTTTGACAAGACCTTCGGTCTTGTGCCTACGTACCAACATAAAAATGAGGGATCAAAACCTCGTAGTTTGTGATACAAATTTCAAAGTGGATGCATTGCTTTTAACAAAATTTAAGTTTGAAAGGCACAAAGGCCTAAAAATGGTTTGAATGAGTTAGTTCTTTTTGGCTTTTTTGAAATTTTAGGTCAAGTATAGTTAAATTTATTTACAAGCTTGATTTAAGAAAAGAAGTTTGAAAATGCAATGGCATAAGGCCAAAGTTTCTATCTTTTTTTTGCAAAATGGTCAAAGTTTATAACAAAAGTAGTTCACACAAAGAAGATTTTAAAAAATGGAGGGAGAGATTTTTAAATTAAAGAAATGGGGAGAAGATGAAGAGACTATCCTATGTACAAAATTAAAAGTTTAGAGTTGAAAAGATCTGACCAAATGGGTAGCAATCCAATATACGAGAATGTCAATAGAAACCAAGAATTCCCTTGGACTTTTAGAATCAAGCAACACACAAATGCACAATTATATTATCTTGAAGAGCAAGGCATCAAATAAAGATGGCCACATCCAAGCTTATCCATTCCATGATCTTCTTCAAAGTAGCCCATGTAACAGATGAATTCCACACGTCATAGGTTCAAAATAACAGCTTCACAATGATCATGTTGCAGATGAACTCAAAAGGATCTTGAATGATTTATCAGATGAAGTTTCAGATTTCAAGTTGTAAGACCCTAATTTTGACCCTAATATCCCTTATGGCATCATAACATTGCTCATTTACATTTGCCTCAAGGATCATAGCATCTTGGCTCCTTAACCCTTGGGTTGGGACTTGTGTGAGTTGGTTTGAGACCACAAAGCATGCTTGAATTGTATATTATTGCTTTTCTTATTTTGTTTACTAACTAAAAGCACAAAAAATATGTCACTAACTTGTTTTGTTTTGAAGCTTGAGCAGTCATGTGATCCAAGGCTCCTAGGAGGCCCCTATGCCCATTGAAGTGGCCAGGTGAAAGTGAAAGCAAGCATGGCAATGGTTCACAAAGCTATCAATCATCATATATGCCTCCCAAGTACCTCAATTTGTCAATTTTATCAAGATAAACCAAAGGGCTTGATGATTCTTTCCCAAGGAAACCCTAATCCAACTATGCATTTACTATGCCTTGCTCATGAAGCAACCTCAACCTATGATCAAATACAATCAAGGGAAGTTGTTTAATTCATCATTTTATGCATATATGAGCTTATTTAGGTGTCCTCAATCATTCATTCATCAAGATTTGAAGTTTGGCTTTGAGAAGTTGATCAGTCAATTCATCTAACTATTTTGAAATCCACTGAGACCTAACTTTTGATGTGTCTATCAAAGGAATATGACCCCAAGATAAAACCTGTTCTATAGAACCATATGAAAAACTTTCATGTTCATCAAAAATCCATTTGAAACTTGGAAGGTCATCATTCATTTCAAAACATTATAGGTCATTTTGACTGAAACCCTAATTTTGGGTCAACTTCCCAAGGACCTAACTCCTTCATTTTTCGTGATTTTGAGGCGGGACCAAGTGAATTGGAAATTTTAAGACGTCTCCTTCAGTTTTTATGTTGGATAAAATTTCATAATCCTAAAAGAAGTACATGTGATAATACAAAACATTATAGGTCACTTTGGACTAAAGTCATTGAAATGTGAAAAAGTCCAACTTCAAGTGCCAATAACTTTCTCATCAAAAATCCAAATGATGAAAAATTTAAGTCCAAATTTATTGTCTTGAATATATCTACAACTTTTATGTTGAAGGCTTTGACATTTGAGACTTGCATCATTGAAACAGAAGGGCTTGAAGTTGGTCCATTTTGGCAAATTTCTCAAATACACGTTTTGTACATTGAACTTCATGGCCAGTTTTCAATAATTTACCAACTCCAAATGGATTTTTGTTCAACATAACATTTGTTCCTAATGTCAAGACCTTTCCAACCATTATCCACATGCCTATGTTTCAACTTTGCAAATGGCATTGTCGAAGAGGAGAAGTTTTGGTTTCAATTATGCATAACATGATAAAACTCCATGGACAAGATGATATCATGAAATCTGCACGTCCATTTCCATTTGGTTGATGATTAGCAGCCAATTGCAATTGCTTCTTGGCCTCCCATGCGCCTGTATAGGCCCATGCATGGAGGACCCAACTTCACATGCACACGGATATTTCATGCATTGCATCACCCTTGGCTATAAATAGAAGGCTTCATTTACTTCAAACTTCAACCTAAAGGCGCCTGAAGTTCTGCACAATTGAATCCCTAACCCTCACTCAAAGGAATTTTGATTTTTCTCCCAATTTTTCAAGTTCAATTTTTAACTTCATTGGTTGATCTTTGACTTACAATTCCTTAGCCTAGCTTCTTTGTTACTTCAAGAACAAGTTGCATCAAAGAATTGGAGTGGATCAAGCATTGAAAAGCTGCACTTCAAAGGTTGATTCACAAACTGTTCTCATTCAAATCTCTTTGGATTTTGAGCATTTATTGTATTGGTTGGTACCTCTGAAGTCCTCATGTGAGAGGCAATTGGTTTGTGCTTTTAATTTTATGAATTGAGCAAGTTCAGTTTGAACACCTTGTTTTTCCATCTCAGATTTCTCCTACAATAAGAGTCTTGAGCAAAAACTAAGGGCACAGGGGTGATGTACATCACCCCAGCTTTCGAATGATGTATGGATCGTGTATTATGGTGAAGGTATGAAAACCTGCAACTCTGGCCGGAACAGTGAGTCTCACTGAAGAAGACGGTGGTTTCCACCACCGTCCCCACGTGGATGAGTTCCTGGCCCTTGGATCTGGCTCTGGGGATCTAATCTTGGCCATGCATTGTTATGACTTTCTTTTAATCCATGTGTTTCGCTGTTGACTATAGATCACCATGGGCGCGTGTTTCCCAGCCTTTTGATGCACCACGTCAATTAATGAGCCAAGATCCAAGCGCTGTGGATTTTTGCAATTTCTGAAATTTCATTTCATTTTCTTTTATTCCAATTATTTTTAAAAATTCATAACTTCTTTATTTGGAATCACAAAAATATAGGACCAATTGCAAAAAATTTCTCTTGAATTCTAGTTTCTAAAAATGATTTTTAATTATTTTTGTGATTCCCTTTAATATTTTTTATGAATTATTTCTTTTCTGGTTATTTTTAATTCATTTGAAATACTTTCCAATATTCAAAAATGCCAAAAATATTTTCTTAACATCTTTGAATGATGATGAATCTATGAAAAATATTCTCATCAATTTCTTAATTGGTTTGAGATTTATTTGAGATTTTAATTCAATTATGTTATTTTTCTTCATTTTTAATTGTTTAAAATTAGTTTCTGTTTTTACAAAAAATGATGAAAAAATTTGTCAAACCTTGTTTGACCATGTTGAACTTAGGATGATCCAATTGGACTTTTCTAAGTTGATTTGAATTGGATTTGAAGTTTGACCTTTATTTGTTTATTTTAATTCCAAAAATTACCAAAAATATTTTTATTGTTTCTTGACTTCTAAGCTTCATCTCACTTATATTTACCATTGATTGATATTGATCCTATCCATGTTTAATCAATGTGTCTTGGGTATGTCATTTGAATTTCAATTATGTACATTCCATTTCTTCTTCTTCTTCTTCTTCTTCTTCTTTTCTTTTTTGATCAATGAGTTAATGATTGGTGGTTAGCCTTGACATATGAGGGGCTTAACCTTCTTTGATCCAAATCAAATTCATCTTGATCAAAGATTAAGTGAATTGCTTTGCAATAGAGATAGGTTACTTCTTGGTCAAGCAAAAAACCTAAATCCATACAAGATCATTTTTCTTTTCTTTTGGCATGGCAAGTTGTAGGAGCTTGGCTTACTAGTCATGGTCTCTAACTTGTGTTTGTTGCCTATATTTTTATTGACCGGCCTCAGATAGGTGTGACTACTACATCAGGCCACTTACGATTGCTTAACATAGCGCTAAATTGCCTTATAGCACACTAACACTAACTACTAATCACTAACTTTTAATTCAAGCATTTAATTATTGCAATTTACTTTAATGCAATTTAATTTCTTGCTCATTAATTCATTTGTCTTTGCCCTTTGCTCACTTGAGCTCATGTTTATGCTTATGCCATTTTCCTTTTGCTCACTTGAGCACATTATTGTGTATATACTATTGCCTTGTGCTTGTTTTGTTTGTTTTATTTGTGTGAACCCAATGCAAATGGAGAAAGGACTTAGATTTAGGACCTTACCTATGCTAAATGGAGTTTCAAGAGCAACTAGGCCTCATGCCTTTAGAATGCTAAATATGTTGAAGAGGAACTAGGCCTCATGCCTTTAGAATGCTTAATCTTGAAATATGAATTGAAAGGATCCTAATTCTAAACTCACTCTTGTCCATTCTTTCTATTGCATTGTGGAACTTTTTGATATGTGTGTTTTTGTGTCCTAGGGATCCTAAACTTGAGCCAATTAGAAGGACCATTGTCATCGACATCCAAGATAAGATAGACAAAAGCCAATTGGAAGGTTCCTAGGAGCTTGATTGAATATTTGCTTGATTGCTTGAGTTAATTACTTATTGCTTGCTAAGTCCAAAGGAATGGAGCAACTTGGATCATCTTTATGATCTCAAGGAGGGAACTCCAAGTGGTTTTATTTCTCTTCCCTCATCTTTGCATGTTTAGGACCTAGCCCTTCTCTTAGTCTCTCCACTCTATCCCAAGCCAAACTTTTTGTGCAAACATTAACATTGTTTTCAAAATTAGAAACCTAAGCACTATGCCTTTGATTTTTTTCAAACTCTTTTCATAACACTTATTTTGAATTGAATCTTAAGTCAACTTTGACCTTATTTTGTGAATACTTTTCATTTGTAAATCCCACTCACTCAAACCATTTTGTGGTTCCAATGACCATTTGTGTTAAAGCTTTTCATAAACATTAGCTATTAGGTTTGAGTTATCATAGAGGTTGATATAATACTCACCTGTATCCTTAGTGATGGACTATAAGTCTTCCATGCTTATTATAGGGTTAACCCCTCACTAGCATGTTGAAGCTCTCTTCACATGGTGGATTTGTGGTTTTAGGTTGAGTTTTCTCCCTTTGATAACAAAAGACCTTAAGGCTTTTGACCAATCAATTCACCAACTTATTTTGAGATTTTTACCCCGAACTACGAGGTTTTGATTCTACCTTTTTTAAGATGGTGCGTACGCAATGGGTTTATCCATTCAAACACAAAAATTGTAAATAATTTGTATATTCTCCTCTCATCTCCCCAATCATGTTTGTACAAATATTTTTCACAAATACCAACCTACCATACAACTTTTGTAAAAAGGGCTCCCTTAGAGTACTAAGGATGTTTTGGGTGCTTAAAACCTTCCCATTGCATAACCAACCCCCTTACCCAGATCTCTGACATTTTTATTAGTTTTTGACTTGATAAAACTTCTCGGTTTTTGTTCGCTTTCTAACCTTTCTTTTGGATAAATAGAAGTGTGGTGGCGACTCGAATTGTATGATTTACTTTTGATTTAGTCAATAAATCTAAAGGTAACGAATACCCGCTACAGAAAAGTGGCGACTCTGTTGGGGATAGTCTTGTTGACTTGTGTGGAGTTATTCCTTAGCAAGTTGACTTGCAAGCCCATTCACTTGGTGGAGGTTATGTTGGGATCAATAATGTCACACAAGTAGTCATGGTTAGGCCTTACTCTTTCCAATATATGCCTTAGAAGCCAAGGACCTTAGATAACCTAGCCAATCTTGGCCTATTTTAGGACGTAGTGCGAAGGTCGTTCAAGTGTCAGATTTGATACGATTGTTACGCAATACTACACTCATAAGAGTCTCTCTTGAGAATATTTTTAGAATACGAGTAGTCGTTTATCCAATAATATCCGAAAGATGGGATGATGACTATGGGAACCTCTTGTAGAACATGATTGTCAGGTTTAACCATAGTACACTCCCTTTGGGTGGTTCTTAATCGAGACTCCATGCTCGTGACTTGCAACAAACCCTTGATTCGCGGTTGATCCGTTCTCGTATATCCTTAATATCAATGGAACTTGGGTGTTGATAAGGTGTAAACCATAATCCACCAAAATGGATGATTGATATTAAGGATGACTTGATCCATCCCGTGACCTTTGTGTGGTGTGATTTGCTTGATCCTTGAGTGTGATTGTTGCATCCATGCATTCATGCATTCATACACATCCATATCATCAACAATGAGAAAATTTTCAAGGAACTTAAGAGGTCTATTTGTAAATTTTCAGACATGGATAAGAAAAGAAGGAATACGAAGAAGTACAGTTTCAGACACTCCGACTTGAAAGAGTTAAGGAGTTTGGTATCCTATGTATTAGATCCCTTGGAGTTCAAAGCTCGTCATGGGAAGCTTCTGTCTATTCTTGTTACTCTGGTGGATGAAGGTCTGATGAGTGTGTTGGTGCAGTTCTATGATCCTTTGTACCGTTGCTTCACTTTTCCTGATTTTCAGCTTTTGCCTACGCTTGAGGAGTATGCCTATCTTGTGGGTATACCTATCCTGGATCAGTTGTCGTTCAGTGGCTTGGAGAGAGTTCCTTCTTCCCAAGAGATTGTTGATCTGTTGCATATAGATTAATCTATTAGTATGCTCATATGACTACCAATGGTGGAATTTGAGGTCCACCATCTGATTTCCTCATTGCTCAAGCTACTATGTTTGGGAAGGCCATGAGTGAGGGCGCCTTTAAGGTCATATTTGTACTTCTCATCTATGGGCTAGTGTTATTTCCCAACATCGACAATTTTGTAGATGTGAACGCTATTAGGATTTTCTCTACTCTTAATCCTGTTCCTACTCTATTGGGTGACACTTATTTCTCTTTGCATATGTGGAATGCAAAGGGTGGTGGTACCATTGTGTGTTGTTTGCCTCTATTGTACAAGTGGTTTATTTCGCACTTGCCACAGACGCTTGCCTTCAAGGAGAACAAAGGATGTCTACGGTGGTCCACAAGACTTATGTCTCTCACTAATGATGATATCTTTTGGTATAACCGTGTATATGATGGTGTGCAGATCATTGACTCTTGTGGTGAGTTCTCCAATGTGCCTCTTCTTGGTACATGTGGTGGGATTAACTATAACCCTGTTTTGGCACGTCGTCAGCTTGGGTTCCCTTTAAAAGATAAACCTAATAACATTTTGTTAGAGGGTGTGTTCTTTCAAGAGGGTAAAGATCCCCAAAACCTGAAGGGCAGGATGGTCCGTGCTTGGCGCAAGATTCATAGGAAGGGAAGGAAAGAGCTTGGTCCGAAGAATTGTATTGCTTTGGAACCCTACACCTCGTGGGTTAGGAGGAGAGCTTTTGAGTACCGTATGCCCTATGACTTTCTGAGACCTACACCTATGGTTATGGTTGAGCCTTCAACCCTCCCTAACCAAGGAGTAGAGAAGTTGAGAGATGAAGACCGTTCGCGTGCTTGGGTCCGTGAGCGAGAGGAGCTACTTCAACAACTTAGAGATAAGGATGCGTTGCTAGAGTTTCTGGAGCATCAGGTTATCAATGAGCCTGATGATGTGGTTACTTCTCTTCTTCCTCAGTCTTCCAGGTTTTGGAAGATGAAGTACGATCGACTCGCCAAGGAGAAGGCAGATATGGAGGCAGCCTATGAGAGAGAACTGAAGAGGCTTCGTGCAGCTTATCTTCCAGTCTCGAGAGCTTGGAAGGTTGTTTCTAGGGTTCCATAGGATGTTCATTTTTCTTCTCTCTTGTATTGTATTTTGGTTACCAAGACTGTACTTCTTTGGTGTAAAAACTTTTCCAGATATTATTGATATGATTATTCCATATATGTCTAAATGATTAATATTTTCAAATGTTTGCAAATAGATCACTAAAGTTCCTCTGATTAAAAATAAAATCATATGCACAAGCAATGCATGCATCATGTGCATAAGCAGGTTTTGTTTTAGGCTTCTTGATCAGTGGTCTAATTTTGTGTTCTTCATTTATTTTGAAGACAAGCTGACGCACCGGTACTATACCAGAGACAACTCATCAAAGCTAATGAATCACCTCGAGCAAGAGAACAGAGAACTCAAGGAGGAAGTGGCAAGATTGACTGCCCTGATAGAGCTTTTCTTGGCCGCCCAAAGCCAAGCTTCTCCAACGCCTTCAACTCCTCCCCAGAGGACAGTCATTTCAGAGGTTGCTTCCTCTACCGTGCCTGCTGCCAGTGCTCATTTTTCTCCTTCTTCTATGCCAGCCGGGTTTCCCTGGGGGATGCCCGCTAATTTTGTTCCAAAGGGTCTTGCCCCTACATTTTCTTCTATGCCGGCATCTAGCCCGGTCCTTGCTGTGCCACCTCCAATTATGCATACTTTGTCGAGAGTTGATGACACCATTTATCACTCTGAGCCGTCTGAGGGCCCAGATGTGTACGAGAAAATGGACGCTATGAATGACCAATTCCTTGATCTGCGCAAGGAACTTAAAACTCTCAGAGGGAAGGACCTCTTCGGCAAATCTGCTGTTGAGCTATGCCTCGTACCAATTCCTTTGGATTTCTTCGTCTCTGGCTCTTTCTTCTTTTTCCCTTCTGGCCTGTTCTTCAGCTTCTATGGCCAAGCGCTCCTGTAGTCTTACCTCAGCGGCTCTGATGAAGTCGTTTCTGACTTGCTCAGAGATGTGCTTCAGCTTGAAGGCCTCAGATGTCATCCAGCCAATGACCCTGTTCCAGTGTGTCCTAACAGAGTCAGGATCATCACTGATGCCAGAGTTTATGGTCAGAGACTTGACCTTTTGCACTGAAGCCCCTGCGAACAGCATAATGGCTTCCTCTAGGGTAGGCAGGGAATGTTCTGGTTCAGATGTTTGAGGTGGAGAGGTTGGAGGGCTTAGGTTGAGTGTTTGAGGTTCAGCGGAAGTGTTTGGAGGGGTAATGTCAGAGGTATGGAGGTTAGAGGGTTGAAGTTCAGATGGAGTGATGGTTGGTTGTTCTGTGGGTGGTGAAGTTACTTCAGGTTCAGGTGGAGGTTGTTGTGGTTGTTGGGAATTACGGTTTAGAGATTGAAGTTGGGCTAAAGTGGGTGAAGCGGGGTCAGAGGGTTCTGTGTCAGAGGAAAGGATAAAGTTGGGAGGTGATTATGGAGCTGAGGATGAGGAAGTGGTTTGGTTTAATTCTTCAGCTTCGGATAGTGGTAAGGAGGTGTTGGCAAGATTAAATTTTGGTAGGGTTTGTTGTGTTCTGGTTGTGGAAGGAGGGGTTTTAGATGTGGTATAGATGGGTGTTGGTAGAGCAGTAGAAGAAGCCAATGGTTGTGCAGAGGGAATAGTAGAGGCAGACTTACCAGAAGATTCTTGCAGAGGCGCTGGAGGTCTTGATTCAGAAGATTCTCCTAGCTTTGCTCTCTTCGCTTTTGAAGACTTCTCAGATGGACCTCTTTTGAACTTCACGAAGTCTGGGGCTGAATCTGGCAGATTGTCTAATCTGAAGTCTGAGATGTCCACTCCTTCATCCTTCAGACGTTGGAGATAGTGGAGGATTGCCTCTTTGGGTTCATTCTTGTAGAACCTTGCGAGACCATTTGGCATATCCCTCTGATCTTTTAAAGCTTCACAAGAGGTGTCCAGAGTAGGTTTGACTTGAATCTTCTTCAGAATCCCCACGCTCTTCAAATTTCTGGAGTTCAGAGGCCTTCCAGTTTCTATTGCCATATCTTCCATGAGTTTATGTTTTTCCAGATGATCTACGAGCCCATTTTCTATCAGTACATCTGATAGAAGTCTTCCCAGAGGGATGTAGGTTCTGGGTTTCATGTTGTTCCTGGTCTCCCGTACAGAGTCTCTGAGGTATTTGAAGAGGAGGGCTGGGAGGCAAAGCTTCAGACCCTTATGAATACAGTACAGAATACACTTCTGATCTGTATTGATGTAATCTGATGAGTTGGATGCTAGGCGATGATGAATAGTTCCCAGAATGATCTTGAGCCACACTCGGAGATTCTGATGTAGTTCTTTGTTCTTTGAGAGATTGCCTTCTGTGTTGAGTTTGAAGATGGTGGGGTTGATTTCATGAGCAATGTACTTTGCCCTAGGATTGATGTTGTAAATCCTTCTTCCTCCAGCTTTCTCCATGTTCAGCAATGAGGCTATTGATTTTTCAGTAATCACGATTTTTACCCCCAAAACGTAGGAGACGATGAAATGGTCGTCAGCGTCAGCAAACCTCCAGAATTCCTTGATGAGGTTTGGGTAAACAGGACCATAAAGGCGTTGAAAATAGTTTTCCCAACCTTGATGATGAAGTTCTTCAGTTAGGTCTACCCCATTCCTCTTCATGTTGTTGAAATCCACAAGTGATTCACACAAAACATCCAGTTTCTCGAAAGGAGTTGCAAGATTGATATGAGGCTCACGGTCAAGAATACGAGGCTCCTTGTACACTGGTGTTATAGTTACGCCTGTAACTGTTGGAGTAGGAATGCTTGTGCTTTAAGCTGCGTTGCTGGAGTCCATTTGTTGAGAATAGTTGAACACAGATTGTTGTTGAGAATCCATTGTTGATGAGGAACGAGATGAAGATGAACTGCTTGCAGAAATGCCTGAGAGAGCTGGTTTGAGAAAGTGAGTGAGAGTGAAGTGTGTGCACAATGTGAGAGAAGTGTTTATATACTAGAACGAACTGCATGCAAAACGACACAAAAATCAGAGTTTAGCACAAAAACCAAGTTAGCACGCTTAGAGGGAGAAATGATTATGGCTCATTAATGAATGTCTAATCCCAACAATATGCACACTGCTCGAGGAGATCTCAAACGTCTGTCCTTTGAATTTCTTCTGGACAGCTGTCTAGAAGTTCCAAGGTTAGACGCAATTCACTCCACGTGTTGATGTATCTGATCTTCAGGAATACCAAAGGATTGGTTCCTGGAGATTTCTAACTCAGATATTTTCTTAACTTGGTAGAAGTATCAGAGTCAGAGGCAGAAGCTCATTTGTTTATGTCAGAGTCTCATTTTACATCTTCAGAGGCACATTTTATTCAGGGCAATTTTGAATGTTCAGATTCTCTAAGATAAAAAGAAATCTATCTTCAGCTAGAGGTTTAGTAAATATATCTGCCCATTGATGATCTGTACCAATGAACTTCAATGTTACTATCCCTTTCTAAACATAGTCTCTGATAAAATGATGTTTTATTTCAATGTGCTTAGCTCTGGAGTGTAAGATGGGATTCTTACTTAAACAAATGGCAGCAGTATTATCACAAAAGATAGGAATGTTACTCTCGAAGATTTGCAGATCTTCTAACTGATTCTTCATCCAGAGCATCTGAGTTGTGCACAGTGATGCTGAGATGTTATTCAGCTTCTGCAGTTGATAGAGCGATAGTTGACTGTCTTTTGCTGGCCCAGGATATAAGATTGTTTCCTAGGAGCTGACAATTTCCAGATGTGCTTTTTCGTTCCAATCTATCTCATGCGTAATCTGCATCACAGTAACCCGAAAGTCTATACTCTGATGTTTTCTCATACATCAGGCCCAGGTTAGGAGTTCCTTTCAGATATTTGAAAATTCTCTTAACTGCTGTTAAGTGAGTTTCTCTAGGATCTGATTGGAATCTGGCACAGAGACAGACACTAAAGAGAATATCAGGTCGAGTAGCAGTCAGATAGAGAAGGGAGCCTATCATACCACGATAGAGCTTCTGACAAACCTTTTTACTGACTTCTTCCTTTTCAAGAATGCATGTTGGATGCATGGGAGTCTTTGCAGAGTTGCATTCAGCCATGTCAAATTTCTTCAGAACATCTTTTATGTATTTGCTTTGATGAACGTACGTGACTTCTGAAGTTTGGTTAATTTGAATTCCTAGAAAGAACTTTAGTTCTTGCATTAGGCTCATTTCAAATTCTGCCTGCATTAACTCGGAGAATTCTTGACAAACAGAGGCATTAGCTGAACCAAAAATAATATCATCGATATATATCTGGCATATCATGAGATCATTGTTAAGGTTCTTACAGAAGAGTGTGGAGTCAACTTTCCCTCTGATAAAATTGTGTTCCAGAAGAAAGTTACTTAGATGTTCATACCAAGCTCTGGGAGCTTGTTTAAGTCCATATAAGGATTTTTTAAGTTTAAAAACATGTTCTGGAAAATTTGGATTTTCAAAACCTGGAGGTTGGTTGACATACACTTCTTCTGATATATAACCATTAAGGAATGCGCTCTTGACATCCATTTGATATAATTTAATAGAATGGTTAATAGCAAAAGATACAAGAAGACGAATAGATTCTAACCTTGCGAATGGAGCAAAGGTTTCATTGTATTCAATACCTTCTTGTTGACTGTAACCTTGAGCTACCAGTCGAGCTTTGTTTCTGACGACTTCTCCTTTCTTGTTCAGCTTGTTTCTGAATACCCATCTGGTTCCGATAACGTGAGTGCTTCTGGGCTTGGGAACAAGATCCCAGACATCATTCTTTGTGAATTGATCTAACTCTTCTTGCATAGCTGAAACCCATTCGTTATCTTGAAGTGGTTCATCACAGGACGTAGGCTCGATCAGAGACACTAGTCCCAGAGGCGTCTCTTCAGAGGTCCTGAAGGTAGATCTGGTTCTGACAGGTTCGTCTTTGTAGCCCAGAATCAAATCTTCAGATACGTTGATGCGACTTTTAGCTTTCTTTGGGATTACTGGGGAATTAATTTCCTCAGAGTTCTGAGTGGCAGTTGCCTCTGGAGTTTTATCAGATCCTGCAAGAGTGATTTCTAAATCTGCAAAATTTTCAACTAGCTTTGACTTTTCAGGGTCAAGCTTATCGTCAAATCTGACATGAATTGATTCTTCCATAATTTTGGTTTCTGTATTGTATACTCTGTAGCCTTTAGAGCGTTTTGAGTATCCTAACATAATACCTTTCTGTGCTTTGGAATCAAACTTGTTCAGATGTTCTTTAGTGTTTAAAATAAAGCAAGAACATCCAAATGGATGGAAATATGAAATGTTTGGTTTCCTTCCTTTACACAGTTCATAGGGAGTCTTTTCCAGAATAGGTCTTATGGAGATTCTATTCTGAATATAACACGTTGTATTTACAGCTTCAGCCCAAAAGTGCTTAGCCACATTCGTTTCATTGATCATGGTTCTGGCTATCTCTTGGAGTGTCCTATTCTTCCTCTCTACAACTCCATTTTGTTGTGGAGTTCTAGGGCAGGAGAAATCATGGGATATTCCATTAGAGTCAAATAATTCCTCAAAATATTTGTTTTCAAATTCCCCACCATGATCACTTCTGACTCTAATAATTTTAGAGTCAAATTCTTTTTGCACTTTGGAGCAGAAACTAGTGAATACAGAGTGTGACTCACTCTTGTGTTTTAGGAATTTCACCCATGTCCAGCGACTGAAATCATCAACAATGACTAGTCCATACTTCTTTCCATTGACTGATGCTGTTTTCACAGGACCAAATAAATCAATGTGAAGGAGTTCCAGAGGCTTAGAGGTAGTAACAATAGTTTTCTTTTTGAAGGAAGTTTTTGAAAATTTTCCTTTCTGACATGCTTCACATAGAGCATCTGAAGAGAACTTCAGTTTAGGTAGGCCTCTGACTAACTCGAGTTTATTTAGCTGAGATAGTTTCCTCATGCTAATGTGGCCCAAGCGTCTATGCCATACCCATTGCTCTTCGTGAAGGGACATCGGACATTTCACATTTTGTTCTTTTAAATCAGAAAGATTAATTTTATAAATATTGTTTTTCCTCTTGCCTGTGAATAGGACAGAACCATTGTTTTGATTTATGGCTTTACATGTTTTTTGATTAAAGATCACATCATAACCGTTATCACTTAATTGACTTATGGATAACAAATTATGCATTAATCCTTCTACGTAAAGGACATCCGATATAGAGGGAAGAGTACCATTACCAATAGTTCCGGAGCCTCTGATCCTTCCTTTCTGATCTCCTCCGAAGCCTACGAATCCAGCATCTTTAAGTTCCAGGCTTTGGAACATAGACTTTCTTCCCGTCATGTGTCGCGAGCATCCAGAGTCTAGGTACCATGACTGGTGTTTGAACTTTGCTGCATAGGATATCTGCAACATAAACAATCTTATCTTTTGGTACCCAGAGTCTCTTGGGTCCTTTCTGATTAGTTTTCCCAGAGTTTCTTATAACTTTGGGTTTTCTAGCATTTTCAAATTTTTGTTCTTGTGTGTGTGTATAGTGATATGAAAATGGAGATTTAAGTTGATCACTAGTAGAAGTTTTATCTTCTTTAGGATCATACCCAATTCATTTTCTATTGTTCTGACTGACTCCATAAATCATGGATGCCATTACACTCCTTCCTATCCCATTTTTCAGAAACTTTTGAAAGGCTTTTTCGTATTTATAAATTATTGTATTTGAAGTTTGTGGAGCTTGAGATAACGCTTCTTCCAGTTTTAAACAATTTTTCTTTGCAGCATCTCTTTGTAATGTTAAAGATCTGTTTTCATCTTTTAATTCTAGAATTGTCATCTCAAGTTTGCCACATTCTTCAAATTTTTCTTCAAGACATCCTTTTATTGCTTTAAACTTTTGTTTTAGTTTCTGATATGAGCTGGGAGTTTCAGACAAGCATGATTCTAGATCAGATCGAGAGAGTTCAGAAAATACCTCTTCAGATTCTTCATCTGAACTGTCATTGGATGTGGTAGCCATGAATGCTACATTGGCATGTTCATCAGAGTCAGATTCTGATGAGTCAGACTCGCTATCATCCCAGGTAGCCATTAACCCCTTTTTGGTTCTGAGGGAATTTTTCTTGAAGCTCTCTTTTCTGGAACTGTCTTTCTTTAACTTTGGGCATTCGTTCCTGTAGTGACCTGTTTCTTTACATTCATAACAAGTGACATCTTTGTTAGTTTTACCTTTAGACGTTGATTCTGATCGATCCCCTCTGGGTCTTGGTCTTCTGAAGTTGTTGTTCCTCTTTTTCCAGAGTTGTTTAACTCTCCTGGTCAGGAGGGACAGTTCTTCTTCCTCATCAGAATCTTCTTGTTCAGAGTCATCTGCATCTTCTGTCTCAGCCTGGAATGCTTTGGTTCTGTCAAATTTGCGTCTTTCAGATCTAGACTTTAATGCTACAGACTTGTTCTTCTTCTGAGGCTCATCTTCCTGTAGTTCTATCTCATGGCTTCTGAGGGAACTGACAAGCTCTTCAAGACTGATATTGTTCAGATCCTTAGACAGCTTCAGAGTAGTGACCATGGGTCTCCACTTCTTTGGCAAGCTTCTGACTATCTTTTTGACGTGGTCTGCAGTTGTGTACCCTTTGTCTAGAAATTTGAGACCTGCAATAAGAGTTTGGAATCTAGAGAACATTACCTCTATGGCTTCGTCATCCTCCATTTTGAAGGCTTCATATTTTTGGATAAGCGCCAGAGCCTTTGTCTCTTTGACCTGAGAGTTTCCTTCATGAGTTATCCTTAGAGAGTCAAGTATGTCTTTGGCTGTTTCTTTGTTGGTGATCTTTTCATACTCGTTGTAAGATATAACATTGAGAAGTATGGTTCTGGCCTTGTGATGATTTTTGAAAACTCGCTTCTGATCATCTGACATCTTACTTATGGGAACTTCAACTCCATCCTCTGTGACAGGAGGTTTGTATCCATCTGTGACAATGTCCAGAGATCAGCATCATAGCCTAGAAAGAAGCTCTCAATCCTATCTTTCCAGTAGTCGAATTTTTCTCCATCAAAGACAGGAGGCTTAGCATTGTAACTGTCTCTTTCATTTGTATGGGCCATAATTTTTCTCATTCTGGATCTCTCTACACTGTTAAGTGTTTGATTAGAAAATCAATAACAGAGCCGAAGCTCTGATACCAATTGAAGGTGAGAAAAACAAGAAAGGGGGGTTTGAATTGTTTTGGAAAATAAGCGCTTTTTCAGACAAAGACCACACAAGGAATTTATACTGGTTCGCTTATAACACAAAGCTACTCCAGTCCACCCGGCCAAGGTGATTTCGCCTTCAATAAGGACTTAATCCACTAATCTTGAAAGATTATTACAACCCACGTCTAAGAGAAAGATCTCTTAGTCCTCTCAAGTATGCAGACTGCGCAGAGTCACTTGAGGAAATATAAAACAGCTTAGATAAAAACAAGGTTTGTAATCTAGAGTGCTTCTAGGATAAAGCAAGTATTACAGTAGTAAGAGCAAATAAAATGTTTCACGTTCTGGGCAAAAACTCGTGAAAGATTGAGAGAGAGAGAGAATGTTTCGGTGTATTCAGGTGTGTCTCTCAATGCTGTTTGCTGTCCCTTATATAGAGGTGAAAGGACCGTTGAAATTGATGGCAGATAATTTTGTCTTGATTAGGAATCAATGCCATAACTTCTGTTGTTTCTTGCCAAAACAACTTTGTCTCCCTGAATAACTTCTTTCCAATAATAGTTCCTTTCCATTTAAATTCGAAGTTGACGTTATTCTTTCTGAATTAGGAAATCCATTATCAGAGTCTACGTAACTCTGTTAATCTGAGATCTTGCTATGTGGCTTCAGAGCTTCCAATGATTTTGATCGCTTAGAGTTCTGATGGTGACTTCAGATACTGTTGTGAACTTCTGGAATTTGATATACCGTTGTTCAGAGTCAGATCTTCTAGAGCATACTTCTTCTTCAGATGCTTCTGATATTCTGATCTGCTGTAAGCTCAGAGTCAGAACTTCTAGAGCGCATTTCTACTTCAGATGCTTCTGATCTTCTGATAATTTGTATCTGATTTGATTCTGAATCTGATGACATAGTCAGATTCCTTTTAGAGTCCTGCACACTTAGAAACTTTTCGTTAGAGTGCCATTTTTGGTTTCATCCTTTGTTATCATCAAAATCCTGGAATCTGTTGTAGAACAATTTTTGTTCTTACACCTACCAGCCTCAAAACAACAATCAAACCAGCACTAGCTATGATAGAAAGAGGCTCACTTTTGATCCTATTCCAATGACTTATGCAGAGCTATATCCTTCACTGATTGAAAGGAAGCTGATCACTCCACGTGACCCACCTGTTATACCAACCAACCCTCAGTGGTGGTATAAGCCCGAGCTTCACTGTGTTTATCATTCTGGTGCTCCCGAACATGATGTGGAAAGCTGTTACCCTCTCAAGACCAAGGTTCAAGACCTTGTTAGAAGCGGTATCTTGTTTTTCGAGGACGTAGGTCCTAATATGAAGAAGCACCCATTGCCCGAGCATGGGAAATGTGTTGTTAATATGGTTCAGGGTTGTTCTGGCAAGTACAAGGTCAGATATGTCAGCCATATCAGACAATCATTGGTCGAGATGCATAGACTGTTATGTGGATACAGTCAGTATGAGCATGACCATGACAGTTGTCATGTATGCACTGTCAATGAGAGGGGATGTTGCCAAGTCAGGAAAGACATCCAAGAAATGCTGGATCAGGGTGTGATCGAGATACTTCAGAATCGTGACGAGGGGGAAGTTAATGTTATATCGCCTGTATTCAGAATACCTAAGCCTGTTGTTGTCAGATACGACGGAAGCAAGCAGAAGGCCTCTCCTACTCTCATTATCAAGCCAGTTGTCCATGTTCCATACTCTTCAGACAAGGTTGTTCCCTATCGATATAATGCGGTTGCATTAGAAGATGGGAAGGAGATGCCTTTGCCCTCCACCTCTGTGACCAGTATCTCTGATGTCAGTGGAGTGACCCGCTGTGGTCGTGTTTTTTTGGCGCCGCCGATACCCCAGATTGACACCAGAAGAGCTGATGCCGTTGCTGATAGTGTTGCCCGTCCTATGGGGAATTCTTCTTCTTCTCTGAATCCGGCACTTGCTGTTGACAGACCTTCCGTGACTACTAGAGCTCCTGTCCCTGCTGGCCAGAATGGCATGTTAAAAGAGGACTGTGATGAGATGCTGAGGCTCATCAAGAGGAGCGGGTATAATGTTGTAGATCAGCTGCTACAAACGCCTTCAAAGATATCAGTGTTGTCTTTGTTGATGAACTCCGAGCCACACCGAGAAGCTTTGTAGAAGGTGTTGGACGTGGCGTACGTGGATCACGATGTCACCATAGAATAGTTTCATAGCATTGTTGCAAACATTACTGCTTGTAATAACCTGAGCTTCTGTGATGTCGATCTTCCCGAGGAGGGAAAATACCATAATTTTGCACTACACATCTCTATGAACTGCAAGGATGATGACTTGTCTAATGTGTTGGTAGACACAGGATCATCGCTTAATGTGTTGCCAAAATCCACTCTGGAAAAACTTTCATACCAGGGGCCTCCCATGAGGCAGAGTGGAGTGGTTGTTAAGGCTTTTGATGGATCCCGAAAGACTGTGATTGGCGAGGTTGAGCTCCCAATCAAGATAGGACCTAGTGATTTCCATATCACTTTTCAGGTCATGGATATCCACCCATCATATAGCTGTTTGTTAGGCAGACCATGGATTCACGAGGCAGGCTCCATGACATCCACCCTACACCAAAAGTTAAAGTTCGTGAAGAACAAGAAGTTGGTGGTGGTAGGGGGAGAGAAGGCTCTCTTGGTTAGCCATCTGTCTTCCTTTTCTTATATTGATGTTGAGGATGAGGTTGGGACTCCGTTCCAAGCCTTGTCTATTATTGAGCCTTCTAAGAAAGGAACTTATTCATTTGCGTCCTACAATGATGCGAAGTTGGCCATTGAGCATGGTACAACTCCTGGTTGAGGACAAATGATTAAGCTGGAAGACAATAAATCCCGGGTTGGCATAGGGTACTCTTCAGGCACTTTCAACAAGCACGGTCTGTTTCAGAGTGGTGGTTTCATCCACACGGTCGAAGACCAAGAGGCTGCTGCTATAGTGGAAGATGATACAGAGGAAGATTCTGGCAACTTTATCATCCCTGGAGGAGTCAGCAATAATTGGGTCGCTGTTGATGTTCCAACAGTTGTCCATAAGTCCACGTAATATTCATTTTTGTTTAAAGACCTTTCTCCCATGCCAAAAGGAGAAGTGATGACATTGTTGGCACATAAATACAATGATATTCATTCAATAATTACATGTTAAATGTTTGTTTTTCCAAATTATTTTCACTTTTTGCTTTTTTTCATGAAATTGGTGATCACAAATAACCCTAAAAAAGAGAATAAAATCAATCTTTTCATCTGCATAATGATTTGCTTTGCTTGAATTCTAAAATCTCTTTTATATCCAAAATCATTATGTAGGTTGATCAAACCCATTGAACATAATGATCCAACACCATCTCCCAACTTTGAGTTCCCTGTATTTGAGGACGAACAAGATGATGTTGAAGAGATTCCTAATGAGATTACCCGTCTTCTTGAGCATGAAGAGAAGATCATTCAGCCACATCTTAAGAATCTGGAAACAGTCAACTTGGGGTCTGAAGATTGTGTTCGTGAGGTGAAGATTGGCGCACTCCTGGAAGAATCTGTGAAGAAGGGGTTGATTGAGTTGCCATGAGAATATGTTGATGTCATTGCCTGGTCATATGAAGACATGCCTGGTCTGGATACTGATATCGTGCAACATTTCCTACCTTTGAAGCCTGAGTGTGTGCCTGTGAAGCAGAAGCTCAGAAGAACTCATCCTGATATGGCAGTGAAGATTAAAGAAGAAGTTCAGAAGCAAATTGATGCGGGATTTCTGGTGACTTCTACATATCCTCAATGGGTGGCCAATATTGTGCCCGTGCCTAAGAAAGATGGAAAAGTCCGAATGTGTGTGGACTATAGAGACTTGAATAAGGCTAGTCCGAAAGATGATTTTCCTCTACCACATATTGATATGTTGGTAGATAATACATCTAAATTCAATGTCTTCTCATTTATGGACGGATTTTCCGGTTATAATCAGATCAAAATGGCACCCGAGGATATGGAGAAGACAACATTCATCACACCTTGGGGAACATTCTGTTATCGAGTGATGCCATTCGGCTTGAAGAACGCCAGAGCCACGTATCAACGAGCATTGACTACCTTGTTTCACGATATGATGCACAAGGAGATCGACGTGTATGTTGACGATATGATTGCAAAGTCGAGAATGGAAGTTGAACATGTAGAGCACTTGTTCAAGCTTTTTCAACGTTTGAGGAAGAACAAACTCCGTCTGAATCCTAACAAGTGTACATTTGGAGTCCGTTCCGGCAAGTTATTGGGCTTTATTGTCAGTGAGAGAGGTATTGAAGTTGATCCTGCCAAGGTCAAAGCAATACAAGAGATGCCTGCGCCCAAAACTGAGAAGCAAGTCCGAGGTTTTCTTGGCCGCTTGAATTATATTTCCAGATTTATATCCCACATGACCGCCACATGTACGCCAATATTCAAGATCCTCCAGATAGATCAACGTCATGATTGGACCGAGGATTGCCAGAAGGCCTTTGACAGTATCAAAGAGTATCTTTCCAAGCCTCCGATTTTGTCTCCGCCTGTTGAAGGGAGACCCTTGATTATGTACTTAACAGTTCTTGAGGACTCTATGGGTTGTGTACTGGGTCAGCAAGATGAATCAGGAAAGAAAGAGTATGCCATCTACTATTTGAGTAAGAAGTTCACTGATTGTGAGTCTCGATGCTCAATGCTTGAGAAAACATGTTGTGCTTTGGCTTGGGCTGCTAAGCGCTTACGCCAGTATATGTTGAATCATACGACTTGGTTGATATCCAAAATGGATCCAATCAAGTATATCTTTGAGAAGCCTGCTTTAACTGGGAGGATTTCCCGTTGGCAGATGCTGTTGTTTGAGTATGATATTGAGTATCGAGCTCAGAAAGCTATTAAGGGTAGTATCTTGGATGACCACTAGGCACATCAACCAATTGAGGATTATCAGTCTGTTCAGTACAACTTCCCAGATGAGGAGATTTTGTATTTGAAGATGAAAGATTGTGATAAGCCTATTCTCGATGAAGGGCCAGAGCCTGGTTCCCGATGGAGCATGGTGTTTGATGGCGCTGTAAATCAATACGGAAATGGTATTGGGGCAGTGATTATTACTCCTCAGGGCATACATTTTCCTTTTACAGCAAGGCTAACTTTCAAATGCACGAATAATATGGCGGAATATGAGGCATGTTTTATGGGTTTGGAAGAATGTATTGATCTTAAGATCAAACATCTTGATGTTTATGGTGATTCGGCCCTTGTTGTTAATCAGATTAAGGGTGAATGGGAGACGAATCAGCCTGGCCTCATCCCATATAGAGATTATGTGAGGAGGATTTCAACGTTCTTTACTGAGGTTAACTTCCATCATATTCCTCGAGATGAGAATCAGATGGAAGATGCTCTTGCGACGCTCGCTTCTCTGATTATGGTGAAATTCTGGAATGAAGTCCCCAATATTACTGTGATGCACTTGGATAGACCAGCTAATGTGTTTGCAATTGAAGAAGTAAAAGATGATAAGCCATGGTACTATGATATCAAATGTTTTCTTCAGAGTCAGATTTACCCTCCTAGGGCATCTGTTAAAGATAAGAAGACTTTGAGGAGATTATCTCACAGTTTCTACCTCAATGGCGATGTGCTTTATAAAAGGATCTTTGACATGGTTCTGCTCAGATGCGTGGATAGACACGAGGCAGACCTGTTGATGACTAAAGTCCATGAGGGTTCATTTGGTACTCATTCCAATGGACATGCCATGGCAAGAAGATGTTGAGAGCAGGCTAGTATTGGTTGACAATGGAGTCTGACTGCTGCAAATATTTAAAGAAATGCCATAAGTGTCAGATTTATGTGGATAAGATTCATATTCCCGCGACACTTCTGAATGTTATTTCCTCCCCGTGGCCTTTCTCTATGTTGGGAATTGACATGATTGGCATGATAGAGCCAAAAGCGTCGAACGGTCACAGATTTATTCTCGTAGAAATTGATTATTTCACCAAGTGGGTTGAAGCAGCATCGTATGCCAATGTGACCAGGCAGGTAGTTGTGAAGTTTATCAAGAATCAACTCATATGCCGTTATGGTGTGCCAGACAAGATCATTACTGATAATGGATCTAACTTGAACAACAAGATGCTGAAAGAGCTGTGTAACGAGTTCAAGATTGTACATCATAATTCTTCTCCTTATAGACCCAAGATGAATGGGGTTGTTGAAGCTTCTAACAAGAACATCAAGAATATTATCCAGAAGATGGTCGTTATATACAAAGATTGGCATGAGATGCTGCCATTTGCTTTGTATAGTTATCGTACATCTGCCCGCACTTCAACAGGGGCAACCCCTTTCTCCCTTGTATATGGCATGGAGGTTGTGCTCCCCGTGGAGGTTGAGATCCCATCAATGAGAGTCTTAATGGAAGCCAAGTTGACTGAGGCTGAATGGGTTCAGAGTCGTTATGACCAGTTAAACTTGATAGAAGAGAAGAGATTGACTGTCATGTGCCATGGTCAGTTAAATCAGCAAAGGATGAAGAAATCCTTTGATAAGAAGGTCAAGCCTCGTGTGTTCCGAGAAGTTGACCTTGTGCTCATGAAAGTCTTGTCTTTCACGCCCGATTCCAGGGGCAAGTGTACTCCGAACTATGAAGGTCCATATATTGTTAAGATTGCATTTTCAGGCGGTGCTTTGATACTTACAACTATGAACAGGGAGGATTTCACTCGTCCTGTGAACTCAGATGCAGTCAAGAAATACTTCGCCTAAAATAAAAACAGAATAGCTCGCTAAGTTGAAAACCCGAAAGGGCGGCTTAGGCAAAAATGAGCGTCCCGGTGGATTGAAAACCCGAAAGGGCGATCCAGGAAAAAGTTAGAGACATAAAAAATGAATATGTATATCCATAGATTGAGTACCTCACCCTGGGGAAATCTAGGCAAAAATTAGGGGTTTGGCAAGTAACTGCATCCTGACAAGACTTTATTTTTCAAGCCGTCTTCTGTCAAAGATTCTCGCTCATTCATCGTCAACTGAAGCTTCAAATACATTGGATTCAGAGTTGGTGGGAAATGGTCATTATGTTCAATGTAGCCTTTTTCCAATATATATCACCAATTTCAAATTTGTAAAGATCCATGGAGTCTTGCCATTTGCAGACTACCATTCCATCAAATAAGTTTGAGCCTTTATCCAATTCTTTGCACTCTTATTTGTTTCTGTTTAACAAATGTTTGCATGTATTAATTGATAAATATCATTGTTTTAAACTAATAAGGTTTTATAAACTATTTTTAAACAAAGTGAACATTCACAATGACTGAAAGGGATGAAATGGAAAGTCTTCAGTGCTCTCCCAAGGATAGTATGATATCCAAAAGGGTAAGACATTTGTTCATATTCCTAGCATATATGTTATCCTCTTCATCATCTTTCAGGTTTGTCTCCTTAGTGAGCGCAGAAGGGTAATACACCACCAAAGTCCCCAGAGAGTCTGGAGTTTGGTCTTAGTCTTCTAGCTCCCAGTGGGTCTGGTTCTAGAATATGTGTTTTATCAATTATATGGTTGTCATCCCTTGTGTGGATTGACCTAAAATCCCTTATAGATTGATAAATTGACATGCTATCTTTTTCGGAGACGTTGGTCTTCTCTCATTTAGATTGAAAATCTCTCGCAGGATGAGCAGAAACTCCCAGCATGAGTGGAATTTTCAACAAGTTGGTTTGTAGCTTATCCCCAACGGATTCACATATATTGATCTCCAGCAGGTTTGCCTCCCATTCATCCTCAGCAGGGTTGCTCACATTAGATTTCCCCAGTTTGGTCACCAGCAGGTTATCTCCAGCTGATCGCCTATAGGTTATTCCCGGTTCAGTCATCAGCAGTTGTTTCCCTAGCGGAGTTGCCTGATCGGATCCTAATTTTTGTTACTTCCTCCTTCTCGGATAGTTTCCTCCTAGCAGAGCAGGTGATGAAAATATCTATTTTCTATCCGCAGCGGAGCGGTGTTTCTCTTCTCCTCGGTAGAGATTGTTTCTCCAGCAGTATGAGGAAATGTGGTGGTTAGTGGAACTTCTGTTTAGTGGTTATTCCCCACAGAGTTTGATATCTTTCCTTGGTTTTTCCCCAGTAGAGTTTCTTCTACGGTGGATCTTATCCGTGTTACGCTTCCTGGTAGTGGTTGATTAGCTTCCCCGAATAAAGCTCTACCTAATCCTAGTTTGGTTTTGGAGCTTCTAGGAAGATGTGTTATCTTCTTCCCCAGCGGAGTGTTTGGTGTTGTCTCCACAGCGGAGGCATTCCTTCCGTGGTTAGAAGTGAATGTTGTTTGATGTGCTTCTGTTTGGTGGTTGTTCCCCACAGAATTCCACATCACTCCCTGATAAGATCCTCGGTAGATTTCTTCTCTGACTGATCTTATCCTTGTTTCTGCGTATTATTGGAAGAACCCCAACTTTGATGGTTGTGATCCTTTGCTTATTCCCAACAGTGGTCTCTGGTCCCCGGCAATCCTGCTTGTTCCCCTAGTAGTGGCCTTTGTCCCCGACAGCGATTTCGCTTGATCCTTAGCAGTGATTGGTTTCCTGATATTTGTTGCCCCTTCCAAATTGGATTTCTCCTGTGGGTCCGGATTTCTCTTTTGAGATGTTGTACCGGATGCCCGTCCATTGATCCTTGGACCTGTTTGTGTTAGATATGTCTGTTTGTCAGCATTAATCATACATAAACCATACATATACATGCATAATTATAGCATTCAGATATTCATGTTGCATTCTTTGCCATATATCTTTGTTTGTTATCTCCTGCTATTTGGTGATACATATTTCCCCAAGCAGATGATTGTGTCTAATCTCTCCATATAGAGTCAACCCCATAGGCAGAAAATGTTTATCTTTTCTTCCACATCCCCACTGAGTTATGTCCTCGTGGATGATTATTATTTCCGTTTCCTCCCAAAACATGTATTGGGATGGAATTACTCCCCTGAGTCTGTATCCTCATTGGGTTGAGTCTTGTTTCACTTTGTCTCTCTAGTTTGTTCCTAGATTGGCTCCACTCTTGTTATTTCCCATGAAGTTCCCGGTGGTTCGGGTGATCAATTACTCAGTAAACAGTAGTCGTTCATTCTCTCCCCAGCGGATGTTGTGGCCTTCTACCCAGTAACCGGTAGTTGTAAGTCCTACTTCTATGGTTTTCTACCCAGTAACCGGTAGTTGTAAACCCCATTTTGTCTCCTTGCAGAGTTAATCCTTGATATCTTTCATCCTAACCGATGACAGATACTCTCTTCTGTGGTTTTCCACCCAGTAGCCGGTAGATGTAATCCCCTGCTTGTTGATTATCTTTATCCAATATTCGGTATTGATATTGTAAGACCCTAATTTTGGCCTTAAGATCCCTCATGGCATCATAACATTGCATTTGCATAGCCTCAAGGTTCATAAGCATCTTGGTTCCCTTTGCCTTTGGGTGGGATCCCTTGTGAGTGGTTTGAGATCACCAAGTATGCTTGAATTGTATATTATTGCTTTTCTCATTTTTATTAACTCAAAAGCACAAAAATATGTCACTTACATTTCTTGTTTGTAGCTTGAGCAATCACAAGATCCAAAGCTTCTAGGAGATCCTTTGTGCAATGATATGGTCAAGAGAAGATGAAAGCAAGCATGGTAATGGTTCCCAAAGCTCTCATTCATCAAATATGCCTCCCAAGTATCTCAATTCATCATTTTGATCAAAGCAAGTGAAGGGGTTTGAGGTTTGTTTCCCAAGGAAACCCTAATTCATCTGATCATCAACAATGCCTTGCTCATGAAGCAACCTCAACCCATGGTCAAATACAATCAAGGGAAGTTCTTTAAATCATCATTTCGTGCATATTTGAACTCAATTGAGTGTCCTCAATCATCAATTCATCAAGATATGAGTTGTGGACTTGAGAAGTTGATCAATCAATTCATCTGACTACTTTGGAATGCACTGAGACCTAACTTTTTATGTGTTGGTCAAATGGAGATGACCCCAAGAGAAACAATGTTCTTAAGGACAATATTAATAACTTTCATGTTCATAAACATTTGATTTGAAGCTTGTAAGGTCATCATTCATTCCAAGACATTATAGGTCATTTTGACGGAAACCCTAATTTTGGATCAACTTCCCAAGAACCTAACTCATTCATTTTTCATGATTTTGAGGTGAGACTTAATGCATTGTAAATATTATTGTGTATACTTCAAATGTTATGTTGAGAAAAATTGCAAAATCTCAAAAGAAATACATGTGATAATGCAAAACATTATAGGTCACTTTGGGCCAAATGCATTGAAATGTGAAAAAGTCCAACTTCAAGTGCCCATAACTTCTTCATAAAAAATCCAAATGATGCAAAATTTAAGTCCAAATTGATTGTCTTGAAAAGATATACAACTTTCATGTTGAAGATTTTATCATTTGGATCTTACATCATTGAAACATAAGGGCTTGAACATTGGCCAAATTTGGAAACTTCACAAATGCATGTTTTGCACCTTACACTTCAAGCTCAAATTTCATTAATTTCCAAGGCCCAATTGGAGTTTTGATCAATATAGCATTTGTTCCTTATGCAACAAGCTTTCTAACCATTACTCATAAGGTTGCATTTGGAGTTTGGAAGCATCATTTTCGAAGACATGAAGAATTAAGTGCATTCTGTGAAATTCATTTCAAACACATTGCATGAGCTGTTGACATTTAATTTGCACGTCCATTTCTCATTTGGTGATGTATAGCAATCCATTCCAATCAGAATTGGGCCCTCCATGCGCCTATACAGGCCCATGCATGGAGGCCCTCTTCTCCCATGCACACTTTGTTCATTGCATTTCATATGGTTTTGGCTATAAATACAAGTGATGTGCTCTTCAATTCTTCAACCTAATGGCGCCTAAATCCCTGCTAAATTGAATCCCCACCCATACCAAAGTAACAAACTTCATTTTTCTCTAAAAATTTCAGATCTGAAATTCAATTGCATTGATTGATTTTTAAGATCTAAAGTTCCTAGACTTCTTCACCTTGATCCATTGAAGCTTCTGTTTGCAAAAGGAATCAAAGAGAGTGACTCAATTCTTCATAATCCAAAGGATTTGCTCAACTGAATTTTGCTTCGAATTTCATCATACATTGCTCCATTTTCCTTGATCTTGTGTTGTCTGAAGTCCTCTGTATAGAGGCATCATTATTGTGTTCTTAATTGTTGAAATCGAGCAAGTTCAGTTGAACACCACCAAAGTTCCATCTCTGATTTCTCTCTTAATAGGAATCTAGAGTGGAATTGAGTGGCATAGTGTCGCATTACGCGAAAAACCGGCGGGAAAACAGAAACAACAGAGCCGCCACCGTGCGTTATTGTTGAAAAGTATATCTTCGGCAAATATTTTTATATCGTATCCACAGAGATTGGTTTTAATCTAATGTAAAAGCTTGGCAAGATTGGAGTTCACTATTTCAAATGCTTATGATTCCTTATGATAAATAAATAGATTCAAGATTATTGATGATGTTCAAGTATCCTCTCAAAGTCATTTATGTCTAAATGATATTGTGATAATCACTATATTGATCCTTAGACGATCTCTCCACCTAACTATCAATATAGAAATCTTTAATGCTTAATACCAAAGAAGAGTAATGAATAAATCTATCTCTACAACTTATTCACTACTTGAAAATCTGTTTTATGTCAAGACTCAAATAATCTGTCTCGACAACTACTCAAATTTGGTTTTCAACTTAGGGCAAAAACAATATTCAATACATCAACAATCTTTATCATACATATAAATCAAATGGAATACATAAACATATGAGAATAGCTACTACCTCCAATCTTGACAAAGGGGAGTTTAGCTCCTCATCATCATTGTTCAAAGCAGAAAGTTAAAGAAGAAAAACTCTGTTTTTCTCTCTTACAAAAAGCTCTCAATATCAATGTGTGTATGATAATAATGGTGTATAATGTGTTTTTCTCTCCTAAAAGAGTTGACATTTCCTTAATTGATCATTTCCATCCAAAGCAGAAAAGCTATCCCAAGGCAGACACCAAAATGGTAAAACCAGCTGGCCTTCAAAACAACACTTTTGACCCAAAATCAACTTGCTGGATTCGTAGGGTTCGCGGGGCGAACTATGTTCGCGGCGCGAACTGACACTGTCATTCAGTTCGCGGGGCGAACTTTGTTCGCGGGGCGAACTGAAGCTGCCTCAGTTTCCTTGCCTTGCAAGCTTCATCCAAAATCTTCCATATTATGATGCTGCAATCCAAAGCTTTCTCATCCAAAAATTCTACAAAACTAACAAATATGTGAAATAACTATTCAAAACAAAATAAATTAAACCTAATTGCGTTTATACAAAATAGTGAGAATAAAAGTGTGTAATTAGATCAAAACTTGGTAGAAGGAACCAATAAAATGATATAAAAAGTAGTACCAATTGGTCCCTAACAGTTATTTATCCCAAAAGAGGGAAAGGAAACGCTCGAAGTAAACCTGATAAAGACATGGTCTCGCGACCAAAGAGAGATGGGATCGGGAGTCGGTTATACGAAGGGAAGGTATTAGCACCCCTACGCATCCGTCGTACTCGACGGGATCCACGCACAAAAGGAAGGATAAAGGTTGCTAAACACTGCTCAAACAAACATCAAACACTGGCTGAAAAGAGACACAGAAAACAAAAGAAACTAACTCGGCAGGATATTGCATTCTGGGCCTACGTAGTCTATCAGGCATAGACATCAGAGTCGACGTAGTTCGGACTAGGGGGAAGCGTGCTCGCTAGGATGTCGCATCCTATGCATACGTATCTTCTCGGACTAAAGAAGAATCAGAGCACTCGTAGCTCGGCTAACGCACGCCAAACAAAATCACACAGGAAACCGACTGCCAATCGCTGGACTTACGTCAGACTCCACACAAACAGGCAAACATGGAAACCGAATGCCAATCGCTGGACTTACATCAGACTCCGAACCAACAAACACACGCAAAGGAAACCGACTGCCAATCGCTGGACTTACGTCAGACTCCAACAAAGAAAACTGGAAACCGAATGCCAATCGCTGGACTTACATCGGACTCCAACCAGAAAAGGAGAAACAACTCCAACCAGAAAAGGAGAAACAACTCACACAAACAAAACAAAAGGGCGCCCGGAGAGATCAGCTCATCTCCTGCCTACGTACCTCATCTGGTATGAGGATCAGGGCGACGTAGTTCCCCTACGCAGGGAAAAAGGACTAGCCTAACCAGATACAAAGGGAGACACAAACTACTAGGGAGACTACGACTCAAGCCTAGAAGTTGTCATGCATCATAGCCCTATGTTAAGGTTTCTATCTAACTTGCACAGGAAGCAAGCTAACCTAAACATGACTTGCACAGGAAGCAAGCCAAACTAAACCTAACTTGCACAGGAAGCAAGCTAAACCAAAAAAGCACAAACACACAAGCACAAATAGCACACACTATATGCAATCAGTTGGCTCAATCAAGGTTAGGTTTTAGTCAAGGGGTCATATCAACCTCGACAAACAAACCACTATAACAGGGCGATGTTAGCTCTTAACCCTAACATTGAGAGTTAGGGTGAAGCAGATGAAATAGGAAGTGAGGGGTGTGCCTCACAACTCTTATCCCTGGCCTGGGAGAGTTTCAGACAAATGAAGGTGTGGGAGTTCAGAAAGTTGGAACTCTTCTATCCACATGACTGACACAACAAAGATCTTGGGCTATTATCCACAATGCATCAACACAAGGTGTGTGAGCAGAGTGGATGACACACTGAGTAGCAGGAGATGGACTACACATCTCTTGTATCTACCAATGCCTCTTCACTTAGGAGGTCTTTTGATATGTACAGAGACAAAAATAAACAATCACAAGCATTGCCTCTTAAGGAGGACTTCAGACAGGTGCCTGCCCAAGTAACAGGACAGGTCTTCCAGACTACATGAAGTCAGAGAAGTTATACCTTAATTCTTAAGCTATCAAGCAAAGCAAAAGCAAGTTCACAATGAACTATAGCAACTAAGGTACCTGAAAACAATCCAACTCAGTCAGTACATAACTCAACAAAGTCAAACAGTTAATAACCAATGGTCAACAGACAAGGTCAAACAAGCAAAGCAACATTGCACAATGCACAAGCTCAACACAAATGAGCTAAAAGCAACCTACAAAACAAGCCATGGTTATTCAAGATAAACCAAATAGTCAACTCAAGCAATGTGAATCAATTCCCTCATAGCCATATGCTTCTTAACCTGCAAACCAAGCTCAAACATGAGAAGCAAACCACTAGGACAAGGCCTAGGGTCAAAGAGGGAGAAATAATTCAAAACAGAACATGAAAATTGGCAAGAATCAAGCTTAATCAATTAAGAAAAATATCCAAGTGGTCTCACATTCATATCATACACCAATTTTATTTCACAAAGCACATAAGGCAAAGCATGCAAGTTGAAAGCTCATTGAAGCAAACAGAATGAACCAAACCACATCAACTCAAACATTATTCAATAAATCCCAAGAAAAATCATGGCTAAACAACACTCATCAAATGATCAACACACCAAAAATCAAGGCATTTGTACAAGTCTAAGCATGGCATTTAAATTCCCTAAGGCAAGGTAACCACAAACAAGCTCAAATGAGGCACAAATTGATACATCATCTTAACACAAGCCTAGAACAGAATCCACACATGATAAATGCATTCAATCAAAGCCACAATAAACTTCAAATAGTCTAGAATCAATGTGCAAAATTTCAGGTTCATATGATAAACATCAAGCATTTCACAAATCATCTAAGTTCATGACTCTCCAAAAGTCCAAACATGACCAATCAGCAAAGAAAATCTCAACCAAATTGGAAATGCAATCAAAAATTCCACAACAATTCACAAGCAATCCTAACATCCAGAAGTAGCATCATGCAAAAAATCAGATTAATTGGTATTGAATTGGCATGGAAAATAAAATCAGAAAGTCAGGCAAGAAAAGGTGTGACACACATTATCACACCTACATTCAAAAGACCATATCTCATCAACCAGAAATGGGAAAAATGCAAACTCTATACCAAAATGTCCATTAGGATGTCTATTTTGAGCACACAAAGTTTCAAGAGTGTTGGATAAAATCTCATCATTTCACAATCAAAATGGCAAGGCATGTCAAGAAAACACATGTATACACATTCCCTAAGCAAAATTAAAATCCATGCGTGCACAATTTCTGGAAAAATCATCAAAAAATACTAGAGATCATGAGGAACATCATGCAAAAAATCCCATCTCAATTGGATTAATATTCATGGACTTATGATTTTTTAAATGAAGGAAAAAATTAAAAATCACATGAGATGGCATACATGAACATGGAAGCATAAAGTGAAAAAATGCCAAAGGCCAAATGTGAAATTGCTGGAGCCAAGAATCGATCTGAGGGAACATTTGAATTTAGCGCTACTTAAGTGAAACGCTGCGTTTCACTTAAGTCTACGTGGCACTGTGAAACGCGCTCCACCAATCATTCTGCCACGTTGTGTACAAGTGGACCAATACATGGCTAAAAACAAGAAAACACATGCAGCACGCGTAAAAGAAGATCAAACTCAATTCTGGAGATGAAAACCCTAGACCTTCATCGTGTTCTTCATCATTTTTCCAGGTTATGAACATTTGTTCCAGAAATCAACAATGAATACATCATCATACTCGTCTTTCCAAGCACATCACTAATCTAAGCTCATTTTAACCTAATTCTCACTATCATGCACGGATCGATCAGAATAAGTTTCACTCACCAATCTTAAAATCACAATAACTTTCTTATTTCTCCATGAAATTCAATGCTACAAAGCTCAGTATACTCTACAATCAAAGATCTACCAAAAGCATATGATAATTGCATGAATTGTGAGATTCGATTCCTGACCTGAATTGAAGTGCAGAAGTGGATTCGTGACTTTCAAGCCTTGCAAGGTAGAAACAAATGTTCTTCAAGTCTTGGATGAATGAATGGATGAAGATTTGAGTGTTGAACATGCACGATATAGCTGGAATCTTCAATTGTCATTGATGAACACATGCTTCAACAGTCCTCAATTTGCACGACAGCTCATGGATCTTGCTTCCAAAGTCTTCAATTACACTTGTGGATGATGAATCAATGAAGAACAATGCAAGGTTTGTGCAAAGTTTTGCAGAAAAGTTGAGAGAAAAAGTTTGTGAGATTTTGCAATTGGATCTAGATCTGAACCAAATGAAATGTTAATCCATTTTCTGTTATGATTAGGCTATATATATGATGGACTAATGAAGTTACTAATCACAATTAACCAAATGCAATTAGATTAAGTGAAATGCAAGTGTTTTGGCAAATTGGAAATTCACCCTCATGTGCATGAAATCAATGGAACAGTGCACGGTTTTGGGCCTAAATCCACTCAAAATTCTGTTTGTAAGCCAATGGAAGTGTTGCCAAGTGTAAACAATGCATTATTTTTACATTTGAAAATTCCATCCAAAAATCAAGTGAAAAATCAAATAATTATGTGATGAGAATGCATGGCTTGTGGTGCATAATTTGGATAGTAGAGGTCAAAGCATGAATGTTGCAAAAAGAACCATTCCAATTGGCCTTATGGTTCAAAAGTTATGCATGTTTGAAGTTTAAAATCCATTGACCATGATTGATCCATATCTTGCCAACCATACATGAGAAATTCATGTTCTTGGACTTTTTGGAAAGGTGAGAGCAAGATCTTCGACTTTCATGTTGGACAAAATTTCATTTGAAGCTTGCTTGATGATGTAAACTTGGGGAGAAAACCTTTCCATTTTTGGCAATTTCAAATTACAGGTCACTTACTATTTTTGGAAACTTTTCATCTGACCTCAAATTCTTCATTGTTGATGTTTGAAATGTCAAATGAGACTTGTATGGACATGAATGAGGCCCCTCTGACCATCTCCCACCTTCAAATCCATGATTTCATGCACAACTGACTTTGGTTGACCTTTTGGGGTTTCAGATGCATTGTGCAATGACTGATGAGCTTTGAGCATCCAACCTTTGGCCAAACCACTTCAAAATGATCCCTAGGTCATGTGAACTCAATGAACCAACCTTAGGGCTTTGCTTCAATAGGAAATGCACTTGCTTGCTTGCATAGCTGAATCTCCTGACCAGTCTTGACTGATGAACTGATGATTGGCAATGGACAATGCAATGCTATGCAGTGGACAATGTAATGTTAATGACCTAAAATGAAAATGAATGTACAAAATGGGAGGTGCAAATTTGAGGTGCTACAGCTGCCCCTATTCAATCAACTGGGAACCCGAATGGATGAGAGCAACGACTGTCAGACTTTCTGGGTAAACAGGGATTGAATACCGAAGAACCGTAGAAATTTGCACTCTGCGGGGATCCAAGAAAGGAAAGTTCACCAACGGAAACTTCAACTGGGATCTGATGTTTATTATTGGGGATTTTGATTTTTTTCTCATATGTACAGCCACATCCAGATATCGAAAGACGCTGAATGGGAACGAAGAAATCACAACTAGACGCCAACGGACGACTAGGAAAAACTCGACGTTTATTGAAACCAACGGAGAGGTAACCAGACACTAATGAATGACTGGGAAAGAAAGGGATACAACCAGACGTCAACGGACGACTAGGAAAAACTCGACGTTTATCGAAACCAACGGAGAGGTAACCAGACATCAATGGATGAATGGGAAAGAAATACATCTAGATGTCATCGGACAACTAGGAAAAACTCGACGTTTATCGAAACCAACGGAGAGGTAACCAGACATCAACGGATGAATGGGAAAGAAATACATCTAGATGTCATCAGACAACTAGGAAAAACTCGACGTTTATCGACACCAACGGAGAGGAGAACTCTGCTTGGGGAAACAGAAAGATGAACATCGAAAGATGATGTTTACCGACATCAAACAAAGGATCGACCAGACATTTACTGATGAATGGGAGAAAACTCGACGTTTACCGACATCGAAAGATGATGTTTACTGACACCAAAAAAAGATCGATCAGACATTTACTGATGAATGGGAAGACTCGACCAGACATCAACGGATGAATGGGATAAAACTCGACGTTTACCGACATCGAAAGATGATGTTTACTGACACCAAAAAAAAAGATCGACCAGACATTTACTGATGAATGGGAGAAAACTCGACGTTTACCGACATCGAAATATGGTGTTTACTGACACCAAAAAAGATCGACCAGACATTTACTGATGAATGGGAAAAATAGAAATACAACCAGACGTCAACGGACGAATGGGAAAAACTCGACGTTTATCGACACCAACGGAGAGGAGAAGCTACTGGGGGAAAAACTAATCACAACCAAACGTCAACGGACGATTGGAAAAAACTCGACGTTTATCGACACCAACGGAGAGGAGAACAGACATCAACGGATGACCTGTGTGGAAAATACAACTAGATGTCAACGGACAACTAGGAAAAACTCGACGTTTATCGACACCAACGGAGAGAACACTCACTGGGGATCAAGGTCACGACAGGGAGCAGACAGGAAGGAACACTAAGGATACCGGGTTGTAGGCATGAAACAGGTGACCGACCAAAACGTGAATTGGTATGTGTTCCAAAACACTCATCATCCTGAAGAGGGCTAGAAAAGCAATATTATTAAAGGATGGACATTCGATTCCACAAGGAATACGAATCTTACTCAGTTGGTGAAACAAACAAAGGGTTCAGCCAAAGAGCGCATGAGATATATTATCTATAGCCGTCAAAACGTGGATAATACACTTGCATGTAAGATTATCCATAACCGGGTTGTAGGTTGTTAAATGGATAAATCGACCGAAAACGAAAGGCATCGGGATACCGAAACTAGGTATGCAAAGATGACCAATCAAAAGGGGAAACCACAAACATTACCGGCAAACGGTGAATGGAAGAGGATCCTCCGAGGATAAAAATGCTTACTCGGAGCAAATATCCAAAAGGAAGGGGAAGACCCGCTGAGGATAAAGTTGCTTACTCGGAGCAAATATCCGAAAGGTGAAAAGAATATCAATACCGGAACTGGATAATGATAACCACAAAAGAGGGGATTACATCTACCGGTCAGTAGGCAGAAAACCACAAAGATAGGACTTACAACTGTTGGTTTGTAGGAAGAGGCCAACAAATTCCGCTGAGGACAAGATGAATGAATGCCGGTTAGTGAGCAACTATTCATTTATACCACAGGGAGGCATAAGGGACAGCCAAAAGGAAGCCAGTTTAGGATCGATCCAAAAAGGCATACTAAATCAAGACTCATCCTAATGAGGAAAGAACTCAATAGGGAAAACCCATCCCGTTATGTGTGCAGGGAGGGAACGGAAACAACCGTCATCCACGAGGATATAACTCAGTGGGGAGCGCAGAAGGAAATGGTAGACACTTTCTGCCTAAGGGGTTGACTCTATATGGAGAGATCGGACACACCCACATCTGCTAGGGGAATAGATTCAAGCTTGCAAGATGCTACAAATTGTGGGGAGTAACACTGCTGGGGATACCCATTCAACTAAGGAGTCACTTGTTAGGAAAACACCATCCTCTCAACCAGGCTGGGGAACCCAATTCTTAAATCAATCCAATGGCGCGATGCTAAACTCTTTCAACAACCCAATCTCGGATGGTCACCACGGCCTGGGGCTAATGGATATGTTTGCAATGCAGATGCATGAGTTTTTTTTTTAGCGCAATGCCCCATGATCATGGGAATGCTACGCACTAATGATGCAATATGCTATGCTTATCTAAATGATGAATGCATAAAAACACATCTCCTCTAGAGACAACACCGAGGAGCTCTAGGAACTGCGCTGAGGATTTCAATACCACGTCAATTTCCACCCTGCTTGGGAAAGACAAACCTTGCTGGGGATGACCTCCATCGACCCAAACTGCTTAGGGGATTACCCTGCTAGGGGAGGCAACCAATGCCTATCTCTACTGGGGATAACTTCAATGAACCCGATCCGCTTGGGGACCTTGCTGGGGGAAAACCATCAACGCAACCTCTGCTGGGAAGACAATAACCTTCAGACTTGCTGAGGAGACACTGATCTTGAATCTGCTAGGGAGATGACACTCTCACACCCACTGGGGAAATACAGCCTATTGGACACGGACCGCCCTTCGACTCGTCGAACACTGGTGTTCACCATCCTACCACAGCGTTGACTTTCCACTTTTGAGAACTCCCAGACTCATCTGGACTTTTCTGATTCATCACCTTGTATTCCCGACTCCTCCGTACTCCACGGGGATCGAACTCCTGGGATTCATACAAACTTTCCAGTCCTCAGACTTTGAAGAGTCTTCTTGATTACCCTCTAGGATCGTCGTCCTTCTTTCGCCGTCTTCTATCCCTTGCCCCTGATTGGACTCTGCGGGGATCTCTTGTCAAAGTATTTCACATCAAAACCTGCAAGTGAGTGAACATGGCTAACAGCACCTGCAAAAGAGATTGTTAGATAAAAGTATGCCCCAGGCGTGCCAACATTTCAACACTTAGGTCACTCAAACTTCCGAATAAGATTTCCCGTTTCCAATCTTATAAGCATGCATCGGAAGGGACCTCTATGTTTCAAAATGCAAGTATTCTTATCAAAAGTAAACAGATGTTTTCGCAGTCAAAGCGATAATGAAGACAAAAACAAAATTATTCGACTGAACACACATTTTATTGACTGAAGAAAAGAAAAGGTGGCTCAAAACCGAGCAACACACAGGAAGCAAACCCTAAAAAGAGGTGATTGCGCACAAAAGGAAAAATCTATCCTAATGGCAATGTGAAACCGTGATCTCATCGGGTTCCAACTCGGTTACACCCCATATGTCCTCAAGACTTTCCGCACTTTCTGTCTTCTGAATAAGACGCTTCCGATCGATCTCTGTCGGAGATTATCCAAGTCATATCCAAAGCACAAACGATCATGCTAGACGCAGTTGTTCGTTTCAATCCCTCTTTTGCCTGGACCGACCTTTCGGGTTTTCGGTCCATCGGGATACCCTTTTTTGCCCAAGTCGCCCTTGTGGGGTTCTCGACTCGCCGGGTGTACAATTTTTCTTTCTTTATCCCTAACTTTTGCCCGAACCTTTTCTTTTTTCCTTGGTTCGTCGGGATGCCCTTTTTTGCCTGGACTCTTTTGTTCTTTTTGCCCAGCGGGTCTCTTTATACGAAGTATTTTCTAACTGCGTTCGCATTCACAGGGGATGGAAAATACTCGTCATTCGTAGTCGTCAACCATAATGCTCTGTCAGAGAAAACCTTCTTGACCACGAATGGACATTCATAACTATATATCCGCTTGCCCCTACGATCGTTGAGGAGGAAGGATCCTTTTCAATACCAGCTCTCCCACGTGGTACGCACGAGGTCGCACTTTTCGGTCAACAACACGCTTCATTCACTGGGTACAACTGCCCCATGACAAGTAACTGCCCCAAGCTCTTTTCCTTAGTCAGGCTCAACGCGTCATACCGAGTCCTTATCCACTCAACCTTCTCTAATTTCTCATCCATCGGGGCTCTCTACAATGGGATCTAGACTTCAGTAGGTAATACCACTTCTATCCCATACACGAGCGAGCGCGGCGTTGCCCCAGTAGACGTACGCACCACAGATCAATACCCAGGATACAAGCTTCGTGCTCAACCACCATTGTTGGTGCCTTCAAATGTTATCCGGGCACCAAAAAAAATGTGGGATCTTTTTGGCGTAACCAAAGCGGCACTAACTCATCCACATTAACCTCCCCCCATCAGACATCAGAATCCGTTCTGATTCAGGGTCAGGCCCCTCCTCCGGGATCGGTTCCTCATAATCTTTCGATTTGAGCACCTCGAGATGTCCTCATCAGGGAACTCAAACTTCCTTGGTTGATAATCCTCAATGATTTACTGTATACCCCGAATCAATCAGAATTATTTTCCATCTCGCAACCCGTCCGGTCAATGCTAGCTTCTCAAGCGCATACTTGATTGGATCCATCTTGGACATCCACAAAGTGGTATGAACCAGCATATACTGTCTCAGTCGGCGAGCAACCTATGCCAAAGTACAACAAGTTTTCTCGAGCAGTGAATGTATTGTTTCACAGTCGATAAACTCTTTGCTAAGGTAAATTGCATGCTCTTTTCAACCAGACTTGTCATGCTGACCCATTACACACCTCATAGACCCCTCGAAGGCTGTCAAGTACCAGATTAACAGAATCAGAGGTTCCTGCGACTTATTCTTTTTCAATGCCCTTTTGGCAATATCCACCTGACCGTTTGCTCTTCTTTTTTTTCGATTCAGGCGTTTCTTGCATTGCTTTTTCCTTTTCTTTTCTTTTCTTTCTTTCTTTTTCTTTTTTTTTTTTAGCAAGATCGACCTTGATTCCTCTTATCCGCTCACAATAAACCTCAGCAGTTTACCGGACAGCACTCCACAAGTGCACTGATTCGGACTCAACCTCAGTCTGAGTTGTTTCGATTCGGTCAAACAACTTGCCCCGGATCCACCAGGTGCCCCTCTTCTGCTTGGGACTTTGCTATCATGTCATCAACATAGCATTTGATTCCACGATGAATCATATCATGAGACAAAGCCACTCTGATACGTGGCACCGGCGTCCTGCTTCTCTAGAGGACAGTCTTCTCCCCATGGTAGCTTGCGTATAACGACATTGGTATCCGACCTGGCATATCCTGATACGACCAGGCGAAGGTATCCACATGCTCTTCCAACAGGGCTACCATTCTGCTCTCGACTCGCCTCTGAAGCGGCCTCAATTTTCACTTTCTGACCTCGGCGGTGCCTGGAATAACAATCTTGAATCACTCCTCGTGCGGTTGAATCACCCTCTCCTCTTGTCTTAACAACCTGGCTAATTCCAACAGATCACAATCTTCTTCGCCTTCTTCTTCGGCATGATAGATCGGATTGTCGAAGTCATACAGAGGTGTAACCGAATTGTTATCAACGAGATCAGGAGAATAGTCACTTTTGAGGTCGGAACAAGACAGATCAAAAGGAAAGAAAAATGAAAATACACATTGCCATTTTTATTTTTTATTTTTTAAAACTGCAAAAATAAATGAAAGACAGGGAACACCACTTTTAATCACAAAAACATCCATTTATTACTGATGCAAAATGTTGCACAATGAAACACATGAGATGGCCCTTACAATGGACCATTACGTTTTGGGCAAAACGTATGGCTTTCATGCAAACAAAATTAAGAAACAGAAATACTACACTTCCGGATGAGTGACAGTGATGATCTTGGAGGCCTTCCAGTTCCCTGGTACGCACGACTTTATCCACGACTCAAGCTCGCGGTCACAGTCAATCTCTTCACCCACTGCACAGGCGTGACCTGGATCTAGCATTCCGGTACTAACGAATGTGAACGGTGGACGAAATCCTCTGTTCTGTCTAGACGACTCTTGATTTGGCTGATAGCCGACCCCTAACATATCCGCTTTCACCACAATGTCTATGATCTTTCCCCAGCCTAGGGCTTCTCGGCTCTTCACTACTTCCAGGGCTTGTTTATAAGAAGAAATGGACAGCTTCTTCTCTTTTTCAGCAACAAGGGCGTTTTCCACCTTGACGGTTTCAACTACCTGACTTGGTGTTTCAAATTTTTCACCGTCCATTTCTACTTCCATCATTCTCTGGATCGTGTCTCTCATCATTGCACACCCACTTGTGGCGACAGCCGCACAACAGTTATCAATACTAGGGAAAGCTCCACTCTTCATCAGATGTTGTGGGACCACAGACGTTGGAATTTTTAACTGATCTCCATCAATCACCTTTGTTCCTTTCTTGTCCTTTGACACCACTTTCACCTTCACGGAACCTGGCACGAGGTTAGGGTTAACATTCAGTGTTGGCGCCAAACTGATGGCCTTAGAATCCACCATGTCTTTGACAACGTGCTTGAAAGCTCTACAACCCTCAATATTATGTCCTGGTGCCCCAGAATGGAACTCGCACCAGGCATTCTCATCATAGTGTGCAGGCCTCTGATGCGGTTCTAGAGGAATCAATATTCTCGGCCGAACTAACCCCAGATCCCTCGACCTTTCGAACAGAAGGGTATAAGTCACAAGTGGCTTATCAAACTGACGATCCGTCTTCCCCTTCTTCACTTGGCTCTTAACTTTCGGTGCTTTCTGTTGAGGCGGTGGTTGTTGCTGTAGTACAGGAGGATTACCGACAAGAGTGGTTACAATGGCAGCATAAGGGTGGTAACGATCCTTACCGTGCTCCTTTCGGGCAGGCACATCACCTGATTCGACCTTCTTGAGTTGACCACTGCCAGAGGGTTTCTTTACTACAGTGCCAGAGGATTTGTTTACTTCAGATGACAGAGTCTTTTCCTGAAATTTCTCCTTGATCATCCAGCTTTCAATCCTTTCCAATCTCTCTGCCATTGCCTTCTGCCCCAAGGCGAGCCCTTGCACGACTTTGAACAACTCTCTCATCATCTCTTTCAACTCGAGAATGTCGGCACTGGATGGATCCATCAGTGTAAGCTGGTTGAGTCTGGCGGGACGTTTGAGCAGGAGAGCTATGCGCACTGGTTAGATACCTACAAAACAGCAAATAAGTTAGTATGACTCACGCATGCAATGTCTATCCGTACTATGAATATTCTGTCCTTTGATTCTGGTTTCATCGAGACAGATAATATTTCATCAACAACATTTTGACATCTGGATGTCTCTCCACCAGAATCTTAATCAAAAATTGGACCCTGAGTACGAATAGACATGAGTTAAATGCAGATGAATGCGAAATGGGGATGATGCAAATGCATGAATGCAGGCCACTGTGCCACCAAGTCATCTGAAGACCCATTAAGTCTCTGAACCAGTCACCGTCATCTGAGGGACTAAGTCACCATAAATCCAACTTGGGAGTTCCGAAATAAACGGAACCGGAGGTTACATCACTATCCTCACAGGAACATCCACTGAACGGATGACAACCAGATACTCTGAACAAGTACTCTCAAATCCAACCCGGGGATCCGAAATAAACGGAACCCGCTGATAGATATCACGGACAGAATTCCGGCGTGACAGAAGTAAGTACCCATAAGTTCATCTGAACCAAAGTCACCATCTGTACCTGCAAATGATTCAAACCCTCCCCACTCACGGGTGTCATCTAGGCCAGGGTAAGGTCGAGAGAAACGCATCATAAATAACCCTTTCATAGAATATCATCATATACACACCCGAAGTATGTAACGATAATACCCCATCAGAGTCTGAACTGCTCGTGATATCAATGTTCCGCTAAGTGGCGCAATACCACCCGCTTCCCATGAATCACTCTATTCCTAAGTATCCTAGATTTCACTCATAGCCTGGGTATTGGGCCTTTTACCTCATGTAACTCCCACCCCAACAGAGAGACAAACACAGCACAGCCAGCACGGATGAATATGAATGAATGCAAACATAAATACAAACAATAAATAAATGAATGCAATAAATGAAACAGCAAAAGCAACCAAACCCTATCCTAGAGAGCGCTAGGAGAGACTCGCTTAGGTAAGATGGACCAGCAAGAGGTCAACTTCTTTATCCCCAGCAGAGTCGCCAGCTGTCGCATTACGCGAAAAACCGGCGGGAAAACAGAAACAACAGAGCCGCCACCGTGCGTTATTTATCCCAAAAGAGGGAAAGGAAACGCTCGAAGTAAACCTGGAAAAGACATGGTCTCGCGACCAAAGAGAGATGGGATCGGGAGTCGGTTATGCGAAGGGAAGGTATTAGCACCCCTACGCATCCGTCGTACTCGACGGGATCCACGCACAAAAGGAAGGATAAAGGTTGCTAAACACTACTCAAACAAACATCAAACACTGGCTGAAAAGAGACACAGAAAACAAAAGAAACTAACTCGGCAGGATATCGCATCCTGGGCCTACGTAGTCTATCAGGCATAGACATCAGAGTCGACGTAGTTCGGACTAGGGGGAAGCGTGCTCGCTAGGATGTCGCATCCTATGCATACATATCTTCTCGGACTAAAGAAGAATCAGAGCACTCGAAGCTCGGCTAACGCACGCCAAACAAAACCACACAGGAAACCGACTGCCAATCGCTGGACTTACGTCAGACTCCACACAAACAGGCAAACATGGAAACCGAATGCCAATCGCTGGACTTACATCAGACTCCGAACCAACAAACACACGCAAAGGAAACCGACTGCCAATCGCTGGACTTACGTCAGACTCCAATAAAGAAAACTAGAAACCGAATGCCAATCGCTGGACTTACATCGGACTCCAACCAGAAAAGGAGAAACAACTCCAACCAGAAAAGGAGAAACAACTCACACAAACAAAACAAAAGGGCGCCCGGAGAGATCAGCTCATCTCCTACCTACGTACCTCATCTGGTATGAGGATCAGGGCGACGTAGTTCCCCTACGCAGGGAAAAAGGACTAGCCTAACCAGATACAAAGGGAGACACAAACTACTAGGGAGACTACGACTCGGGCCTAGAAGTTGTCATGCATCATAGCCCTATGTTAAGGTTTCTATCTAACTTGCACAGGAAGCAAGCTAACCTAAACATGACTTGCACAGAAAGCAAGCCAAACTAAACCTAACTTGCATAGGAAGCAAGCTAAACCAAAAAAGCACAAACACACAAGCACAAATAGCACACACTATATGCAATCAGTTGGCTCAATCAAGGTTAGGTTTTAGTCGAGGGGTCATATCAACCTCGACAAATAAACCACTGTAACAGGGCGATGTTAGCTCTTAACCCTAACATTGAGAGTTAGGGTGAAGCAGATGAAATAGGAAGTGAGGGGTGTGCCTCACAGCTCTTATCCCTGGCCTGGGAGAGTTTCAGACAAATGAAGGTGTGGGAGTTCAGAAAGTTGGAACTCTTCTATCCACATGACTGACATAACAAAGATCTTGGGCTATTATCCACAATGCATCAACACAAGGTGTGTGAGCAGAGTGGATGACACACTGAGTAGCAGGAGATGGACTACACATCTCTTGTATCTGCCAATGCCTCTTCACTTAGGAGGTCTTTTGATATGTACAGGGACAAAAATAAACAATCACAAGCATTGCCTCTTAAGGAGGACTTCAGACAGGTGCCTGCCCAAGTAACAGGACAGGTCTTCCAGACTACATGAAGTCAGAGAAGTTATACCTCAATGCTTAAGCTATCAAGCAAAGCAAAAGCAAGTTCATAATGAACTATAGCAACTAAGGTACCTGAAAACAATCCAACTCAGTCAGTACACAACTCAACAAAGTCAAACAGTTAATAACCAATGGTCAACAGACAAGGTCAAACAAGCAAAGCAACATTGCACAATGCACAAGCTCAACTCAAATGAGCTAAAAGAAACCTACAAAACAAGCCATGGTTATTCAAGATAAACCAAATAGTCAACTCAAGCAATGTGAATCAATTCCCTCATAGCCATATGCTTCTTAACCTGCAAACCAAGCTCAAACATGAGAAGCAAACCACTAGGACAAGGCCTAGGGTCAAAGAGGGAGAAATAATTCAAAACAGAACATGAAAATTGGCAAGAATCAAGCTTAATCAATTAAGAACAATATCCAAGTGGTCTCACATTCATATCATACACCAATTTTATTTCACAAAGCACATAAGGCAAAGCATGCAAGTTGAAAGCTCATTGAAGCAAACAGAATGAACCAAACCACATCAACTCAAACATAATTCAATAAATCCCAAGAAAAATCATGGCTAAACAGAACTGATCACATGATCAACACACCAAAAATCAAGGCATTTGGACAAGTCTAAGCATGGCATTTAAATTCCCTAAGGCAAGGTAAGCACAAACAAGCTCAAATGAGGCACAAATTGATACATCATCTTAACACAAGCCTAGAACAGAATCCACACATGATAATGGCATTCAATCAAAGCCACAATAAACTTCAAGGAGTCTAGAATAAATGTGCAAAATTTCAGGTTCATATGATAAACATCAAGCATTTCACAAATCATCTAAGTTCATGACTCTCCAAAAGTCCAAACATGACCAATCAGCAAAGAAAATCTCAAACAAATTGGAAATGCAATAAAAAATTCCACAACAATTCACAAGCAATCCTAACATCCAGAAGTAGCATCATGCAAAATATCAGATTAATTGGTATTGAATTGGCATGGAAAATAAAATCAGAAATTCAGGCAAGAAAAGGTGTGACACACATTGTCACACCTACATTCAAAAGACCATATCTCATCAACCAGAAATGGGAAAAATTCAAACTCTATACCAAAATGTCCATTAGAATGTCTATTTTAAGCACACAAAATTTCAAGAGTGTTGGATAAAATCTCATCATTTCACAATCAAAATGGAAAGGCATGTCAAGAAAACACATGTATACACATTCCCTAAGCCAAATTAAAATCCATGCATGCATAATTTCTGGAAAATTCATCAAAAAATACTAGAGATCATGAGGAACATCATGCAGAAAATCCCATCTCAATTGGATTAATATTCATGGACTTATGATTTTTTGAATGAAGGAAAAAATTAAAAATCACATGAGATGGCATACACGAACATGGAAGCATAAAGTGAAAAAATGCCAAAGGCCAAATGTGAAATTGCTGGAGCCAAGAATCGATCTGAGGGAACATTTGAATTTAGCGCTACTTAAGTGAAACACTGTGTTTCACTTAAGTCTACATGGCACTGTGAAACGCGCTGCACCAATCATTCTGCCACGTTGTGTACAAGTGGACCAATACATGGCTAAAAACAAGAAAACACATGCAGCACGCGTAAAAGAAGATCAAACTCAATTCTGGAGATGAAAACCCTAGACCTTCATCGTGTTCTTCATCATTTTTCCAGGTTATGAACATTTGTTCCAGAAATCAACAATGAATACATCATCATACTCGTCTTTCCAAGCACATCATTAATCTAAGCTCATTTTAACCTAATTCTCACTATCATGCAGGGATCGATCAGAATAAGTTTCACTCACCAATCTTAAAATCACAATAACTTTCTTATTTCTTCATGAAATTCAATGCTACAAAGCTCACTATACTCTACAATCAAAGATCTACCAAAAGCATATGATAATTGCATGAATTGTGAGATTCGATTCCTGACCTGAATTGAAGTGCAGAAGTGGATTCGTGACTTTCAAGCCTTGCAAGGTAGAAACAGATGTTCTTCAAGTCTTGGATGAATGAATGGATGAAGATTTGAGTGTTGAACATGCACGATCTAGCTGGAATCTTCAATTGTCATTGATGAACACATGCTTCAACAGTCCTCAATTTGCACGACAGCTCATGGATCTTGCTTCCAAAGTCTTCAATTACACTTGTGGATGATGAATCAATGAAGAACAATGCAAGGTTTGTGCAATGTTTTGCAGAAAAGTTGAGAGAAAAAGTTTGTGAGATTTTGCAATTGGATCTAGATCTGAACCAAATGAAATGTTAATCCATTTTCTGTTATGATTAGGCTATATATATGATGGACTAATGAAGTTACTAATCACAATTAACCAAATGCAATTAGATTAAGTGAAATGCAAGTGTTTTGGCAAATTGGAAATTCACCCTCATGTGCATGAAATCAATGGAACAGTGCACGGTTTTGGGCCTAAATCCACTCAAAATTCTGTTTGTAAGCCAATGGAAGTGTTGCCAAGTGTAAACAATGCATTATTTTTACATTTGAAAATTCCATCCAAAAATCAAGTGAAAAATCAAATAATTATGTGATGAGAATGCATGGCTTGTGGTGCATAATTTGGATAGTAGAGGTCAAAGCATGAATGTTGCAAAAAGAACCATTCCAATTGGCCTTATGGTTCAAAAGTTATGCATGTTTGAAGTTTAAAATCCATTGACCATGATTGATCCATATCTTGCCAACCATACATGAGAAATTCATGTTCTTGGACTTTTTGGAAAGGTGAGAGCAAGATCTTCAACTTTCATGTTGGACAAAATTTCATTTGAAGCTTGCTTGATGATGTAAACTTGGGGAGAAAACCTTTCCATTTTTGGCAATTTCAAATTACAGGTCACTTACTATTTTTGGAAACTTTTCATCTGACCTCAAATTCTTCATTGTTGATGTTTGAAATGTCAAATGAGACTTGTATGGACATGAATGAGGCCCCTCTGACCATCTCCCACCTTCAAATCCATGATTTCATGCACAACTGACTTTGGTTGACCTTTTAGGGTTTCAGATGCATTGTGCAATGACTGATGAGCTTTGAGCATCCAACCTTTGGCCAAACCACTTCAAAATGATCCCTAGGTCATGTGAACTCAATGAACCAACCTTAGGGCTTTGCTTCAATAGGAAATGCACTTGCTTGCTTGCACAGCTGAATCTCCTGACCAGTCTTGACTGATGAACTAATGACTTGGCAATGGACAATGCAATGCTATGCAGTGGACAATGTAATGTTAATGACCTAAAATGAAAATGAATGTACAAAATGGGAGGTACAAATTTGAGGTGCTACACATAGGAGTGATGTACATTACTTCACCTTTCGAATGGTGCCTGGATCGTGCATTTTAGTTAACATTTTTCGACCTGCAATTTTTTATCTTCATCGGAGCTTGCCGGAGAAGACGGTGGCGCTGGCCACCGTCTGGTCTCCAGATCAGATCTGGATCGTCCCTTTCCATTTCCAGATTAGATCTAGGCAGTCCATTGTTATGACGTTCTTTTATTATTTGTCCTTCTCATTGACTGAGGTTTATGGTGCGCGCGCATGCCAATGCCATTGGATCCTCCACGTCATTTAATGAGATACAATCCATCGCGTGTGGATTTTTAATATTTTCCATTTCTGATCTTAATTGCTATTTTATTTTTTAATTCCATTTCATTTTCTAAAATTCACATCTCTTTTATTATTGGTCCAAAAATTATGGGACCAATTGCATTATTTCTCATTTAATTTCTAGTTTCTAAAAATGATTTTTAATATTTTTTATTTTATCATTTGCTATTTATTTATGAATTTTCTCTTTTCTGGTTATTTTTAATTCATTTTAAATAGTTTTTGATATTCAAAAAATACAAAAATATTTTCTCAACCTCTTTGAATGATGATAGGTCTATGAAAAATATTCTCATCAATTTGTTAATTGATTTGAGATTTATTTGAGATTTTAGTTCAATTAGGTTATTTTTATTCATTTTTAATTGATTAAAAATAGTTTCTGACTTTTAAAAATGCTGAAATTTTTTGTCAAACTTTGTTTGACCTTGTTGAACTTGGGATAATTCAGTTGGACTTTTCAAAGTTGATTTGAAGTGAGTTTGAAGTTTGACCTTTCTTTAATATTTTAATTCAAGTTTTATTTTAAATATTAAAAAATGCCAAAAATATTTTGTTTATTTCTTGACTTCCAATCTTCATCTTGCTTCTGTTTTCTATTGTTTGACCTTGATCTTCCCCATCTTTGGTCAACATTTGTTGATTGGTACATTCCATTTCATTTAATGCACTGTAATTCTTCATTTCTAATTCTTCTTCTTCTTCTTCTTCTTCTTTTCTTTTTTTTGATCAATGAGTCAAAGGTTGATGGTTAACATTGATTAGGGAGGTTTAATCTTCCTTGATTCAAATCTAATTCATCTTGATCAAATGATCAAGTGAGTGGCTTTGCATTAAGGATAGATTGCTTTCTAAATCATGCAAAGGACTTAAACCAATACAAGATCATTTCTCATCTTCTTTTTTTTGGCATGGCAAGTTGTTGGAGTTTGATTCACTAATCAAGACCTCTAACTTGTGTTGTTGCCTACATTATTATTGACCGACCTCAGATAGTTGTGACTTCTACATAAGTTCAATTACGATTGCTTAACATAGCGCTAAATTTGCCTTATGGCACACTAACTACTAACATTAACCATTAACCATTAACATTTAATTCTTGCTCTTTACATTTATGCAATTTAATATTCTTATACATATTATTCATTTGCTTTTCCCCTTTGCTCATTTGAGCACATGTTTATGTTAATGCAATTTGCCTTTTGCTCACTTGAGCATATAATTGTGTATATATCATTGTGCTCGTGTTTTGTTTTGATTGTTGTGGACCAAATGCAAAGAAATGGACAAATGGACTTAGTTTCTAGGACTTTACCTATGCAAATTGGAGTAAAAGGACTTTAAATGGTGAAGATGGATTAGAAGGACCAAACCTCTAAACTCACTCTTGTCCATTCTTGATTTGCTTCATAAAACTTTTGATGTGTGTGCTCTTGTGCTAGGGAATCCTATGAGAGCTCAAATTGAAGAATCATTGCCATGTTCATCCAAAGTGAAAGATACAAGATATATTGAGGATCTCTTAAGAGGCTTGTTTGATTGTTTGCTTGAGCTTACTATTATTTTGCTTGCATATTCCAAAGGATGGGAGCTACTTGGATCATCCATATGATCTCAAGAGAGGAACTCCATGTGTGGTCTTGTTTCTTATCCCTTATCTCTTGCATGATTAGGACTTTAGCCATTCTTCTTCTTCCCTCCACTCTAACCCAAGCCAAAACTTTTGTGCAAACATTTAACACTTCTTTTCAAACATTAGAAACCTAAGCCTTATGCTTTTGATTTTCAAACTTTCTTTTCATAGCACTTATTTGAATTGAACTTTTAAATCAACTTTGACCATATTTTATAAATACTTTTCATTGGTAAATACCACTCATTCAAATACCTTTTTGTGGTTTCAATGGCCATTTTCTTAATCAAAACTTTTCATAACCAATAGCTATTAGGTTTGAGTTATCCTTGAGGTAGATGTAATAATCACCTATATCCTTAGTGATGGGCAATGAGTCTTCCGTGCTTATTATAGGGTTAACCCCTCACTAGCATGTTGAAGTTATCCTCACATGGTGGATTTGTGGTTTTAGGTTGAGTTTTCTCCCTTGGATAACAAAAGACCTTAAGGCTTTTGGACCAATCAATTCACCAACTCATTTTGGGATTTTTACCCCAAACTACGAGGTTTTGATCCTAATCTTTTTTAAGATGGTACGTAGGCAATGAGTTTATCCACCCAAACACAAAATGTAAATAAACTTGTATATTCTCTTCTCATCTCTTCAATCATGTTTGCACAAACAATTTTTCACAAAATACCAACCTTACAACAAATATGAAAAGGGCTCCCTAGGAGTACCTAGGATGTTTTGGGTGCTTAAAACCTTCCCATTGCATAACCAACCCCCTTACCCCGATCTCTTACATTTTTACTAGTTTTTGATTCGATAAAACTTTTAGGTTTTTGTTCGCTTTCTAACCATTCCTTTGGATAAATAGAAGTGCGGTGGCGACTCGACTTGTATGGTTTACCTTGGATTTAGTCAATATCTCTAATGGTAACGAATACCCTGCTACAGAAAAGTGGCGACTCTGCTGGGGAGATTTGCCTAGTGGGTTTTGCCTACTTTTCATATTGTGTTGTATTGTATTGTATATTGTTTTGTGACATATTTTTGTGCAATTTGGGATTACTGTATTGTATGTAATGATTGAATTGCTTGAATATTAATTCTTTGTATGCTTAGTGATCTTTGTGAGATGAGTTCTATACCCGAACTCGAGTGCACTTAGGATAGGAGAATGGCATAGTCTTGTTGACTTGTGTGGAGTTATTCCTTAGCAAGTTGACTTGCAAGCCCATTCACTTGGTGGAGGTCATGATGGGATCAATAATGTCACACAAGTAGTTGTGGTTAGACATTACTCTTTCCAATATAGACCCTAGAAGCCAAGGACCTTAGTTTACCAAGCCCATCTTGGCCTATTCTTAGGATGTAGTGCGAAAGTCGTTCAAGTGTAAGATTTGATACGATTGTCATGCGATACTACACTCATAAAAGTCTTTCTTGAGAATATTTTTGGAATACGAGTAGTCGTTTCTCCGATAATATCCGAAAGATGGGATGATGACTATGGGAACCTCTTGTAGAACATGTTTGGTAGGTTTAAACCCTAGTACACTCCCTTTGGGTGGTTCTTAACCGAGACTCCATGCTCGTGACTTGCAACAAACCCTTGATTCATGGTTGATCCTATCTTGTATCCTTAATATCAATGGAACTTAGGTGTTGATAAGGTGTAAACCATAATCCACCAAAATGGATGATTGATATTAAGGATGACATGATCTATCCCATGACCTTTGTTTGGTATGCTTTGCTTGATCCTTGAGTGTGTTTGATGCATTCATGCATTCATGCACCCATTTGCATCCATATCATCAATAATAAGAAAATTTTCAAGGAACTTAAGAGGTCTATTTGCAAATTTTCAGACATGGAAAGACAAAGAAGGAATACGAAGAAGTACAGTTTTAGACAACCCGACTTGAAAGAGCTAAGGAATTTGATATCCTATGTATTAGATCCCTTGGGTTTCAAGGCTCGTTTTTGGAAGCTTCTATCTATTCTGACTACTCAAGTGGACGAAGGATTGATGAGTGTATTGGTGCAGTTTTATGATCCCTTGTACCATTGCTTCACATTTCCGGATTTTCAGCTTTTGTCCATGCTTGAGGAGTATGCCTACCTTGTGGGTATACCTATTCTAGACCAGTTGCCGTTCAGTGGCTTAGAGAGTGTTCCTACTCCTCAAGAGATAGCTGACATGTTGCATATAGATGAATCTCTGGTTGGTGCGCATATGACTACCAAAGGTGGAATTCAAGGTCTCCCTTCTGAGTTCCTCATTGCTCAAGCTACTATGTATGGGAAGGCCATGAGTGAGGACGCCTTTGAGGCCATATTTGTACTTCTCATCTATGGGCTAGTGTAAATCCCCAACATCGACAAGTTTGTGGATGTGAATGCTATTAGGATTTTCCCTACTCTTAATCTCGTTCCGACTCTGTTGGGTGACACTTACTTTTCTTTGCATATGAGGAATGCAAAGGGTGGTGGTACCATTGTGTGCTGTTTGCCTCTGTTGTACAAGTGGTTTATTTCTCACTTGCCGCAGACGGTCGCCTTCAAGGAGAACAAACGATGTCTACGGTGGTCCACGAGACTTATGTCTCTCACCAATAATGATATCTCTTGGTACAATCGTGTATATGATGGTGTGCGGATTATCGACTCTTGTGGTGAATTCTCCAATGTGCCTCTTCTTGGTACATGTGGTGGGATTAACTACAACCCTATTTTGGCGCGTCGTCAGCTTGGGTTCCCCCTAAAGGATAAACCCAATAACATTCTGTTAGAGGATGTGTTTTTTCAGGAGGGTAAAGATCCCCAAGGCTTGAAGGGTAGGATGGTCCGCGCTTGGCACAAGATTCATAAGAAAGGAAGGAAGGAGCTGGGTCCGAAGAACTGTATTGCTTTGGAGCCTTATACTTTTTGGGTGAGGAGGAGAGCTTCTGAATACCTCATGCCTTACGAGTATCCAAGACCTACACCATTGGTTGTGGCTGGGCCTTCAACCCTCCCTGACCAAGGAGTAGAGGAGTTGAGAGACGAAGACCGTTCATGTGCTTGGATCCGTGAACGAGAGGAGCTGCTTCAGCAGATCAAGGAGAAGGATGCTTTGATAGAGTTCCTTGAGCATCAGGTTATTGATGATCCTGATGATGCATGGACTTCTCTACTTCCTCAGTCTTCCAAGTTTTGGAAAAGGAAGTACGATCGACTCGCCAAAGAGAAGGCAGATATGGAGGCAGCCTACGAGAGGGAGGTGAAGAGGCTTCGTGCATCTTATCTTCCTGTGTCCAGAGCTTTGGATGATTGCTTCTAGGGATCTATAGGATGTTCATTTTCCTTCTCTCTTTTATTGTATTGGGATTACCAAGACTATACTTCTTTGGTGTCAAAATATTTCCAGATATTATTGATGAGATCTTTCCATATGTGATAAATGTTTAATATTTCCAATATTTGCAAATAGAACTCTAAAAGTTCCTCTGATAAATAAAAACAAATCATATGCACAAGCATTGTATGCATCATGTGCATTAGCAGGTTTTCCACCAGGCTTCTTGTTCTATGGTCTAACCCCGTGTTCTTCATTTATTTCAAAGACAAGCTGACTCACCGGTACTACACCAGAGCCAACATTTCAAGACTGATGGATCATCTAGAATAAGAGAACTGCGAGCTGAAGGAGGAAGTGGCCAGATTGACTGCCCTGATGGAGTCATTCATGGCTGCCCAGAGCCATTCATCTCCGACACCTTCAACTCCTCCCCAAAGGACAGTTATCTCTAAGATTGTCTCCTCAACTGTGCATGCGGCCAACGTACACTTTGCTCCAATGGCCATGCCAGCCAGATTCCCATGGGGGATGCCTCCCAATTTCATGCCTGAGGGTCCTGCACCCACCTTTGCTTCTCTGCCGGCATCTAGACCGGTCCTTGCTATTCCTCCTCCTATCGTGCATACTATGCCCAGAGTAGACGACACCATCTATCATTCTGAGCCGTCTGAGGGCCCATATGTCTATGAGAAGATGGACGCTATGAATGATCAATTTCTTGACCTCCGCAAGGAATTGAAAACCCTTCGAGGAAAGGATCTTTTTGGCAAGTCTGCTGCCGAACTCTGCCTAGTTCCGAATGTGAAGATCCCTGTGAAGTTCAAGGTCCCTGACTTTGAAAAATATAAGGGAAATACTTTCCCTCTCAGCCACCTGGTCATGTATGCCAGGAAAATGTCGACTCAGACCGACAACGACCAATTGCTCATCCACTACTTTCAGGACAGTTTGTCCGGTGCTGCCCTACGTTGGTATATGGGCTTGGACAGCGCGAACATCCGATCCTTCAACGACCTTGGCGAGGCCTTCGTCAAGCAGTACAAATACAATGTGGATATGGCTCCCGATAGGGATCAATTGAGGGTCATGTCCCAGAAGGACAAGGAAACATTCGAAGAGTATGCCCAGAGGTGGCGAGAGGTGGTAGCACAGATCGTGCCCCCGCTAGAAGAGAAGGAAATAACCAAGATCTTTCTGAAGACCTTGAACTTATTCTATTATGAGCGGATGATTGCTAGCGCTCCTTCTGACTTCACCGAGATGGTGAATATGGGGATGCGTCTAGAAGAAGGGGTCAGGGAAGGGCGCCTGACCAGAGAAGAAGGCTCTTCTACCAAACGTTATGGGGCGTTTGCGAAGAAGAAAGATGGCGAGGCACATGCTGTGACCTCCCATATGAAACCAAGAAGACCCTCTGTGAGGAGGAAGACCGTGCATCCCGCCGGTAACCAGCACCAGGTGGCTCATATAGCACCTGTCTTCAGAGATAATCAGCAATATCAGCAACACAATAATAATCAGCAACAACCACATCCGCAATATTAACAACAACAGCATCGTCTGCAATAGCAGGCATACCAGCCTCGAAACAGTAATCAAACCAGCACCAGTTACGAGAGGAAAAGGGTCACCTTTGATCCCATTCCGATGACATATGCAGAGTTATATCCCTCTTTGATAGAGAGGAAATTGATTACGCCACGAGACCCACCGGCTATACCTACTAACCCCCAATGGTGGTATAAGCCCGAATTACATTGTGTTTATCATTCTGGTGCTCCTAGTCACGACATGGAAAATTGCTACCCTTTGAAGACTAAGGTTCAAGACCTTGTGAGATGTGGCATTCTGTGTTTCGAGGACGTAGGTCCTAACGTGAAGAAGAACCCATTGCCCGAGCATGGGAAATCTGACAACATGGTTCAGGGCTGCCTTGGCAAGTACAAAGTCAAATACGTCAGTCATATTCGACAATCTCTGGTCGAGATGCATCGTTTGTTGTGTGATTATAGTCATTACGAGCACGACCACGATAGATGCCGAGTTTGTTCTGTTAACCAAATAGGTTGTCGCCAGGTGCGTAAAGATGTTCAAGAAATGCTGGACGAGGGAGTCATTGAGATCCTTCAAAACAGAAATGTTGACGAAGATACTGATGAAGTCAACGTAATTTCTCCAGTATTCCGGATCCCCGAGCCTGTTATCATCAAGTATGATGGTAGCAAGCAGAAGGTTTCTCTTGCTTTGACCATTAAGCCAGCTGGCCCTGTACCGTATTCTTCTGAGAAGGAGGTCCCTTATCGCTACAATGATGTAGCATTGGAGATTGGGAAAGAGGTGTCCCTGCCCTCTTCATCTGTTATTAATATTGCCGACGTCAGCGGCTTGACCCGCAGCGGTCGTGTTTTCTCGGCTCCGTCAAAGCCGCAAGCTGATGCTCGAAGGAATGATACTACTGATAATGTTGAACGCCCGATTGGGAATGCTGTGAATGCTCCGAATCCGGCACTTGTTGCTAAACCTACCTCTACGTTGAAAACTCCTGTCTCTGTTGGCCCGAGTGGCAATGCAAAAGAAGACTGTGATGAGATGCTGAGGCTCATCAAAATAAGTGAGTACAACATTGTAGATCAACTTCTACAAACGCCATCCAAAATCTTTGTATTATCCTTGCTAATGAATTCAGAACCACACCGAGAAGCTCTGCAGAAGGTGTTGGATGTGGCGTATGTGGATCACGACGTCACGATTGAACAATTCGACAGTATTGTTGCAAACATCACCGCTTGTAACAATTTAAGTTTTTGTGATGCTGATCTCCCCGAGGAGGGAAGAGACCACAACCTGGCATTACACATATCTATGAGCTGCAAAGATGACGCCATATCCAATGTGCTGGTGGACACTGGGTCATCATTGAATGTATTTCCGAAGACCACTCTTGCAAAGTTATCATATCAGGGGCCTCCCATGAGGCAGAGTGGAGTAGTTGTGAAGGCTTTCGATGGGTCTCGCAAAACTATGATTGGAGAGGTTGATCTCCCAGTCAAAATTGGACCAAGTGATTTCCAGATTACCTTCCAGGTTATGGACATTCACCCATCGTATAGTTGTCTCTTAGGCAGACCATGGATTCACGAGGCAGGTGCCATGACATCTACCCTACACTAGAAACTGAAGTTTGTGAAAAATAAGAAGCTGGTGGTTGTAGGGGGAGAAAAGGCTCTCATGGTAAGCCATTTGTCTTCCTTCTCTTATATAGATGCTGAGGATGAAGTTGGAATGCCATTCCAAGCTTTATCTATTGCTGAGCCTATTAAGAAGGGAACTTCTTCATTTGCTTCCTATAATGATGCAAAGTTGGCCATTGAGCATGGTGCAACTGCTGGATTGGGGCAAATGATTAAGTTGGAAGACAACAAATCCCGGGATGGCATAGGCTATTCTTCCGGGGTCTTCAACAAGCAAGGGTTGTTCAAGAGTGGTGGATTTATCCACACCAGTCAAGATGAAGAGGCTGCTGCCATTCTGGAAGAGGATGAAGAGGATTCTGGCAATTTCATCATCCCTGGAGGGATCTGCAATAATTGGGTCGCTGTTGATATTCCAACAGTTATCCATAAGTCAAAGTAATGTCCATTGTGTTTAAAAACCCTTCTCCCATGCCAAAAGGAGAAGTGATGACATTGTTGGCGCATAAATATAATGATATTTTCATTCAATAAATTCATGTTAAATATTTGTTTTTCCAATTATTTTCCCTTTTCGCTTTTGCATGAAATTGGTGATCACATAAAACCCTTTAAATAGAATAAAATCAATCTTTTCATATGCATAATGATTTGCCTTGCTTGAATTCTAAAATCTTTAATATCCAAAATCACTATGCAGGTTGATCAAACCCATTGAACATAATGATCTAACACCATCTCCGAACTTTGAATTCCCTGTATTTGAGGCGGAAGAAGATGATGTTGAAGAGATTCCTGACGAGATTACCCGTCTACTTGAGGATGAAGAGAAGGTCATTCAACCGCATCTTGAGAATCTGGAAACAGTAAACTTGGGGTCTGAAGATTGTGTGCGAGAAGTGAAGATTGGGGCACTCTAGGAAGAGTCTGTTAAGAAGGGGTTGATTGAGTTGCTACGAGAATACGTCGACGTCTTTTCCTGGACATATGAAGACATGCCTGGTCTAGATACTGATATTGTGCAACATTTCTTGTCGTTGAAACCTGAGTGTGTGCCTGTAAAGCAGACACTCAGAAGAACTCATCATGATATGGAAGTAAAGATCAAAGAGGAAGTTCATAAGCAAATTGATGCGGAGTTTCTGGTGACTTTTACATATCCTCAATGGGTGGCCAATATTGTGCCGGTGCCTAAGAAAGATGGAAAAGTCTGGATGTGTGTGGACTATAGAGACTTGAATAAAGCTAGTCCGAAAGATGATTTCCCTCTACCACATATTGATATGTTGGTAGATAATATAGCTAAATTCAATGTCTTCTCATTTATGGATGGATTTTCCGAATATAATCAGATCAAAATGGCACCTGAGGATATGGAGAAGACAACATTCATCACCCCTTGGGGAACATTCTGTTATCGAGTGATGTCCTTCGGTTTGAAGAACGACAGAGCCACGTATCAACGAGCTATGACTACCTTGTTTCATGATATGATGCACAAGGAGATCGAGGTATATGTTGATGATATGATTGCAAAGTCAAGAACGGAAGTTGAACATGTAGAACACTTGTTGAAGCTTTTTTAGTGTCTGAGGAAGTATAAGCTTCGTCTGAATCCTAACAAGTGTACATTTGGAGTCCGTTCTGGAAAGTTATTGGGCTTTATTGTTAGCGAAAAAGGTATTGAGGTTGACCCTGCAAAGGTCAAAGCAATACAAGAGATGCTTGCGCCCAAAACTGAGAAGCAAGTCCGAGGTTTTCTTGGCCGCTTGAATTACATTTCCAGATTTATATCCCACATGACTGCCACATGTGCGCCAATATTCAAGCTCCTCCGGAAAGATCAGTCTCATGATTGGACCGAGGATTGCCAAAAAGCCTTTGATAGTATTAAAGAGTATTTGTCTGAGCCTCCGATTCTGTCCCCGCCTGTGGAAAGGAGACCGCTGATTATGTATCTGACAGTTCTTGAAGACTCGATGGGTTGTGTCCTTGGTCAGCAAGACGAATCGGGAAAGAAAGAGTATGCTATCTACTACCTGTGTAAGAAGTGCACTGATTGTAAGTCTCGATACTCAATGCTTGAGAAGACATGTTGTGCTTTGGCTTGGGCCGCTAAGCGCTTACGCCAGTATATGTTGAATCATACGACTTGGTTGATATCCAAAATGGATCCAATTAAATATATCTTTGAGAAGTCTGCTTTAACTGGGAGGATTGCCCATTGGCAGATGTTGTTATCTGAGTATGATATTGAGTATCGAGCTCAGAAGGCTATTAAAGGTAGTATTTTGGCTGACCACTTGGCACATCAACCAATCAAGGATTATCAGTCAGTTCAGTATGACTTCCTAGATGAGGAGATTCTGTATTTGAAAATGAAAGATTGCGATGAGCCTACGCTCGACGAAGGGCCAGAGCCTGGTTCCAGATGGAGTATGGTGTTTGATGGCGCTGTGAATCAATATGGAAATGGTATTGGGGCAATGATTATTACTCCTCGGGGCACACATTTTCCTTTCACAGCAAGGCTAACTTTCAAATGCACGAATAATATGGCTGAGTATGAAGCTTGTATTATGGGATTGGAAGAATGTATTGATCTTAGGATCAAGCATCTTGATGTTTATGGTGATTCGGCCCTTGTTGTTAATAAGATTAAGGGTGAATGGGAAACGAATCAGTCTTGCCTCATCCCGTATAGAGATTATGCGAGGAGGATTTCAACGTTCTTTACTGAGGTTGACTTCCATCATATTCCTCGAGACGAGAATCGGATGGCAGATGCTCTTGCAACACTTGCTTCAATGATTGTGGTTAGACTTTGGAATGAAGTTCCCAATATCACTGTGATGCGCTTGGACAGACCAACTCATGTATTTGCAGTAGAGGAGGTGCAAGATGATAAGCCATGGTATTATGATATTAAGTGCTTTCTTCAGAGTCAGATTTACCCGCCTGGGGCATCTGTGAAAGATAGGAAGACTTTGAGGAGATTGTCAGGCAGTTTCTACCTTAATGGCGATGTGCTTTATAAGAGGAACTTCAATATGGTTCTGCTCAGATGCGTGGATAGACACGAAGCAGACTTGTTAATGACTGAGGTCCATGAGGGTTCATTTGGTACTCATTCCAATGGACATACCATGGCTAGAAAGATGTTGAGAGCAGGCTACTATTGGCTGACAATGGAGTCCGATTGCTACAAATATGTGAAGAAACGCCACAAGTGTCAGATTTATGCAGATAAGATTCATATTCCCTCAACACTTCTGAATGTGATTTCATCACCATGGCCTTTCTCTATGTGGGGAATTGACATGATTGGCATGATAGAGCCGAAAGCGTCCAACGGTCACAGATTTATTCTCGTAGTAATTGATTACTTCACCAAGTGGGTTGAAGCGGCATCATATGCAAACGTAACCAGGCAAGTGGTGGTGAAGTTTATCAAGAATTAACTCATATGCCGTTATGGTGTGCCAGATAAGATCATTACTGATAATGGATCTAACTTGAACAACAAGATGATGAAAGAGCTGTGTAGCGAGTTCAAGATTGCACATCATAATTCTTCTCCTTACAGACCCAAGATGAATGGGGATGTTGAAGCTGCTAATAAGAACATCAAGAAGATTATCTAGAAGATGGTTATTACGTACAAAGATTGGCATGAGATGCTTCCATTTGCTTTGCATGGATATCGTACATCTGTCTGTACTTCAACAGGGGCAACCCCTTTCTCTCTTGTTTATGGCATGGAGGTTGTGCTCCCAGTAGAGGTGGAGATCCCATCAATGAGAGTCTTGATGGAAGCCAAGTTGACTGATGCTGAATGGGTTCAGAGTCGTTATGACCAGTTGAATTTGATTGAAGATAAGAGATTGACTGCCATGTGCCATGGCCAGTTATATCAGCAAAGGATGAAGAAAGCCTTTAATAAAAAGGTCAAGCCTCGTGTGTTTCGAGAGGGTGACTTGCTGCTCAAGAAAGTTTTGTCTTTCGCGCCCGATTCCAGGGGCAAGTGGACTCCAAACTATGAAGGTCCATATGTTGTCAAGAGAGCCTTTTTAGGCGGTGCTTTGATACTTACAACTATGGATGAGGAGGATTTCACTCGTCTTGTGAATTCAAATGCATTCAAGAAATACTTCGCATAAAAATAAAAACAGAATAGCTCGCTAAGTTGAAAACCCGAAAGGGCGGCTTACACAAAAATGAGTGTCTCGGTGGATTGAAAACCCGAAAGGGCGATCCAGGCAAACGTTAGAGACATAAAAAATGAATATGTATCCCGCTAAATTGAGTACCTCATCCCGGGGCAATCTAGGCAAAAGTTAGGGATTTGGCAAGTAACTGCATCCTGATAAAACTTTGTTCTACAAACTGTCATCTGTCAGAGATTCCCGCTCAGTCATCGTCAACTGAAGCTTCAAATACATCGGATTCAGAGTTGGTGGAGAAATGGTCATTATGTTCAATGTAGCCCTTTTCCAATATATATCACCAGTTTCAAATTTGTAAAGATCTATGGAGTCTTTCCATTTGAAGACTACCTTTCCATCAAATAAATTTAAGCCTTTATCCAATTATTTGCACTCTTATTTGTTTCTATTCAACAAATGTTTTGCATGTTTTAATTGAGAAATATCATTGTTCTTTAAATTTTTCCTAACTTGTTTTTAAACAAAGTGAACATTCACAATGATAAAAGGATATTGGGGATGTCTTCAGTGCTCTCCCAAAGATGGTATGATTCTCAACAAGGTAAGACATTTATTCATATTCCTGGCATGCTTGTGTCCTCTTCCTTCAGGGCCTGTTTGTGGTTTTTCTCCCGAGCAGAGTGTTTGGTAAAGATATTCAGCCCTCCTTCCTCCTCAGCAGATGTGATCTCTTTGGTAGGGCAGTATTTTGTGATATTTGGAAGTTTCTGATTGATGGTTGTTCCTCAGAGATCCATCCCCTCCTCTGATAATTTCCCCGATAGAGTTGCTTCTACGGCGGAGTTCATCTGTGCGATGATCCTGTCCCTAGTTGGAATGGCTGATATGCAGAGATCTTTGTTTCCTGGTATCTCTTGCCTCTCATCAGATTGGATATTTTTCCACTGGGCCTGGCTTTCTCTCTTGAGATGTAGTACCGGATGTTTGTTCATCGTTCGTTGAACCTGGTTGTATTAGAAATGTCTGTTTGTCAGTATTCATCATACATAAACCACACATATATGCATAAGTTTAACATTCATATATTCATGTTGCATCCTTTGCCATATATCTTTCTTTGTTATTTCCTGCTGGCTGGTAATGTTTCCCTAAAGCAGATGTTGGTGTCTGATCTCCCCATATAGAGTCAGCCCTATAAGCAGAAAGTGTTTATCCTTTTTTCCATAGTCCCCACCGAGTTATATCCTCGTGGATGATGGTTGTTTCTATTTCCCCCAACACATATATTAGGATGGAATTCCCCATTGAGTTATATCCTTATAGGGACAAGTCTTGTGTCATTGTGCCTCTCTAGTTTGATCCTAGATCGACTTCTCGTGTCTTTTTCCTACGATTCCCTGTAGTTCAGAAGAATGATTGCTCAGTAACCAGTAATTATCCATCTTTTCCGTGGCAGAGTCTGTGGTTTTGTACCTTTATACCGGTAGTTGTAAACCCTATTTGTATCCCCTTTCCAGAGTTAACCTTATTTTTGTTCATCCTAACCAATGACGGTTACTCTTACGTGGTTTTCTACCCAATATCTGGTAGATGTAATCCCCTCCTTGACGGTTATCTTTATCCAATATTCGGTATTGATAATCCTTCACCCTTTTTGAGTATATCTCCCGGTAACCGGTGATATATCTCCCGGATCATTGCCTTTGTCAATGTATACCCAGCGAGTCATCTTTCATTTGCTTTTCGTTGGAAATGATCGTTTCTCCCTTTGTTTTGGTCATCATTTTATACATAGTAGTTGGTATCCCGATGCCCTTTCCTTTCGGTCGATTCATCCTTTATTAACCCAGTAACCAGTTGTGGATAATCTTCCATGCGAGTATGTTATCTACGTTCTGACGGTAATAGATAATATATCTCATGCACTCTTTGGTCGAAGTCTTTATTCTTCCCCAGTCGAGTAAGATTCGTATCCCTTTGTGGAATCGAATGTCCATCCTGTAATCGAGTTTGCTTTTTAGCTCTCTTTTGGATGATGAGTGTCTTGGGAATATTCCCCAATTCACGCCTTGGTTGGTCACTTATTATATGCCCAGTAACCGGTATCCCTGGTGTTCCTTCCTCTCTGCTCCCTATTATGACTTTTTGTCCGTTGTGGAGTCAGATTTTCCTGAGTCGAAATATACCTTTTTAGGTTTTCCTCAGATGATTTTGGACGTTTGATATCTCTCACCTTTATACCGGTCTTAGATATTCATTCTCCCCGAGCATGTTGTTCTCTCACCCTTATACCGGTGTTCGGATCACATGTCTCTTCGAGCTTATTACCCAGTAACCGGTAATACCTCATCCTGGTGTTCCCCCAGAGGAGTCCTGTTTGGATCTTCCCCAGCGAGGTCCCTTAGTGGATTCTCCCTATCTGAGTCCGGATTTTCATCCGAAGTATCCTTTGTGGATAATTCCGTTGTATTGGCATATTCCCCAATACATGCATCTTAGAGTCAGCTCGAGTCTTTCCATTGATTTATTTTCGTGGAATCTCTCTTGTGTCTCAGCAAGTTTTAAGTCGCGCCCTGCTCATGCAATTTATTCCCTTTCTTATCCCCATAAGAGTCCCAGAGTCTCTGTCCCATGGAGTGTATTACTCATAAGGATTGTTAGTTTCTCTAGATTTCTTTTCTTCTTTGTGGACACATATCCCCACAGAGTATTACCCATTTGCATACATACATCTGCATCATGAGGTCTCTTAGGGACCAAAATTCGTCTCTTTGTTATTATTTAAGCTCATTCTACCTCGTCGAGACGAAGATTTCAACCTTCACTTCTCCGGCTAGAATGACCTTAAATAGGGGAATCTGTAAGACCCTAATTTTGGCCTTAAGATCCCTCATGGCATCATAACATTGCATTTGCATAGCCTCAAGGATCATAAGCATCTTGGTTCCCTTTGCCTTTGGGTGGGATCCCTTGTGAGTGGTTTGAGATCACCAAGCATGCTTGAATTGTATATTATTGCTTTTCTCATTTTTATTAACTCAAAATAACAAAAATATGTCATTAACATTTCTTGTTTGTAGCTTGAGCAATCACAAGATCCAAAGCTTCTAGGAGATCCTTTGTGCAATGATATGGTCAAGAGAAGATGAAAGAAAGCATGGTAATGGTTCCCAAAGCTCTAATCTATCAAATATGCCTCCCAAGTATCTCAATTCATCATTTTGATCAAAGCAAGTCAAGAGGTTTGAGGTTTGTTTCCCAAGGAAACCCTAATTCATCTGATCATCAACAATGCCTTGCTCATGAAGCAACCTCAACCCATGGTCAAATACAATTAAGGGAAGTTCTTTAATTCATCATTTCATGCATATTTGAACTCATTTTAGTGTCCTCAATCATCAATTCATCAAGATATGAGTTGTGGACTTGAGAAGTTGATCAGCCAATTCATCTGACTATTTCGGAATGCACTGAGACCTAACTTTTTATATGTTGGTCAAATGGAGATTACCCCAAGAGAAAATTGTTCTTAAGGACAATATGAAAAACTTTCATGTTCATCAAAATTTGATTTGAAGCTTGTAAGGTCATCATCCATTCCAAGACATTATAGGTCATTTTGACTGAAACCCTAATTTTGGATCAACTTCCCAAGAACATAACTCATTCATTTTTCATTATTTTGAGGTGAGCCTTAATGCATTTGGAAAGATTATTGTGTATACTTAAAATGTTATGTTGAGCAAAATTGCAAAATCTCAAAAGAAATACATGTGTTAATGCAAAACATTATAGGTCACTTTGGGCCAAATGCATTGAAATGTGAAAAAGTCCAACTTCAAGTGCCCATAACTTCTTAAACAAAAATCCAAATGATGCAAAATTTAAGTCCAAATTTATTGTCTTGAAAAGATCTATAACTTTCATGTTGAAGATGTTATCATTTGGAGCTTACATCATTGAAACAGAAGGGCTTGAACATTGGCCAGATTTGGAAACTTCACAAATGCATGTTTTGCACCTTACACTTCAAGCTCAAAGTTCATTAATTTCCAAGGCCCAATTGGAGTTTTGATCGACATAGCATTTTTTCCTTATGTAACAAGCTTTCTAACCATTACTCATAAGGTTGCATTTGGAGTTTGGAAGCATCATTTTCGAAGACATGAAGAATTAAGTGCATTTTGTGAAATTCATTTCAAACACATTGCATGAGTTGTTGACATTTAATCTGCACATCCATTTCTCGTTTGGTGATGTATAGCAATCCATTCCAATCAGAATTGGGCCCTCCATGCGCCTGTACATGCCCATGGATGGAGGCCCTCTTCTCCCATGCACACTTTGTTCATTGCATTTCAGATGGTTTTGGCTATAAATACAAGTGATATGCTCTTCAATTCTTCAACCTAATGGCGCCTAAATCCCTGCTGAATTGAATCCCCACCCATACCAAAGTAACAAACTTCATTCTTCTCTAAAAGTTTCATATCTGAAATTCAATTGCATTGATTGATTTTTAAGATCTAAAGTTCCTAGACCTCTTCACCTTGATCCATTGAAGCTTCTGTTTGCAAAAGGAATCAAAGAGAGTGACTCAATTCTTCATAATCCAAAGGTTTTGCTCAACTGAATTTTGCTTCGAATCTCATCATACATTGCTCCATTTGCCTTGATCTTGTGTTGTCTGAAGTCCTCTGTATAGAGCCATCATTATTGTGTTCTTAATTGTTGAAATCGAGCAAGTTCAGTTGAACACCACCAAAGTTCCATCTCTGATTTCTCTCTTAATAGGAATCTAGAGTGGAATTGAGTGGCATAGGAGTGATGTACATCACTTCACCTTTCGAATGGTGCCTGGATCGTGCATTTTAGTTAACATTTTTTGACCTGCAATTTTTTATCTTCATCGGAGCTTGCCGAAGAAGACGGTGGGGCTGGCCACCGTCTGGTCTCCAGATCAGATTTGGATCGTCCCTTTCCATTTCCAGATTAAATCTAGGCAGTCCATTGTTATGATTTTCTTTTATTATTTGTGCTTCTCATTGACTGAGGTTCCTGGTGCGCGCGCATGCCAATGCCATTGGATCCTCCACGTCATTTAATGAGATACAATCCAACGCGTATGGATTTTTCATATTTTCCATTTCTGATCTTAATTTCTATTTTATTTTTTAATTCCATTTCATTTTCTAAAATTCACATCTCTTTTATTATTGGTCCAAAAATTATGGGACCAATTGCATTATTTCTCATTTAATTTCTAGTTTCTAAAAATGATTTTTAATATTTTTTATTTTATCATTTGCTATTTTTTAATAATTTTCTCTTTTCTGGTTATTTTTAATTCATTTTAAATAGTTTTTTATATTCAAAAAATACAAAAATATTTTCTCAACCTCTTTGAATGATGATAGATCTATGAAAAATATTCTCATCAATTTATTAATTGATTTGAGATTTATTTGAGATTTTAGTTCAATTAGGTTATTTTTATTCATTTTTAATTGATTAAAAATAGTTTCTGACTTTTAAAAATGCTGAAATTTTTTGTCAAACTTTGTTTGACCTTGTTGAACTTGGGATAATTCAGTTGGACTTTTCAAAGTTGATTTGAAGTGAGTTTGAAGTTTGACCTTTCTTTAATATTTTAATTCAAGTTTTATTTTAAATATTAAAAAATGCCAAAAATATTTTGTTTATTTCTTGACTTCCAATCTTCATCTTGCTTCTGTTTTCCATTGTTTGACCTTGATCTTCCCTATCTTTGGTCAACATTTGTTGATTGGTACATTCCATTTCATTTAATGCACTTTAATTCTTCATTTCTAATTCTTCTTCTTCTTCTTCTTATTTTCTTTTTTTTTATCAATGAGTTAAAGGTTGATGGTTAGCATTGATTAGGAAGGTTTAATCTTCCTTGATTCAAATCTAATTCATCTTGATCAAATGATCAAGTGAATGGCTTTGCATTAAGGATAGATTGCTTTCTAAATCATGCAAAGGACTTAAACCAATACAAGATCATTTCTCATCTTCTTTTTTTTGGCATGGCAAGTTGTTGGAGTTTGATTCACTAATCAAGACATCTAACTTGTGTTGTTGCCTACATTATTATTGACCGGCCTCAGATAGTTGTGACTTCTACATAAGTCATATTATGATTGCTTAACATAGCGTTAAATTTGCCTTATGGCACACTAACTACTAACACTAACCATTAATCATTAACATTTAATTCTTGCTCTTTACATTTATGCAATTTAATATTCTTGTACATATTATTCATTTGCTTTTCCCCTTTGCTCATTTGAGCACATGTTTATGTTAATGCAATTTTCCTTTTGCTCACTTGAGCACATAATTGTGTATATATCATTGTGCTCGTGTTTTGTGTTGATCGTTGTGGACCAAATGCAAAGAAATGGACAAATGGACTTAGTTTCTAGGACTTTCCCTATGCAAATTGGAGTAAAAGGACTTTAAATGGTGAAGATGGATTAGAAGGACCAAACCTCTAAACTCACTCTTGTCCATTCTTGATTTGCTTCATAAAACTTTTGATGTGTGTGCTCTTGTGCTAGGGAATCCTATGAGAGCTCAAATTGAAGAACCATTGCCATGTTCATCCAAAGTGAAAGATACAAGATACATTGAGGATCTCTTAAGAGGCTTGTTTGATTGTTTGCTTGAGCTTACTATTATTTTGCTTGCATATTCCAAAGGATGGGAGCTACTTGGATCATCCATATGATCTCAAGAGAGGAACTCCATGTGTGGTCTTGTTTCTTATCCCTTATCTCTTGCATGATTAGGACTTTAGCCATTCTTCTTCTTCCCTCCACTCTAACCCAAGCCTTATGCTTTTGATTTTCAAACTTTCTTTTCATAACACTTATTTGAATTGAACTTTTAAATCAACTTTGACCATATTTTATAAATACTTTTCATTGGTAAATATCACTCATTCAAATACCTTTTTGTGGTTTCAATGGCCACTTTCTTAATCAAAACTTTTCATAACCAATAGCTATTAGGTTTGAGTTATCCTTGAGGTAGATGTAATACTCACCTATATCCTTAGTGATGGACAATGAGTCTTCCATGCTTATTATAGGGTTAACCCCTCACTAGCATGTTGAAGCTATCCTCACATGGTGGATTTGTGGTTTTAGGTTGAGTTTTCTCCCTTGGAATACAAAAGACCTTAAGGCTTTTGGACCAATCAATTCACCAACTCATTTTGAGATTTTTACCCCGAACTATGAGGTTTTGATCCTAATCTTTTTTAAGATGGTACGTAGGCAATGGGTTTATCCATCCAAACACAAAATGTAAATAAACTTGTATATTCTCTTCTCATCTCTTCAATCATGTTTGCACAAACAAATTTTCACAAAATACCAACCTTACAACAAATATGAAAAGGGCTCCCTAGGAGTACCTAGGATGTTTTGGGTGCTTAAAACCTTCCCATTGCATAACCAACCCCCTTACCCCGATCTCTGACATTTTTACTAGTTTTTGATTCGATAAAACTTTTAGGTTTTTGTTCGCTTTCTAACCATTCCTTTGGATAAATAGAAGTGCGATGGCGACTTGACTTGTATAGTTTACCTTGGATTTAGTCAATATCTCTAATGGTAACGAATACTCCGCTACAGATATTCCTTCATTTTTGAGTATATCTCCCAATAACCGGTGATATATCTCTTGGATAATTGCTCTAATTAAGCAATTTATCCCTAGCGATTCATTTGTCATTTACTATTGTTTGGTAATGATTGTTTCTCCCTCTTTGATTGGTCATCATTTTGTACCCAGTAGCCGGTATCTCGATGTCCTTTTATTTTCGGTCGATTTATCCTTTATTAACCCAATAACCGGTTGTGGATAACCTTCCATGCGAGTATGTTATCTACTTTCTGACGGTAATGGATAATATATCTCATGCGCTATTCAGTCGAAGTCTTCCTTCCCCAGTTGAGTAAGATTCGTATTTCCTTATGGAATCGAATGCCCATCCGGTATTTGAGTTTGCTTTTTCAGCCCTCCTTTCGGATGATGAGTGTCTTGGAAATATTCCCCAATTCACAGCTGGTTGGTCACCTATTATATGCCCAGTAACCGGTATCCCAGGTGTTCCTTCCTTTCTGCTCCCTATTATGACTTTTTGTCCCATGTGGAGTCAGATTTTCCTGAGTCGAAATATACCATTTTAGGTCTTCCTCAGATGTTTTGGATGATTGATATCTCTCACCCTTATACCGGTCTTAGATATTCATTCTCCCCGAGCGTGTTGTTCTCTCACCCTTATACTGGTGTCTTGATCACATGTATCTTTGAGCTTATTACCCAGTAACCGGTAATACCTCATTTGTTTCTTCCTCAGCTGAGTCCTTTATGGATATCCCCGCCTGAGTCCCTTAGCGGATTTTCCCCATCCGAGTCCGGATTTTTATCCGAAGTATCCTTTATGGATAGTTTGTTGTATTGGCATGTTCCCCAATACATGCATCTTTGTGTCAGCTCGAGTCTTTCCATTGATTTATTTTCATGGAATCCCTTCGTGTCTCTCAATAAATTTCAAGTCGTGACCTGCTCACGCATTTTATCCCCTTTATTCCTCAGTAAAGTCCCTAGAATCTCTGTCCCATTTATGGGTGTATTACTCATATGGATTTTAAGTTTCTCCCAATTTGTTTTTCCTTTGTGGACATATATCCCCATAGAATATTAACTTTTGCAAACATACATTTGCATCATGAGGTCTCTTAGGGACCAAAATTCGTCTCTTTGTTATTATTTAAGCCCATTCTACCTCGTCGAGACGAAGATTTTAACCTTCATATCTCCGACTAGAATGACCTTAAATAGGGGCATCTGTAAGACCCTAATTTTGACCCTAAGATCCCCCATGGCATCATAACATTGCTCATTTGCATTTGCCTCAAGGATCATATCATCTTGGCTCCTTAACCCTTGGGTTGGGACTTGTGTGAGTTGGTTTCAGACCACCAAGCATGCTTGAAATGTATATTATTTCTTTTCTTATTTTATTTACTAACCAAAAGCACAAAAAATATGTCACTAACTTGTTTTGTTTTGAAGCTTGAGCAATCATGTGATCCAAGGCTCCTAGGAGGCCCCTATGCCCATTGAAGTAGCCAGATGAAAGTGAAAGCAAGCATGACAATGGTTCACAAAGCTCTCAATCATCATATATTCCTCCTAAGTACCTCAATTTTTCAATTTGATCAAGATAAACCAAAGGGCTTGAGGATTGTTTCCCAAGGAAACCCTAATCCAACTGTGCGTTTACTATGCCTTGCTCATGAAGCAACCTCAATCCATGATTAAATAAAATCAAGGGAAGTTCTTTCATTCATCATTTTATGCATATGTGAGCTTATGTGGGTGTCCTCAATCATTCATTCATCAAGATTTGAAGTTTGGCTTTGAGAAGTTGATCAGTCAATTCATCTGACTATTTTGAAATCCACTGAGACCTAACTTTTGATGTGTTTTTCAAATGAAGATGACCCCAAGAGAAAAACTATTCTTAAGAACCATATGAACAACTTTCATGACCATCAAAAATCCATTTGAAACTTGGAAAGTCATCATTCATTTCAAACCATTATAGGTCATTTTGACTGAAACCCTAATTTTGGGTCAACTTCCCAAGGACCTAACTCCTTCATTTTTCATGATTTTGAGGTGGGACCAAGTGAATTGGAAATTTTAATATGTATCCTTAAATATTTATGTTGGACAAAATTTCATAATCCTAAAATAAATACATGTGATAATACAAAACATTATAGGTCACTTTGGACCAAAGTCATTGAAATGTGAAAAAGTCCAACTTCAAGTGCCCATAACTTTCTCATCAAAAATCCAAATGATGCAAAATTTAAGTCCAAGTTGATTGTCTTCAAAATATCTACAACTGTTGTGTTGAAGTATTTGTCATTTGAGGCTTGCATCATTGAAACAGAAGGGCTTGAAGTTGGTCCATTTTGGCAAATTTCTCAAATACATGTTTTGTACATTGAACCTCATGGCCAGTTTTCAATATTTTCCAACCTCCAAATGGATTTTTGTTCAACATAACATTTTTTCCTCATGTCAAGACCTTTCCAATCATTACCCACATGCCTATGTTTCAATTTTGCAAATGGCATTTTCGAAGAGGAGAAGTTTTGGTTTCAATTATGCATAACATGATAAAACTCCATGCACAAGCTGATATCATGAAATCTGCACGTCCTTTTCCATTTGGTTAATGATTAGCAGCCAATTGCAATTGCTTTTGGGCCTCCCATGCGCCTGTACAGGCCCATGCATGGAGGATCCAACTTCACATGGACACGGATATTTCATGCATTGCATCACCCTTGGCTATAAATAGAAGGCTTCATTCACTTCAAACTTCAACCTAAAGGCGCCTAAATTTCTCCACAATTGAATCCCTAACCCTCACTCAAAGGAATTTTGATTTTTCTCTCAATTTTTCAAGTTCAATTTTCAACTTCATTGGTTGATCTTTGACTTACAATTCCTTAGCCTAGCTTCTTTGTTACTTCAAGAACAAACTGCATCAAAGAAATGGAGTGGATCAAGCATTGAAAAGTTGCACTTCAAAGGTTGACTCTCAAACTGTTTTCATTCGAATCTCTTTGGATTTTGAGCATTTCTTGTATTGGTTGGTACCTCTAAAGTCCTCATGTGAGAGGCAATTGGTTTGTGCTTTTAATTTTATGAATTGAGCAAGTTCAGTTTGAACACCTTGTTTTTCCATCTCAGATTTCTCCTCCTATGAGAGTCTTGAGCAAAAACTAAGGGCACAGGGGTGATGTATATCACCCTAGCTTTCGAATGATGTATGGATCGTGTATTATGGTGAAGGTTTGTAAACCTGCAACTCTGGCCGGAACAGTGAGTCCCACCGGAGAAGACGGTGGTTTCCACCACCGTCCCCACGTGGATGAGTTCCTGGCCCTTGGATCTGGCTCTGGGGATCTAATCTTGGCCATACATTGTTATGACTTTCTTTTAACCCATGTGTTTCGCTGCTGACTATATATCACCATGCGCGCGCATTTCCCAGCCTTTTGATGCGCCACATCAATTAATGAACCAAGATCCAAGCGCTGTGGATTTTTGCAATTTCTGAATTTTCATTTTATTTTCTTTTATTCCAATTATTTTAAAAAAATCATAACTTCTTTATTTGGAATCACAAAAATATGGGACCAATTGCAAAAAAATTCTCTTGAATTCTAGTTTCTAAAAATGATTATTAATTATTTTTGTGATTCCATTTAATATTTTTTGTGAATTATTTCTTTTCTGGTTATTTTTAATTCATTTAAAATACTTTCCAATATTCAAAAATGCCAAAAATATTTTCTTAACATCTTTGAATGATGATGAATCTATGAAAAATATTCTCATCAATTTCTTAATTGGTTTGAGATTTATTTGATATTTTAGTTTAATTATGTTATTTTTCTTTATTTTTAATTGTTTAAAATTAGTTTCTGTTTTTCAAAAAATGATGAAATTTTTTGTCAAACCTTGTTTGACCATGTTGAACTTATGATGATCCAATAGGACTTTTCCAAGTTGATTTGAATTGGATTTGAAGTTTGACCTTTATTTGTTTATTTTAATTCAAGTATTATTTTAATTCCAAAAATTACCAAAAATATTTTTGTTGTTTCTTGACTTCTAAGCTTCATCTCACTTCTGTTTACCATTGATTGATGTTGATCCCATCCATGTTTGATCAATGTGTGTTGGTTATGTCATTTGAATTTCAATTATGTACATTCCATTTCTTCTTCTTCTTCTTCTTTTTCTTTTTTGATCAATGAGTTAACGATTGGTGGTTAGCCTTGACATATGAGGGGCTTAACCTTCTTTGATCCAAATCAAATTCATCTTGATCAAAGATCAAGTGAATTGCTTTGCATTAGAGATAGGTTGCCTCTTGGTCAAGCAAAAAACCTAAATCCATACAAGATCATTTTTCTTTTCTTTTGGCATGGCAAGTTGTAGGAGCTTGGCTTACTAGTCATGGTCTCTAACTTGTGTTTGTTGCCTATAGTTTTATTGACCAACCTCAAATAGGTGTGACTACTACATTAGTCCACTTACGATTGCTTAATATAGCGCTAAATTGTCTTATGACACACTAACAATAACTACTAATCACTAACTTTTAATTCAAGCATTTAATTATTGCAATTTACTTTAATCCAATTTAATTTCTTGCTCATTAATTCATTTGTCTTTGCCCTTTGCTCACCTGAGCTCATGTTTATGCTTATGCCATTTACCTTTTTCTCACTTGAGCATATTATTGTGTATATACTACTGCCTTGTGTTTGTTTTGTTTGTTTTGTTTGTGTGAACCCAATGAAAATGGAGAAAGGACTTAGATTTAGGACCTTACCTATGCTAAATGGAGTTTCAAGAGCAACTAGGCCCCATGCCTTTAGAATGCTAAATATGTTGAATAGCAACTAGGCCTCATGCCTTTATAATGCTTAATCTTGAAAGATGAATTGAAAGGATCCTAATTCTAAACTCACTCTTGTCCATTATTTATATTGCATTGTGGAACTTTTTGATTTATGTGTTTTTGTGTGCTAGGGATCCTAAACTTGAGCCAATTAGAAGGACCATTGTCATGGACATCCAAGTTAAGAGAGACAAAAGCCAATTGGAAGATTCCTAGGAGCTTGATTGAATATTTGCTTGATTGCTTGAGTTAATTGCTTTGTGCTTGTTAAGTCCAAAGGAATGGAGCAACTTGGATCATCTTTATGATCTCAAGGAGGGAACTCCAAGTGGTTTTATTTCTCTTCCCTCATCTTTGCATGTTTAGGACCTAGCCCTTCTCTTCTTCTCACCATTATAACCCAAGCCAAACTTTTTGTGCAAACATTAACATTGTTTTCAAAATTAGAAACCTAGGCCCTATGCCTTTGAATTTTTTCAAACTTTTTTCATAACACTTATTTTGAATTGAGTCTTAAGTCAACTTTGACCTTATTTTGTGAATACTTTTCATTTGTAAATCCCACTCACTCAACCCATTTTGTGGTTCCAATGACCATTTGTGTTAAAGCTTTTCATAAACATTAGCTATTAGGTTTGAGTTATCATAGAGGTTGATATAATACTCACTTGTATCCTTAGTGATGGACTATAAGTCTTCCATGCTTATTATAGGATTAACCCCTCACTAGCATGTTGAAGCTCTCCTCACATGGTGGATTTGTGGTTTTAGGTTGATTTTTCTCCCTTTGATAACAAAAGACCTTAAGGCTTTTGACCAATCAATTCACCAACTTATTTTGAGATTTTTACCCCGAACTACGAGGTTTTGATCCTACCTTTTTTAAGATGGTACGTAGGCAATGGGTTTATCCATTCAAACACAAAAATTGTAAATAATTTGTATATTCTCCTCTCATCTCCCCAATCATGTTTGCACAAATATTTTTCACAAATACCAACCTACCATACAACATTTGTAAAAAGGGCTCCCTTAGAGTACTAAGGATGTTTTGGGTGCTTAAAACCTTCCCATTGCATAACCAACCCCCTTACCCAGATCTCTAACATTTTTATTAGTTTTTGACTTGATAAAACTTCTCGGTTTTTGTTCGCTTTCTAACCTTTCCTTTGGATAAATAGAAGTGCGGTGGCGACTCAAATTGTATGATTTACTTTTGATTTAGTCAATAAATCTAAAGGTAATGAATACCCCGCTACACAAGCACTTGGTTTCTCAACAAGTTGGCATTGGCCAAGTCCTTTAGCCTAGGAAGGTTGCCTAGATTCTAAGTCCAATTGTCCGAGATCAAGCCAACAATCCACACAAAAGTCTTTTAGGGTTTTTGATGTTATTATGTACATTAATGGTCAAAGACCACACAAACAAGCAAAGTATACACAAGCAAAATATATCACACAATATGGTCCAAATGGACAAAGTGAAAATTGCATTAACATAAATAATTAGAATGATATGAACAATGGCAAGTGAATAGAAACAAAAATTAAATGGCATTAAAGTAAAGGACTTGAAATTAAAAGTTAGTAGTTAATTGGTTATAAGTTAGTATTGTTTTGCTTTTGCTTTTTAATTGAAGTCATTCTTTGGAGAATACTCAACCCACTTATCACAAGCATGGATCCTTGAACCAAGACATCTTTCAAAAGAATGAAAAAAGGTCAAGTTTCCACATAATACCATGAAAGAGGGGAGACTTACAATCTCACTAATTAGAATGCTTATCCTTTTTATGTCACAAATTTAGCGCTATGTTAAGCAATCGTAATTGGACTTATGTAGAAGTCACAACTATTTGAGGTCGGGCAATAAAATTTTGGTGTTAATGCATGTTAGAGACATAGTATAATGGACTATGCTCATGAAACATACCACACACAAAAAGAATATGCAAAAGGTGTGGCCTAATCTCATCCATACTCATGTCAATTTTTCAATCAACTAGCCTTAGGGTTATGAGATATCATAGGCCAAATGGAATGAATGAATGAAGAAAGGGAATAAGATGAAGTGGGAGGGGAATGGATCAAAACACAAATTGGTCAAAGGAGGACTTTTACCAAATTAATATTATCCATTCATTTTGGGAGATGGAATGTACATTCCATCAATCCCCTAAATCCAATGATATCAATTTGACAAAGTCAAATCAACCTTAACCAAGGCCCAACAACAAGAGTCAAACATAAAAAAGTCATCACAATTGGTCAACAAATTTATTTGGAATTTATTCAAATTAAAATACTAAAATAGTGCATTTAAATTAAATTATGGTTGGCCAAAATCCTAAAATCTCAACAAAACACCAAAGAAATGGCCATGATATTTATCATAGGTCAAACAAGGTCAAAGGACCTTGGGAAAAAAATTAATAATTTTTGGACATTTAAAAATATTTTTAAACAATTAAAAATAAATGCAAAATCAATTAATTCATGAAAAATATTAATAATGATCCAAAAAATAATTTTAATTCAGAATATGAAAGAGAAAAATATTTGAAATTTTTTGGTGAAAGTCCCATATTTTTTGGATCAATATCGAATTTAATATGAATTATTGAAAATAATGCAATTAAAATGAAAATTAAAATATCAGAAAAAAGGTGGACCACTTGATCTCCCTCATTAATTGAGGTGGCAGATCAAGTGGTCACAAATGCGCTATCCACGATGGACTCTAGTCAGCGCGCCATAACCTTGGTAATCAGAAAGAACGCTCATAATTAAAACGAATTAGATGGATCCTATGGTTGTGAGAGATGCCAACACATCACCGGAGCTGTAGCTCCGGTCTTCTTCTCTGGTGGACCTCACCGGACTGGTCCACCTTCAACCATCACCAAAATTAAAAACAAGGACATGATCTCAAAGTAAAAATGGCACTGAGTTCGAATATGGCCTCAATTCACCCTAACTCCAAGTATATTGAGAGATATATGGAGTTGAAATTTGAGGTACATGAATTGAGTTGCTTCGATTTGGCCTCTAAGCAACTCAATCTTCTTGCCTACATTGGTAGGACTTCAGACAACCAAAGAATCAATAGAATTGAGCAAGAATTAGAGAGATTCGAAGAGATCAAAATTTCTGGAAAATACCTTCAATGGAGGTCTAGATTCAACTGGTCTTGCTCTTGCTCGTGCTTGATCTCACTCCAAATGTTTGCAGAAGAAGGATTGAATGCTCAAAAGGCTGTGGATTCCTGGAGATTTGAATTTCAAAACAGTGGAAATTCAAACTCAAATTCAAGTGAATTTCTCAGGTTTATCCTTTGCAATATGAGGGTTAGAGTTAGGGAATCAAAGCTGACGTGAATGTGTGTGAAATTCTGAGCATATGAGGCTTTATTTATAGCTGAATCCATTGCTTTTTGCACACTTGAATTCACTTTCCAAATTTGGTCATTGATGATGCATGGGTGCATGGGCGCGCATAGGCCCACAAAATCATTGCCATAAGTCCACAAATGAGTGTGAGATGATCTGAATTCAGCTTGGATTACAAGGCAAGTGTTTATGAAGATTTGAAATTTGATCCTTGCCAAGTGATGACACTATGTTCATGCCATGCGCAGCCTATGCATTCCTTGTCCAAAAAGGATGAATTTGAGCTCTTTGAAAAGGTGAGATCAAGAGGAATAACTTTCATGTTCAACACTTTTCCATTTGGAGTTTGTTACTTGAATAAATTTGAGGTGTAAGTTTGGAAATTTTTTACATATCAAAATTTTTCTAAGTGCCAAGTCATATGTCTCAATATTCCACCTTGCTTAACTTTTTGTATGAGCTTCAAATACGAAAAGTTCTTCATAAAAGTTGAATCTCTCTAAAAGACCTTCAAAATTGTCACAAATTTCATGTCATTTAGATTTTAAATGATAAAGTTATGCGTTTTTGAAGTTTGGAAAAATCACTTGATCAATGGTATAGGTCAAAAGTGACCTATAATGTAACCTCATATCACATGCTCAAAAAAGTTGAATTACCTCCCACTCCAAACATAAAAGTTGAATTAGACACATTTAATTTGATTGTGAAACTTGGAAATATTTCATTTCATAAAAATTGAGCAAGTTATGGCCTTGGGAAGTTGACTTTCAAAGTAGGGTTTAGACAAAATGACCTATAATGTTTCAACATAGAAAATGATTTTCTAAGCAAAACTAGATCTAGGTCCCAACATAAAAGTTGTTTGTAATGTCATTTAGAGTAAGTTATATCTTGGAATAATTTTCATATAGTGAAAATTGTAGGAGATAGGGTCTAGGGAGACCCCGTTTTGATCAGATGAATTCATCTGGCCAACCACCATCAACCAACTTGCTAACTTCCAATTCTCTTGACTTTCTAGGCTCTTGGTATATCATATATGAATAAGGTGATGAATTTTTAAGTGTCCCTTGAGAAATTTGATCAATTGGTGAGATAGCTTGTTGGAGAAGTTACTCAAGATACCCAGTCAAACTAGAGTTTCCCAGGCAAATCACCCTCAAACTCTTGAAGAAAACTTGATCAATATAACATGTAGAGAACATTGGGACTCATATATGATTCTCATAACCATTCTTGGATCAATTCTTGGTTGTGCTCTTTGTTCATGAGGGTCTCAAACCCTAGATGGGAACTTGATAGATTAATGGAGATCATGCCCTTCCTACAAAAGAGTTAGGCAAATGCAAAGACATATTTTTTAATATTTTGGCTAGTGAAATGATAAAATACAAGTATGATATAATCACAAAGTGCTTGGTGATCTCTCCCAAAACAAACCCAATGAAAGAGGGGTAAGGAGGATGCCAAGGTATGATCCCAATGCTAATGCTTATGATGAAATTACATGAGGGATCTTAGGGTCAAAATTGGGGTCTTACAGCATATTAATGGATTTAATAGTAAGAAATCAAATCAAGATGTATATAAATGTTCTCACCGTAATAGATTTGCCCATTTAGAGCTATTTTGTTTTAATAAGTTAAAAAGGTCTAAAGGTAGAAACCCTAGACATATTAGAACCAGTAACGCAACATGTGACGTTGTAAAATCCCAAATTCTTTTTCTGATACATGATTTGTGGAATATTTACTTTGTATGATAAAATATTGCATCACATCAAGTCGAGATAACATAAACATTTATTATATATGAGTACTTGTTCGAACATTAAATCAAACATAATAATTTCGACCCTGATGTCACACTACGACCCAGCACACTAATTAGCTTAACATGTAAATACACATAAACACGAAATAAAAATCTAATGAAGTGGTATCTACATCATCCTCAATAACCAAAATACAATTATTCCTCAACCTCATCTTGAGGATATCATGTATATAGATTCATATCATAGAAACATCGAAACAAAGGGATGAGAATACATTCTACAAAGTATAAGGTATAATAACAATAAAGGGTAACATAACTCCTAACATACAATCACATGACATTAAACCAATTCATACAATATTACACTGACTCATGAAACATTAAGCCAATTCATACGATGTTAAACATAATCATACGACATTACATAAGATAAATTGAATGCTTATGCGATGCATTTTATCCTCTACTCCGTATGCATGTGGTACCAGTCACTGAGCTCGTGATATATTCTAGAAGTGCATGGAAACTACATTCTATATCATAACACTATTCCATAGTTCTATAGTTTAGGAGTACATATGAGATACACCATGTACTACAACACTCTCACTAACCTCAATATTTTATGAGTAAATGAGAGTTACTTCATTTTTTTATGAGTAAGCTTTTTTTTCATTAAGTAGAAGCAACAGACTACATCAAATTGTATGACGACTCTGTCAAGGTTCAGATCTTACGCGAGAAGAAAACTCCATCTGAAAGTTAAGATTTTAGCAACACATGGGTCTACTGGTATATGCTCCTTCCTGCTGGAGGTGGTGATCACTTGCCTATAATGGTTTTTGATGACACAACCAAACATCACAAATCCTTCATGGAATACTCCTGCATGAACCTGCATAACAAACACGCCTTTAGAGATAGGTTCCATATTTCTATTTGGGATCGGTTTTTTCTTAACACGAAGATCAAGATTCCTTTTAGTAAGCTCTAACATGTAGTCAAGAGCCTCATCCGACACTACGTTTGGGTCCACCTTTTTTTGTTGGTATAGACACATATTTCAGGATTTCTAAATTTTCCAAAGTGTTGTACATAAAAAATGAGTAATAAAAGGATCACCGCAACTCAGACAACTCAACAAACATTCATAAATTTCTATATTAACAAGAATTAAGTAACCCATCAGGGAGGAGAATCATGTAAGCTTAGCAAAATCACAATGCATAAAAAGATGCTGAGTTGATTCATGGGAACTGTGATATAGGGAACAAAGAGTATCTAACTGGACTTCTTTTTTAAGGAGATTCACTTTGGTAGGCAAAATGTTCTTTGCAAGCCTCCATAAGAAATTACGAACTCTGGTAAGAAGCAGAAAGTGCCAAACTCTCTTATATAGATTTTGATGTAGGATACAAGAGGGACCAAGAGTCTTCTCCAATTTGTCTTGATTAATAATGTGGTAGGTTGATCTAACTGAGTACTCGACATTCTTCTCGCTATGCCAAATTAATTACTGAAAGTTGAAAGAGAGAGAGAGAGAGAGAGAGAGAGAGATGAGAGAGATTGCATCAGAATTTCTAGAGGTTTTGTCGATCTCTTGGCGTAATCCTCTCCCTAAGAATGTAACTTCTTCAGAGTTCCACTACAATATTTGTTGAGCTTTTACCAGGTTATTCCCATGAACCTTATTACAATCGACTGAGAAATTTTACAATGACTTATCCCTCAAACCAAAAGTAGAATGTTTCACAAAGTTAAGCTCACGAACCAAGAATGAGATTTTAACTAGTTAATCTCTGAAACTAAACAAAGGTTTTATAGGGAAACCTCTGTAACACCCCGAAATTTGATTAATTCATTTAATCAAATTATTTAGATTTTATTTAATTATTTGGTACTTGGTATGCTTCTAATTAAATACTTATGTGTATGTGGGGCTTAATAAGGTGTAATGAGAACCTCTGTAGGGTTTAGGAAGGAATAGAAGAAATAAAATAATTAAAATAATTAGAATTTAGGTTATTTCAATTAATTAATTAAAATAAAATGAGAAATAATTAGAATTAGAGAAGTTGGGGCTATTTTGGCCTAATGAGCAAATAGAGGGAACACGGGGGGAGAAAAGATAACATGAGGGGGAGGAAAATAGAATTATTAAAAAGTTGAAATAATTAGGTTTGGAATAAAAAAGATTAGAGAGAAACCTAGAGTTTTCAGTACGTGAAAACGAACTTTTGGGAGAAAAGAGGCAAGGCAAGAGGCTAGGGCTTGAAGAGTGAAGGAGAACCTTGGGCATTCTGAATTTTAGAAGCAATCTAAGGTAAGAGGGGGAAAAGAGCTTTCACTATGGGTGTAGTACATGATAGGGTAGAGAAGAGAGGTCATTGCTCTTATTATGGTTGTATAATTCTACTTTGGATGTGTTGTTGTTGTTTTAAAATCTGAAAAATTATGATTAATTAGGTTGATTAATTGATTGGTTGTGACTGATTTTATGTTTGATTAATCATGTTATGCATATGTAATTTTCTTCCATTGATGAATATATGAAACTTTAAACATGAGTGTAAATGTTGGTGAAGGTGAAGATTGAATTGTATGGCAAATTTCCATGAATCATGATTGATGTATGTATTGTAAGATGTTTGATTGTTAAAATAATATGGTGTACTATGCAGTTTGTATTTTAGGTTAATTCAAGGTGGAAATATAAGTTGGAATGAGGGGTGAGAGTTAGTGAAGGAGAGGGATGAAGGTCGTGTGAAAAACTTACATTGACCAATCGATTGACCCTAGGGAGCAATTGATTGGTTCCCTTTAAAACATAAAAAAAAATTGGTCAGTAGCTTTGGAACAATCAATTGGTTACTTTTGAAATTTGAAAAAAATACAGGCAGAGAGTTGAGGAAAATCGATTGCTCTTCCATGTCAATCGATTGGTCTGTTATAGAAATTGTTTGGTTTACTTGTTGTTTTAGTCATAACTTGAGCTACGTGATTCCAATAGAGGTGAGGTTTGAAGTGTTGGAAATCTAACGCACAGAGCTACCTCATGGTAGGGCTTGGTGAGGTGATTGATGTGTATACGTATGTTCGCTGTAGAAAATGTATGTTATAGAATGTATGGTTAATTTCGTGAATTGTCGTGTTTACTTAATGATGAATTAATGTTAAATGATTTAACATGATTTAATGCCACGTGAATATGCATTTAATGTGGTGCTACTGTTTGCTATTGTTTATTATTTATAGAGGCGTTATTCAATTGTTGTGTATTCATTATAATGCTATGCATAATTGTGGTGATTGTATGGTGATAATTTTGGTGATTATTTTAGTGATAATGCATCATGTTGAAAGTCATGCATCATGGTGTATAGGATTTGGTCTAGTTTTGGTGTGCTCTGGTCCTATTATGGGGATTCATGAGCAAGTATCTGGTTCGAGATGGAAATTGATGAAGTGTTGCTTATGGTGATAGCAGCGAATTGGTGTCCTCAGGTTCTATTATGGGGATTCAGGAGCGAGATGGACATGTGTTGTCCATAATGGTACCACGTGCATAAGTGTCACGTCGTATCATGAGTCATATTTCATATGTATATGTGCATGTTGTTATAAATGGATGTGAGGCTATGGCGATGTTGATTATGTATTGAGTGTTTGTCATGTTGTATGTTTCTCTACCTTCGCACTCTTTACACTTTTCATTTTGAATATTGTTTCTCATCCATTTGCTTCGTGTTGTCCACCATGGAAATATTGAAGATACCAGGAGTAAGCATTGTTGTTGTGTGTGGAAGGTGGCTTGTTGGAGCTACCCTTCATTTTCTTCATTTATCGCTTTATCATGCATTAGTGGTTTTTAGTGCTCTGATCGTATAACATCGGGGATGAGAGTTATTATTTTTCGAGTTGATATTGGTTTTGTTATTTTGAAGTTTATTACTTTATTTATGAAGTTTCTATGAAATGTTTTTCCATTGTGTAGTTTCATTTGATTTGATGTGTTTCGATAGGTTATCGTTGGTGACACCTTAAATTATCGTGTAAATCTTTTTAAATAAGTTTCGGGATTTAGGGTGTTACTATAACACCCCAGTTTTTGAGTTACTGTTTTATTTGATTTATTTGTATTTTAATTTAATTATTATGTGCGATAAGGTAATTAGTTTGGGTGATGGAGGTGTGTGACCTCGAGATGAGAGTGTATGAGTAATTAGAGATTGACAGAAGCGAACTAGAATTATTAGAATATATTTTAGTAATTAAAATAATAATATTCTATTTTAATTTAATTAATTAAATGAAAATAGAGAGTTTGGGGTTGAATTGTGAATTATAAAAATAGAGGGGAGGAAGGAGTGAAAATATTAGTAAGTGGGATGTGAGTTTATTATTTGAACTAGATTATCCTAATTATATAAATTAGAGCATAACCTAGTTTTATGGAGTTTTTCTATCATATGTAAAATCATAATTTGGGAATATAGAGGAGGTTAGCGAAGGTGTAAGAGTAAAGCTAGGAACTTGGAAGAATTTAGATAATCAAAGTCATAATTTTTCACAACTGTTACAATAATCAGGTAAGGGGAATAACTATCTCAATAATAAGTATATGCATGAGGGATAGAACTCATGAGTCCTTAACCTCCAATAGGACTTTGAGATATTAATAAAATCTGCTATAGATAATTGTTTTGTTGTATGAGATTATGTTGGTTGTAACATCCCAAATTGAGATAAATAATTTTATTTAATTTTTAAAGTGTTTATGTATTTGATATTTGTTGTATTTAAATTGTTCTACAGTATTTGAGCTATTTTAGTGTCTTGGGAGATTTGAGAGTATTTTAGTAATTTAATAATTACGGAAAATATTGAGGTTGAGAGCGGAGAAAATAAATTTAGATTATTAATAATTATTAAATAATCTTATAGTAGTTAATAGAATAATTAGAATTTCTAGAAATAATCCATTATTATTGTTATAATTAAATATTTATTTAATTAAAATCAGAGATTAATTACTATACACTATCAGTGTAAAACGTTTTACACCGTCGGTTCATCACTATCACCCGTTTGTATTACTTTATAGATTTTTAAAATAAAAGTCTTGATTAATCTCTTCAAATAATTACTTAACATAAATAGGTGTGTCCCAGTTATTTGATACAAATGTACTTGTTTTGGGATCTATTTAAATTATTAAAATTAATTAGATGATTTTAATTTTTTTTGTAACAGTTAGAGTAATTATAATTATTAAAATAATTTATAATATTAGGATTTTTATTAAATATTTATTTAATAGGTATATTTAGGTAATTAGAATAATTATTCATAAATTAAGTGTTATGGTAAGAATAATATATTTTTTGGATAATTATTTAATTAGATTTATTGAAATAATAATAAATACAAAATATATTTTTTCCTTATAATTTGAGACTATATATTTTAACGAGAGGTTTAGAAATGAGGGTAACACAAAAGTATTGGATGACTCTTGATAATGTTATATTTTTTATTTTATTTAATTGAAATTATTTAAGTTAATTATTCATATAATAATAATGTTTATTTAAATAAATTATTATTTATTGGGGTAATTAATATGTATATTTATTGTAATTATATTATGTTTTACTGTTAAAAAAGTTTAACGTTAAAATGAGATGATAAGTTGGGATAGTAATGGAGTGTTTTTACCTTAGTTTGGGAATATGGATATTATGTTATTATATGTAGTTAAGGTACTTGAATAGGGAGGACATAAAGAAAAACAAAACAAAAACAAATTTTACAAAAGTGGCTGTTTGGTTTCGGAAATATGGGCAACTGTTATGAAGGAACGCAGGAATTCCTAAAATTTTGAAAGAAAAGCATTTTTTATGGTAAATGGGAGAATTACTTACTCTAAGGTGACTATTTGGTAGAAAGATGGTGAGGGTTCCCTTACTCCCCCATCATCGCCATCTTTAGTTAGATTTATCATAAATCTCATTTGGCCATCGTCGATGGTATTTGTCTGCTTCTTTGTGTTTGATGTTATGTTATGTGGGATTTTGGATAAATCTCATATTTTTCACCATATAATTGTTATTGATGATTATTTAGTATGTTTTTCAGTGTTTGTTGTTATGGTCGTATGGGATTTGGGATAAATCTCAATTGGCCTAAATTCTTTTGAATTGAGTTTTCTTCTCCTACCTTATTATTATTTGAATCATATCATATTTGATTGTCTTGTTCTTGTATGATTGTCTTGTTGTTGTATGATTGATATATGACGGGGGTCAAGGGGGCAACGCCCCCTGTGGGGTTGCAGGGGCAGCACCCCGACGCAAAACTTTAATGAACAATTCATTTGAAATCGGCGTCGTTTCTCGCATCAACACTTGATACTTTAAAACACAACTCTTGTGCAGTCACAACCCTAATCGCATAACTCTTTGACATCACAACCCTTGTACCGTCATGAACCCTAATGCAATAATTTCATACCATCAAACACACCTCGATTGTTAATTCAATATGATTGATCAACACATCATTGATTCACCATACTAATGTCGAATCAAGAAGCAAATGACCATTGATCGCTCAAAGGAAAATAACCATTAAGTATTTAAATGAACGAAACAGAAATAGTATATCATATATACCGTATTTTGCATCAGAATTACTTATATCATATATATAACTTGATCGATCTCAATTGTGTAACCTATGGACGATCGATGTATCGCCATACTACCATTGAATTCCGAAGCATAGTCAACATCAATCATCCAAATCGTACACACATGATACCAAATTTAATTACTCATTTATTATTGAATTCATTTTGTCTTTTAATCGTATTAATACATACAGAAAATAAACAACTATCAGATGTATGGTTTCGTAAGTGGCTCTGATACCACTGAAGGAGAATAGTAATCCAAAACACAGCGGAATTTAAAAAAATTCTCCTTTAGTGATCCTTACAACTGGGCATGATCAGTGATAGAATCGTTATCTCTTGTGGCGATTGAAACCTTTGATGCAGATCTAGGGAGTGATCACGAATGTTGAATGGTGACAGCGCCTCTACTCAGTCCACATGAACGGATACCTTCAATCTCAGTACTAGCTGCTACGAATGAAGGCTTTGAGTGAGAGAGAGAAATGAATTTTTCATCTAATCCAATGCTTCTGCACAAGGGTTCTATTTATAGAACCACTTGTGTGGGCTGCAAGCTAAAAAACTCACTTAAGCGTGTGTGGCCCATATCTTATGATATACGAAAATCACTTAAGTGCGTGGTACCTTACTATATTTCATATTCTACTTAAGTGCAACGTACCTTACGATGTTCTACAATTCACTTAAGTGCAACGTACCTTACGGTGTTCCTTATTTACTCTATCTCTCATCAATCCGTCCTTTTGTGTGTGACCCTGTAGGTTCTCCTAACATTGGTAATTATATTAAATCACGTATTTAACATAATAAATAGTGAGCGATATCTAGCATCACATCACTGCTACCCAAGACACAAAAATGTCATGTGATCTGGCAATTCCTTTTGTGATAATACTTATGTGTACAATTACCCTTTTTCCCTTATGTCTATATTGAGCACAAGGCATGGACCGTGTCATCCTTGTCCAGTTCAATATTGGGCCCATATACATTTATCCTGTTACGCAGGATGGGAAAATTCCATCTAGGTCACTCATGTCCCTCAGCATGCTTGTTGGAGTACCCATCAACTGTCTTTATGATCATCCAGTTATGGACAACGTTTGATCAGTAATAAGGCACTCGACTCTACATCTAGGGTCCATAGTGGTTTCAAGTCGAAGGGTGATATACACCATTATCACCATGAGAATAACTTATGACACTTTGCATAACATTATATATAGTATCCTTATAGCGGGCCAATCCAATATAAATATTACTCATAATATTCATACATATGTTTAAGGCTTGATAACTCCTTATCCATGACCCATGAGATGTGATCATCAGTCTATATACATAATAGTCTTAATGCTTTAATGTTATCCCACTTCACAACAAAGCTCGACTACAGATACTTTAAGAATAGTGTCTTTATGTTTAATGGGATCTCATGATCAAGGCACACTTGATACATTAAACGGACTAGGTATTCCAGGGACTTTATTAAACAAACATAATAAAGAAAAAAGTTTTTTATTATTAATAAATAATTCAATACAAGTACCAAAAGTATTGGCCTCTAGGGCTTACACCAACATAGTGTTGTCAGGTGAATATTACTTTTTTGGAAAATTTAGGATTTCAGGTGGATAGTACTATTTTTAAAGAATCGGGATCTAAATCATATTAAAATCCTTCGAAAATAAAATAAAATATTTAAGAGCTTAATAGAGTTTTTCATTTGAAAATGTATTACTTTACAATAGTGGATATAATTTGTACAATTTGGGCATAATAATGGTGAAAATGTTTTGAAATAAAATGTCTTGATGTGATGATTTTAATGGATGGTGTTTGGCAATTGATTGTTCATATTTTCGAACCACTTTTTGGTGAATAGATTCTATAAATAATTTTTGGGTGATTCATACTTCTTTTGATGAATATTAGTCTGATGAGATTATTTTGGTGCCCTTTCATTGGTAATGTGTGGTTCGAATGTGGGACAATTACTTGGTGAATAAATTATGAATACATTTTTGTGACTTATGATTTCTTTTGGTGAGATGTATGTTTGTTTATTCATACTTTCATGCATACATTTATTTTAGAGTTAGGTGAGACTTCGGTCTATTTGGTGGTCTCAGATCCATTGGTGGGATTGTTGGTTCAGTTGAGGGACCAAAGGCGGTTCTCAGATCCATTTGATGGGATCGTTGGATCAGGTGAGGAACTAGAGACCATGGAAAGAAATCGGTAACATACCTATGATATCCATAAAAACTTGGCACCACATGCATATAGGTGAAGGAGTTGGTGCATAGTAGCATTGTATATATTATGAATGATACTTGTGCTTATAAATGTGATTGTGTTTGTGTTTTGTATTAATGATGTGTTCTTATTATCATCCTACTGATAAATTTCATCGTTATTATTTGTAAGTGTATTTTCACCCCTTTTTTTATTGTTGGATGGCTTTGTGCAATGTTTATACACATAATCAAGAGTGATACCTCATGATGATTGTGAGAGGGCTTCGACGTCCTCTTAGAATTTATTATTTTTCTATTAGTCGAATAATGCTATGATTCTGTAACATCGAGGAAAGCGGCACCTATGTTCTTATGTATTGAGTTGTATATCATTTTCATGGAGTTTTCAGTGATGTTTAATTCAGACTTATGTTATGTTTTTATTTTATTTTTCGCTGCGGATTATTGAATTTTCATGTTTATGTATCAGTGTTTCGGTGAAGTAACATTCTACGTGTGAATTTTTTATAAAAATAAAGTCTGGGGTTTTAGGGTGTTACTGTTGGTGTAAGCCCTAGAGGCCAATACTTTTGGTACTTGTATCGAATTGTTTATTAATAATAAAAGGCTTTTTCTTTATTATGTTTGTTTAATAAAGTCCCTGGAATAGATAGTCCGTTTAATGTATCAAGTGTGACTTAATCATGAGAGCACATTAAACATAAGGACACTATTCTTAAAGTATTCGTAGTCGAGCTTTATTGTGAAGTGGGATAACATTAAAGCATGAAGACTATTATGTTTATAGACTGATGATCACATCTCATGGATCATGGATAAGGAGTTATCAAGTCTCAAAAATAGGTATGAATATTAAGAGTAATATTTATACTGGATTGACCCGCTATGAGAATACTATATAGAATGTTATGCAAAGTATCATAAGTTATTCTCATGGTGATAATGGTGTATACCACCCTTCGACCTGAAACCACTATGGACCCTAGATGTAGAGTCGAGTGCCTTATTGCTGATCAAACGTTGTCCGTAACTGGATGACCATAAAGACAGTTGATGGGTACTCCACGACGCATGCTAAGGGACATGAGTGACCTAGATGGAATTTTCCCATCCTGCATAACAGGATAAATGTCTATGGGCCCAATATTGAACTGGACAAGGATGACGCGGTCTATGCCTTGTGTTCAATATAGACATAAGGGAAAAAGGGTAATTATACACATAATTATTATCACAGAAGGATTTGTCATATCACATGACATTTTCGTGTCTTGGGTAGCAGTGATGTGTTGCTAGATACCGCTCACTGTTTATTATGTTAAATACGTGATTTAATATAATTACCAATGTCGCGAAAACCTATAGGGTCACACACAAAGGACGGATTGATGAGAGATAGAGTAATTAAGGAATATCGTAATGTACGGTGCCCTTAAGTGAATTATATAACATCGTAAGGTACGGTGTACTTAAGTAGAATACGAAATATGGTAAGGTACCACGAGCTTAAGTGATTTTGGCATATTATAAGATATGGGCCATATACACTTAAGTGGGCCTTTTAGCTTGCAGCCCACACAAGTGATTCTATAAATAGAACCCTTGGGTAGAAGCATTGTCACTCTTGCAATTTCGTTTCTCTCTCTCTCTCACTCAAAGCCTTCATTCGTAGCAGCTAGCACTGAGATTGAAGGAATTCGTTCGTGTGGACTGAGTAGAGGCGTTGTCATCGTTCAACGTTCGTGATCGGCACAAGAGGTAACGATTCTATCACTGATCATGCCCATTCGTAAGGATCATTAAAGGAGAATTTTTTAAATTCCGCTGCGTTTTGAATCGCTATTCTCCTTCAGTGGTATCAGAGCCTCTTACGAAACCATGAATCTGATAACTGTTTATTTTCTGTATTAATGCAATTAAAGACAGAATGAATCAAAGAATAAACGAGTAATTAAATCGAGATCGATCAAGTTATATATATGATATAAGTAATCCTGATGCAAAATACGGTATATATGATATATGGTTTCTGCTTCATTCATTCAAACACTTAATGGTTGTTTTCCTTTGAGCGATCAATGGTCGTTTGCTTCTTGATCCGAAATTAGTATGGTGAAGCAATGACGTGTTGATCAATCATACTGAATCAACAATCGAGATGTGTTTGACGGTCTGAAATTGGTGCATTAGGGTTAGTGACGGCACAAGGGTTGTGTTGTCAAAGAGTTATACGATTGGGGTTGTGACTGCACAAGAGTTGTGCTTTCTAACAGATTTTCAAACAGGGTTAACCGGTTAACGTATTTGGTTAACCGGTTAACACAAGACGGAATACAGCCTTCTAACAAATTTTCAACAGTGTTAACCGGTTAACGTATTTGGTTAACCGATTAACGCAAAACAGAATACAAATTACGAACAGATTTTTAATAGTGTTAACCGGTTAACGCATTTGGTTAACCGGTTAACGCAAGACAGAATACACCCGTTCCCGCTGACCAGGCAGCGGACCCCCGGCTAACTCTGGGTAGTTTGATCGGTCGTCGAAATTTAATTTTAATTAATTAAAAGAATTAAAATTAATAATAATAATAATGTGTTTATTATTGTCTTGTGGTGATCGGTTATGGCCTTAGTTTTCCTTTATTTTGTTTTGGGTTTTAAAATATGACCTGCGTGTCGTGCCTCTCTTTTAATCTCTCAATGTAACTTCTTTTTTCATCTCACTCCCTCGTATGTAAAACGAGTTTCTTTTATGTAATATAATGTTATGAAGAAAGAGAAGAAGTCAATATCAAAGGAGGACAACCTTGGAGATCTTGCTTGGAGAAGCTTAGATCGTTATTAGGTTAGCTTAGGTTCTCTCATTGGCTTGGGAGAACAATTGTGCTAGGGGCCATAACTGTTTCATTATATATGTATGTTGATGCATGTGAATGTATGTTGATGCATGTGAGAGACGATTTATATGATAAATAAGCCGGTGAAATCAGAATAATTGCAAATTCCCTCAAATTAAATATTAAGTTTATGCTTTCCAAGTTTTAACACTCATCAAGACTAGTATCGGATAATATAGGTTTCGCCTACGCGAGGTGCATGTTCTATATTAGTAAGGTGCGATGGGATAATTGTAATATCCAATTGTTATAACAATGAGTCAAACTTAACTAAACAAATTATAATAAGATTATATATGTTTAGAAGTAAGAGTTGGAAATTATCCATGTGATGGATTGGAATAAGGAGTTATTCACCCAACTAAAATATTCGAGAGTTGTATTAGATACAATTGGAAGGAGTTCCTACCTAAATAACCTAGTTTTGTGTAATCTGCCTACGCGGACTTAAAACGAAGTGAAATACGGATCTCAACCCACTAGAAAATCTTCCAATGAGATTTTCCGAATCAAATGGTGAGGGTCATTTGTTTTGAGTAAAATAGTGGGAGCATATTTAATTAAAGGCATAATTAAGTATGTTATTGATAATTATATTTTCATTAATTCTTATGTAGATTACCATGACAACAAACACCTCTAACAACATCTTGCGATCAATCCTTGACAAAGAAAAATTGTCTGGGACAAATTTTCTGGATTGGCACCGAAACCTGAGGATTATCCTCAAACATGATAAAAAGTTGTATGTCTTGGAGAAACCTGTTCCTGAAGAGGAACCTCCTAGTTCTGCACCTAAGGCAACAAGAGATGCTTATAAGAAGCATGTCGATGATGCCAATGAAATTGCTTGTCTCATGCTAGCTACCATGAAATCAGAATTGCAAAAGCAACATGAGAACATGGCAGCGTTCGATATGATCGAACACTTGAAGATGCTCTATCAAGAGCAAGCAGGGCATGAAAGGTTTGAAGTTTCAAAAGTCCTTTTTCAAGGCAAGTTAGCTGAGGGAGCACCTGTAGGTCCCCATGTGCTCAAGATGATTGGGTATGTGGAAAACCTTGAGAGATTGGGTTTTCCCCTCGAAAAGGAACTTGCGACTGATTTGATCTTGCAATCGTTGCCAGATAGATTCAGTCAATTGTCCTAAATTTCAATATGAATGATATGGACAAATCTCTTCATGAACTTCTAGCCATGTTAAGAACTGCTGAGCAGAATCTGAAGTCAAAAGGGAAGTCCATTCTGATGATCGGAAATGGAAAGAGACAGAACAAAAGGCCCACCAAGCAGGGTGATAAAGGGAAAGGCTAGGAAGTTTCCAAACCCAAACCCACTGTTGCTTCTTTAAAGCCTAGTGGAGGCATAGGAAAAGAAGGCACCTGCTTCCATTATGGTAAGACCAGACACTGGAAGAGAAACTGCCCAAAGTACCTGGAAGATAAGAAGAATGGAGTAGAGACTTCAACTTCAGGTATTTTTGTTATTGAAATTAATTTATCTACTTCTGCATCATGGGTATTAGATACTGGATGCGGTTCTCACATTTGTACCAATGTGTAGGGACTAAAAAGGAGTAGAGATTTGGCAAAAGGTGAAGTCGACCTACGAGTTGGCAATGGAGCAAAGGTTGCTGCTTTAGCCGTAGGAACTTATGTATTGACTTTACCTAGTGGTTTAATAATTCAGTTAGGGAACTGTTATTATGTACCTGCAATTAGCAGGAATATTATTTTCGTTTCTTGTTTGGACAAGTTTGGTTTTTCGTTTATAATAAAGAACAATTGTTGCTTAATTTATTTGAATGATATATTCTATGCTACTGCACAAATGAACAATGGACTATATGTCCTTGATCTTGAAATTCCTATTTATAACATTAATACTAAAAGGATGAAACCTAATGAGTTAAATCCAACTTACCTTTGGCATTGTCGATTAGGCCACATAAATGGGAAGCGCATTTCCAAACTCCATAAAGATGGACTCTTGGATTCTTTTGATTATGAATCATATGAGACATGCAGATCTTGTTTAATTGGAAAGATGACAAAGTCTCCATTCACAGGAAAAGGTGAAAGAGATAATGATCTTTTGGCCCTCATACATACTGATGTATGTGGACCACTGAACATACCAGCCAGAGGAGGTTTTTAGTACTTCATCACATTTACTGATGATTTCAGTAGATATGGTTATGTGTATTTAATGAAACACAAATCAGAGTCCTTTGAAAAGTTCAAGGAATTCAAGAATGAAGTACAAAACCAACTAGGTAAGAATATTAAAACTCTTCGATCAGATCGAGGTGGTGAGTATTTAAGTCTAGAGTTTGATGACCATCTGAAAGAGTGTGGGATCCTATCCCAACTTACTCCTCCTGGAACACCCCAATGGAATGGTGTATCTGAGAGAGGAAATCGAACCCTGTTAGACATGGTCTGATCCATGATGAGTCACGCCGATCTTCCAAACTCCTTTTGGGGACATGCACTATTGACAGCAGCTTACACATTTAACCGTGTTCCATCCAAAAAAGGTTGAGAAGACACCATATGAGACATGGAGTGGTAAGAAACCACATATGTCTTACATGAAGATTTGGGGTTGCGAAGTTTATGTGAAACGACAAATTTCAACTAAGCTTGAGCCCAAATCTGACAAATGCTTATTTGTGGGGTATCCTAAAGAAACAAGAGGGTATTACTTTTACAATCCTTCTGAGGGCAAAGTGTTTGTCGCTCGAACTGGAGTTTTCCCAGAAAATGATTTTATTTCCAAAAGAATCAGTGGGAGGAAAGTAGAGCTTGAAGAAATTCAAGAATCACAAAGCATTGATACACCTATGGAGGAATTAGAGGAGGAAATACAAATAGTTATGGAAGAGCAACCTGCTCAAGTAGAACAAGACCAGCGTAGGTCAAGCAGGAAACGTCACCTACCTGAGAGATATGGATATCTCATAACAGATCAAGGTGATATATTACTCATGGATCAAGATGAGCCTGTGACCTACCAAGAGGCCATAATTGGTCCCGAGTCTGAGAAGTGGCTAGAAGCCATGAAATCTGAAATGGATTCCATGTACACAAACCAAGTTTGGACCTTGGTAGAGGCTCTTGTAGTAGTTAACCCTATAGGATGTTGTAGCGGGGTATTCGTTACCATTAGAGATATTGACTAAATCCAAGGTAAATCATACAAGTCGAGTCGCCACCGCACTTCTATTTATCCAAAGGAATGGTTAGAAAGTGAACAAAAACCTAAAAGTTTTATCGAATCAAAAACTAGTAAAAATGTCAGAGATCTGGGTAAGGGGGTTGGTTATGCAATGGGAAGGTGTTAGGCACCCAAAGCATCCTAGGTACTCCTAGGGAGCCCTTTTCACATTTATTGTAAGGTTGTTGTTTATTTTTGTTTGTGAAAATTTATTTGTGCAAACATGATTGAAGGGATGAGAAAAGAATATACAAATTTATTTACATTTTGCGTTTGCATGGATGAACCCATTGCCTACGTACCATCTTAAAAAAAGATTAGGATCAAAACCTCGTAGTTCGGGGTAAAAAAATTCAAAAAAAAGTTGGTGAATTGATTGGTCCAAAAACCTTAAGGTCTTTTGTTATCAAAGGGAGAAAACTCAATCTAAAACCACAAATCCACCATGTGAGGATAGCTTCAACATGCTAGTGAGGGGTTAACCCTATAATAAGCATGGAAGAATCATTGTCCATCACTAAGGATAAAGTTGAGTATTATATCTACCTCAAGGACAATTCAAACCTAATAGCTAATGGTTATAAAAAAAGGGTTTGATTAAGAAGGTGGCCATTGAAACCATAAAAAGTATTTGAATGGGTTATATTTACCAATTAAAAGTATTTACAAAAATATGGTTAAAGTGGATTAAAAGGTTCAATTCAGAATAAGTGTTATGAAAAATAAGTTTTGAAAATCAAAAGCATAAAATTAGGTTTCTAATGTTGAAAACAAAAGTTATTGTTTGCACAAAAAGTTTTGGCTTGGGTTAGAATGGAGAGAAAAAAAAAGAGTTAAATTCCTAAACATACAAGAGATAAGGGAAAAGAAAATAAAACCACATTGGGAGTTCCCCTCTTGAGATCATATTGATGATCCAAGTAGCTCCCATCCTTTGGAATAAGCAGTCACAAACAAATATCTCAAGCCATTAAGCACAGGTAATCGGAATAAACCTCCAGGGGGTATCCCACAAATAAAGTGGAACACCAGGCCATTTCTGCAAGAGTCATGTGAGCCCTCATAAAAAAAACTCAACAAACAAGTTAGAGAAAAAAAATAGGGTAATCAAGAGTTGCCCCCAAATCAAAATGTAACCACATGAATCATGCCATTAGAATTCACAAAAAAGCTCACAAAAAGCAACCAAGGGCAGGAGGCCTAAACCTCTTGTCAAACACATACATTAAAAGGGTATCAAAAAATTTCAGGTTGAAAGTATAAAGTAGTGGAAATATGGCATACCTGATTGGGGAGGATCGATTGAAATTGAGTTGCACCCGTGAGGTTTGCAGAGCAATCTGAGGGTTTATATGAGAGAGAATTGGTTCTTTGCCGATGAGTTCCCTTCAGCCTCTGGAGGTTGCTCTGAACTCTGTCAGCTCTTCTCTCACTTTCTTTTTCCTGCCAGGGTAATAGGAATGGCATCCTTTTGTTTCACTGAAACTCTGAATTTATATCCTGGTTTTTGTGGACCTGTGGGCTCAAATGAGAGAGGCCCAAGTCCAAAAAAATTTTTGTTATATTTTTTTTATTTTTTTTTATTTTTTTTTTTAGTAAACAAAAGTAAGAGAAACAATGATGTATAATTAAAGCATGCTTGGTGATCTCAAACCAATCACAAGGAGTCCCACCCAAAGGCAAAGGGAACCAAGATGCTAAAGATCCTTGAGGCAATGCAAATGCAATGTTATGATGCCATGAGGGATCTTAGGGTCAAAATTGGGGTCTTACAGATGCCCCTATTTAAGGTCATTCTAGCCGGAGAAGTGAAGGTTAAAATCTTCGTCTCGACGAGGTAGAATGAGCTTAAATAATAACAAAGAGACAAATTTTGGTCCCTAAGAGACCTCATGATGCCGATGTATGTATGCAAATAGTACGAACTCTGTGGGGATATGTGTCCACAAAGAAGAAAAGACATCCGGAGAAACTGACAATCCATATGAGAAATACACTCAATGGGGCAGAGAATCTGGGGACTCTTATGGGGATAGGAGAGGGAATAAAATGCGTGAGTAGGTCACGACTCAACGCTTGGGGAACATAATTCCAAAGGGAAAATATCCAACGGAAAGACCCGAGCTGACTCAAAGGTGCATGTTTTGGGAAATATGCCAATACAGCAGAAACTATCCACAACGGATACTTCGGATAAAAATCCGGATGAAAACAATCCACTAAGGGACTTCGCTGGGGTTGCCTAAAAGGACACTCCTGGGGAAGCAGCCGGACGAGGTATTACCGGTTATTGGGTAATAAGCTCAAGGAGACATGTGATCTGATCACCGGTATGAGGGTGAGATACAACATGCTCGAGAAGGATGAATATCTAAGACCGGTATAAGGGTGAGAGATATCAATCAACCAAATCATCTGAGGAAGACCTAAAAAGGTATATCTCAACTCAGGAAAACCTGACTCCACAGAGGACAAAAAGTCATAATAGGGAGCAGAGAGGAGGGAACACCAGGGATACCGGTTACTGGGCATATAATAGGTGACCAGCTAAGGCGTGAATTGGGGAATATTCCCAAAACACTCATCATCCAAAAGAGGGCTAAAAGCAAACTCGATGATAGGATGGATATTCGACTCCGTAAAGGGGGTACGAATCTTACTCGACTGGGGAAGAACAAAAGCTTCGACCAAAGAGTGCATGAGATATACTATCTATTACCGTCAGAACGTAGATAATATACTCGCATGGACGATTATCCACAACCGGTTACTGGGTTAATAAAGGATAAATCGACCGAAAAGAAAATGCATCGGGATACCGAAACTAGGTATATAATGATGACCAATCAAGGCGTGAATTGGGGAATATTCCCAAAACACTCATCATCCAAAAAGAGGGCAAAAAGCAAACTCGATTATGGGATGGACATTCGACTCCGAAAAGGGGGTACGAATCTTACTCAACTGGGGAAGAACAAAAGGCTTCGACCAAAGAGTGCACGAGATATACTATCTATTACCGTCATAACGTAGATAATACACTCGCATGGACGATTATCCACAACCGGTTACTGGGTTAATAAAGGATAAATCGACCGAAAAGAAAAGGCATCGGGATACCGAAACTAGGCATATAATGATGACCAATTCAGGGGAGGAACAATCGTTACTAACAACAACAAGATAGACGAGAGATGACCCGCTGGGGATAAATTGCGTAATTAGAGCAATTATCCAAGAGATATATCACCGGTTACTGGGTGGTATACCAAAAAATTAAGGAATGTCAATATCGAATTTTGTATAAAGATAACCAACAAGGAGGGAATTATATCTACCGGTATGAGGGTAGAGAACCACAAAAGAGAGTACCCGTCATCGGTTAGGATGAACAACAATCAAGGTTTAACTCTGCACGGGGACAAAATGGGGTTTACAACTACCGGTTACTGGGTAGTAGACCACAGACTCCGCCGGGATAATAATTACTAATTATTGAGCGATTATTCATTTACCACGGGGAAACAGGAAAAGAGTCTCAAGAGACCGATCTAGGATCAAACTAGATAGGCACACCAAATCGAGACTTGTCCCGGTGAGGATATAACTCAATGGGGAAAACCATCCCAGTATATGTGTTGGAAAGGAACAAAAACAATCAACATCCACGAGGATATAACCCGGTGGGGAATATGGAAGAAAGGATAGACGCTTTCTGCTTATGGCGCTGACTCTATATGGAGAGATCAGACACACACATCTGCTCGGGGAAGTATATCACCCAATAGCAGGAGACAGCAAACAACGGTATATAGCAAAGAATGCAACATGAATATCTGAATATTATAATTATGCATGAATATGTGTGGTTTATGTATGATGTATGCTGACAGACAGACATATCTAACACAACCAGGTCCAGGAATCAACCACCCGGTACTACATCTCAAGAGAGAAAGCCAAGTTCACCGGAGAGTATCCAATCTGCTGGGGATCAGAGATACCAGGAAGCAAAGGACTCTGCAAGGGATGAATCATCAATCATTCCAGCTGGGGACGAGAGTTATCACAGACAAGGTCCACCACACTAACAACTCTACTGGGGAATCTATCCGAGGAGATAAAGGATTTATCGGGATCAACCACCAAATACCGCTCTTGCCAAAAGAGATCCAAGCTACTGAGGAAGAAAGATTGCTACTCTGCTGAAGGGAAGAGAGGTGACTCTCAACAAGCAACCCACTTGGGTAGGATAAACCACAAGGGGTTCCGGAGGGAGGAGATACAGTCATGCCAGGAATATGGACAAAAATCTTACCCTGTTAGGGATCGTACCACCCTTGGGAGAGCACTGAGGATCTCCTAAGTATCCTTTCGTCATTGTGAATGTTCACTTTGTTTAAAAACAAATTATAAAAAATTTGATCGTTTAAAACAATGGTATTTTCTTAATCAAAACATGCAAAAGATTTGTTGAATAGAAACAGATAAGAGTGTCAATAATTGGATAAAAGGCTCAAATTTATTTGATAGAATGGTAGTCTGCGAATGGCAAGACTCCATAGATCTTTACAAATTTGAAATTGGTGATATATATTGGAAAAGGGCTACATTGAACATAATGACCATTTCTCCACTAATTCTGAATCCGATGTATTTGAAGCTTTGGCTGATAATGAGCAAGGATCTCTGACGGACGACAGTTGTAGAACAAAGTCTTGTCAGGATGCAGTTACTTGCCAAATCCCTAATTTTTGCCTAGATTGCCCCAGGATGAGGTACTCAATCTAGCGGGATACATATATCATTATTATATATTTTTTGTGTCTCTACCTTTTGCCTGGACCGCCCTTTCGGGTTTTCAATCCACCGAGACGCTCATTTTTGCCTAAGCCGCCCCTTTGGGTTTTCAACTTAGCGAGCTATTCAGTTTTTTTTTTTTAGGCGAAGTATTTCTTGACTGCATCTGAATTCACAAGACGAGTGAAATCCTCCCCATCCATAGTTGTAAGTATCAAAGCACCGCCTGAAAAGGCTCTCTTAACAACATACGGACCCTCATAGTTCGGAGTCCACTTGCCCTTGGAATCGGGCGCGAAAGACAAAACTTTCTTGAGCACAAGGTTGAAGGAGAATTTGCGACCCAAAGCGCAGCGGAAATTAAAATTTCTCCTTTAGAGATCCTTACGAATGGTCATGATCAGTGATAGAGTATTTACCTCTTGTGACGGTTGAAACCTTTGGTGCAGATCTCTTGTGACTATCAAACCCTTTGATGCAGATCTCTTGTGACGATCAAACCCTTTGATGTAGATCCACTAAACGATCACGAACGTTGAACGATGACAACGTCTCTACTCAGTCCACACGAACGGGTTCCTTCAATCTCAGTGCTAGCTGGTACGAATGAAGGCTTTGAGTGAGAGAGAGAGAGAGTGAGAGAGAAAACGAAAATAATGCAACCGCAAATTTTTGCTTCTGCGCAAGGGTTCTATTTATAGAACCACTTGTGTGGGCTTCAAGCTAAAAGCCCACTTAAGTGTATTTTGGCCCATATCTTATAATATGCCCAAAATCACTTAAGCTCATGGTACCTTACCATATTTCGTATTCTACTCAAGTACATCGTACCTTACGATGCTCTATAACTCACTTAAGGGCACCGTACCTTACGGTATTCCTTAGTTACTCTATCTCTCATCAATCCGTCCTTTGTGTGTGACCCTGTAGGTTTTCGTGACGTTGGCAATTATATTAAATCACACATTTAATATAATAAACAGTGAGCGGTATCTAGCAACACATCACTGATACCCAAGACACGAAAATGTCATGTGATCTGACAAAACCATCTGTGATAATAATTATGTGTATAATTACCCTTTTGCCCTTATGTCTATATTGAACACAAGGCATAGACCGTGTCATCCTTGTCCAGTTCAATATTGGGCCCATAGACATTTATCCTGTTATGCAGGATGGGCAAATTCCATCTAGGTCACTCATGTCCCTCAGCATGCTTTGTGGAGTACCCATCAACTGTCTTTATGGTTATCCAGTTACGGACAACGTTGGATCAGCAATAAAGCACTCGACTCTACATCTAGGATCCATAGTGGTTTCAGGTCGAAGAGTGGAATACACTATTATCACCATGAGAATAACTTATGACACCTTGCACAACTTTCTATATAGTATTCTCATAGCGGGTCAATCCGGTATAAATATTACTCCTAATATTCATACCTATGTTTAAGACTTGATAACTCTTTATCCATGATCCATGAGATGTGATCATCAGTCTACAAACATAATAGTCTTAATGCTTTAATGTTATCCCACTTCACACTAAAGCTCGACTACGGATACTTTAGGAATAGTGTCCTTATGTTTAATGTGTTCTCATGATTAAGTCACACTTAATACATTAAACGGACTATCTATTCCAGGGACTTTATTAATCAACCATAATAAAGAGAATGCCTTTTATTATTCGATACAAGTACCAAAATGTATTGGCCTCTAGGGCTTACACCAACAATCTCCCACTAGCACTAGAGCCAATCAGGCATACCCCATATGCCCATTGATCTAGTATGGCCATCATGCTTCTGCTGCGCAAGAGGCTTTGTCAGTGGGTCAACTATATTGTCAAGTGTAGGTACTTTACATATTTTCACATCTCCTCTATCTATTATCTCTCGAATGAGATGATAACGCCTAAGTATGTGTTTGGATCGTCGGTGAGATCTAGGCTCCTTAGCTTGTGCGATAGCACCATTGTTATCATGATAGAGACCAATGGGATCCACAATGCTAGGGACTATGCCAAGTTCACTAATGAACTTTTTGATCCAAACAACTCCCTTTTCTGCATTGGAGGCAGCAATATGCTCGGCCTCGGTTGTAGATTCAGCAACTGTATCTTGCTTTGAACTTTTCAAGCTCACAGCGCCACCATTTCAGCAAAACACATAACCATTGGAATCATTCATATTAAAGCGTCTTAGCACCTTGTCTATGTACTCTGACTTAGGCCAATCATTTTATGATCTATCTCTATAGATTCTGATTCCTAATATATAGGCTGCTTCACCTAGGTCCTTCATAGATAAGCATTTCCCTACCCAAGACTTTGCTTGTTGCAGGGTAGGATATCGTTTCCAATAAGTAATATGTCATCTACATATAATACCAGGAATACGATCATGCTCCCACTAACCTTCTTGTAGACACAAGGCTCATCTTCGTTCTTGATGAACCCATATTGTTTTACTGTTTCATCAAAACGAAGATTCCATGAGTAGGTCACAAGCTCATCTTGATCCATGAGTAACACATCACCTTGATCAGATATCCATATATCTCAGGTAGGTGACGTATCCTGCCTGACCTACGCTGGTCTTGTTCTACTTGAGCAGGTTGCTCTTACACAACCACTTGTGTTTCCTGCTCTAATTCCTCCATAGGTGTATCGATAATTTGTGATTCTTGAATTTCTTCAAGCTCTACTTTCCTCCCACTGGTTCCTTTGGAAATAAAATTATTTTCTAGGAAAACTCCAGTTCGAGCGACAAACACTTTGCCCTCAGAAGGATTGTAGAAGTAATACCCTCTTGTTTCTTTAGGATACCCCACAAATAAGCATTTGTCAGATTTGGGCTCAAGCTTAGTTGAAATTTGTCGTTTCACATAAACTTCGCAACCCCAAATCTTCATGTAAGACATATGTGGTTTCTTACCACTCCATATCTCATATGGTGTCTTCTCAACCTTTTGGATGGAACACGGTTAAGTGTGTAAGCTGCTGTCAATAGTGCATGTCCCCAAATGGAGTTTGGAAGATCGGCGTGACTCATCATGGATCGGACCATGTCTAACAGGGTTCGATTTCTTCTCTCAGACACACCATTCCATTGGGGTGTTCCAGGAGGAGTGAGTTGGGATAGGATCCCACACTCTTTCAGATGGTCATCAAACTCTAGGCTTAAATACTCACCACCTCGATCTGATCGAAGAGTTTTAATATTCTTACCTAGTTGGTTTTAACCCGTTAGGTTTCACCCTTTTAGTATTAATGTTATTAGTAGGCATTTCGAGATCAAGGACATATAGTCCATTGCTCATTTATGCAGTAGCATAGAATATATCATTCAAACAAATTGAGCAACAATTGTTCTTTATTATAAATGAAAAACCAAACTTGTCCAAACAAGAAATGGAAATAATATTCCTGCTAATAATAACAGTTCTCTAACTGAATTATAAAACCACTAGGTAAAGTCAATACATAAGATCCTACGGCTAAAGTAGCAACCTTTGCTTCATTGCCAACTCGTAGGTCAACTTCACCTTTTGCCAAATCTCTACTCCCTTTCAGCCCCTGCACATTTGTACAAATGTGAGAACCACATCCAGTATCTAATACCCATGATGCAGAAGTAGATAAGTTAATAACAAAAATACCTGAAGTTGAAGTCTCTACTCCATTCTTCTTATCTTCCAGGTACTTTGGGCAGTTCCTCTTCCAGTGTCCGGTCTTACCGCAATGGAAGCAAGTGCCTTCTTTTGCTATGCCTCCACTAGGCTTTAAAGCAGCAACGGTGGGTTTGGGTTTGGCAACTTCCTTGCCTTTCCCTTTATCACCCTGCTTGGTGGGCCTTTTGTTCTGTCTCTTTCCATTTCCGATCATCAGAATGGACTTCCCTTTTAACTTCATATTCTGCTCGGCAGTTCTTAACATGGCGAGCAGCTCAGGAAGAGATTTGTCCATATCAATCATATTGAAATTTAGGACAAATTGACTGAAACTATCTGGCAACGATTGCAAGATCAAATCAGTCGCAAGTTCCTTTTCGAGGGGAAAACCCAATCTCTCAAGGTTTTCCACATACCCAATCATCTTGAGTACATGGGGACCTACGGGGGCTCCCTCAGCTAACTTGCTTTGGAAAAGGGCTTTTGAAACTTCAAACCTCTCATGCCTTGCTTGCTCTTGATAGAGCAGCTTCAGGTGTTCGATCATATCGAACGCTGACATGTTCTCATGTTGCTTTTGCAATTCTGAGTTCATGGTAGCCAGCATGAGACAAGCAGTTTCATTGGCATCATCGACATGCTTCTTATAAGCATCTCTTTCTGCCTTAGGTGGAGAACTAGGAGGTTCCTCTTCAGGAACAGGTGTCTCCAAGACATACAGCTTTTTATCATGTTTGAGGACAATCCTCAGGTTTCGTTGCCAATCCAGAAAATTTGTCCCAGACAATTTTTCTTTGTCAAGGATTGATCGCAAGATGTTGTTAGAGGTGTTTGCTGTCATGGTTATCTACATAAGGATTAAGAAAATATAAGTATCATTGACATATTTAATTAGGCCTTTAATCAAATATGCTCCCACTATTTTACTCAAAACAAATGACCCTCATCATTTGATTCGGAAAATCCCGTTGGAAGATTTTCTAGTGGGTCGAGATCCATATTTCACTTCGTTCTAAGTCCGCGTAGGCGGATTACACAAAACTAGGTTATTTAGGTAGGAACTCCTTCCAATTGTATCTCATACAACTCTCGAATATTTCAGTTGGGTGAATAACTCCTTATTCCAATCCATCATATGGATTATTCCCAACTCTTGCTTCTAAACATATATATAATCTTATTATAATTTGTTTAGTTAAGTTTGACCCATTGTTTTAACAGTTGGATATTACAATTATCCCATCGCACCTTACTAATATATAGATCATGCACCTCGCGTAGGCGAAACCTACATTATCCATTACTAGTCTTGATGAGTGTTAAAACTTGGAAAGCATAAACTTAATATTTAGTTTGAGGGAATTGCAATTGTTATGATCTCACCGGCTTGTTTATCATATAAATCGTCTCTCACATGCATCAACATACATTCACATGCATCAACATACATACAAACAAAATGAAACAGTTATGGCCCCTAACGCAATTGTTCTCCCAAGCCAATGAGAGAACCTAAGCTAACCTACAACGATCTAAGCTTCTCCAAGCAAGATCTTCAAGGTTGTCCTCCTTTAATATTGAATTCTTCTCTAAGCTTCTCCAAGCAAGATCTTCAAGATTGTCCTCTTTTGATATTGAAATCTTCTCTTTCTTCATAACATTGTCTTCATCTCTTTATTCATAACATTACATTCCAGAAGAAACTCGTTTTACATACGAGGGTTTGAGATGAGAAAAGAATTTACATTAAGAGATCAAAAGGAGAGGCACGACACGCAGGTCGTATTTAAAAACCCAAAACAAAATAAAGGACAACTAAGGCCATAACTGATCACCACAAGGCAATAATAATAAACACATTGTTATTATTAAATTTTAATTCCTTTAATTAATTAAAACCAAATTAAATTTCGGCGACCGATCACACTACGCAGAGTTAGCCGGGGGTTCCGCTGCCTGGACATTGTTTTTGCATCCACACAACTCTTGCGCAGGCACAAAACAGAGACCCCAAAATTTTTGACTCTGTGAGTGTGACGACCGTCACAGGTGTGTGACGACCGTCACAGGCCATGTGAGTGTGACGAGCGTCACAGGACACGTTACGACCGTCACAAGTCAAAAACAAAAAAACGCGTCCTTGTTACGACCGTCATGGGCGTGTTACGACCGTCACACATCCAGTTTGTTACGCTTGTTACGCTCGTCACACGAGCTTCACGCGGCCAAAATAACAGACTTTGAAACAGTCAACACGCTCGTCACACGAGCTTCACGCAGCCAAAATAACAAACTTTGAAACAGTCAACAGACGTGTTCCAAAAGCCCTAAATTCACAACTCTTTGACGGCACAACCCTTGCGCCGTCACCAACCCTAATGCGCCAATTTCAGACCGTCAAACACACCTCGATTGTTGATTCAGTATGATTGATCGACAGGTCATTGCTTCACCATACTAATGTCGGATTCCGAAGCAAATGACCATTGATCGCTCAAAGGAAAACAATCATTTAGTGTTCGAATGAATGAAACAGAAACAGTATATCACATATACCGTACTTTGCATTAGGATTACTTATATCATATATAAGTTGATCGGTCTCAATTGCGTAACCTATGGACGATCGATGTATCGCTGCTTCACCATACTAATGTCGGATTCCGAAGCATAGTCAACATCAATCATCCAACTCTTACACTCATGATGCCAAATTTAATTACCCTTTTAATTAATCGATTCATTCTGTCTTTTAATCATATTAATACAGAAATTAAACAGCTATCTGATTCATGGTTTCGTAAGTGGCTCTGATACCACTGAAGGAGAATTTGCGACCCAAAGCGCAGCGGAAATTAAAATTTCTCCTTTAGAGATCCTTATGAATGGTCATGATCAGTGATAGAGTATTTACCTCTTGTGACGGTTGAAACCTTTGGTGCAGATCTCTTGTGACTATCAAACCCTTTGATGCAGATCTCTTGTGACGATCAAACCCTTTGATGCAGATCCACTAAACGATCACGAACGTTGAACGATGACAACGTCTCTACTCAGTCCACACGAACGGGTTCCTTCAATCTCAGTGCTAGCTGGTACGAATGAAGGCTTTGAGTGAGAGAGAGAGAGAGTGAGAGAGAAAACGAAAATAATGCAACCGCAAATTTTTGCTTCTGCACAAGGGTTCTATTTATAGAACCACTTGTGTGGGCTTCAAGCTAAAAGCCCACTTAAGTGTATTTTGGCCCATATCTTATAATATGCCCAAAATCACTTAAGCTCATGGTACCTTACCATATTTCGTATTCTACTCAAGTACATCGTACCTTACGATGCTCTATAACTCACTTAAGGGCACCGTACCTTACGGTATTCCTTAGTTACTCTATCTCTCATCAATCCGTCCTTTGTGTGTGACCCTGTAGGTTTTCGTGACGTTGGCAATTATATTAAATCACACATTTAATATAATAAACAGTGAGCGGTATCTAGCAACACATCACTGATACCCAAGACACGAAAATGTCATGTGATCTGACAAAACCATCTGTGATAATAATTATGTGTATAATTACCCTTTTGCCCTTATGTCTATATTGAACACAAGGCATAGACCGTGTCATCCTTGTCCAGTTCAATATTGGGCCCATAGACATTTATCCTGTTATGCAGGATGGGCAAATTCCATCTAGGTCACTCATGTCCCTCAGCATGCTTTGTGGAGTACCCATCAACTGTCTTTATGGTTATCCAGTTACGGACAACGTTGGATCAGCAATAAAGCACTCGACTCTACATCTAGGATCCATAGTGGTTTCAGGTCGAAGAGTGGAATACACTATTATCACCATGAGAATAACTTATGACACCTTGCATAACTTTCTATATATTATTCTCATAGCGGGTCAATCCGGTATAAATATTACTCCTAATATTCATACCTATGTTTAAGACTTGATAACTCTTTATCCATGATCCATGAGATGTGATCACCAGTCTACAAACATAATAGTCTTAATGCTTTAATGTTATCCCACTTCACACTAAAGCTCGACTACGGATACTTTAGGAATAGTGTCCTTATGTTTAATGTGTTCTCATGATTAAGTCACACTTAATACATTAAACGGACTATCTATTCCAGGGACTTTATTAATCAACCATAATAAAGAGAATGCCTTTTATTATTCGATACAAGTACCAAAATGTATTGGCCTCTAGGGCTTACACCAACAAAGGTCACCTTCTCGGAACACACGAGGCTTGACCTTCTTATCAAAAGCTTTCTTCATTCTTTGCTGATATAACTGACCGTGGCACATGGCAGTCAATCTCTTTTCTTCTATCAAGTTCAACTGGTCATAACGACTCTGAACCCATTCAGCATCAGTCAACTTAGCTTCAACCTCCGATCTTGACTTAGCGACCATATCGTCAACGTACACCTCAATCTCCTTATGCATCATGTCATGGAACACGCTAGTCATAGCTCGTTGATACGTGGCTCCGGCGTTCTTCAAACCGAAGGGCATCACTCGATAACAGAATATTCCCCAAGGTGTGATGAATGTTGTCTTCTCCATATCCTCGGGTGCCATCTTAATCTGATTATATCCGAAAAATCCATCCATAAACGAGAAGACATTGAATTTAGCTGTATTGTCTACCAACATATCAATGTGTGGTAGAGGGAAATCATCTTTCGGACTAGCTTTATTCAAGTCTCTATAGTCCACACACATCCGTACTTTTCCATCTTTCTTAGGCACGGGCACAATATTGGCCACCCATTGAGGATATGTAGAAGTCACCAGGAACCCCGCATCAATTTGCTTCTGAACTTCTTCTTTGATCTTCACTGCCATATCAGGATGAGTTCTTCTGAGCTTCTGCTTTACAGGCATGCACTCAGGCTTTAGAGGTAGGAAATGTTGCACAATATCAGTATCTAGACCAGGCATGTCTTCATATGACCAGGCAAAGACGTCAACATATTCTCGTAGCAACTTTAATCAACCCCTTCTTAACATATTCTTCCAGAAGTGCCCCAATCTTTACCTCTCGCACACAATCTTTAGACCCCAAGTTGACTGTTTCCAGATTCTCAAGATGCGGCTGAATGATCTTCTATTCATGCTCAAGTAGCCGGGTGATCTCATCAAGAATCTCTTCAACATCATCTTCCTCTGCCTCAAATACAGGGAATTCAAAATTGGAAGATGGTGTTGGGTCATTATGTTCAATGGGTCTAGAAATCAACCTGCATAATGATTTTTGGATATGAAAAGCTTTAGAATTCAAACAAGGCAAATCATTATGCAGATGAAAAGATTGATTTTATTCTTATTTAGGGTTTTATGTGATCACCAATTTCATGCAAAAAGCGAAAAGGGAAAATAAATGGAAAAACAAACATTTAACATGAATTTATTGAATGAAAATATCATTGTGTTTATGCGCCAACAATGTCATCACTCCTCCTTTTGGCATGGGAGAAGGGTTTTTAAACAAAGTGATCATTACGTTGACTTATGGACAACTGTTGGAATATCCACAGCGACCCAATTATTGCAGACCCCACCAGGGATGATGAAGTTTCCAGAATCCTTTGTATCTTCTTCTAAGACGGCAGCAGCCTCCTCATCTAGACCAATGTGGATAAAACCTCCACTCTTGAATAAACCTTGCTTGTTGAAAGTACCAGAAGAAAAACCTATGCCAGCCCGGGATTCATTGTCTTCTAACTCAATCATTTTTCCTAAACCAGTGGTTGCACCACGCTCAATGGCCAACTTTGCATCTTTGTAGGAAGCAAATGAAGGAGTTCTCTTCTCAATAGGCTCAGCTATAGATAAAGCTTGGAAAGGAGTTCCAATTTCATCCTCAACATCTATATAAGAGAAGGAAGACAAATGGCTAACCAGGAGAGCCCTTTCTCCCCCTACCACCACCAGCTTCTTGTTCTTCACAAATTTCAGTTTCTGGTGTAGGGTGGACGTCACGACGCATGCCTCGTGAATCCATGGTCTGCCTAAGAGACAACTATACGATGGGTGAATGTCCATAACCTGGAAGGTAATCTAAAAATCACTTGGTCCGATCTTGATTGGGAGATCAACTCCCCCAATCATAGTTTTGCGAGACCCATCGAAAGCCTTCACAACTACTCCACTCTGCCTCATGGGGGATCCTTGATATGATAGCTTTGAGAGAGTGGACTTTGGCAATACGTTCAATGATGACCCAGTGTCCACCAGTACATTGGACATGGCGTCGTCTCTACAATTCATAGATATGTGTAAAGCCAAGTTATGGTCTCTTCCCTCCTCTGGGAGATCAGAGTCACAAAAGCTCAGGTTGTTACAAGCAGTAATGTTTGCAACAATGCTATCGAATTACTCCAAAGTAACATCGTGATCCACATATGCCACATCCAACACCTTCTGCAGAGCCTCTCGGTGTGGTTCTGAATTTAAGAGTAAGGATAACATAGATATTTTGGATGGCGTTTGTAGAAGTTGGTCTACAACATTGTACTCGCTCCTTTTGATGAGTCTCAGCATCTCATCACAGTCTTCTTTCACATTGCCACTCGGGCCAACAGAAGTAGGAGTTTTCAGTACGGAGGAGGGCTTAACAGCAAGTTCCGGATTCGGAGAATTCACAGCGTTCCCGATCGGGCGTTCAACAAAATCAGCATTAATTTGAGGCTTCGGCGGTGCTGAAAATACACGGCCACTACGGAACAAACCGCTAACATCGGCAATATTCACAACAGAAGAAGAGGGCAAGGACACCTCTTTCCCATTCTCTGCTGCTACGGCGTTGTAGCGATAGGGAACTGCTTTTTCAGAAGAGTAAGGCATAGGACCAGCAGGCTTAATGATCAGAGCGGGAGAAGCCTTCTACTTGCTACCATTGTACTTGATGATAACAGGCTTGGGTATCCGGAACACTGGGGAGATCACATTGACCTCAGACTCATTTTCATCAACACTCTTGTTTTGAAGGATCTCAATGACTCCTTCGTCCAGCATTTCCTGAACATCCTTGCGCACCTAGCAACAACCCAATCGGTTAACAGAGCAGACTCAGCATCTATCATGGTCATGCTCGTAATGACTGTAGTCACATAGTGTAACACCCCAAAATTTGCCCTCCTCATTCATGCATTCATTTAGCATTTCATATTGCATTTCATCATGTCAATCAGAATTAGATCCCAAAAAAAAAATTACAAAAAAAATAAATAAATAAAAATAATAATAAAAAAAATAAATAAAATATAATAAAAAATTTTGGACTTGGGTCTCTCTCATTTGAGCCCACAAAACCATGAAATTCAGTCTATAAATACCAAGGCTTCACTTGAGAAAAAGGGAGAGAAGCAAAATACTCTGAGGTTTCCTTGGAACAAAACCCTGGACAAAACCTGAAGAGAAACCTGACAGAGAACTCAGAGCAGCCTCCAAACCCTGAAGGGCCTCACGGGTGCAACTCAATTTCAATCAAGCTCTCCAATCAGGTTTGCCCTATTCCCATTATTTTACGCCTTCAATTTGAATGTTCTAAATGTGTGATGTATTATGAATGGGTGAAACCTATGCCTTGAATGTTTAATCACATGATTTCTGAAGTGTATGCCACAGGGTTTGAGGTTTCTGAAACCATACTGTTATCCATGAAAAAAATGCTTATGGTGTTTCACTAACCCTTTTGTTGAGTTTTTGTGAGGGCTCACATGACTTTTGCAGGGATAACTTGCGTGGTTTCCCACTTTATTTGTTGGATAACCCCTGGAGGTTCATTCCGATTACCTGTACTGACCCACTTTCTTTGATGATGTTAGCTTGGAAGGATCTCAGGGTTTCCCATTCCTCTAATTGCTGTTACTTCGGATCTTTATCCGCGTGGTACTTTTACATTTTTCCCGCATTTTACTGCTTTCCTAGCTGGAAGACCTCGATAGGAGGCAATGTTTTTGTGTTTACTTTATGCAGGTTCCTTTGTCCAGGGTTAAGAGCTATGAGGTCTTATCCTCATTACCCTTTTGCATGCGCGTTCCTACAATGCAAACAAACCCTTCATTGATTTTTCTTCTCCATAACACATGTTTACTCCTTCTACTACAGGCGAGTAAGTCTCCAAAGGTCGAGCATCCGGTAGATTGCGTAGTGACGTCGTTCGTCCAAAACCCAATCCACAACCCCGTAGTTAGCCGAACTACGGCTTGCTCTGATTCTCATTCCAGATGAGATACGTAGGCATAAGACGCGATGTCTTAGCGAGCACACATCCCCCCAATCCGGGTCAGCCGAGCTACGAAGACTCTGATTCTCATATTCAGATGAGATACTTATGCATTGGATGCGACATCCGCGCGAGTCATTTTCATTTAACCCTTTTTTTTTGGTAAACAGCACAAGATAAACTCACACCCTTTAGACAAAAACTACAAAAGTGGATCCCGTAGAGTACTACGGATGCGTAGGGGTGCTAATACCTTCCCTTCGCATAACCGACTCCCGAACCCAAGATTTGGTTGCGAGACCCCGTCTTGTCCTTTCCTTTTTCAGGTTTACTTCGAGCGTTTCCTTTCCCTCCTTTGGGATGAATAACGCACGATGGCGACTCTTCTGTCATTTTCTTTCGCCGGTTGTTTTTTTTGCACACTGTATTTTTCAGGTTGCGACAGCTGGCGACTCTGCTGGGGACTAAGAAGTTGACCTCTTGCTGGTCCATCTTCCCTAAGCGAGTCCCTCCTAGCTTTTATGAATTTCTTGTTTATTGGGTGTTCATGCTTTTGTACATTTATTTGCTTACCTGCTTGTATGCATCTGTTGTATCTGCTGGATCTGTTTGTTTGTTTGTTGGGATGGGATGTTCTATGAGAGATAAGCCCATTACCCAGGCTTGAGTGTACACACAGGTTTTAGAGTGGATGATCATGAGGCTTGCGTGGCATGTTGCTACGTTAAGTCGTTCGTGAAGAACTACACCCAGACGAGCTTTCTTTTGGATATATTATGTCCTACGGATGTTCCGTAATGATATGGTGTTCCTTTAGAAATCGTCGACTCTGGTGACCATTTCCCGAGAACTCAGTCGAGGTCTCTCCTCCGAGACGTGATTATGTTAGCTCTGGTGGGCGCATTCTCGCTGATCAATCCGAGGACCCCGAGACTGGGAACTTGCTATTAGGATGTCCTGTTGAGGGGAGTCAGTGGAGGTCTTTTATCCCGTAATAATGCCAAACCTTCAGTGGTAAACGTATTATTCGCGACTGAAGGGCTGAAGCTGATGAACTTCTGTTCTTAGAACCTACCAGTGAGGGGTGGGCTAAATTCAGGAAACCTTAACCTCCAACCAACCCGGTTTTCTGGAGCAGAGTTTTGGTCTTGTATTATATTCCTCAGTGAATTTCTCTCCAGGAAGTGCAACCTGACAGATGTTCAAGCGGATCCATCAATTCTGATTGACATGCCTTTGCATTGCATAACATCATCTGCATATTTGCATCCAACATCTCATGCTTATTCATTTGCAGGGTATTCCCTTTCAAAACGGGGGTGCCTTAAAACTGAACAAGCAGTGCATCGCATACCATGCATATTAACCCTTGTCTGTTTTGCAGGTGTCACCGCAGTGTCTAATGTTTGTTCCCTGTATCAGGCAGTTATTGGTCCCAAGCGAGTTCACAGATACCCGACAAAGGAAAACCGTCCACGACTAGCGATGGACCAAGTACAGAAAGAGCTGGCTGATATGCGTGAAAGGATGGATCAGTTCATGACATTGATGACTGGTATGGCAGCAGGTCAAGAAAAGGTGAGGGAATTGGTTGGGCAACCGAGGCCTGAGGTGGAGATACTAAATGCTGAGGGAAACCCTGGTAACCCTGGGAACGCTGATAACCCTGTGAACACTGGTAACGCGGGTAACGCAAATGCTGATGGAAACCCGGGTAATGTTGGCAACACAGGGAATGTTGGAAATGGTATTGGCGGAAGGTACAATGTGAATCAAGGAATTCGGATTAACGGGCACCCCGTTACTGAAGATTATCAGTATGATCAATTTTCTTTGCACGACGAGGCCCTCGAGACCACTCGCCGTATGGATGAGCTTGCTGAGAAGCTCAAATCTTTGGAGTCTCAGAATTCCTTAGGCTTTGATGTCACAAATCTTGGCCTGGTTCAGGGAGTAAGGATTCCTCACAAGTTCAAACCCCCTACTTTTGAGAAATACAACGGGGCTTCTTGCCCACGCACTCATCTCCAATCTTATTTGGGAAGGTTGGGAGCTCACACGGAAGATGAAAAGTTGTGGATGTACTATTTTGAAGACAGTCTAACTGGAGCTTCTCGTGAATGGTATTCTCATTTGTCTCGTACTACCATCAAGAGCTGGAAAGACTTGGCAGAGGCTTTTGTCAAGCAATATCAATACAACTTGGACATGGCTCCAAATCGGACCTTGTTGCAAGGTATGTCCCAGACTGCCAAGCAGACCTTTAGAGAATATGCTCAGCGTTGGAGACAGATTGTTGCGTCCGTCCAACCCCCTATGTCTGAAAGTGAGATAGCGGACATGTTCATGAACACTCTTCAAGGCAATTATATTGAGAGATTGGCTGCTTGCCCGTCAATCAGCTTTGCAGAGATAGTAATTGCTGGAGAAAGAATCGAGAGTCTGTTGAAGATGGGCCGAATTCAAGACAATAGTGCTTCCAACTCATCAGGTCCCAAGAGACCATTTGCTGGTAACGGTCAACGAAGAAAAGAAGGCGAGGCAAGCGTTGTGTATGCCAGCAGAGGCAGGGGTAGAGGACGCCCTAATTATTATCAAGATCAAGTGGCCGCAGTCACTATTCCAACACCTGTTCCTCAACCGCAATATCATCCGCAACAACAACCCAGGTACAACAATCAACAACAAGGAGGTAATCCGGGTCAGCAGAGACACTATCAACAACGTCCAAGGTAGACGGACCGGGTCATCGAGCCAATCCCAATGCCTTATTCAGTATTACTTCCCAAGCTGATTGACATGAATCTGGTTACATTGAGAACTCTGGCCCCACCAATCGATCCCAATAATTTGCCTAGAGGTTATGATGTCAACGCCAGATGCGCTTTTCACTCCAACGCACCTGGCCATACTACAGATAATTGCAAGGCTCTCCAGTTAAAGGTACAAGATTTGAGAGATGCCCAGGCTATCAATTTTGCTCCGGTGCCTAATGTTATCCAGAACCCGATGCCGGCTCACGGCGGGCAGAGGATTAATGCTGTTGATAGTGGGGAAACTTTGAATTTGGTTTCTGATGTGACTAAGGTGAAGACTTCGCTATCGGTGGTTAAAGACCGACTTCTGAGAGGACAGATTTTCCCGGGCTGTGGGGAAGAATGCAGAAATTGTCAAGCTGCCGAAAACGGATGTGAGAGTTTGAGAAGGGGTATTCAGCAGCTGATAGATGAAGGTTGTCTTCAGTTCGATCAGGCCCGTCCGATGAAGAATGATGTATCGACGGTAACGTTTTATTTCACTCCTGAAGAAATATATGTTCCCGAGAGACTCGCTCCGACAACAATATATTTCCCAGAAAGTACAGAACCAGCAGTGGTGAACATCGAAAGTTCAGCACCAGTCGCAATTTACTCTGACAGCCCTCAACCGACTTTGGTTGGTCCAATCACCACCACGGTACCAGGACCTGTTCCTTATGAGAAAGACAGTGCTATCCCGTGGTACTATGGGGCTGATATCTACTGCCAGGGGCAGAAAGTTAATGAAGAAGACATTGACATTGGTAGCTCCGCTGTAGACAATGTTGGAGGGGTTGGTGGCTTCACTTGCAGTGGACGCCTATTTGCACCATCAACATTACGCGCGAATACTGAAGCCGAGGCAGCTGCCAAGACTAAAGAGAAACAGGTATCCACCGAAGAGGTTACTACTGAGGAAGATCCTCCTAAGACCGCATTCAGAAGGAAGTGGATGAGTTTATGAGGATTATCAAGAAAAGTGACTACAAGGTAGTCGACCAGCTAAATCAGACACCCTCAAAGATCTCCATTCTCTCACTATTGTTATGCTCTGAGGCGCACAGAGCAGCCTTGTTGAAAGTACTGAATATGGCCTATGTTCCACCGGAGATAACTGTTAACCAGCTGGAGTCGGTAGTTTCCAATGTAAACGCTAGCCGGGGGCTAGGTTTCACCGATAATGACCTGACACCTGAGGGCAGGAATCACAACAAAGCCTTGCATATCACAATGGAGTGCAAAGGGGTGATGCTTTCCCATGTTTTGGTTGATACAGGCTCTTCTCTGAATGTTCTTCCAAACAAAGCCTTAACGAAGTTGGATTGCGATGACACCATCCTGACGCCAAGTAACTTAGTTGTGAGGGCTTTTGATGGCTCTAAGAGAGCTGTTTTTGGCGAAGTTGAGTTGCCAGTTAAGATTGGACCGCAGGTGTTCAAGAGCACCTTTTATGTGATGGATATCCAGCCTGCCTACAGCTGTCTGCTAGGTCGGCCTTGGATTCATGCTGCCGGTGCTGTTACTTCTACCCTCCACCAGAAACTCAAATATGAACTAGAAGGTCAGATCGTCACTGTATGTGGTGAAGAGGATATTTTTGTTAGCCACCTGTCTACATTTAAGTATGTAGAGATGGATGGCGAGATGCATGAGATGCTGTGTCAGGGCTTCGAAACTACAAACATCAATGAGGTCGCGCCCGAAGCTGTCTTTTCACCTGAGTTTGAGAAGGTAGGGACTTCTATCTCTTCATACAAGCAAGCTGTCGAAGTGGTTAAAGCTGGTAATGCCCAAGGCTGGGGCAAATTTGTGGAGCCAGTCATCAAAGAAGACAAGGTTGGATTGGGGTATGCTCCGGGATCTCAGAAGAATGAAATCGGTACTCTCTCCAGCAGGGGTTTGGTTTCCCCCCACATCGTCAATGCTGCAGATGAAGACAAGGCTGACAGCGACTGTGACTTAGATAGCTGGATTCGCCCGTGTGTCCCGGGAGAAAAGCTCGACAATTGGTCGTCTGAAAAAACCGTCTGGGTTACTCTGCTGAAAGAGTGATTTTTATTGTTTTCCTTTATTACATGCATAATAAAGTCTTACACTTTGCCCAAGGTGTAACGGCTCATTTGTAGGGCCATCCATTTAGTTACGTTTCGCAATTATTTTTATCATCAATAAAGGACGGCTTTTGCAAACAATTTTGTGTTCTCTTTCTTTCAGTTTTTTTTACTTTTTATAAAAAAAAATGGCAATGTTTCTTTTTTCGTTTTTCCTTTCTTTCAAAAACAAAATCTCTCATTCTAAGGTAAAGCATGATCCTCCATCATGCAGAGCCGACCACTCGGATCTCACTGCTAACGACACTGCTATGGCCAAGTATGACTTCGACAATCCTATCTATCAAGCCGAAGAAGGGGCTGAGGAAGATTGTGAATTATCTGAAGGGTTAGCTAGATTGTTGAAACAGGAGGACCGAGTTATTACACCTTATCAGGAGGTGGTTGAGACCATCAACGTTGGTACCGAAGACGACAAGAAAGAGATCAAGATCGGGGCCAGTCTACAGGCCGAGAGGAAAGACTGTTGATCATGTACTTGACTGTGTTAGAAAGGTCAATGGGTTGTGTGCTCGGTCAGCATGACGAGTCAGGTCGAAAAGAGCATGCAATATACTACCTTAGCAAAGGTTTACCGACTGTGAACAAAGATACTCATTGCTCGAGAAAACTTGTCGCGCTTTGGCATGGGCTGCTCGCCGACTAAGATAGTATATGTTGACTCACACGACTCTATTGATATCAAAAATGGATCCAGTCAAGTATATTTTTGAAAAGCCATCACTTACCGGAAAGGTTACTAGGTGACAAATGATACTGACAGAGTATGACATCCAAGACACTTCACAAAAAGCCATCAAGGGAAGTGTCTTGTCAGACTATCTTGCAGAGCAACCGATTGATGATTACCAACCTATGAGGTTTGACTTTCCTGATGAGGACATCATGTTTCTCAAATCGAAAGATTGAGAGGAACCACTCCCGGAGGAGGGGCCTGACCCTGAATCCAAATGGGTTATGATGTTTGATGGGGCGGTCCACGTCAATGGTCGCGGAGTTGGTATAGTGTTCATCACACCGGAAGGGGGTTCATATGCCATTTGGTGCCAGAATAACTTTTCCCTGCACCAACAATGAAGCCGAATACGAAGCTTGTATCCTAAGACTTGAGGAAGCCGTCAATATACAGATTAAAACCCTGGATGTATACGGGGATTCAGCTTTGGTCATCAATCAAACCAACAGGAAATGGTATACACCTCAGCCTCATCTGGTTCCTTACAGAGACTACACGAGAAGATTGTTAATTTTCTTTTGAAGAAAACCAATTTGTTGATGCTTTGTTTACCTTGTCTTCGATGATTAAGTTGCTATGCTGGAACTACGTACCCAGAATTGACGTATCTCGGTCAGAGACGAATGAAGAAAGCATTTGGTCAGAAAGTGCGCCCTCGGGGGTATCAAGTCGGTGAATTGGTACTCAAAATATTTCTTCCTCCCAACACAGATCACAGGGGCAAATGGACACCGAACTATGAGGGTCTGTACGTGGTTAAAAGGATTTTCTATGGCGGAGCTTTGATGCTAACAACCATGGATGGCGAAGGATTCCCGTCCCCTATTAACTCATACGCAGTTAAAAAAAAATACTTCACATAAAATAGACCCGCTGGACGATAAAAAGAATAGTCCAGGCAAAAAAAAGGGCATCCCGACGAACCAAAAAAAAAGAGAATAAAGAGGTTCGGGCAAAAATTAGGGATATAAAAAAAGAGTACACCCGGTGAGTCGAAAACCCAAAAGGGCGGCTCAGGCAAAAATGGGTATCCCGATGGATTGAAAACCCGAAAAGGGGGCGATCCAGGCAAAAGTTAGGGAATAAGCGAATGACTGTGATCTGAGTTCATCAGTGTTATATCACCGTTTCATTCAATCCGGCAATCTTCGAAGGTTAAAGATCGACTAATCATCCACTTCAGAAAGCAAGATGAGCAGAGCGTCTTGAGGACATACGAGTCATAGCAGAGTCGAAACTCAGTGGGACCCCGTATCCCCGTTGTCATAAGGATAGTTCTCTTTTTATAGCGATCACCTCTTTTCAGGGATCAGCTTCCTGATACCCTCGCCTATTCCTGGCACAAATTTTCTCCCCATTAAGAGTCGAATAATTCAGTTAAAGAGCCTCTTTATTATTCATTTATCAGTTTGTTTGCAAAAATGCCCGAATTTTTGATAAAACATATTGCATATGAACATAATGGTTGCTTTTGCAGATGATTTGCACAGGAAAACATTTAAAATTGCTTTGAATGTGCTTAATCCCGAATGGTGAATTCAAACCGAGTAATTCCCCCGAGGCATACGTGTATTTTTGGTTGCAGGTCACAGGAACCGGATGCCAAGTCATGAATCCTCATCCCCAAGCGGTTGACAAAGTCTCTCCTCAACAGAGCATGTTCCCCAACAGAGTTGACAGTATCCAGACTGTCTATCCCCAGTAGAGTTGACAGTATCCAGACTATATATCCCTAGTGGAGTTGACAGTGTCAGACTGTATCTTCCTAGCAACAGCGGAGTGGTTGCATAACCAACAGATGAGAGGGTGGCGTTCCCAGTGTTCATCTCATTCCCCAGCAGATTATTTTTAACAGATTTGTTAATCCCCAGCTTGAGGGCGATTAGCAAGTTCATATCCCCAGCAAAGGCCGTTTCCTACGACATTTCCCCAAGAAGTGTTTTCCCCACAGACTCTCCTCACAGAGCCTCGCCGAACAAAGTTTCCATAGTTGATACTCCCCCCGCAAGGTCAACTTTTCAAGCAGCCAATGTATTTTTGGTGGCTCATTGGTCCCGGCAGACGGATCATTCCCCACAGAGCATTCAAGGATTGATACAGCAATTTGTTCCCTACCGGAGTTTGCTTCCCCAAGCAGATTTCTTTTTACACCATGCATAACATTTGCATTTGCATGCATATCATATCAAGCATACACATAAGCTGATAAACAGGTTCTTCCAAGCAGACTGAAGAATTACTTTACAACCAAGGTCATGAGATCCAGCCAGAGGATCAAGCGTGAGTGATCCAGCCTGAGGGTCGTTTTGAAGATTCAGCCTGAGAATCGTTTTCCAGTGATCCAGCCTAAGGGTCATTTTGAAGATTCAGCCTGAGAATCGTTTTCCAGTGATCCAACCTGAGGTTCATTTTGAAGATTCAGCCTGAGAATCGTGTTCCTGTGATCCAGCCTGAGGGTCCATTTCGAAGATTCAGCCTGAGAATCGTGTTCCAGCGATCCAGCCTGAGGGTCATTTCAAAGATTCAGCCTGAGAATCGTGTTCCAGTGATCCAGCCTGAGGGTCATTTCGAAGATTCAACCTGAGAATCGTGTTCCAGTAAGCCAGCCTAAGGCTCAATTTGAAGATTCCCCAGTGAAGTCGCCTACAAGCTTTATTTCCCCAGCAAGCCCAAGTCTAATTGAGGAGTCGTTACAACATGTTCTAGCCCGAAGAATATGTACGAAGCCCAAAAGTGGAATATTCTCGAAGCTGCATATCTAATATGAAGGTTGGGTGTAGATTTCAAAAGAGGGTCAACCAGCGCATGCCTCAGATGCGGGATCCTAATGACGGGAATTTATCATCAAAACAATCAAGATCTAGCCAGAAGATCGAAGTAGATTCAGCCAGAGAATCGAAACAAAGAAGATCTAGCCAGAAGATCGAAAATCGCAACAATTCAGATCTAGCCAGAAGATCGAAGTAGATTCAGCCAGAGAATCAAAGGAAATAGATTCAGCCAGAGAATCGAAACGGAGGAGATCTAGCCAGAAGATCGAAGAAGATCTAGCCAGAAGATCAAAATCGTATCCAGCCCGAGGATCAAAATTAATATCCAACCAGAGGACTAAATTGAGTATAGGTTCAGCCAGAGGATCGAAACTCCAGATTAAGCCAGAGAATCGGAAGAAAAATAAACAGCACGGTGTATTTCCGCGTTTTTGTGGTGTTCTCGGAGCGCAAATTTTCGGTTTGTCTTTGGTATTCAATCACAGCTCACCCCGTTTGTCTGATAAGCTGTTCGCTTTCATCCTACTCGGTTTAGCTGATGATTGAATAAGGGCAGCTGTAACACCCCAAAATTTGCCCTCCTCATTCATGCATTCATTTAGCATTTCATATTGCATTTCATCATGTCAATCAGAATTAGATCCGGAAAAAAAAAACGAAAAATAAAATGAAAAATAAAACGAAAAAAAAAATATTTTTTTATAAAAAAAATTAATAAATAAAAATAATAATAAAAAAAATAAATAAAATATAATAAAAAATTTTGGACTTGGGTCTCTCTCATTTGAGCCCACAAAACCATGAAATTCAGTCTATAAATACCAAGGCTTCACTTGAGAAAAAGGGAGAGAAGCAAAATACTCTGAGGTTTCCTTGGAACAAAACCCTGGACAAAACCTGAAGAGAAACCTGACAGAGAACTCAGAGCAGCCTCCAAACCCTGAAGGGCCTCACGGGTGCAACTCAATTTCAATCAAGCTCTCCAATCAGGTTTGCCCTATTCCCATTATTTTACGCCTTCAATTTGAATGTTCTAAATGTGTGATGTATTATGAATGGGTGAAACCTATGCCTTGAATGTTTAATCACATGATTTCTGAAGTGTATGCCACAGGATTTGAGGTTTCTGAAACCATACTGTTATCCATGAAAAAAATGCTTATGGTGTTTCACTAACCCTTTTGTTGAGTTTTTGTGAGGGCTCACATGACTTTTGCAGGGATAACTTGCGTGGTTTCCCACTTTATTTGTTGGATAACCCCTGGAGGTTCATTCCGATTACCTGTACTGACCCACTTTCTTTGATGATGTTAGCTTGGAAGGATCTCAGGGTTTCCCATTCCTCTAATTGCTGTTACTTCGGATCTTTATCCGCGTGGTACTTTTACATTTTTCCCGCATTTTACTGCTTTCCTAGCTGGAAGACCTCGATAGGAGGCAATGTTTTTGTGTTTACTTTATGCAGGTTCCTTTGTCCAGGGTTAAGAGCTATGAGGTCTTATCCTCATTACCCTTTTGCATGCGCGTTCCTACAATGCAAACAAACCCTTCATTGATTTTTCTTCTCCATAACACACGTTTACTCCTTCTACTACAGGCGAGTAAGTCTCCAAAGGTCGAGCATCTGGTCGATTGCGTAGTGACGTCGTTCGTCCAAAACCCAATCCACAACCCCGTAGTTAGCCGAACTACGGCTTGCTCTGATTCTCATTCCAGATGAGATACGTAGGCATAAGACGCGATGTCTTAGCGAGCACACATCCCCCCAATCCGGGTCAGCCGAGCTACGAAGACTCTGATTCTCATATTCAGATGAGATATGTAAGCAGTGGATGCGACATCCGCGCGAGTCATTTTCATTTAACCCTTTTTTTTTTGGTAAACAGCACAGGATAAACTCACACCCTTTAGACGAAAACTACAAAAGTGGATCCCGTAGAGTACTACGGATGCGTAGGGGTGCTAATACCTTCCCTTCGCATAACCGACTCCCGAACCCAAGATTTGGTTGCGAGACCCCGTCTTGTCCTTTCCTTTTTCAGGTTTACTTCGAGCGTTTCCTTTCCCTCCTTTGGGATGAATAACGCACGGTGGCGACTCTTCTGTCATTTTCTTTCGCCGGTTGTTCTTTTTGCACACTGTATTTTTTCAGGTTGCGACACATAGAAAACGATGCATCTGGACCAGAGATTGTCGAATATGACTGACATACTTGACTTTGTATTTGCTAGGGCACCCCTGGACCATGTTAACAGATTTCCCATGCTCGGGCAATGGGTTCTTCTTCACATTAGGACCTACGTCCTCAAACCATAGAATACCACACCTCACAAGGTCTTGAACCTTGGTCTTCAAAGGGTAACAATTCTCCACGTCGTGGCCGGTGTAGTGGTGTATTCGTCACTTTATGATTTATTGACTAAATCAAAAGCAAAGCATACAAAGAATCGAGTCGCCACCGCACTTTTATTTATCCAAAGGAATGGCTAAAAAGCGAACAAAAGCCTAAGAAGTTTTACACATAGAAAACTAATGAAAAGATCAGAGATTTGGGTAAGGGGTTAATTACGCAATGGGAAGGTGTTAGGCACCCAAAACGTCCTAGGTACTCCTAGGGAGCCCTTTTCACAATTGTTGTACGAAATGTTATTTGTTTATGAAATATTTATTGTGCAAACATGGATTGAAAGGATGAGAAAAGAATATACAAGTTATTATTTTTGTGTTTGAACAGATGAACCCGTTGCCTACGTACCTTTCCATGGAAGGTAAGGATCAAAACGCCGTAGTTCGGCTAAAAGATTTCCAAAAAATATGAGTGGATTCATTTTAAAACAAAAGCCCTAAGGTCTTTCGGTATCCACGGGAGAAAACTCAACCTTATACAAACAACAAGTCCACCATGTGAGAAAAGCTTCAACTTGCTAGTGAGGGGTTAACCCTATAATAAGCAAGGAAGTCTTACAATTCAATCACTAAGGACAAAAGGTGAGATTAACATCAACCAACTAGGATAAATCAAACCTATGGCTAATGTATGAAAACTTATCAAGAATGGACAAAGCCACAAAACAATTGAATGGGTTGGATTAACCAATTAGGATTTATTCATAAAAGAGGGTCAAAGTATGATTAGAATTCAATTCAAAGAAGTATTATGAAATGGAGTTTGAAAAATCAAAGGCCTAAAGCCTAGGTTTCTAATTTGAAAAGAGATGAAAATGTTTGCACAATAGTTTTCAGGTTTTGGGTTAACATGCAAATGGAGGTTTAAAGAAACAAAAGGTGGGAGGGTGAGGGAGTGTAAAACTTCTTAGATGTTCACCTCTTGAAATCATATGTAGATGATTCAAGTGATTCCTTTGGAATAAGGCAACAATGTGTTAGACGGTGTGGCTAGTGATCGAGAGGGGGGGTGAATAGATCACCTCTTTTAAAATTTAACGGATTTAAAGTTTTATCAGAGTTTTTAAAGTTGGCGGAAAATATCAGTCCCGAATCGACTTCTGTCTATTCTGAACTGCTACTAGAAAACCGGACACACGAGTTTAATGCTGGATTTGAATAAGAATGACAGAAACTATCAACACCAGAATTTTAGCTAATTGAATGCACTTATCATTAAAGTCTATTTCCAATGAATAAAACCTAGCTAACAATTTTGTCAAACAGTTGGTGTGCATGTGATCAATGATAAACAGCAATGGAGTTTAGTTAAAGAAGTTTTCTTGCCACTGCTGTCTTGCAAAAGGTACAATCACAACACACTAACTGAAATTGCGAAAACTGTTTGAAACGTAAAGAGGATTAAGGTAAGAATATAATACGCAGAGATTTGGTAAGGAAGTTCCCCACGTCGTCCTCGCGTGTGGGTACGTCTCCCTCTCAATTTCAAATGAAATTGAGAACTTTGATTATCAATTATTGCCGAATTCATTGATACAAGGTTATGATACAAAGACAGAATTCTAAATTCCAAGAACTTCTTCTTGTATGAAACCTCCACTTGATCTGAGCACAATCAAGAATTTCCTGCACGAAATTGCAAACAATTCACCGGTTCCACGACCTGCTTGCGAAATCCCCCGATCTCCAAACGCAACGCTGCGGCTGAATCTGTTCTGCAAACGTGACTAACAAACTCGCAAGAACACTCCAGTTCTTGAAGGACAAACCAGTAGGTTTTTCCTCGAAACCCCCTTCAATCTTCAACTCAGCTAGATCCTCGATCGTTCCACTGAAAACCTCAGCTAGATCCTTGATCGTACCGCTGAACGTTATCTCTTTGATCCTTTAATCCGAAGAACAAGAATGATTATGTTTTGATGTTCTTGAAGAAAAGTGATTGAGAAGATGAAGAAGATGAAGTCTCTTTCAGGTTTCTATCTGCTCTCAAAACAACTGCTGCTACACTGCTTTGATCTTGTGTACAATTGTTTTTCCCTCTAAGAATTCGTGTTTTGCACTGCTGTCACAACATCTCTTATATATGCTGAAAAACAGAAACTGTTAGAGCACAAAACAGACTTATGCATTGATACATGAGAGTATGCATCGATGCATACTGTAAGATAAGTTAGTTTTTGGTGAATTGAATTAAGCATGGATCGATGCATAATTCGTATGTATTGATGCATATGACATTTCCACTAACATGTATCGATGCCTAATATGTATGCATTGATACATAGGCTGTTTCAACTGATCATGCATCGATGCAAGGATCGTATGGATCGATCCATAGAGCATTTTGCCTTTCATGTGTCGATACATGACTCGTGTGCATCGATGCATACTGAACAAAAATTATTTGAAAATTGCAACATGTTGTGTGGATCGATGCATAGGCTTATGTGTTGATGCATACTGACACAAAATGGATTTTATGAGTTATTTTAAGAGATGTATCAATGTAGATCTTTATGTACAGACATGCAACAATAGAATGGGATAAAACACACTAAAAACACTCATGTGTCATGTATAGTAATGCACAGCCATCATTTGGATGATGATCACACAATTTGCTATCAATCAAAAGCTATTCAAAGTAAAGAATTTTCTCACAAACTCCCCCTTTTTGATGATGGCAAATTTTTGGCAAGATGTGTGATGCTCCCCCTGAGTTTGTGCATATCTGCATTTTCTCCCCCTTTGTCAACATCAAAAAGAGGAAGAAACAGGTTTTCCAAGGTAGCATGTTGTAGCAGGACATGGCAGAAAATTGATAAAGAGCTATCAGTCACAAAGAAGGAAGCTTCAAAGTAAAGAGTCATTCACAAAGAATGACGTATAAGGGCAATAACAATAGAGATAAACAGAAAGTGAAAAGCATTTAAGGATTCGAACGAGTTTAAGAATTACATAAGCTAAACCATATATTGTGCAAAAAAATAAAAACTTGAGCAATATGAGATGAAGTGCAGTGAGATGAAATGATGGTGGGTTAATTGGGATTGTGGCCACCACAGGACTCCTCATCATCTCTGGCAGGATCTCTGTAGCTTGGCGGAGGCGGAGGAGGAGGCATTGTGTCTGGATTTTGGCCCATGAAGGAGTATTGCCTAAATCGGTTCTGAACTTCAATGCTTCTAAATCTGTCCATAATACCAGGATTTTCGCGACAGTCGTCCATAAAGCCAGACATTTCATTGTAGAAAACTTGGTGCCACTTAACCAAGTCTTGGTGCCAAGAGTGTTGATTCTGATACATCCGTGTATGCTCATCATGCCAGTCACGATGCTCCTGATGCCACTCATTTTGTTGTACATGCCAATACCGTGCCTCTTGATGACGCTCTTTGTTGGCAAGTTCCATTTGTTGAACCATATGAGTGATATCCGCAGAAGGTGTTGAGGTTGAAGTGCCACCGGAGAGCGGAGGAGCCGTAGGTTCAGGCACATAGTTGGTTGGGGACCACCTTCGTGGCACCTAATCACCCCAACCGGCATTGGCCTCAGCTGGAGGCACATCTGTTTCAGGCACATCCTGCATTTCTTCATCAGGCTGATCTTCAGCAACATGGATTCGTTCTGAAGGCACGTCAAAGTTGTAGATTCTGGTTTTGGATTTTCTTTCAAAGAAGTAGAAACATTTACGGTCCTTGTCCCACCGATATCCCATATGCGATAGAGTAGAAGAGTCAAACTCTTGAGCAGCAGATGGAGATAGGAGAGGAACAATAGGTATTGCAACTTTCCAAAACTTAAGAATTTTCATTATTTGAGAAGCATAACCTAGAGCCACATTCTTGGAGCTGTCTCGCACGAAAAATAGACGTTTTACAAAGTAGTTTGCCCAATTTAAGAGAACCTTATTTTGCAGAATGTAGAGAAGATGTATGCTTGGCCTATCCAACCGAGAATGTCCACTGTTTGTTGGACGCAGAATGTGTGTGATAATCCAGTGAAGAATACGCGGAGTTTGCTTAATCATACCAGACGTGACGTGTTCATCCTCACTCAGCGGTCTGTCTATCTTTAGGATAGATGGAGTAAAGTCCTTCATGTCAAATTCAGTATCAAAATGCAGGTCATGCCAGGACTTGACATTCATCGACGGATGCGGAATTTGAAACACCGTTTCCCCATCAGAGGCTTCAAAGGTATATGTTCTGACACCGATAGAACACCGGAACATATAGCCTCTACCAGTTTGTAAGCCAGCATAAAAGGCCCGGATGAAATCCTCATGGTAATCATCCTTTGTAGACAGAAATGACCCAAGTCTTTGTGCATGTAGGAGTTCAACCACCTCATTTAGATGCAGGTGAATAGCATCTGTTTTATCAAAGACATGGGGTTTCATAACTAACCTTGTCTTGAAGGATTCCTCAAATTCAGCAGCAATAGCAGGATGAAGTAAGTCTAAGGCATTTGAAGGAACATCTGGTGGTTGCTGAGAAGTACCGGCGGTTTCCTTTCCTTTTCCTTTTGCTCTGGCTGGAATAGTGCGTGGAGGCATGGTGATGTGAGATTTAGGGTTTTAGAGAGAGTGAAGATGAGGAAGATTAGGGTTAGCCACTGGTTTTGGGGTTTTTTGAGGACAGATGATGTGAAGTCTTGAGATAGGAAGTGATAGGGTTGGTTGATGTGTCGATGCATGAGAGAGAAAAAATGCATTTAATTCAAATAGCATCAGTATGTGTCGATGCAAATGGCCATGGATCGATGCATATCATTCATTTTTGTTTATAACAGGTCTGTGTATCGATACATGCGATGGATGCATCGATGCATCCTGAACCAGTTGTTAAAAAAATTGAAATTCAGAATATATGGATCGATGCATACATGTTTTGTGTCGATGCATACTGATGCCAAACCAGATTTTAATGAATTTTGATGCAGTATGGATATGCATTATGCACTATGTCATGATGGTTATGCCCAAGAAAGATTCATAAGTCAGATTTTTGTAATGTGCAAACAATATAGGCAAACAATATATGCAACCAAATTTATATCAACGAGAGTAAGAACATTTGTTCTAACATACACAACCACTTAGCAGTAAGAGAATTGTAGAAAGGAGTGATATTACCTCTGTTGGCGTAATCTTGTGATGGATAATTGACATCTAAAACGAATCTTATCAACCAAGGTGAGGCATAATATAATTAAGAGCCAACATGCTTAAGACATCAAATAAGAAAGATCTAAGATCCCTAATTCACGGCGAATGTTGAAGAAAGGTTCCGTTGCCAAAGGTTTAGTGAATATATCAGCAAGCTGATTTTTGGAGTCAACATGCTCAAATACAACGTCTTCTTTTTCAACATGGTCGCGAAGAAAGTGATGTCTAATCTCTATGTGTTTAGTGCGTGAGTGTAAAACAGGGTTTTTAGTAAGGTTTATGGCACTAGTGTTGTCACATTTTATAGGAATACGTTTGAGTTGAATGTTAAAATCTTGTAGTTGCTACTTCAGCCATAAAATCTGAGCGCAACAACTACCGGCTGCAACGTATTCTGCCTCTGCAGTTGACAAAGCCACAGAAACCTGCTTTTTGCTATGCCAACTTACCAAGGAATTTGAAAACAGGTGACATGTACCACTTGTGCTTTTCCTATCTGATTTGCAGCCAGCAAAATCAGAATCGGAGTACCCTACTAAACTACAATCACTTCCTTTGGAATACCAAAGCCCATATTTAGGTGTTCCGTGAAGATATCTAAATATGCGTTTAACAGCTTTTAGGTGTGATTCCTTAGAATTTGATTGATAGCGTGCACACATACAAACACTAAACATGATGTCAGGTCTAGAAGCAGAAAGATACAAGAGAGATCCGATCATACCTCTGAACTTTTTGACATCTACACACTTACCATGCTCATCCTTATCTAGATTTCCGTTGGTAGACATTGGAGTGTCATTTGATTTTGAGTCATTCATTCCAAAGCGCTTGAGTAGTTCTCTGCAGTATTTTGTTTGACATACTGCTGTACCCTCATCAAGTTGCTTAATTTGCAGTCCTAGGAAGTAATTCAGCTCCCCCATTAGACTCATCTCAAATTCACCCTGCATAACCTTAGAAAATTCTTCGACCAAGTGTATGTTAGTTGAACCAAAAATTATATCGTCTACATAAACATGAACTAAAAGAATGTGCTTTCCTTTGTGTTTAATAAAGAGAGTATTATCCACTTTACCTCTTGAATATCCATGATCAATTAGAAATTTGCTAAGCCTTTCATACCAAACCCGAGGGGCTTGTTTAAGACCATACAAGGCTCGTTTTAAATTGTAAACATGATCTGGATTTTCAGCATTTTCAAAACCAGGAGGTTGTGACACATATACCTCTTCATTGATGACACCATTAAGAAAAGCACTCTTTACGTCCATTTGGTAAAGCTTAAAATCATTAGAACACACATAGGCAAGCAAAAGACGTATAGCTTCAAGGCGAGCAACTGGAGCATAAGTTTCCTCATAGTCTATGCCCTCTTCTTGGTTATACCCTTGTGCTATTAAACGTGCCTTGTTCCTAGTAATCACTCCGTTTTCATCAAGCTTATTTCTAAAAACCCACTTAGTGCCTATGATATGATGATCTCGCGGACGAGGGACAAGTTCCCAAACGTCATTTCTTTTAAATTGATTAAGCTCTTCTTGCATGGCCATTAGCCAAAATTCATCAATCAAGGCCTCTTTGGCATTTTTAGGTTCTGCTTGTGAAACAAACGCGAAGTGAGAACAAAAATTACTTATCTTAGAACGGGTCATTACTCCCTTTGAAATGTCTCCCAAGATGTTGTCAATGGGATGGTCTTTTGAGGATTTCCAAGCTGTTGGAAGATCATTCACTTCAGCTGTCTTTTCTTCCTCATTTTCTTCATGACTAGTATCTTCCTCCTTCTCATGGGCAGCTGTTTTGGACTGATCAGTTTCCTCAACAGCTTCCTTGAGTATGTCTTCTGTAGATACCCCTGCGTCATCAAAAGAAATACCTTTTCCGACATTTTTCGGATAAGACTCATCAAAAGAAACATGAACAGATTCTTCAACAGTAAGTAAACGCTTATTATACACTCTATATGCTTTACTTGACAGTGAGTAACCAAGAAAGATACCTTCATCCGCTTTTGCATCAAACTTCCCAATATTTTCCTTACCGTTATTCAAAACAAAACACTTACAACCGAATACGTGAAGATGTGACAAGTTTGGTTTTCTTCCTTTCAAAAGTTCATAAGGAGTTTTATTTAAAATAGGGCGAATTAAGATTATGTTTAAAACATAACAGGCTGTGCTGACAGCATCAGCCCAAAAGTATTTTGGTAATCCACCCTCATTAAGCATTGTTCTTGCCAACTCCTCTAAAACACGATTTTTACGCTCCACAACGCCATTTTGTTGTGGAGTTCGAGGAGCTGAAAAATTATGCTCAATACCATACTTGTCACAGTACTTCTCAAAGTGATAATTTTGAAACTCACCACCATGATCGCTACGAATTGTAACTATTTTGGAATTCATTTTGTTTTGGGACAGATTTGCAAAATTCTTAAAAGCAGAAAAAGTTTCATCTTTGCTATGAAGGAATATAGTCCAAGTAAATCTAGAATAGTCGTCAACGATTACAAAACCATAGTAATTTCCACCTAGGCTCTTTGTCCTAGAAGGTCCAAAGAGATCCATATGGAGAAGCTCAAGGGGTCGTGAAGTTGAAATTACATTTTTAGATTTAAAAGAGACCCTCGTTTGCTTTCCCATTTGGCACGCGTCACATAGGTGGTCTTTTGAAAATTTTATTTTTGGTAGACCGACTACTAGATCCTTAGATACAACCTTATTAAGCAAATCGAAATTAACATGCGCTAAACGTCTATGCCAAAGCCAAGAATCATCATTCAAGGTGACTAGACATTTAGTACTTGTTAAAGGTACATCAAAAAGGTCAAGCATATAGATATTGTTTACTCTTACACCCTTAAACACAACGTCCTGTTCAGCATGTTCAATTATGCAGCAAGTTTTTGTAAAAGAAACTTTATAGCCCATGTCACATAATTGACTTATGCTTAACAAATTGTGTTTAAGTCCCTCTACTAGATGGACATTAGAAATAGTAGTGGTGGAGGGATTACCTACACTACCTTTGCCGAGTATCGCTCCTTTGTTATTGTCTCCATAAGTAACATATCCCTTCTTCTTTGCCTTGAAGTCTATAAAAAGCGATATGTCACCGGTCATGTGCCTTGAGCAGCCGCTGTCAAGAAACCACCTTCTATCTGCGGAAGCAAGGCACTCATCCTACAATATCAAAAGAGAGAAGTTGGTACCCAATTTTCATTGGGTCCAAGTGGGTAAGTGCTAACATGGTTGCCTTTTGGCTTCCATTGATAAATACCTTTAGGAACAAGAAATCTCCTAAACTTGCATTTCTCAATGGTATGGCCAGCACGACAACAATAATGACATAAACCATGATTGATGACATGAACCAGCACATTGTTATGAACTTAATACTGAGGGAGTAGAGGAGAAACCTTGGTTCCACGAAGTAAAAAGATATTTAGAAGCTCAGGAATACCCTGAAGGGGCATCCATCAATGACAGAAAATTCCTGAGGAAGTTCTCCGCTAAGTTCTTTCTGAGTAATGGAATATTATACAAGCGTAATCATGACTCGACTTTGCTTCGCTGTGTGGATAAAAAGGAAGCAGAAAAGATTATGGGAGATATGCACGACGGTATTTTTGGGACTCATTCTAGTGGACATACAATGGCCAAGAAGATTCTGAGATCAGGGTATTATTGGTCTACCATGGAAACTGATTGCCACCATCACTCCAGAACCTGTCACAAGTGCCAGATCTATGCGGACAAAGTACATGTGCCTCCTGCTCCATTGAACGTGTTGACAGCACCTTGGCCCTTTGCAATGTGGGGCATTGATATGATTGGAGAGATTAAACCTACTGCCTCCAATGGACATCGTTTCATCCTTGTTGCTATTGATTACTTTACGAAATGGGTAGAGGCAGCCTCATTCGCTTCTGTCACCAAGAATGTGGTGGCACGATTCATCAAGAATAATCTCATCTGTCGATACGGCATTCCGGAAAGAATTATCACTGACAATGGTACTAATTTGAACAACAAGATGATTACTGAACTCTGCACGCAGTTCAACGTAAAGCACCATAACTCTTCTCCGTACCGACCAAAGATGAATGGCGCTGTAGAAGCTGCTAATAAGAATATCAAGAAGATCATACAAAAGATGACGGTGACGTACAAAGACTGGCATGAGATGTTACCGTTTGCTCTTCACGGTTATCGCACTTCAGTACGCACTTCGACAGGAGCAACTCCTTTCTCTTTAGTCTACGGAATGGAAGCCGTTTTACCAGTGGAAGTTCAGATTCCCTCTCTAAGAATCATGAAAGAGGCGGGCTTAGATGAAGAGGAATGGATTCAGACTCGACTCGATCAGATAAACTTGATTGATGAGAAGAGACTTGCGGCTGTTTGTCATGGACAGATATATCAGAAGCGCATGACCCAGGCATTTAACAAAAGAGTCAAGAGACATGTGTATCAAATTGGCGACTTGGTGGTAAAACGCATCACTCTACCACAAGGTGATCCCAGAGGCAAATGGATTCCCACGTACGAAGGGCCGTTTGTAGTTAAGAAGGTATTCTCTGGTGGAGCCATGATACTAGCTACAATGGACGGCGAAGACTTCCCGCATCCCGTGAACGCAGACATAGTCAAAAAATACTACGCATAAAAGAGACCTGCTAGGTCGACGTACCTAGGCAAAAGTAAGGGCATCCCGGCGAACCAAAAAGGTTCGGGCAAAAATTAGGGATAAACATAAAAAATGTGCACCCGGCAAGTCGAAAACCTGAAAAGGCGGCTTGGGCAAAAAGGGGTATCCTGGTGGATTGAAAACCTGAAAAGGCGGTCCAGGCAAAAATTAGGGATTAAAGCGTATGACTATGTCCCGTTCTCAGACAGCTTCATCCAAGTTCAAAAGACTGAACAAGCTAATCACTTCTATCCGACAGCAGGAGATTAGAGGCTTGAAGACATAATGGCAGTAGTGGAATTAAAGTCAATAGGACGTTTTCGGCATAGCTTTCTCTTTGTTTTCTTGACAATTTCCTCTTACTAGGATTTTTGTCTCCTTGTACACAAATTGCCTGTTTATAGGCCCTCTTTCGAAATCAATATAATTTTAGTTTCAAAAAAAAAAAAATGCTCTTGTTTTACTTTCTCTGTTTTGTTTGCATAAACGTCCATTGATTTAGTTTGAATTAATATATGCATTTGAACATGATTGATGTTTACCGAAAATACATGCATAAAATAGCAACAATAGTTACTAAAAGACTTTAGGATCGTGGATAAGGTCTAACCATGCTTTCCGATGAATCCGGTTGCTAATCCTATTCCCCAGCAAAAACCAGTTACTCCCCAGAAGAAATTGGCATTGCTAAACAGACTGATCATCTCTTCCACCCCCAGCCAGGCTTCTGTTGAACATTTCTACCATCAGACAGAAATCAAGCATCCCCGGCTAAGAAAGGGTCATCGATACCAGTATCTCCCAACCAGAAGATTGAGATTTGTTTTCCCCAGTAGAGTCCTCTGGAAGAACTTTTCAGATGCATAATTCATTCATTACATCATTTCACAGCATACGCATGCATACATCGTTCGCAGTTATTTTCGAAAGCTTAAAACATCTCATGCATCATGACATGGCATGAAGCTAACTTTATTTTTCAGGTTAATTATTCCCCTGATACAGTCAAAACAAAGGTCCATTCAGACGGACATCCTCATCAATTACGTTCAGGATTCAACTACATCTTTCAGATATACTCCATGTCAACATTCATTCTGACATCCTCCTAACGATGGCATCTATAAGCCCATCCCAGACATTTATTGCAAATACAACATATACAAATACTATCAGATATAGCCTAGCGTACGGTTCATTCTGATTCAGCTCAACATATGACTCTTTCAACTCAGATGCGATCTAACGTACGATCCATTCCGACCTTCAACAACTCCAATACGGTCCAGCATACGACCCATTTGGACCTTCAAGGCCTCGGATGCTACCTAGCGTACGGTACATTCTGAAGTGTAGTCTGGCGTATGACTACCCCTTTATTATCAGATGCAGCCTAACGGACGGCTCGTTCTGCTACTCAGAGACGGTCTAGCTTACGACCCGCTTGGATGTTCATCCTCTCAAATGCTACCTAGCGTACGGTACATTCTGAAGTGTAGTCTGGCGTATGACTACCCCCTTCATCACCAGGTACAGCCTAACGGACGGCTCGGTCTACAACTCAGATACGATCTAGCATACGATCCATTCTGATCCTTCACCCCCAGTAACGATACAGCCTAACGGACGGCTCATTCTGCAACTCAGATACGATCTAGCGTACGATCCATTCTGATCCTTTATCCCCAGCAGTGTATGATTCATTCGGATTCTTATCTCATTTTGATTCGGCACAACATATTACTCCCCCAACAAGTCCGATACGGTCTAGCGTACGACCCATTCGGATCTTCATTCCTCAGATACTACCTAGCGTACGGTACATCCCGAGGTGTAGTCTAGCGTACGACTACTTTTCGTCAGATACAGCCTAACAGACGGCCCATTCTGCAACTCAGATACGATCTAGCGTATGATCCATTCTGATCTGTTATCCCCAGCGGCGTATGACCCATTCTAACTCCCCAGTGAAGTCGACGGCCTAATGAATGACTCACTATACGGTCTGGCGTATGACCCAGTGACACCCATGACTTCAGATATCTTCTAACGTACGACGCACTCTGAAGCTCTCATCATCAAACTTCCTAGATGGCATCTTTAAGCCCATCTCCATCAAGACTAACTAATTGACAAGTGCAAATTTTTGGGGCGTTCTAAGTGTTCAATAATCTTCCACCTCCAGACCACGAATGGCGTACATACCATTCTGACTCTCTCGGTTCAAGAATATTGAACAGGGGCAGCTGTCATACCCCAAAATTTGCCCATTAATATTTTAAGACATTTTTCAGGGCACTCCGACTCATTTTTATGACACTGATCTTAAAGGAACAAAGGCCCAGCTCACGAATGGCCCAATCCAGAAAATGGCCCAAACTGGCCTGCTCGCTAGGCGAGCAAATCCTTCGCCTAGCGAACGTTCGCTACACGCTCGCCTAGCGAAGCTGGCAGATAACAGAAAATTCTGGGCTTCACTCTGAGCCCATTAGGTCATGAAAAAAAGGCATTATAAATACCACAACTCCAGTCAGAAAAAGGGAGGACGAAAAAGGAAGAAAGGAGAACCCTAGCAAGCAAACCCTAGCGCTCACAGACGGCAAACCCTGGAGGCTAACCCTGAGAATTCCGAGTAACCCTGAAGGAAAGCCGGCGGCAGCAAGGTCACTTCCGCTCAATTCGATCCGATCGGCCAATTCAAGGTTACAATTCGATTACAAACAGGTTGGCATTGCTATTACTACCTTATGTTCTTAATTTGCATATGGTATCATGATTGAATTTATGAAACTATCTTAAGTTTTATATATGAATTTAAGTATGCATGAACATCTGAATGTCTAACCACATAATCTCTGTAATGGATGCTATAAGGTGTGAAGCTTGCTGACATTATGCTGTTATCAAAACCAGAATCCGCAGCCGCTCGCTAGCACATCGCTAAGCGAGCATGCAGCGAGTATTCGCTAAGCCTTCGCTAGGCGAGGCAGCGGCGACCGGGACAGTCGCTGATTTTTCTGTTCTGTCCTTTGCTAACCTGTCATGTTTTTATCATAGCCATGCATTGTTTATCTGACCCTACTGCTGTTCTGGTTTCTTTTGCGGTGCGATCCTTGATTGCATCCTGACTTTGTACTCTAACCCGTTTGCTGAATTTTGTAAAGGGTCACCTTTCCCAGGAAAAGATTGTCGTCTAGGTCTTCCACTTTATTTGTGGGATACCCTTGTGGAGTTTCACTCTAAATTACCTAATTAATTTTAATGTATTAATTTTAATGTATTAATTTTAATGTATTAATTTTAATGTATTAATTTAATGTATTAATTTTAATGTATTAATTTTAATGTGGAGATTCATCCTAATTACCTAATCGATTGTAAAATACGGCCTCTAAATATGTGATCTTGGACCTCTCTTTTGCCTTACGATATTACGGTACCACGGTCATGTCCCGCGAATGTGGGGATACACTTAGCAATGGCCCTTCAATTAAATCATCATAAAATAAATCATAGTCCCTCGGGTGTTGCCTTCGAATATATGATTTCGTCCCTCGATGACCCTTCGGTGTAGCCTACGGTTAAATGATGATCGTCCCTTCGAATGCTAAGGTATCCTTACAACTGTTGCCTTCAATGACCTATCGATGACCCTACGATGACCCTTAAACATCCAAAGGGTAAAATTACTTACTTCTCAATAGTAAGGACAGTTTTACCCTCATAAGGATAGGAAACGTTCATAACGACCTTAGGAAGGTATAACTCTCGATTGCTGGATCATAACCTAAAACATTTCCCACCCCTCACACTTTGCAAATCCTAGAAAATCACCACTTGGTATACATTCATACTAGAATCATTACCAAGTTACATTTTTTTCTAAACCGTTTTCAAAATCAAACGAGATAAATACTTTGTATACATTCATACGAGAATCATTACAAAGTTAAAATCTCTTTTCGAAACATTTTTTAAACAATTCACGAACACTTTTCAGACAAAAATATAAGTGATCCAGCAATTAAGAGCCCATGGATAACCATGGATACAAAGGGCGCTAATACCTTCCCTTTGTATAATGTACCTCCCGAACCCAAAATCTATTAAGGTCTTTCCTGTTCTTTTCCTCCTTTCCTTATTGGATAAAAGAAAAGTCGGTGGCGACTCTTGCTATCCGCGACATTGCGATAAAAAGCAAAATACCCCAAGTCAGTTCACCGTATCGCCAGAACTGGCGACTCTGCTGGGGACGATTACAAGAGAGGTTACCTTAAAAAACAAGATCACTTATTTAAAATTGTCTGATTTACTTTTAAGGGATTGCTTGGGTATTTTTGAGTGAAAGATCCTACACCCGGATCTAGTGTACCTTAGGTAAGTAGCAATAGATCATCGCGACTATCCGGCGTATACTGGAATGGTTAAAATGATGGCTATGGTTAGTGTGACACTTTGGATGTCCTGATGTTCCTCATGTTCACTTGAGGAAAAATTTGGCTTCCGCGTGGTGTCATTAAAGCATTAATCAGACCTTTAGAACCCTAATTGACTCATCCTGGCCATTAGAAAGTAGTGAGATAACTGACTTCGGTTCCGACTGGGGTTGGTTGAGACTCGATACTACACTCTTTGAGATTGGACTTTAGGGAAGCTTCGGTCAACCACTTGGTGTTGCACTGAAGTGGACTTAAAGGAAGGTCGGTGATTTGAGATCCTTCTAGAACCCGGTTACTATTCTAGGACAGGTTGAACCAACTAAACTTCAGTGGGGAGGGTACTTACCTATGGAACTCATGCAAGCCTTAAAACCTAGGAATGATGGTTGTGTGACTTGCTTGTGCTTGTTATTTATTTAACCTCATAACATCATAACGTCTTAACATCATAACATCATGACATCATAACATTGTACTAACCATTTCAAGGACTTAGGGATTTAACTTTGCTCTGTTTTGTAAGGCTATGGCTCCCAGGAAGACCATCCGGATTAATCTTGTAGCAATCTCTCCTCAACTCAAGAACTTAGTGTCAGAACTTTCCGATCATGCGCAGTTCATCAAGAGACACGGTTCTCTCCTCAATTTGGTTACCACTGGTTTCAAAGAAGATATGATGAGAGTTTTATTCCAGTTCTTCGACCCTAAACATCATTGCTTCACATTCCCAAATTATCAGTTGGTACCTACACTGGAAGAATTCTCTAGACTACTTGGGATACCTATCCTTGATCAAATACCTTTCAGTGGTTTAGAAAAGGTTCCGAAGTCTGAAGAAGTTGCCGCAGCTTTACACATTACGAAGTCCGACATTGAAGCTAATTGGGTAACAAGGAGTGGAGTTAAGGGTTTACTTGCCAAATTCCTGACAAATAAGGCCCGAGAATTCTTAAAAGTTATGAATGTCCGTGCTTTCGAAGACATCCAGGCATTGCTAATCTATGGCTTGGTGTTATTCCCTAATCCAGACCAATTCATAGACATGAATGCTATTAAGATATTTCTCACTCATAACCCTGTACATACCTTGCTGGGAGACATTTTGCATTCCCTCCACACTCGTACCATGAAGAAGCAAGGGACTCTCATGTGCTGCATACCTTTGTTGTCTAGGTGGTTTATTTCGCACCTTCCTCAATCAGTCTTGAAGAACGAGCAGAATTTGAAATGGTCTCAAAGGATAATGTCGCTCTCCCACCCAGACATCTGTTGGTGTCCTCAGTTCAAGGAAAATGTTACCATCATTGACCGTTGTGGCGAGTTCCCTAATGTACCACTCCTAGGAATAAGAGGAGGTATTACTTATAATCCTGCTTTAGCTCTGCGACAGTTTGGTTGTGCTCGAAGAGATGGTCCACATGAAATGATCATCGAAGGCATCATGTTCGACTATGACGACGATTCCCAAGGCCTCCGTCAAAGATTTGTACGAGCTTGGGGCATGGTGAAGAGAGGTACGTTAGGACAGAAAAATTCTATTCCTATGGAACCTTATCTCAGATGGGTACGCGCCAGAGCTCGTGAACTTGTCATGCCATATCTTGCAATCGGACCTCAGATTGTCGAACCTGAAGCTGAAGGAGGTGCTCCTCAGATCATTCCTTATCCAGATATGCCTACCAACGTTGAGGAACTAAAGAGATCCTGGATCCAGTTGAGAGAAGAAAGGGATACTTTCGAGACTCAGTTCGTCGCAGAAAGGAAGAAAGTGTTAGAACTTACCAGTCAGCTTAATGAGGAACGAAGACTCAATGCGTATCTTCGCCCAAAAAGAAGTCGCCCCTGGGAGACTTGAGCTTTCATTGTATTTTTATTATTATTCCTTTTGTAATGAACATTGATCAAAGAAATTAGCAATAAACATTTCTCTCTTGTTGGTGATTTACGCAAAGTTAAATTCCAAAGGTTCTTGAAAACATTTCATGCATTGCATAACATAACACTGCATAACAGGTATTCTACAAGTTCAATGTTCTCACGGTCTTCATTACAAACAGAAAAATGGATCTCGAACAAACTGTCAAAGATCTCCAGACTCAGAGTGCTCAATTCAAGGAGATGATGCTAAGCTTATCCAAGGGGCAGGAGGAACTGAAGGCTCTTTTGCTCGAAAAGAAGAAAGACAAGAAAGCTGTGAGTTTCATTAACCCGGGAAGAAGGCGTAAAGGACAGGCCACAGGAGTCAAGTTTGGAATCCCGAATGGTCCAGAAGAGGGGGCGGAGAATGATTCAGAGGAGGAGAATGCTGATTTCTCCAACCCTGAGGATGACGATGAAGATTATGAAAATGAATAGTACTCTCCAAGAGATGATAAGTACAAGTTGCTGGAAGAACGTATGCTAGCTATGGAGGGTCAGAAGGCGCCCGGTCTGGATTTCGAAAGTTTGGGTCTGGTCTCCGATGTGACCATTCCTCGAAAATTCAAAATCCCCACTTTCACTAAGTACGATGGTGCGTCTTGTCCTCAGATGCATCTGAGAGCTTATGTGAGAAAGATTCAGCCGCATACCACTGACAGGAAGCTATGGATCCATTTCTTCCAAGAGAGCCTGTCTGGCACACAGTTGGAATGGTATTATCAGCTCGAGAGCTCTGACATCCGCACCTGGACTGATTTAGCAACAGCTTTCTATAAACAGTACCAGTATAACTCTGAACTAGCACCTACCCGGCTACAGTTGCAGAATATGACTATGGGATCTAAAGAAAGCTTTAAAGAATATGCTCAAAAGTGGAGAGATTTGGCTGGCAGAGTCAAACCCCCTATGACTGACAGAGAATTGGTGGACATGTTCATGGGCACACTGACCGGCCCATTCTACAGCCATCTACTGGGAAGTTCTTCATCAGGTTTCACTGAACTTATATTAACAGGTGAACGTGTTGAAAGCGGCATCCGAAGTGGAAAGATACAGGCGGCTACCTCTGCAAGCACCAAAAGGTCCTATCAGGGGAGGAACGAATCAAATGCTGTGTACGGTCAAAAGGGTCGTAACAAGAAAAACCGTGACCACGACATTGGAGCAGTTACGATTGCAGCACCACCATCTCAAAACTTCCAGCCCAAACAAGACAGGCCAAGAAGGCAGTTCACCAGGATCAATATGACCTTGGCACAGGCACTGCAGGGAATGCTAAAGGCAAATTTGATCACCCTTAGAGATCCTCCTACAAATCCCAACACTACCTCTTCTCGTTATAATCCCAATGCCAGGTGTGCATATCACTCCGATAGCCCCGGGCATGATACAAACGATTGCTGGTCATTGAAGAATAAGATTCAGGATATGATCGAAGCTGGAGAAATTGAGTTTGAGCCTCCGGAGACTCCTAATGTCATCACTGCTCCTATGCCTAATCATGACAAGACGGTTAATGCCGTGGATGACGACGATCACGTTTCCAATGTGGCGGACTTAACATCTCCTCTCCCGATCATAAAGAGGAATTTATTGCAAGCTGGTTTATTTCCAGGTTGTGCTGAAGATTGCAATCTCTGTATATTCCAACCAGATGACTGTTGGGAATTGAAGAATGGTATTCAACGGCTGATGGATGATCGTACAGTTCTCTTCGAAAAGATTCCTAAGGCGGAAAACCCTATTGAAGAAATACCTGTGATTGCTAGGTCCAAAGTTCCAGTGAAGATTACCGCTACTAGGGCGCCTGTGAAGATTACTGTTGAGCCCAGGGTAGCTCCCCTAATCATTACTGCACCTGGCCCGATCCCGTATTCCTCAAGCAAAGCCATTCCGTGGAATTATGGCGGTGATGTTTACGTCCATGGCGTAAAGCAAATTGACAATTCTACTAATCCTAATGGCATCATTGGGACTAGTAAAATTACTCGAAGTGGAAGGATCTTCTCTCCAGAAATCTCACCTCCTGTCCTTGAAACTCGAGGAAAGGAACCAGTCAATCCTTCTCAGTCAGAGACACCGGTCGAAGTTACTCCCGAAGATGTTGCCAAACAGGAAATGGAAGAAGTGCTGAAAATCATCCGCAAGAGTGATTTCGATGTGGTAGAACAGTTGGGGCATACCCCGTCTAAGATCTCGATGTTATCCTTGCTGTTATCTTCTGAATCTCACGCCAATGCATTGATAAAATTCTTGAAGACTGCTCATGTGCCTCATGAAACATCTGTCGATCCGTTCGAAAATTATGTTGCTCACTTGGCTGTTGACAATGGCCTAGGCTTTTCCGATGCTGACCTGACACCAGCGGGAAAGAATCACAATAAAGCCCTGCATATCTCCATTGAGTGTAGGGGAATCACTTTGTCTCATGTGTTGATCGATAATGGCTCTTCCTTGAATGTGCTGCCAACAGCTGTGCTGGATAAGCTGGACTGTAAAAGCATCGAACTGAAACCTAGTGACATTGTGGTACGTGCTTACGATGGTGCGAAGAGTGTTGTCCATGGCGAAGTAGTCCTCCCTATCAAGATAGGACCTCAAGTCTTCAATACTACCTTCCATGTAATGAACATTCGTCCTGCCTATTCCTGCTTACTGGGACGCCCTTGGATTCATGGGTCAGGTGTTGTAGCTTCGTCTCTCCATCAAAAGCTGAGGTATCCCACAGAGGGCAAAATTGTCACCGTGTGTGGAGAAGAAGAGTACATTGTCAGTAGTGTGCATGCCTTCAGATACGTCGAGATGGATGGTGAATTCATTGAGACTCCTTGTCAGTCATTTGAAGTAGTTCCTCTGACCAATCCTGTCCTTAAGCCAACTTCCGGTGTGCCCAAGGTTATTCGGACTCCTCCTGCTATGATTTCCCTGAAGGACGCTCAAGCTGTGGTTGAAGATGGTGGCTGTACTGGCTGGGGTCAACTGATCGACGTACCGTACAAGTCTGACAAATTTGGCCTGGGGTTTAGCTCTGAGAAGGTAGCCAAGAGTCAAATTAATGCTGTAGAAGACGCTGACAGCGATTGCGACCTGGATAGATGGATTTTCCCAACCATTGGCGACGGACTCAATAATTGGAAGGCTGAAGACACTATCCCGATTTCCTTTAGTCAGGAGTAATTGTTATTGTCTATTTTGGTGTTGCAAATTTTTGTTTTTTTTACAATTGAACTTCTCCAAGCGTTGTGTCCATGCCCGGGGCACAATAGCTAATTTGTTAAGGGTTTTGTCATTTTCATAAGCATATTCATATTCAATAAATCAATGGACTTTTTGCATTCAAATATTGCCCTCTTTGTCTTTTCTGTCATCTTCCAAACAAGCTATGTTTTCTTACACACACTCACGTAACGAATTGCAGATCCATACCCACTCTGGATCCTGTTGATAATAGTTCTACTACTGTTCATTATGACTTTGAAAATCCGATCTACCAAGCCGAGGATGGAAGTGTGGAAGATTGTGAAGTACCTGGAGAACTTGCCAGACTGTTACTGCAGGAAGAGAGGACTATACAGCCGCACGAGGAGTCAGTTGAGATTGTAAATCTGGGTACCGACGTAGACAAGAAAGAAGTCAAAATAGGAGCAGGCTTGGAAAACAGTGTTAAAAGAAGGTTGATTCAGATGTTACATGACTATGTAGAGATTTTTGCTTGGTCTTATGACGACATGCCAGGACTGGATACTGATATAGTAGTACATACCATTCTGACTCTCTCGGTTCAAGAATATTGAACAGGGGCAGCTGTCATACCCCAAAATTTGCCCATTAATATTTTAAGACATTTTTCAGGGCACTCCGACTCATTTTTATGACACTGATCTTAAAGGAACAAAGGCCCAGCTCACGAATGGCCCAATCCAGAAAATGGCCCAAACTGGCCTGCTCGCTAGGCGAGCAAATCCTTCGCCTAGCGAACGTTCGCTACACGCTCGCCTAGCGAAGCTGGCAGATAACAGAAAATTCTGGGCTTCACTCTGAGCCCATTAGGTCATGAAAAAAAGGCATTATAAATACCACAACTCCAGTCAGAAAAAGGGAGGACGAAAAAGGAAGAAAGGAGAACCCTAGCAAGCAAACCCTAGCGCTCACAGACGGCAAACCCTGGAGGCTAACCCTGAGAATTCCGAGTAACCCTGAAGGAAAGCCGGCGGCAGCAAGGTCACTTCCGCTCAATTCGATCCGATCGGCCAATTCAAGGTTACAATTCGATTACAAACAGGTTGGCATTGCTATTACTACCTTATGTTCTTAATTTGCATATGGTATCATGATTGAATTTATGAAACTATCTTAAGTTTTACATATGAATTTAAGTATGCATGAACATCTGAATGTCTAACCACATAATCTCTGTAATGGATGCTATAAGGTGTGAAGCTTGCTGACATTATGCTGTTATCAAAACCAGAATCCGCAGCCGCTCGCTAGCACATCGCTAAGCGAGCATGCAGCGAGTATTCGCTAAGCCTTCGCTAGGCGAGGCAGCGGCGACCGGGACAGTCGCTGATTTTTCTGTTCTGTCCTTTGCTAACCTGTCATGTTTTTATCATAGCCATGCATTGTTTATCTGACCCTACTGCTGTTCTGGTTTCTTTTGCGGTGCGATCCTTGATTGCATCCTGACTTTGTACTCTAACCCGTTTGCTGAATTTTGTAAAGGGTCACCTTTCCCAGGAAAAGATTGTCGTCTAGGTCTTCCACTTTATTTGTGGGATACCCTTGTGGAGTTTCACTCTAAATTACCTAATTAATTTTAATGTATTAATTTTAATGTATTAATTTTAATGTATTAATTTTAATGTATTAATTTTAATGTATTAATTTTAATGTATTAATTTTAATGTGGAGATTCATCCTAATTACCTAATCGATTGTAAAATACGGCCTCTAAATATGTGATCTTGGACCTCTCTTTTGCCTTACGATATTACGGTACCACGGTCATGTCCCGCGAATGTGGGGATACACTTAGCAATGGCCCTTCGATTAAATCATCATAAAATAAATCATAGTCCCTCGGGTGTTGCCTTCGAATATATGATTTCGTCCCTCGATGACCCTTCGGTGTAGCCTACGGTTAAATGATGATCGTCCCTTCGAATGCTAAGGTATCCTTACAACTGTTGCCTTCAATGACCTATCGATGACCCTACGATGACCCTTAAACATCCAAAGGGTAAAATTACTTACTTCTCAATAGTAAGGACAGTTTTACCCTCATAAGGATAGGAAACGTTCATAACGACCTTAGGAAGGTATAACTCTCGATTGCTGGATCATAACCTAAAACATTTCCCACCCCTCACACTTTGCAAATCCTAGAAAATCACCACTTGGTATACATTCATACTAGAATCATTACCAAGTTACATTTTTTTCTAAACCATTTTCAAAATCAAACGAGATAAATACTTTGTATACATTCATACGAGAATCATTACAAAGTTAAAATCTCTTTTCGAAACATTTTTTAAACAATTCACGAACACTTTTCAGACAAAAATATAAGTGATCCAGCAATTAAGAGCCCATGGATAACCATGGATACAAAGGGCGCTAATACCTTCCCTTTGTATAATGCACCTCCCGAACCCAAAATCTATTAAGGTCTTTCCTGTTCTTTTCCTCCTTTCCTTATTGGATAAAAGAAAAGTCGGTGGCGACTCTTGCTATCCGCGATATTGCGATAAAAAGCAAAATACCCCAAGTCATTTCACCGTATGACAGTTGGCTTCCTTAATTGCTGCTACTTTAGGTTGCCATTCCCTGCTAAGACACCTGAGAATTTTATTAGTAGCAATTTCATTGGAAATAGGTTTTCCAAGCGCATTCAATCGGTTAGTTAGATGAGTGAATCTCTTTTGCATGTCGGAGATAGATTCTCCTTGTTTCATGCGAAAGAGCTCAAACTCTTGATTGAGTGTGTTAATCCGGGACTATTTTACTTCAGTAGTACCCTTATGGGCAACTTCTAAAGCATCCCACATTTCTTTAGCTGTCGTGCAATGGGATACTCGATAATACTCATCAACACCAAGTGCTGAAATTAGCATGTTTCGAGCTCTCCAATCACACGACCACTTTTTCTCATCTTTCTCATTCCAATCATCTTCTGGTTTAGGTACTATGGCGCCAGCCGCATTTGTCATAGTAATTTGAAACGGACCATTTTCAATGGCAGCCCATACTAGCCTATCCACATAATTTATATGAACTCGCATGCAGTCTTTCCAGTAGCCGTAATTTTCACCGTTGAAAATAGGCGCTCTATTATACGCCCCCTTTGGTTCAGAATCCATACTGTTACAGGCAGCCACAGAGCACCAGCGAACCGGCGCTCTGATACCACTTGTTAGACGGTGTGGCTAGTGATCGAGAGGGGGGGTGAATAGATCACCTCTTTTAAAATTTAACGGATTTAAAGTTTTATCAGAGTTTTTAAAGTTGGCGGAAAATATCAGTCCCGAATCGACTTCCGTCTATTCTGAACTGCTACTAGAAAACCGGACACACGAGTTTAATGCTGGATTTGAATAAGAATGACAGAAACTATCAACACCAGAATTTTAGCTAATTGAATGCACTTATCATTAAAGTCTATTTCCAATTAATAAAACCTAGCTAACAATTTTGTCAAACAGTTGGTGTGTATGTGATCAATGATAAAAAGCAATGGAGTTTAGTTAAAGAAGTTTTCTTGCCACTGCTGTCTTGCAAAAGGTACAATCACAACACACTAACTGAAATTGCGAAAACTGTTTGAAACGTAAAGAGGAGTAAGGTAAGAATACAATACGCAGAGATTTGGTAAGGAAGTTCCCCACGTCGTCCTCGCGTGTGGGTACGTCTCCCTCTCAATTTCAAATGAAATTGAGAACTTTGATTATCAATTATTGCCGAATTCGTTGATACAAGGTTATGATACAAAGACAGAATTCTAAATTCCAAGAACTTCTTCTTGTATGAAACCTCCACTTGATCTGAGCACAATCAAGAATTTCCTGCACAAAATTGCAAACAATTCACCGGTTCCACGACCTGCTTGCGAAATCCCCCGATCTCCAAACGCAACGCTGCGGCTGAATCTGTTCTGCAAACGTGACTAACAAACCCGCAAGAACACTCCAGTTCTTGAAGGACAAACCAGTAGGTTTTTCCTCGAAACCCCCTTCAATCTTCAACTCAGCTAGATCCTCGATCGTTCCACTGAAAACCTCAGCTAGATCCTTGATCGTACCGCTGAACGTTATCTCTTTGATCCTTTAATCCGAAGAACAAGAATGATTATGTTTTGATGTTCTTGAAGAAAAGTGATTGAGAAGATGAAGAAGATGAAGTCTCTTTCAGGTTTCTATCTGCTCTCAAAACAACTGCTGCTACACTGCTTTGATCTTGTGTACAATTGTTTTTCCCTCTAAGAATTCATGTTTTGCACTGCTGTCACAACATCTCTTATATATGCTGAAAAACAGAAACTGTTAGAGCACAAAACAGACTTATGCATTGATACATGAGAGTATGCATCGATGCATACTGTAAGATAAGTGAGTTTTTGGTGAATTGAATTAAGCATGGATCGATGCATAATTCGTATGTATTGATGCATATGACATTTCCACTAACATGTATCGATGCCTAATACGTATGCATTGATACATAGGCTGTTTCAACTGATCATGCATCGATGCAAGGATCGTATGGATCGATCCATAGAGCATTTTGCCTTTCATGTGTCGATACATGACTCGTGTGCATCGATGCATACTGAACAAAAATTATTTGAAAATTGCAACATGTTGTGTGGATCGATGCATAGGCTTATGTGTTGATGCATACTGACACAAAATGGATTTTATGAGTTATTTTAAGAGATGTATCAATGTAGATCTTTATGTACAGACATGCAACAATAGAATGGGATAAAACACACTAAAAACACTCATGTGTCATGTATAGTAATGCACAGCCATCATTTGGATGATGATCACACAATTTGCTATCAATCAAAAGCTATTCAAAGTAAAGAATTTTCTCACACAATGCAAGTAAGCAAATAAGCAAAGCAAATGGATACCGGATGCCAATCAATGGACTTATACCAATCTCACAAAATAAACATGGATACCGGATACCAATCAATGGATTTACACCAATCTCCTAAAACAAAACAATGATACCGGATGCAAATCAATGGACTTATACCAATCTCACAAAATAAACATGGATACCGGATACCAATCAATGGATTTACACCAATCTCCTAAAACAAAACAATGATACCGGATACCAATCAATGGATTTATACTAGTCTCACAAAACAAAGAAACAAGGATACCAGAGGCCAATCAATGGACTTATACTAGTCTCCCACCATATCATAGGAACAACTGCCAAGTAATGGACTTATGCTTGTCTCCTCCATGGACAAAGCAAAATGCTATAAAGCAAAGTTTATGAAATGATATACACATGATGATGATAAATGCACAAAGATACACTCAAGCAAATATGCACAGATGAATCAAGTAAACAGACAAACAAGTTAATTAGCACACACTATATACAATCAATTAGGCTCAAACAAGGTTAGACTTTACAGTCAACTGGAATGGGGTATTTTGTGCTCTTAACCCTAACATTGAGAGTTAGGGTGAAGCAGATGAAATGGAGATGAGGGGTGTGCCTCATAGCTCTTATCCCTGGCCTGGGAGAGCTTTAAACAATAGAACGTGTGGGAGTTCAGAAAGTTGGAACTCTTCTCCGCAAATGATTGACTCTATAAGATCTTGGGTTAATATCCACAATGCATCAACATGTTATGTGAGCAAGGTGGATGACACACTGAATAGTAGGAGATGGACTACACATCTCTTTTATCTACCAATTGCCTCATAAGAGGACTTTTCCTGCTTGGCACAAAGATAAACAATCACAAGCATTGCCTCTTAAGGAGGACTTCAGACAGGTGCCTGCCCCCATAACAGGACAGGTCTTCCAGACTACATGAAGAAAAAAGGTTATACCTAAGTGGTTAAGCAACCAAGCAAAAGCAAGTTCAAAGTGAACTTAAAGCAACTTATGTACCTGTGGAAACATCAAACAAATCAGTACAACTATACAGACAAACAACCAACAGTTAATATCAGACAAACAGATAAGGTTCACAATGTGCAAAAGGTGTAAACCAAAAGTCAAACTCAAATGAGTCAACATCAACCTACAAAACACACAAAGATTAGTAATCAAAGGCAAACATCAATGCTCAAATGATGAAGCATCCTTAACCAAGTAACTTGGATGTTCAACCTGAAATCAAAGCTCAAACATGAGAGGCAAACCACTAGGTCAAAGCCTAGGGTCAAAGATGGAGAAAAAATTCAAACCAGAAGCTGAAAATTAACATGAATCAACTTCAAACACATCTTGAAACAATCCAAAAGGTCTCACATCAATATCATATACCAAATGAATTTCATGATCAATTGAAGTTCAAGACTATTTTAAAGCTCAAATGTGACCAACCAGAATGAAAAATCTCAATTAAATCAGAAATCAATCAAATAATTCCAAGAAAATTCATGCTCATCCACAACATCCATAATATGTATCACACAAAAAATCAGAATAATTGGAATTCATTTGGCAAGGCAAACACATCACATAAGATGAACAAGCAAAGGTGTGACACAAATTGTCACACCTACATTCACATGATCATAAAACAGAAATGATAATTGATAAAAATACCAAATCAACACCAAAATGTCAAGCAAAGTGTCTAGTTTCATCATGCAAATTTTCATATCCATTGGATAAAAGCTCAGCATTTCACAAATGATATGACAAGGCAAGGTACAAAATGCATACATGTTTACAAACCCTAGCACAAAATCTTTTCCAGCCATGCACAATTTATGGAAAAATGATCAAAAAATAGTAGACAGAAAATGCAACACCATGCAAAAAACCACATATTTTTTGGAGCAATTTTCAATTATATATGAATTTTGGAAGATGGAGAAAAAATAAAAAAATATAATGTGAAGCATGTATGAAAATAGGAGGGAAATAGCAAAAATCATGAAGCACATTTGAATTTTGGCACGGCTGAGGATCGAACCAAGTAACATTTCAAATAAGCGCGCCTTGGCTGAATGAAACGCAGCCGTTTCATTAATTGACCTGGCCGGTCAATGCACATGTGGCCAAGTCAAGCGCCTCAGAGCCAATCAAAATGCCAGGCAGATGCATACGTGGTCCAATGCATGAACTAACCTAACTAACGCATGCATGGCATGAAGAATTTGCAGGAAATCATGAACATCACAACAAAATCCGCAGGAAATTGGAAAACAGCAAGAACACATGAAGAACACGATGAAGATCATGAAGATCTTTATCCAATTTTTTCCAGAAAATTCCAAAAGTTCCAGAAATTAACATTGAGCATATCAACATGTAGATCTTGCATCATGCATCAACAATCAACAAACATTTCATCAAGAAATCAACAAACACACATGGATCGAAGAGAATAAGTTTCATCAACAAAACTTTAAACAATCGTATCTCACTCAATTATGCATGGAATTCAATGATTTAAAGCTCAGATTAAACAGCATTAAGAGATCAACAACAATAGCATACGAATTTTGAGAAAGGAGAGAATCAATTTATGACCTCTTGAAGAGCAGCTTTGGAATTCGCTTGATTCAGGCTTTGGCAATGCTCAAAAGTTCTTCTATAACACTTGTATGGATGATTGGATGAAGAATTGAAGCTTAATTATGCACGATCTCTCCAAAATCAGATTTCACCATTGATGCTTCCAAGCTTCGAGCATGCTTCAAACTGCACTGATTCTCTTGATTCTTCCTTCAATCTTGCTCAAAGTTGCTTCCAGATGATGAATCAAGTAATGGATGATGATTTGTTTGAAGAAATTGAGAGAAAATTTTGAGAGAAAAAGTGTGAAAAATTTCTAGATCTGAAAATTGTGATTGTTCTTAGCTGAAAACAGTTAGGGTTTGTGTTATATACTCCCTCCTAATCATGCTCTTAATCATGTTTAAGCAAATGATAAGTGGATTACTAAGAATGAGGTGCATATGAAAATTGGCAATTTCACCCTATGCATGAAAATGCATGGTGAGCAGTACACGAAAATGTGTTCAAATTCACTCAAAATGTCATTTTGGAGCTATTGGCAATGATAGAATGTTCAAATAATTGACCAATTTTAAACTTTAATTTTTCCCTCCAAAAATCAAGTGAAATACCAAATGTTCATATGATGATAATGCATGCCATGTAATGAAAGATTTAGAAAGTAGAGGTCAAGAGAAGAATGTACAAAAAAGAGCCACTTGAATTGGAGCTTTGGTTGAGAAGTTATGCACATTTGAAGTTCAATGCACACTTTGCCATGTTTTGATCATATATCCTTAACCACACATGAGAAATTGATGATCTTGGACTTTTTGGAAATGGGAGAGAAAGATCTACAACTTTCATGTTCAACAAAATTTCATTTGAAGCATTTTTGATGATGTAATTTGAAGTTGAAGTTAGGTTAAAACCTTTCCATTTTTGGCAAATTTGAATTATAGGTCACTTTCTATTTTTGGAAAGTTTTGACCTGACTTTATTTTCTTCAATGTTGATGTTTGAAATGTAAAATGAGACTTGCTTGAACATGAATGAAGTATTTCTACTCACTTCCCACCTCCAAATCCACTGTTGACTTGGCAGTTGACTTTCTAGGCCTTCAGATGACCTTGCAATGTTCAGATGAAATTCAAGCCTCTACCACTTGGGATTTTGATTCAAAATGATATCACAGCTCACATGAACTCTTGATAATAATTGTGGGGTCCAAATTCTCAAGAATGGCCACCACTTATTGCTCAATGACTGCCTTTGACTGCTTTGACTGTTGATTGCTTCATCTGCAAGACAAGGGTTAGATGATATATTTTTTGTACTTTTGGTTAGTGATAAAAAGAAAAGCAATGATATACAAATGCAAAACATGCTTGGTGATCAAGAATCACTCTCACAGAAATAACCAACCCATAGGGAAGGAAGCAAGGTGTCCAATGATCCTTGAGGCAATGAAATGATATGGTATGATGCCGTGAGGGATCTTAGGGACAAAATTGGGGTCTTACAGTCGGGAGCACCAGAATGGTAAACACAATGTAACTTGGGCTTATACCACCATTGGGGGTTAGCAGGTATAGCCGGTGGGTCTCTCGGAGTAATCAGCTTCCTCTCTATCAAAGAAGGATATAACTCTGCGTACGTCATAGGAATAGGATCGAAGGTGACCCTTTTCCTCTCGTAACTTGTATTGGTCTGATTACTGTTTCGAGGCTGATATGCCTGCTGTTGCATACGGAGCTGTTGTTGTTGATATTGTTGATTGTCTCTGAAAACAGGTGCTATATGAGCCACCTGGTGCTGGTTACCGGCGGGACGCTCGGTCTTCCTCATCACAGAGGGTCTTCTTGGTCTCTCATGGGAGGTCACAACATGTGCCTCTCCATCTTTCTTTTTTGCAAACGCCCCATAATGTTTGGCAGAAGAGCCTTCTTCTTTGGTTAACCGTCCTTCACGGACCCCTTCTTCTAGACGCGTCCCCATATTTATCATCTCGGTGAAGTCAGAAGGAGCGCTAGCAATCATCCGCTCATAATAAAAAGAACTTAAAGTCTTCAAAAAGATCTTAGTCATCTCTTTCTCTTCTAGCGGAGGCACGATCTGTGTTGCCACCTCTCGCCACCTCTGGGCATACTCCTTAAATGTTTCTTTATCCTTTTGGGACATGGCTCTCAATTGATCTCTATCGGGGGCCATATCCACGTTGTACTTGTACTGCTTCACGAAGGCCTCGCCAAGATCATTGAAGGATCGGATGTTCGCGCTGTCTAAACCCATGTACCAACGCAAAGCGGCACCGGACAGACTGTCCTGAAAGTAGTGGATGAGTAGTTGGTCATTATCGGTTTGAGTTGACATCTTCCTGGCATACATGACCAGGTGGTTGAGAGGACAAGTATTTCCTTTGTACTTTTCAAAGTCATGGACCTTGAATTTCACAGGGATCTTCACATTTGGAACCAAGCAGAGTTCGGCAGCAGACTTGCCGAAAATATCCTTCCCTCTGAGAGTTTTCAATTCCTTACGAAGCTCAAGAAACTGATCGTTCATAGCATCCATTTTCTCATAAACATATGGACCCTCAGACGGCTCGGAATGATAGATGGTGTCGTCTACCCTGGGCAAAGTATGCACGACAGGAGGAGGAACAGCAAGGACCGGGCTAGATGCCGGCAGAGAAGCAAAGGTAGGAACAGGACCCTCAGGCATGAAATTGGGAGGCATCCCCCACGGGAACCCGGTTGGCATGGCTGTTGGAACAAAGTGCGTACTGGCAGCGGGCACAGTAGAGGAGACAGTCTCGGAGATAACTGTCCTCTGGGGAGGAGTTGAGGGTGTCGGAGAAGACTGGCTTTGGGCAGCCATGAGTAACTCCATTAGGGCAGTCAATCTGGCCACTTCCTCTTTCAGCTCGCGGTTCTCTTGCTCTAAGTGATCCATCGGTCTTGAAATGTTGGCTCTAGTGTAGTACCGGTGAGTTAGCTTGTCTTCAAAATAAATGAAGGACACAGAGTTAGACCACAGGGCAAGGGACCGAAAACAAAACCTGCTTATGCATATGATGCATGCAATGCTTGTGCATATGATTTGTTTTTTATTTCAAAGGAACTTTAGAGTTTTATTTTCAAATTCTGGAAATATTAAGCATTTTATCACATATGGAAATATCTCATCAAATAATATCAGGGAAAAGAAGTGCAGCGTTGTTAATCATATACAAGAGAAAAGGAAAATAATCATCCTAGGGATCCCTAGAAACAATCATCTAAAGCTCGGGACACAGGAAGATAAGATGTGCGAAGCCTCTTCACCTCCCTCTCGTAGGCTGCCTCCATATCGGCCTTCTCTTTGGCGAGTCGATCATACCTCCTCTTCCAGAACTTAGAATACTGAGGAAGTAGAAAAGTCCATACATCATCAGGGTCATCAATAACCTGATGCTCAAGAAACTCAATCAACGCATCCTTCTCCTTAATCTGCTGAAGCAACTCTTCACGTTCACGGATCCAGGCACGTGAACGGTCTTCGTCTCTCAACTCCTCTACTCCTTGATTAGGGAGGGTTGAAGGCCCGGCCATAATCATAGGTGTAGGTCTCGGATACTCGTAAGGCAGGAGATACTCAGACGCCCTCTTCCTAACCCAAACAGTGTAAGGCTCCAAAGCGATGCAATTCTTAGGACCCAACTCTTTCCTTCCTTTCCTATGAATCTTGCGCCAAGCGCGGACCATCCTAGCTTTCAAGCCTTGGGGATCTTTACCATCCTGAAAGAATACACCCTCTAACAGAATGTTATTGGGTTTATCCTTTAGGGGGAACCCAAGCTGCCGACGTGCCAAAACAGGATTGTAGTTAATCCCACCACATGTACCAAGAAGAGGTACATTGGAGAATTCGCCACAAGAGTCAATAATTTGCACACCATCATACACACGGTTATACCAAGAGATATCATCATTAGTGAGAGACATGAGTCTCGTGGACCACCGTAGACATCCCTTATTCTCCTTGAAGGCGACCGTCTGCGGTAAGTGAGAAATAAACCACTTATACAACAGAGGCAAACAACACACAATGGCGCCACCACCCTTTGCATTCCTCATATGCAAAGAGAAATAGGTATCGCCCAACAGAGTCGGAACGGGATTAAGAGTAGAGAAAATACTAATAGCGTTCACATCCACAAACTTGTCGATGTTGGGGAATAATACTAGCCCATAGATGAGAAGTACAAATATGGCCTCAAAGGCGTCCTCACTCATGGCCTTCCCATACATAGTAGCTTGAGCAATGAGGAACTCAGAAAGGAGACCTTGAATTCCACCTTTGGTAGTCATATGAGCACCAACCAGAGATTCATCTATGTGCAACATGTCTGCTATCTCTTGTGAAGTAGGAATACTTTCCAAGCCACTGAATGGCAATTGATCCAGAACAGGTATACCCACAAGATAAGCATACTCCTCAAGTGTAGGCAAAAGCTAAAAATCCGGAAACGTGAAGCAAGGGTACAAGGGATCATAAAACTGCACCAATACACTCATCAATCCTTCATCCCCCTTAAGTTCCTTGAAAATTTTATTATTATTTTGATGATATGAATGCAAATGGGTGCATGAATGCATGAATGCAACAATCACACTCAAGGATCAAGCAAAGCACACCAAACAAAGGTCATGGGATGGATCATGTTATCCTTAATATCAATCACCCATTTTGGTGGATTATGGTTTACACCTTATCAACACCCAAGTTCCATTGATATTAAGGATTCATGAACGGATCAACCATGAATCAAGGGTTTGTTGCAAGTCACGAGCATGGAGTTCAGGTTAAGAACCACCCAAAGGGAGTGTACTAAGGTTTAAACCTGCCAAACATGTTCTACAAGAGGTTCCCATAGTCATCATCCCATCTTTTGGATATTATCGGAGAAACGACTACTCGTATTCCAAAAATATTCTCAAGAGAGACTCTTATGAGTGTAGTATCGCGTAACAATCATATCAAATCTTACACTTGAACGACCTTCGCACTACATCCTAAGCATAGGTCAAGATGGGTTTGGTAAACTAAGGTCCTTGGCTTCTAAGGTCTATATTGGAAAAGTAATGTCTAACCACAACTTACTTGTGTGACATTATTGATCCCAACATAACCTCCACCAAGTGAATGGACTTGCAAGTCAATTTGCTAAGGAATAACTCCACACAAGACGACAAGACTATGCCATTCTCCTATCCTAAGTGCACTCGAGTCCGGGTATAGAACTCATCTCACGAAGATCACCAAGCATACAAGGAATTAATATTCAAACAATTCAATCATTACATACAATACAGTAATCCCAAATTGCACAAAAATATGTCACAAAAAAAAAATACAATGCAATACAACAAATATGAAAAGTAGGCAAAACCCACTAGGCAAATTATTTGTCCCCAGCAGAGTCGCCACTTTTCTGTAGCGGGGTATTCATTACCATTAGAGATATTGACTAAATCCAAGGTAAATCATACAAGTCGAGTCGCCACCGCACTTCTATTTATCCAAAGGAATGGTTAGAAAGTGAACAAAAACCTAAAAGTTTTATCGAATCAAAAACTAGTAAAAATGTCAGAGATCTGGGTAAGGGGGTTGGTTATGCAATGGGAAGGTGTTAGGCACCCAAAGCATCCTAGGTACTCCTAGGGAGCCCTTTTCACATTTGTTGTAAGGTTGTTGTTTTTTTTTGTTTGTGAAAATTTATTTGTGCAAACATGATTGAAGGGATGAGAAAAGAATATAAAAATTTATTTACATTTTGTGTTTGCATGGATGAACCCATTGCCTACGTACCATCTTAAAAAAAGATTAGGATCAAAACCTCGTAGTTCGGGGTAAAAAAATTCAAAAAAAAGTTGGTGAATTGATTGGTCCAAAAACCTTAAGGTCTTTTGTTATCAAAGGGAGAAAACTCAACCTAAAACCACAAATCCACCATGTGAGGATAGCTTCAACATGCTAGTGAGGGGTAACCCTATAATAAGCATGGAAGACTCATTGTCCATCACTAAGGATAAAGGTGAGTATTATATCTACCTCAAGGATAATTCAAACCTAATAGCTAATGGTTATAAAAAAGGGTTTGATTAAGAAGGTGGCCATTGAAACCACAAAAAGTATTTGAATGGGTTATATTTACCAATTAAAAGTATTTACAAAAATATGGTTAAATTGGATTAAAAGGTTCAATTCAGAATAAGTGTTATGAAAAATAAGTTTTGAAAATCAAAAGCATAAGGCTTAGGTTTCTAATGTTGAAAACAAAAGTTATTGTTTGCACAAAAAGTTTTGGCTTGGGTTAGAATGAATAGAAAAAAAAAAAAGTTAAATTCCTAAACATACAAGAGATAAGGAAAAAGAAAATAAAACCACATTGGGAGTTCCCCTCTTGAGATCATATTGATGATCCAAGTAGCTCCCATCCTTTGGAATAAACAGTCACAAACAAATATCTCAAGCCATTAAGCACAGGTAATCGGAATAAACCTCCAGGGGGTATCCCACAAATAAAGTGGAACACCAAGCCATCTCTACAAGAGTCATGTGAGCCCTCACAAAAAAAACTCAACAAACAGGTTAGAGAAAAAAAATAGGGTAATCAAGAGTTGCCCCCAAATCAAAATGTAACCACATGAATCATGCCATTAGAATTCACAAAAAAGCTCACAAAAAGCAACCAATGGCAGGAGGCCTAAACCTCTTGTCAAACACATACATTAAAAGGGTATCAAAAAATTTCAGGTTGAAAGTATAAAGTAGTGGAAATAGGGCATACCTGATTGGGGAGGATCGATTGAAATTGAGTTGCACCCGTGAGGTTTGCAGAGCAATCTGAGGGTTTATATGAGAGGGAATTGGTTCTTTGCCGATGAGTTCCCTTCAACCTCTGGAGGTTGCTCTGAACTCTGTCAGCTCTTCTCTCACTTTCTTTTTCCTGCCAGGGTAATAGGAATGGCATCCTTTTGTTTCACTGAAACTCTGAATTTATAACCTGGTTTTTGTGGACCTGTGGGCTCAAATGAGAGAGGCCCAAGTCCAAAAAAACTTTTGTTATATTTTATTTATTTATTTATTTATTTATTTATTTATTTATTTATTTATTATTCTTTTTTCTTTTTTCTTTTTTTTTTCTTTTTTTTTATTTTTTTTTATTTTATTTTTATTTTTTCTTTTTTTTAGTAAACAAAAGTAAGAGAAACAATGATGTATAATTCAAGCATGCTTGGTGATCTCAAACCAATCAGAAGGAGTCCCACCCAAAGGCAAAGGGAACCAAGATGCTAAAGATCCTTGAGGATAGTAGATAGTATATCTCATGCACTCTTTGGTCGAAGCCTTTTGTTCTTCCCCAGTTGAGTAAGATTTGTACCCCCTTTTCGGAGTCGAATGTCCATCCCATAATCGAGTTTTCTTTTTGCCCTCTTTGTGGATGATGAGTGTTTTGGGAATATTCCCCAATTCACGCCTTGATTGGTCATCATTATATACCTAGTTTCGGTATCCCGATGCCTTTTCTTTTCGGTCGATTTATCCTTTATTAACCCAGTAACCGGTTGTGGATAATCGTCCATGCGAGTATATTATCTACGTTCTGACGGTAATAGATAGTATATCTCATGCACTCTTTGGTCGAAGCTTTTGTTCTTCCCCAGTCGAGTAAGATTCGTACCCCCTTTACGGAGTCGAATATCCATCCTATCATCGAGTTTGCTTTTAACCCTCTTTTGGATGATGAGTGTTTTGGGAATATTCCCCAATTCACGCCTTAGTTGGTCACCTATTATATGCCCAGTAACCGGTATCCCTGGTGTTCCCTCCTCTCTGCTCCCTATTATGACTTTTTGTCCTCTGTGGAGTCAGATTTTCCTGAGTTGAGATATACCTTTTTATGTCTTCCTCAGATGATTTGGTTGATTGATATCTCTCACCCTTATACCGGTCTTAGATATTCATTCTTCCCGAGTATGTTGTATCTCACCCTCAACCCGGCGATCAGATCACATGTCTCCTTGAGCTTATTACCCAGTAACCGGTAATACCTCATCCCGCTGCTTCCCCAGGAGTGTCCTTTTAGGCATCCCCAGCGAAGTCCCTTAGTGGATTGTTTTCATCCGGATTTTTATCCGAAGTATCCGTTGTGGATAGTTTTTGCTGTATTGGCATATTCCCCAATACATGCACCTTTGAGTCAACTCGGGTCTTTCCATTGGATATTTTCCCTTTGGAATTCTGTTCCCCAAGCGTTGAGTCGTGACCTGCTCACGCATTTTATTTCCTCTCCTATCCCCATAAGAGTCCCCAGAGTCTCTGTCCCATTGAGTGTATTTCTCATATGGATTGTCAGTTTCTCCGGATGTCTTTTCTTCTTTGTGGACACATATCCCCACAGAGTTCGTACTATTTGCATACATACATTTGCATCATGAGGTCTCTTAGGGACCAAAATTTGTCTCTTTGTTATTATTTAAGCCCATTCTACCTCGTCGAGACGAAGATTTTAACCTTCACTTCTCCGGCTAGAATGACCTTAAATAGGGGCATCTGTAAGACCCCAATTTTGACCCTAAGATCCCTCATGGCATCATAACATTGCATTTGCATAGCCTCAAGGATCATGAGCATCTTGGTTCCCTTTGCCTTTGGGTGGGACTCCTTGTGATTGGTTTGAGATCACCAAGCATGCTTGAATTATACATCATTGTTTCTCTTACTTTTGTTTACTAATATATATATATATATATATATATATATATATATATATATATATATATATATATATATATATATATATATATATATATATATATATATATATATAAATAAATAAATAAATAAAATATAACAAAAAAAAATTGGACTTGGGCCTCTCTCATTTGAGCCCACAGGTCCACAAAAACCAGGTTATAAATTCAGAGTTTCAGTGAAACAAAAGGACATGCCATTCCTATTACCCTGGCAGGAAAAAGAAAGTGAGAGAAGAGCTAACTGAGTTCAGAGCAACCTCCAGAGGCTGAAGGGAACTCATCGGCAAAGAACCAATTCCCTCTCATATAAACCCTCAGATTGCTCTGCAAACCTCACGGGTGCAACTCAATTTCAATCGATCCTCCCCAATCAGGTATGCCCTATTTCCACTACTTTATACTTTCAATCTGAAATTTTTTGATACCCTTTTAATGTATGTGTTTGACAAGAGGTTTAGGCCTCCTGCCCTTGGTTGCTTATTGTGAGCTATTTTGTGAATTTTAATGGCATGATTCATGTGGTTACATTTTGATTTGGGGGCAACTCTTGATTACCCTATCTTGTTTCTCTAACCTGTTTGTTGAGTTTTTTTGTGAGGGCTCACATGACTCTTGCAGAGATGGCCTGTTGTTCCACTTTATTTGTGGGATACCCCCTAGAGGTTTATTCCGATTACCTGTGCTTAATGGCTTGAGATATTTGTTTGTGATTGCTTATTCCAAAGGATGGAAGCTACTTGGATCATCAATATGATCTCAAGAGGGGAACTCCTGATGTGGTTTTATTTTCTTTTCCCTTATCTCTTGTATGTTTAGGAATTTAACCCTTCTTTTTTTTCCCCATTCTAACCCAAGCCAAAACTTTTTGTGCAAACAATAACTTTTGTTTTCAACATTAGAAACCTAAGCCTTGTGCTTTTGATTTTTAAAACTTATTTTTTATAACACTTATTCTGAATTGAACCTTTTAATCCACTTTAACCATATTTTTGTAAATACTTTTAATTGGTAAATATAACCCATTCAAATACTTTTTGTGGTTTCAATGGCCACCTTCTTAATCAAACCTTTTTTTATAACCATTAGCTATTAGGTTTGAATTATCCTTGAGGTAGATATAATACTCACCTTTATCCTTAGTGATGGACAATGAGTCTTCCATGCTTATTATAGGGTTAACCCCTCACTAGCATGTTGAAGTTATCCTCACATGGTGGATTTGTGGTTTTAGGTTGAGTTTTCTCCCTTTGATAACAAAAGACCTTAAGGTTTTTGGACCAATCAATTCACCAACTTTTTTTTGAATTTTTTTACCCCGAACTACGAGGTTTTGATCCTAATCTTTTTTTAAGATGGTACGTAGGCAATGGGTTCATCCATTCAAACACAAAATGCAAATAAATTTGTATATTCTTTTCTCATCCCTTCAATCATGTATGCACAAATAAATTTTCACAAAAAAAAAACAACAACCTTACAACAAATGTGAAAAGGGCTCCCTAGGAGTACCTAGGATGCTTTGGGTGCCTAACACCTTCCCATTGCATAACCAACCCCCTTACCCAGATCTCTGACATTTTTACTAGTTTTTGATTCGATAAAACTTTTAGGTTTTTGTTCGCTTTCTAACCATTCCTTTGGATAAATAGAAGTGCGGTGGCGACTCGACTTGTATGATTTACCTTGGATTTGTTCAATATCTCTAATGGTAACGAATACCCCGCTACAGAAAAGTGGCGACTCTGCTGGGGATAAATTGCGTAATTAGAGCAATTATCCAAGAGATATATCACCGGTTACTGGGTGGTATACTAAAAAATTAAGGAATGTAAATATCGAATTTTGTATAAAGATAACCCACAAGGAGGGAATTACATCTACCGGTATGAGGGTAGAGAACCACAAAAGAGAGTACCCGTCATCGGTTAGGATGAACAACAATTAAGGTTTAACTCTGCACGGGGTCTTAGGGTCAAAATTGGGGTCTTACAGATGCAAGTGGGTCTTCAAAAAGAAGACTGACATGGATGGTAAGGTACATACCTATAAGGCAAGACTGGTTGCAAAAGGATATAAACAAATTCATGGGGTTGACTATGATGAAACCTTTTCACCAGTTGCAATGCTTAAATCTGTTCGGATTTTACTTGCTATCGCTGCATATCATGATTATGAAATATGGCAAATGGATGTCAAAACTGCTTTCCTTAATGGGAATCTTCTTGAGGATGTGTACATGACACAACTTGAAGGATTTGACATACCAGAAGAAGCCCAAAAGATATGTAAGTTACAAAGGTCAATCTATGGATTGAAGCAAGCTTCCAGAAGCTGGAATCTTCATTTTGATGAAACAGTAAAACAATATGGATTCATCAAGAACGAAGATGAGCCTTGTGTCTACAAGAAGGTTAGTGGGAGCATGATCGTGTTCCTGGTATTGTATGTAGATGACATATTACTCATTGGAAACGATGTCCCTACCCTGCAACAAGTAAAGTCTTGGTTGGGGAAATGCTTTTCTATGAAGGACCTAGGTGAAGCAGCCTATATATTAGGAATCAGAATCTATAGAGATAGATCACAAAAATTGCTTGGCCTAAGTCAGAGTACGTACATAGACAAAGTGCTAAGACGCTTTAACATGCATGATTCTAAGAAAGGATTCATACCTATGCAACATGGCTTGTGTCTATCAAAAACACAATCCCCTTCAACTAAGGAAGAAAGGGATCGCATGAATAAGATTCCATATGCATCTGCAATAGGATCCATCATGTATGCCATGTTATGTACTTGACCAGATGTCTCGTATGCTTTAAGTGCAACGAGTAGGTACCAATCTGATCCTGGTGATGCCCATTGGGTAGCTGTCAAGAATATCCTTAAGTATTTGAGAAGGACTAAGGACTCATTCTTGATATATGGAGGTCAGGAAGAGTTGGCTGTAATTGGATACACCGATGCTAGCTTCCAGACAGATAAGGATGACTTTAGATCGCAATCTGGTTATGTGTTTTGCTTAAACAGTGGCGCTGTGAGCTGGAAAAGTTCAAAGCAAGATATAGTTGTTGATTCTACAACCGAGGCCGAGTATATTGCTGCCTCAAGTGCAGCAAAGAAAGCTGTTTGGATCAAAAAGTTCATTAGTGAATTGACATAATTCCTAGCATTGTGGATCCCATTGGTCTCTATTGTGATAACAATGGTGCTATCGTACAAGCTAAGGAGCCTAGATCTCACCAACGATCCAAACACATACTTAGGCGTTATCACCTCATTCGAGAGATAATAGATAGAGGAGATATGAAAATATGTAGAGTACCTACACTTGACAATATTGCTGACCCACTGACAAAGCCTCTTGCGCAGCAGAAGCATGATGGCCATACTAGATCTATGGGCATTAGGGGTATGCCTGATTGGCTCTAGTGCTAGTGGGATATTGTTGGTGTAAGCCCTAGAGGCCAATACTTTTGGTACTTGTATCGAATTGTTTATTAATAATAAAAGGGTTTTTCTTTATTATGTTTGTTTAATAAAGTCCCTGGAATAGATAGTCCGTTTAATGTATCAAGTGTGACTTAATCATGAGAGCACATTAAACATAAGGACATTATTCTTAAAGTATCCGTAGTCGAGCTTTATTGTGAAGTGGGATAACATTAAAGCATGAAGACTATTATGTTTATAGACTGATGATCACATCTCATGGATCATGGATAAGGAGTTATCAAGTCTCAAACATAGGTATGAATATTAAGAGTAATATTTATACTGGATTGACCCGCTACGAGAATACTATATAGAATGTTATGAAAAGTGTCATAAGTTATTCTCATGGTGATAATGGTGTATACCACCCTTCGACCTGAAACCACTATGGACCCTAGATGTAGAGTCGAGTGCCTTATTGCTGATCAAACGTTGTTCGTAACTGGATGACCATAAAGACAGTTGATGGGTACTCCACGACGCATGCTAAGGGACATGAGTGACCTAGATGGAATTTGCCCATCCTGCGTAACAGGATAAATGTCTATGGGCCCAATATTGAACTGGACAAGGATGACACGGTCTATGCCTTGTGTTCAATATAGACATAAGGGCAAAAGGGTAATTATACACATAATTATTATCACAGAAGGATTTGTCAGATCACATGACATTTTCGTGTCTTGGGTAGCAGTGATGTGTTGCTAGATACCGCTCACTGTTTATTATGTTAAATACGTGATTTAATATAATTACCAATGCTGCGAAAATATATAGGGTCACACACAAAGGACGGATTGATGAGAGATAGAATAATTAAGGAATACCGTAATGTACGGTGCCCTTAAGTGAATTATAGAACATCGTAAGGTACGGTGTACTTAAGTAGAATACGAAATATGGTAAGGTACCACGAGCTTAAGTGATTTTGGCATATTATAAGATATGGGCCATATACACTTAAGTGGGCCTTTTAGCTTGCAGCCCACACAAGTGGTTCTATAAATAGAACCCTTGGGTAGAAGCATTGTCACTCTTGCAATTTCGTTTCTCTCTCTCTCTCTCACTCAAAGCCTTCATTCGTAGCAGCTAGCACTGAGATTGAAGGAATCCGTTCGTGTGGACTGAGTAGAGGCGTTGTCATCGTTCAACGTTCGTGATCCCCACAAGAGGTAATGATTCTATCACTGATCATGCCCGTTCGTAAGGATCATTAAAGGAGAATTTTTTAAATTCCGCTGCATTTTGGATCGCTATTCTCTTTCAGTTACATAGTGGTATCAGAGCAAGTCAGTCCATTCGGCCAAGTTTTTGTAATGTTGTTAGTTTCCTAGTATGCGACATGTGTGTGAAATACGGCCAATACTTACTTGTTCCTTTACCGCTTTTTAGCAGGAGCAGGATTGAAACAAGTGGGGGAGAAGCATTTATTTCTCTGTGTTGCTGTAGGTGTGAAGAGTTGGTGCACCAAGATGTTGATTGTAAGGGTTAAGGTGATATTAAAGTTGTGTGGTTTTCACGAAACCAAAATGGATATGTATTCGAGATTCTTACCTGTCATTCAACTTGAGATGTGTTTGAGGGAGAACGATTAGGTATTGTTGATGTTTGCTTCTCGGAGAATGGATAACAAATATGACAGCTAGTGAAGTACCAGTGATTTGTGATTCCTGATGTATTTCCTGATGATATATGTGACTTGCCTCCAGAGCGTGAACCTGGGTTTGACGAAGGTGATGGTTTGTCTATTATGCTTCAGGAAAATTAAAGATTCATGTAAGGAATTATCCTACCTGTGATTTGGAGTGGGCCGTTGTAGTGTTTGTGCTGAAGATATAGAGGCACTAGTTATATGGTCGAGGTTCAAAGTGTTAAGTAATCACGGGAGTTTGAGATATCTGACATGGTTAGAATTTTTTAAGGACTATGATGTTGATTTGAATTACCATCCTAGTAAAATCAATCTTGTAGCAGATGTTTCGAGTCGGAATCCTTGCACGCATTAGCATTGATGGTTGGAGAGTTGGATTTGATCGATTAATTCACAGATGTGAGCTAGTATGTGATATGACTAATAATAGTGTAAGATTAAGTATGTTGGATCTGACTAAATGGTCTTCTTAAAGAGATCACAGAGAGAGTATGAAGTTATATGTTGGTTTGTTGAATCGTTCGGTATCAGTTAACTAAAGTGAAGCTGAGGACTTTATAATTGATAAGAATGGAATCTTGATGTTTTGAAATAAAGTTTATATATCTGATGTGTCGGAGCTTGAGAGAATAGTTTTATAGGAAAGCCACAGAAGCAATTTAAATGTACATCCTAGGGCTAATAAAATCTACATATATCTTAAGAAGACGTTTTGGATGGCCAGGAACGAAGAGATACATTGTGCTGTTTTTTTATGCTTGTTTGACTTGCCAGAAGTCGAAGAATAAGCATAAAAAACTTGTTGACTGATGCAACCGTTGGATATTCTTGATTTGAAGTAGGACGGTATCTCGATGCACTTTTTTTTACAGGGTTGCCAAGTACTCCTAAGGGAAATGATGTGACTTTGGTGGTTGTAGACGGACTGACTAAGTCGGCTCACTTTATCCCGATTAAGATCAGTTTTTTGTTGCTCAAGATAACATAAACCTATATCAGTGGGATGGTGAAATTGCATGGTATTCCGTCGAGTATTATTTATGATAGAGGTCTGAGATTTACGTCCAAGTTCTGCGAGAGCTTGTAGGAAGAATTGAGGACTAAGTTAAGTTGAACACTATCTATCATTCGCAGAAAGATGGTCAGACTGAGGGGACTATTATTTCTTTGGAACAAGGAAGTTGCATGGTGGATGAGCTAGAAAGTTGGATAGTAGAGGTTATCTGAAGCTGTTGTGTCGAGCGATTTTTTAGGACGAAAATCTTTTTAAGTGGAGGAGCGTTGTAACACCCCAAATTTAGAATAATTATTTTATTTAATTATTAAATTGTTGATATGTTTGATATTTGTTGTATTTAAATTATTCTACAGTATTCGAGCTATTTGGTGTCTTGGGGGATTTGCGAGTATTTTAGTAATTTAATAATTAGGGAATTATGGAGGTTGAGAGCGGAGAAAATAAATTTAGATTATTAATAATTATTATATAATTTTGTAGTAGTTAATAGAATAATTAGAATTTTTAGAAATAATCCATTATTTATTGTTATAATCCATCTTTATTTAACTGATGTAATTATTTAATATAAATAGCAGTGTCCCGGTTATTTGATACAAATATACTTTTTTGGGGGATCTATTAAAATTATTAAAATTAATTAGATGATTATAATTTTTTTATATAACAATTAGAGTAATTATAATTATTAAAAATAATTTGTAATATTAGGGATTTTTATTAAAGATTTATTTAACAGATATATTTAATTAATTGGAATAATTATTTAGAAATTATGTGTTATGTTAAAAATAATATATTTTTGGGATAATTATTTAATTAGATTTATTTAAATAATAATAAATAGAAAAATATATTTTTTGTTATAATTTGAGACTATATTTTATCGAGAGATTTAGAAATGAGGGTAACACAAAAATATTGGATGACTCTTGATAATGTTATATTTTTTAACAATACTCTGGTCACTCAGACATTATGCTAAGCACATGAATGACCATGCAGGCTTCCACACTTCCTCTCTTTCAAAAATATGAAGTTTCAAGATCTTTACTATATTATCTTTGACTTTAACAATTAATGGAATCTTAAATATTCTATCTGATGAGGCTTGAGACAACTTCAAGATGAGCAACATCATCAAAGACGGTTGCAAGCTCATATATTATCATATTGATCTCAGAGCACCATCACTTAGTCAACATATCAAGTACCATCACTTGATCAACATATAAAGCAACATCACTTGGCAAAAAACATGTCAAATACCATCATTTGATCATATCAAGCACCATCACTTGATCACCATATCTAATGATATCACATAAGCCAACAAGCCTTGAACAACAAGACTGATGAAGATTTCTCTTAATAGCGTTGTCAACATCAAAATCAAATAAATATGTTACTGCAATCTTCATACATGCAAGCACATAGATTCATACAAGAATTCATGTATAGTAATATTATGTCTCCTAAAATATTTTAAGAAGATTGAGTTTGTATTCTAAAAAGGAGTAGTCGTGCAACTTGTTTCTCAATTGCCATTATTTTTTATGTTAGATCCAACATTAAACTTTGATTGAAGAAGTTATTCGAAAACCTAATTCATCTCTCTAAAATACCAGTTATTTGCCCCCTCTCTAAACAGTCCAACTTCTTCTTCTCCCTTAATCTAAATTTTAGGTGATTCTATGTAGCTTATCGCTTCGGTGGTGCGAAGGTTTTCAAGCCGCTCCACCCTTCACCCTCTATGGGTTGCGCCAGTTTTGGTTTCTCCTGTTCTTGTTTGGCTCTGGCGAACGTCGCTATAGGCGGATCGAAAAAAGGTTACGTCAGATTCAAAGTCGTGATGTTTTTCATTTCACCGGTTGGGTTTTTCTGGTTGAGTACTTAAAGGATTTTGGTTTTCCGAATGTGAAACAGTTCTCCAACGACTAATTTATGTTGCAACACGGTTGCGGTGCTTTTAAGGGTGATAGTTATGGCGATTATGGGAGCTTTTTCCAATGGGTCTATTGTAGATTGGTGTTTCTAGTGCAGATATGGTATCCCGAGCTTTTTATTCTCTTATTGGCTTCAGACCTGTTGAGATCTAATGGTTTCAAGATTTAAGGTTTGTCTCTCTATGCTGACACTAACTTAATATTTGAGTAATCGTGATTGATGTCGGCTTGATTTCATATATGTATCATTCTTTTTTATGTTGGATTGTTGGACTCGAAAGAGTCATCTTGTTTGCTGGGTTTTTCTCCAGAGGTTGTTGGCTCGTAAATCAGTTTGTGTTAGCGGTTGGTTCATTCACGGTGTTGAGAAGTAAATGCTCACACTAGACTCTTTCTTTTGCTATTTGATTTCGTGCCCATAAACGAGTTTGTCGGATAATGTCTGTTGTGTGTGCGCTTTTACTTTAGTTATTTTAAAAACCACTTTTGTTGTATTTGATCTATTTGTACACCCTTCTGATGTGATATCGTGATTTGATTGAATTTGGTTTATGTCTGAAGTGTTATTAAATTTCTTTATTTTTATTTTATATATATTTGACTTATTAAAAAAACATTATACTTTCCTAATAAAATATTTTTTTCAAGATTTAATTTTTTTTATATTTTAAGTTTTTGTTTAAATTTTAATTAATAAAATTTGATCTTTATTTTAAATATTTTAATTAATTAATTAACTAATTAATTAACATATTAAAGTGATTTATTTATAAAACATAACATGGATATTGATTGATGCTATTATTTTATTTTATTATATTACTGTCACCATTTAAAAATAAAGAGGAATAAAAAAATCTCAAAAAATGTTAAATATTAAAAACAAAAATACTAAATTATAAAATAAGAGAACCGATTTTTTTTTCAAAATTAAAATAAAAGTTTAAAAGTCTAACCTTTTTAAAACACAATTGCCTCATGAATTCTAAATCTATTGGCGATTAACAACAAACAAGACAATCGGTTCCGCGACAGAAGAGACGAATCACTGCCGCATAGCTCGATATGCAACATGACTGATCACTACAAAACCAAAGCTTATCTAAATCATCTTCATACCAAATTCAATGAACCCATACATACCATACTCTCTTACTCCTTTATCTCTTCATTTTTTTATACACTACTTGGGTGTTCCTTTAAGGTTAGGTAGGTTCAAACAACAACCGCATTCAATGATTAAATCTCAAATTAATGTACCCGCCATATCCGATTCTGACACCACTAAGATAAACAAAATAAAAAAATAATGAAGCATGTGTGTGTGAGAGAGAGACTGAGATTTGGGGAGTTGGGAAAAGACAGAATATGGAGGAGAAAATAAAGTGCCCCAAACCAAACAGCTTTTCATGCTTTCCAATAGTCATATTTGTTTTTTCATTCTATCCTCACCACCCTTCATGCCCCCACTAGTTTCTTGCCTGCCACTTCTCTTCTTCTTTCTTTTTACCTTTTATTTAAAAATATTTCATTTTATTATATACATCTCAAAATTTTATATCCATTTTAGCACGTTATGAGCTGTCAACACTTTCTTAAGTCCTAATTTCAACAATCACCGATCCAAAATTCAACATCAAACACTTAAAGATGGGCCCTACAAATATTTCCGTACTATAGGCAGGACTTTACATGACATAATAAGAGAGTGAACATCTTAACCTTCATCTTTACACGTAACTACCCAATCTCATTCATTTCTATTCTATCTCCAAATTTTCCATTTCCACACTCTATATAAATACCTCTACACACACTCTATACTCTCATATTCACATTCAAAAGTTATTCGTTCCTCAAACACATGAGTGTTGGTGAAGCAACATCATCAACAAAAACACAATGGAGAGTCAGGATCATCTTTCACCATCCCACGTGGACGTATCTCGACCGTCCCTCGGTTTCCCCTTGGGCACTGCACTTCTCTTGATCATCATTTTTAGCTTGAGTGGCATCCTCTCTTGTTGCTACCATTGGGATAAACTCCGTTCCCTCCGTCAATCTTCCTTAGATTCAGACCCTCAAATCGATTCAACCAATAAATCTAAACTTTACTCCACCGTAAGCATTTCAATTTTCACACTTGGTACAAATTTTGTGACATTTAGAATTGAGGTTCTTATTTATGTTTTTGTGTTTGTCGGTGAATTGATTAGGAACAGAAGCAAAACAGAGGAGAAAGCTATTCGGTGATGATGCCGGGAGATGATGTGCCAAGATTCATAGCGATGCCGTGTCCGTGTGAACCTTCGCGGCCGGAAAATATTGTTGTGACGGTTGTGAAACCGCCGCCGATAAAGCCACCGCAAATAGCGATTCCTTTATATTTGTAAATAGTTAGTTAGTTGTGTTATGTTACAATTCTTCTCATCACATGTTGCCACCGTTTTGTTGTATCATTGTTTATTATTTACATGGGAAATTGTTTGAGTAAAAAAGGTGATAACTTGTGATGAGAAGTTGAGAATGGTTAGAAAATGGAAGGAAAAAAAAAAGAATAGGTTAGGTAGATGGTCAATTAGGGGATTTTGATAGCCATTCCATTTAATTTAATCCTTGTGTTCTTTTGGTATGTAATTATGTAAGAGCTATAAATGGTTTATAAATTTTAATTATTGGAAGCAAAATTTCAATTTGTTTTTCTCTTCCTTATCATGGTTTGAAGAGATGAGTAGATTTGCCAAAAAGAATCATATTTCTTTTATAGAATAATGCTATTTTAAAATCAAATGCTATTATGAATTTTTTACTTAAATAATTCAATTTTTTTAAAAAAATCTAAAATAATTCTCATTTCAGAGTCATTTTCAAACTACTTCATTTTTAAAAATTTAAAAAAAAAAAAATATATATATATATATATATATATATATATATATATATATATATATATATATATATATATATATATATATATATATATATATATATATATATATATTATGTGAATTCACATTTATCCTTAAATTTAAAGAGGAGGCACCAATTGAATTGCCTACAGTATATGATGTTGTCAATCCAATTGACGTATGTGTGTATAGAATGAGAGGAGACGCTAGTTGGTCTAACTCCTTTGTGTAGTGTGTAATTTTTTTTTGTATAAATAGAGTTGTTGTGTGATTCATTTTTTCACATCTCTTGCAAATATGGTTCGTCTTCGTCGCCGCTATGGAAAAGTGATTTATTCGAGAGACAAACCTTCGATGGAGATGCTCTTCTGGAACATCTGTCGTACATAGAAAATTGGTTTGTTGGTTAGACGGAAACATACCTGAAGATGAACAAATTAGAAGTATTGAGAGACACGATGTCGTACGTGGATGGGTGCGAGTTAAAATGATAAGAATGATAGAGAAGTGATGTTTGGACCAAATGATATCAGTTTGATTGTTGTAATCAGTTAGAAATGTTGTGGTTAAGTATTTTTATCTGTTTTGATATTTGTTGTTTGTGTTGTTTATTCAGATCTGATCAGTTTTAAGTGTGTTTAAGTTGAAGTGATGTTTGTTGTTAACCTTGTTGTAACAAAAAGTTATTAATATATCAAAATCAAAGGTTACAAAAATTGAAAGGAGGTACTAAATTATGATGCAGAGGTTGTTCCGAGATTGGGACATTTTTTCTTATTGTGTTTGGGTTGACGACATATACTACATGATCTTATCATTTTATCAACTGTATCCATTTTTGTTCTAATACGTGTGCTATTTGACCGTCCTTTTTTCTTTCTTCGCATCTCATTGTTGTGCCAAACCATGTCCCCTTGATATGGAGGCCAATATTCCTCCATTACTAGCACTGGGAAGCTTTGGTTATAGACATTGATGATGGTAATAGCCTTGTAAACATCAGATAGATGATTGTAAGCGTCCTGACGAGTATGTATGCATGATGTAATGACATGGGAGCAAGGTATACGGAAGGCCTAGATTTTGCCACAATCGCACCAATTTTTGTTTAGTCTGACGGCATAGGATAAATTTGATATCCCCTCATTATGGTCCATTGTTTCCTGTACACTGAAATTTTGCCTATGACGGTCAAAGGTTGTAACTCCGTGTGTGTTAGCTTTGATAGTTTCCTCTTTCATCACTTTCATACTACATTCACTAAATAATTAACATGACATTAACACTGGACTCCATCTTTCGCCTCTGGTTGCGAAAGTCGATGCCAACCTAAAATAGGTTATTTTCACCAATGCGGTTATTGGTAGATTTCTAATGCCTTTGAAGACGTCGTTCATGCATTGCACAAGGTTTGTTGTCATGTGGCCTCATCGACATCCTCTGTCAAATGTCTGTGTCCACTGCTCTAATGGTATGTTATTTACCCACCTTCTTGCATTTGCATTTGACAATCTAATTTTGTCACGGTAATGTTAAAATGACGGCTGAGTTAGAGCATACCCCCGCATTCACCATTGTTTGTGTGAAGGTACTTGTCTTTGATTGCACGCATGAAATTTTATACGATATGTCTAATGCAATATATGTGGGTAGAAGGAGAAGTATGTCATCCGTTATCATGATTATTGTAAGCACTCTCAATAGCAGCATGTCTATCTGAAATCAAATAGAGATTGGTTTGTGGAGCGACATGTGTTCTGAGATGATTAAGTAAGAAACCCCAACCACCAGCAGTTTCACCTTCAACCAGAGAAAAGGCAATAGGAAAGACATTATTGTTGTCGTCTTGTGCAACAGCCATAAGCAAAGTGCCATTGTATTTTCCTATAACCATGTTCCATCAATTTGAATAATAGGTTTGCAGAATGAAAAACCTTTGCTGCATGGTCGAAACGCCCCAAAGAGACGGCGAAAAATTATATTTCCACCAACACAATTTTCGTCTGGTGTAAATGCTGGAAATGTTTCCATAATTGCAATAGTCCTCGATGCGTATGTTTTAAGTGCCCATAAAAATCGTGGTAATTTTTTGTATGAATCCTCTTAGTTGTTGAATACATGTTCAACAACCTTTGTCCTTGCAATCCATGCTTTCTTGTAAGAGGGAGTATAATTATATCGTGTGACAATATGAGATATTATTATACTCACCTTCACTGATGGATCTTTGTTAACAAGCGGCAAAATGTCTTGACGTATCAATTCAGCGCTTAATTTTTAATGATCATGTACAATATTAGTGGAAATGCAACTGTGAGGTGGGTTTATATAGGTTATCTCCCAAGAATCATTTCTCTTCCTGTGAGACGCAGTCAGCTGAAACTTGCAAAGAATGTTACAACATTCAATGACATACTTTCTCGAATCATTGTGTTTCACGGTTAAATCAGCAGAGTTATCCATGTGAAATTTTTTGATAGCTCGCACAAATTCTTTTTTAGTGCGGAACCTGTCTCCCACTTTTAACTCACTCTCTGACCGTGGATATGAGTTATAAAAAACATTGTCGGATTTGTCATCGTCATGCAATTTCATGTTTGTCATATGTTGAGGTGGACAATATACACGACTTGGAGGTAATGGCACTCAATGATTGTCATCTTCAATGTTGTTGTTCAACATATGATCGACCCCTGTCTCGCATTCTTCTTCTTCATCATCAACGATGTTAATTTCTGCTTTTGCTTTTGCATCGGCTTCATCTGAGTCTTCTGATTCAAATTCATCAGATTCAACTTGATTAGTTATCTGAGATTGTTGAGATGATATACTTTGTTGGAGATTAATATATAACTCAATAGAGTTAAAACCAGAATGTTCGTGACTAACAAATATATATTTAACATCTTTGTCGTCTCGCACCTTTAGCGGGTAAAATTCACATTGATTGTTTTCGAAATAAATTGGATTATGGTATGTGATTTGTGACACAAGACAAGATCCTAGATATGTTTTTATTCGATTTTTCAAATGCAAGAAATTTGAATTTCTCTTGATTGTAAATCGGATAGTTTTGGTGTTTCGAAAACTAAACCCGTATACATCACACTTATATGTCTCACCGTTACAGTGAGCATTGATAATATATTTGGGTGCAAATGGTATAGTATGATAATGAAGTTGTGTAGGTTTGTCAATAAAGTTGTGTTGGTTTGAGTAAGAATATGAATTTATGTTAGTATGAGTATGAGCATTAATAGAAGAACGTGACATTATCATGCATGCAAAACCTAGCGCCAGTCCAATTGGCGACTGCTTTGGAAATTCGTACATAGGCGCCACTCCATTTGGCACCTTCTGTGCATGCTTTTCATTATAAATAGACATAAAAACCAACACTTATTCATCGGCAACAAACACTTCTTCATCTGCAATGAACATTTTTTCATCTGCAACACTATGGCATAATGTCTTTACTCACTATGGGTGAATCGCATAGAGGAACAATCGCCAACATAGCGACTTATGTAAGTGCTGATGTAAAAACATATTTTTATAACACATTTTTTTATGAAAAAACTTATTTTGTTGTTTATTTTTTAGGATGTTTCTAGGTTTCGAACTCGTGTCCACGAATTTGTTGTCATCGGCGAGTTGATTCAACCTTATGTCGAACTCGTTGGTTTTGGACATGTTAGCAAAATCATGTCTTCGTCGATTGATACTAAATTTATTCTAGCTTTATGTGAAAGATGGCGTCCCGAGACACACACATTTTGGTTTTCAACTGGTGAATGTAATGTGACGTTAGAAGATGTGTACATGTTATTGGGACTGACTATCGAGGATAAGGCAGTAAATGAGAAAACCAATTATGCGAATTCAATTTGCATGGAACTCTTGAGTGCTGACTTGCTAGATGATAACTCGAGAGGTCAAGGTATACTCTTTTCATGCCTTAAGGCATATTACAACAACTTACAGTTAGATGAAAATTCTACCGAAGACGATTGAATAATAAAAACTAGATGTTATATTATGCTTTTAATTGGTTTATTTTTCTTTCCTGAAGGTGATAGTTCTAGTATGCATGTTATGTATTTACCTATATTAAGACATGTAGATAGAATAAGAAATTATAGTTGGGGGTCCGCTTGTTTGGCTTATCTTTATAGCTCTTTGTGTAAAAATTCACACAACATTTATATTTTCTGGATGTGATGTTTTGCTCCAAGCATAAGGTTGGTCCATACTGTCATCCCTAGCTCCCGTGGAGATGCACCATAGTGACCGTGTTAAATTTCATTTCGGTATGCTTCAACACATCGCAGATCCCCCGACAAACCTCAGAGAATGGTATCTACGAAAAGTTAACGACCAATGGAACTTTAACCCTTGGCAAAGCTTCTCTAGATCATAGTGTCGAAAATGGAAGCACCGACAAGACCATGTCTTAACTGACGATGTGATACCAACCAAAGAAAAACCAACTCGTAACTATATGGCTTGGTACATATTGGTTGGATTTGAGTTCCTCGCCGAGGATATGTACCTATACGACCCACGCCAGGTAACTTACACACAAGAAGGTTCAACATCTAACCCCCGACAACATTGCTAGACCGGTTACTCACAACCCCTTACCCATCAAAATTTTCGATCCACAAACAGACAAACCTACGACCTTACATACCAACACCCAACCACAACACCAAGATGTTAGACTATGGCACGGATCTAGAAGGGGGGGTTGAATAGATCCCAATTAAAAACTTTAGTCGGCGCTACCAATTTAAAAGAAAAATTGGTTTAAAAATGTTTTTAGGTGCGGAAGCTGCCGAGGAAAATTAGTCTAAAACGAACCGTTATTGGAAAACCGGATATGCGTTAAGCGAATGGATTATTTGATTAGAAGAGATACAATTCACTACACACAAAGCACAATCAATTATCTAGATCACTTATTTGCAAGCCTAGTTCCAATGAGTCAAAATACCAAAGTGAAAACTTAAGGTAATTTTAGCTTAGGCAATATTACAAACACTTGGTGTGCACAAGCACTCCAAGTGATTTTTGAGTTAAGTAAGTGATACGATTTTTCCTTGTACAATATGTTATTGTACTTAGTGTTCCAACAACAGTTCACAACACTTACTCAACTAAAGTCTATGTTTGTCTGTAAATTGCTTAACCTAGAATCACTTAAATTTTAAGCTGGAAATTAAATTGTGCAGGAAATTAAAGGAGACAGAGATTTGATGAGGCAGTTCCCCCGCCGTCCTCGCTTCGGGGTACGTCTGCCCTCAATTCTAAAACTAGAATTGAGATGATCAATAGATATAACCTGTGATGTTTAATCGTTTTTACAAGGAGATCAAGGTATGTAAACACAGAATTTCCACTATGTTGAATGATACTTCTTCTCCTTTCCCCTTGATTCAAGATGAATCAAGACCCTTGATTGTTGATGTTTGACCTCCGTTTCCTGCCGCTCGTTGATGAACCTTCCGTTCTTCAACCCCTTGGCCCGGCTGATCACGAACACGAACAAATCAAACCCGGATTCTTCAATGCTCAATCACCGACTCCGCTACTAAACTGATGAAGATTTTCCCTTATCAGTTACCTTCGCTCAGCTGAATGATAGTGAAGCAATCCGTCCAAAACCCCCAAACGCAAACCGGTATTGGAGGATAAAACCCTAATGGTTTTATTCAAGAAAGAACCTGTCAAGACTTCAACTCGAACCCGATTCTTCAATCGCTACCTCGAACCTTATCACCTTCAAACTGTCACAAATTGCATCAAAAGTTATTGTGTGCAGTTGATGAATTTTGGATTGTTGAAGATGAAGATGATGAATCTTTGACAACTATTTCACTCTTTCTTGTTTCCTTGAACACTTGTACTCAAAAATTCAAATGTTAGTTAATAGAAGTGTTTTTGCTTCTATTTATAGTAACAGACAAAACCAAACAGACAGAACAGAAATTTAAACTTTGAAATAACTCAGAAAATTGAGTTTGCGCGCGAACGGTCGACCATAGGGTCAGCGCACGCTGACCCGTGGGGCACGCGCTGACTGCATGCGTCGACGCAAGGGATTTTTGCGCCGACCCGTGAGTTAAGCGTCGACCTTATGCGTCGACGCATAGGGTTCTTGCGCTGACTCCCACCAGTTTGGGCAGAGCCCTTGCGCCGACCCGTGGGCTTTGAGCTGACCCCTATGGTCGACTCAAAGCCATGAAATCTGCAGAAAAACTGTGGTTAGTGAATTTTATATATATGGTCATGATCACGCTTTGTTTGTATGTCTTTAATGATCATAATAGCTTTAGGATAACGTGAAAAGGATATGGTGAGTAATGTGATGCATTTGTTCGTAGACTTGCATGATGGTCTTTTGTCATCATCGAAACTTGACATCGTATGTGTATGAGACTTTGTCTTTACATACTCCCCCTTTTTGATGATGACAACCCGTATAACTCAGCGTGACGAACATCATGCAGCATTGACACATTTTGCACACTCCCCCTTTCTTTTGTAATCTAAGGCCATTTGCAGTTTGTCAGACTGTTAGTTTGTCAGCAATGTCAGCATTTTTCTCCCCCTTTGACAACATCAAAAAGAGAGACAGAGTAATTATTCAAGGTTGCAACGATAAATTCACAGGCAGTAGTAGGTACCAACGAAATAATATCACACATATATCATTTCTTAACACTAGTCATTAATTACGAATGAGAAAATACATAATGAAGTTGTGGTGCATAAACAGGCAAAACAACAACAAAATACATGCAAAAACAACAAGCAACATGTAAAGTGCATATGAATGGCTATTGTCTTAAGTGACGGTGTCCAGGATGGTAGCATACGCCTGGATTTCTGCTGGGGTCAGCCAGAGTTTCTAGATAATCAGTAACACCTTCCAGATGCCTAAGACTACCGGTGACTTGCCGATCCAAATCTGCATACCGTTCATTTAGGCTTGTGGAGAGATTGTCGAGCCGCTCATTTTGGGTCTGAAGTTGACTGTTAATTTGAGCAAGTCGGTCATCTTGAGATTGCATGAATGTTTGTTGGGCAAGCTGCATGCTTTGCATCATCGCCAACAGCTCTGAGGAATCAGCTTGATGTGGAGGGGATGGAGGAAGTTCTTCCTCAACCTGGTGATATGGCTGGTAAAATTCACGTTGAGTTGTCCAACCTGAATGTTGCCATTCACCCCAGCCACCCCACTGTGGAGCATCTTCTTCATATGTATCCGGCTGCTGTACCCAAGCAGAGCCGGAGTGGTCATGCGTGTCAACTGGTGGAGGACTTTCATCTCCACCAATGAAAGCATCATCGTGCCTTATTTCTTGTTCTTCTTCTGCTTCTTCTTCTTGTTCTCTTTCCACTTCATCTTCTTGATCTTCACTATCATCACTGTCATCCCTTACAGGAATATTTGATCTTCTAACAAACTTATATTGCTTCCGCTCCTTGCACCATAGATAACCCATCATAGACATGGTCTTTGTGCTAAACTCTTTGTCAGGTGTGATTGATGTTAACGGGAAGGACGGATGGCTAACATTTGCTGATGTGAGGATTTCTTGGATGAACGATCCGTAGGCGAGAGCAGTTCCTCGTCCGGAATCCCTAAGATTATACATTCTACTGGCAATGTAGTATGGCCAGTTGATCTGTATCTTATTTTTCAGAATATAGATCAAATGAACTTCGGGCTGTTCGACTCTGGAGAGACCGCCCTTCTTGGGCCGCAGGATGCGTGAGACAACCCACTGAAGAATCCTTTCCCCGGCGTTCAGTTTGCCGGCAGTGACGGTTCGTGGGAACATGTCACTCTGCACAAAATCATCAGAATATGGCCGTACCAACATGTCATTTAATGCGCGCTTAAACTCATAGCCATCAATGTGGTGAGTATCAGTCACCTCAGGCAGGGAGTTTCCGGCATCATCCACAGACAAATCAAAATATCTATTCCAAAAGTTTGATTTAACTGATACCTTAACAGAGCCAACTTTGGAGGAGAGTTTGTGTCCGCGAAACTTCTCATGAAGACCGGAGTAGAAGACTCGGACAAGGTCTTCACTGTATTGAGAGTTGCACTCCAAGAAATTTAGGAGACCTTGATGCTTCAGCAGAGCCAAAACTTCCGGTAAGTGCATACGGTCAGCTTCAAGTCTGTAGAACGCATGTTGTTGCACAACACTTCGTTTACCGATGTCTTGGTTGTAGGTTTCAACACGAGCAGGTGGGACGAGAGATACGGCAGATATGGGAAGAGATACACCAGATGATTCACGTGGTCTCTTGCCGGAAGGTCTGCGTGATGAAGAAGCCATTTGAGTGGGTTTGAGATAGAGTGTTTGGATGTATAGAGAAGGTTTAATGAGGGTTTTGAGAGTGATTTTTCAAGAGAAGGGTTTTTCCCAATTTATAGTGGAAAGGTTAGGGTTTTGGGAAGATGGAAGAATATAGAGCACTAGCTAGTGGGTAGGTGCAGGTTACAATGTAGTGGGTAGTTGGAAGGGTGTGGAGTGTAAATGCACGGTTAATGATGGAATGCATGAGTGATGATTCAAATTTTTCTGCAGAAAAACGGAATTTTCGAGCGATGCGTCGACCATACCCCTGTATGCGTCGACGCATACTGTTTGATTTTTGAAAATATGCAGAAATTAATTTTCATGCGTCGACCATACCCTGGTGCGGTCGACTCATACTGTACAAATTTTCATTTTCCACTGTTTACCACATGCAATGACTCGTTTGATGCATAAGCAACAATATATACAGCAATACACAACCAAATGGATATATTAAGGGAATATATATATAAACCACATCATTTTGAGATGAAATTTTGAAGTCATGAGCTTTAGCAGAGATATAGAGAAAGGAACGATATCACCTTAATACCACAGTGATTTAGTGAACATTAGACATGTGCTTGCAACAACAGAAATTTGTTAGAAGTACAGTATTAAGGCTTAAGATGGGAGAATGTAAACAGCAGTTTAGACTGCCCGTTCCGAAATATCAAGGATGCCAAGTTCTCGACGAATATGAAAGAAAGGTTCATTTGCTAGCGGCTTTGTGAAAATGTCCGCTAGTTGATTTTCAGTGTTTACGTGTTCAAACACGATGTCACCTTTCTCTACATGATCCCGAAGAAAGTGGTGTCGAATTTCGATATGCTTAGTGCGAGAGTGTAGCACAGGATTTTTGGTTAGGTTAATAGCACTCGTGTTGTCACAAAATATGGGAATACGTTCCAGTTTTAGGTTAAAATCCAATAGTTGTTGCTTAATCCATAAGATTTGGGCACAGCAACTACCGGCTGCAACGTATTCAGCTTCGGCGGTTGACAAAGCGACAGAAACTTGTTTCTTGCTATGCCAACTAACCAAAGAGTTTGAAAATAGATGACAAGTGCCACTTGTGCTTTTCCTATCCGATTTACAACCGGCAAAGTCGGAATCGGAAAAACCTACCAAAGAACAATCATTACCTTTGGAATACCATAGTCCGTATTTCGGAGTACCGGATAAATATCGAAGTATCCGTTTAACGGCTTTTAAATGGGATTCCTTGGGACATGATTGGTATCTTGCACACATGCAAACACTAAACATAATATCGGGACGAGAAGCAGTAAGATAAAGGAGTGAACCAATCATACCTCTATACCGTTTTACATCTACTTCCTTACCGTCTTCGTCTTTGTTCAAGTTGGTACACGTAGGCATGGGGGTGTCTATGGCCTTAGCTTTTGCCATGTCAAATCTCTTGATAAGGTCCAAACAATACTTTGTCTGGCTCACGAAAGTTCCTTCTTTGAGCTGTTTGATTTGTAGACCGAGGAAGTATGTGAGCTCCCCCATCATACTCATCTCGAACTCACCCTGCATAAGGTCAGAGAACTCTCTCACAAGTTTCATGTTAGTAGATCCAAAAATGATATCATCCACATAAATTTGCACTAGTATCAAGTGCTTTCCTTGACGTTTAATGAAGAGGGTTGTGTCAACCTTTCCTCTTGAGTAACCTTGATCTAATAGGAACTTGCTTAGTCTCTCATACCAAGCTCTAGGAGCTTGTTTGAGGCCGTACAAAGCCCTTTTTAGCTTATAAACATGATCAGGATACTCATGGGATTCGAAACCCGGAGGTTGTGCGACATACACTTCTTCATTTATGTGACCGTTAAGGAAGGCACTTTTTACATCCATTTGAAATAGCTTAAAATCCTTTGCACAAGCGAAGGCAAGGAGAAGGCGTATAGCCTCGAGTCGGGCAACCGGCGCATAAGTTTCCTCATAGTCGATGCCTTCCTCTTGGTTATACCCTTGCGCGACTAAACGCGCCTTATTACGGGTTATTACCCCGTTTTCGTCCAGCTTGTTCCTAAACACCCATCGGGTGCCGATTACTCGATGATCTCGCGGAGGAGGGACAAGGTCCCAAACCTCATTTCTGGTGAACTGATTAAGTTCCTCCTGCATTGATAAAAACCAGTGTTCATCGAGTAGGGCTTCTTTAGGGTTTTTGGATTTAAAAGAGATCCTCGTTTGCTTCCCCTTTTGACAAGCATCACAAAGGTGATCCTTGGTGAACTTAATTTTGGGGAGACCTAGGACTAGATCTTTTGAGACTATTTTGTTAAGTAAGTCGAAATTAACATGTGCTAAACGTCGATGCCATAACCATGAATCTTCATTCATTGTTACAAGACATTTGTCACTTGTTAACGACACTTCATTTAAGTCAAGCATATAGACATTGTTCACACGAAGGCCATTAAACATGCTCTTCTTATCATCAGTATGCACAATTTTGCAACAATCTTTTGAAAACGATACATTGTATCCTTTGTCGCATAACTGGCTGATGCTAAGTAGGTTATGTTTAAGACCTTCGACAAGCAATACGTCAGAAATAGTAGTGGAAGAGGGATTACCTACACTACCTTTACCAAGTATTGCTCCTCGGTTATTGTCACCATAAGTTACATATCCCTTCTTCTTAGCCACGAAGTCAATGAAGAGAGATATGTCACCTGACATATGCCTTGAGCATCCACTATCGAGAACCCATCTTCTCTCGGTAGTCTCGAGGCATTGTACCTGTGATAAGATAATTAACAAAAGGAGGTACCCAATGGCTTATTGGGTCCTGAGTGGTGAGAAGCAAATTGGTTGCATTTGGGCATCCATTGATAAATGCCTTTAGGAACTAAAAATCTCCTAAATCTACACTTAGCAATGGAATGACCCTTCTTGCAACAATAAAGACAAGAGAACTTTTCATTTTGATTACTTTTGCTATCTTCATCCTTTATAACATATTTGTACTTTTGATATGGATTAACCATACTTGTTCGAAAATTTGATTTATCAATAGCAAAAGTAATCTTGGGCTCAAGAGCCTTGTTAAGTTTGGCTTTTAGGTTCCTTACTTCACTTTGCCAAATGTAACAAGTATCACACCCAAAGTTCATCATTCTACTTTTAAGGTCCTCATAACTAGTTTTTGTGCTTTCCACTATAGAAGCCTTAAGTGCCTCAAGTTTCCTTTCGGATTCTTGAATTTTTTGTTCTAAATGAGAGAAAATTTTCTTATTTGAGGCAAGCCTTTTAAAGGCTTCTTTTGCTTCGCAGTGGAGAGTTTCAAAAACAGTTTGCAGTTCATGATGAGACATACTAGAGGAATTTTCATATTTAGCATGTCGTACCTGTTTCTTCTTATTCTTTTGATGAGCAGAGAGACATAGATTTGCATTTTCATCTTCATCACTTGAGCTTTCATCATCGGAGGAGTCGCTATCGCTTTCCCAAGCAATGTATGCCCTCCTTGGCTTTGATGGTTTCTTATGTGATTTGTATGAATCTTTTTCTTTTGCCTTTTTATTCATCGGACAGTCCGGTTTGTAGTGACCCGGCTTTCCACACTTGTAGCACGACCCTCTAGTTGTTTTTCCTTTGGAGTCATCATTTTTGGAGAACCTAGATTGCTTCCGGAAGTTAACTAAGTTTTTCTCGGAATGTTGGATGCCGTTCTTTCTCACGTAACGGTTGTAGCGTTTGACGAACAGCCCCATATCTTCACTCTTGTCCTCTTCTTCTTCGTCACTCGTAGAATAATCACTTTGCTCTTTTGCTTGAGACTTTGAGGAGGAAGTCTTTAGAGCAATTGATTTCTTTTCGCTCACCTTGGCTTTGTCTTTCTTATCTTTCCTTTCATGTTGTTCCAAGCTTAATAGAACTTGTTCGTGCTCTTGTAGTTTGCCGAACAATGTTGTTAAGTCCAAAATGGTAAGATCGTTTGCCTCTTTGATGGCGGTCACTTTTGGCTGCCATTCCCTGTTAAGACATCTTAAGATTTTATTAGTAGCAACATCATTGGAAATAGGTTTACCTAGTGAATGTAATCGATTGATTAGATGAGTGAATCTCTTTTGCATGTCGGCAATGGTTTCCCCTTGCTCCATGAAAAAGAGATCAAACTCTTGCGTTAGTGTATTGATTCTAGCCAATTTAACATCGTTCGTCCCCTCATGGGCAATTTGAAGTGAATCCCACATGGCCTTAGCAGTAGGGCAATGGGATACACGATAGTATTCGTCTACCCCTAATGAGGAGATTAAGATGTTTTTGGCTTTCCAATCATAGTTGTATTTCTTTTCATCATCATCGGTCCATTGTGCTTCAGGCTTAGGCACTATTTCATTATTCTCATTGGTCATGGTTATTTCAATTGGACCATTGAGAATAACATTCCATATTTTTCTATCTATGGAATTTATGTGCACCCGCATACAGTCTTTCCAATAACTATAATTTTCACCATTGAAAACGGGAGCTCTATTATAAGCCCCTTTAGGTTCGTTAGCCATTTTCTATCAAAGTTATATTTTGAAGCACGGAATAAACCGGAGCTCCTGATACCACTTGTTAGACTATGGCACGGATCTAGAAGGGGGGTTGAATAGATCCCAATTAAAAACTTTAGTCGGCGCTACCAATTTAAAAGAAAAATTGGTTTAAAAATGTTTTTAGGTGCGGAAGCTGCCGAGGAAAATTAGTCTAAAACGAACCGTTATTGGAAAACCGGATATGCGTTAAGCGAATGGATTATTTGATTAGAAGAGATACAATTCACTACACACAAAGCACAATCAATTATCTAGATCACTTATTTGCAAGCCTAGTTCCAATGAGTCAAAATACCAAAGTGAAAACTTAAGGTAATTTTAGCTTAGGCAATATTACAAACACTTGGTGTGCACAAGCACTCCAAGTGATTTTTGAGTTAAGTAAGTGATACGATTTTTCCTTGTACAATATGTTATTGTACTTAGTGTTCCAACAACAGTTCACAACACTTACTCAACTAAAGTCTATGTTTGTCTGTAAATTGCTTAACCTAGAATCACTTAAATTTTAAGCTGGAAATTAAATTGTGCAGGAAATTAAAGGAGACAGAGATTTGATGAGGCAGTTCCCCCGCCGTCCTCGCTTCGGGGTACGTCTGCCCTCAATTCTAAAACTAGAATTGAGATGATCAATAGATATAACCTGTGATGTTTAATCGTTTTTACAAGGAGATCAAGGTATGTAAACACAGAATTTCCACTATGTTGAATGATACTTCTTCTCCTTTCCCCTTGATTCAAGATGAATCAAGACCCTTGATTGTTGATGTTTGACCTCCGTTTCCTGCCGCTCGTTGATGAACCTTCCGTTCTTCAACCCCTTGGCCCGGCTGATCACGAACACGAACAAATCAAACCCGGATTCTTCAATGCTCAATCACCGACTCCGCTACTAAACTGATGAAGATTTTCCCTTATCAGTTACCTTCGCTCAGCTGAATGATAGTGAAGCAATCCGTCCAAAAACCCCCAAACGCAAACCGGTATTGGAGGATAAAACCCTAATGGTTTTATTCAAGAAAGAACCTGTCAAGACTTCAACTCGAACCCGATTCTTCAATCGCTACCTCGAACCTTATCACCTTCAAACTGTCACAAATTGCATCAAAAGTTATTGTGTGCAGTTGATGAATTTTGGATTGTTGAAGATGAAGATGATGAATCTTTGACAACTATTTCACTCTTTCTTGTTTCCTTGAACACTTGTACTCAAAAATTCAAATGTTAGTTAATAGAAGTGTTTTTGCTTCTATTTATAGTAACAGACAAAACCAAACAGACAGAACAGAAATTTAAACTTTGAAATAACTCAGAAAATTGAGTTTGCGCGCGAACGGTCGACCATAGGGTCAGCGCACGCTGACCCGTGGGGCACGCGCTGACTGCATGCGTCGACGCAAGGGATTTTTGCGCCGACCCGTGAGTTAAGCGTCGACCTTATGCGTCGACGCATAGGGTTCTTGCGCTGACTCCCACCAGTTTGGGCAGAGCCCTTGCGCCGACCCGTGGGCTTTGAGCTGACCCCTATGGTCGACTCAAAGCCATGAAATCTGCAGAAAAACTGTGGTTAGTGAATTTTATATATATGGTCATGATCACGCTTTGTTTGTATGTCTTTAATGATCATAATAGCTTTAGGATAACGTGAAAAGGATATGGTGAGTAATGTGATGCATTTGTTCGTAGACTTGCATGATGGTCTTTTGTCATCATCGAAACTTGACATCGTATGTGTATGAGACTTTGTCTTTACACAAGAGTATAACCCGTACCACCACTAACAAGAATATCATCATCAAGATACCTAACATCGTTATGCACCTAACACATCACCCTACCATAGTCGTCTTAGCCAAAACACTCAACAATCATTTAACACCAACCGTCTCTCCTCCTACTATAGCCAAGAAGCCCAAACATCACAAAACCAAAATATGCAACAACCATATGGTTACCAAACACCATAACAATCTTTCCTCGAGGCATCATTCACACCAATGTCGCCCTTCAATCATTCTGGTCGCCCTCCAATAACTCAAACATAACCAACTACTCTGACATGAGTCACGAACTCAGCTATGGCGGTAGCGCTTCATTGCATACACATGACTATGCAGATTTGTCTGAATATCTTAGGGAATCTCCTTCAGGTGGTGGTGATGTTCATGAGTCCTCAAATCCTTAAACGCCTAGGATGAATCATCAATGTGGGTTAGGGCCACGCGTTCGGGTAGCTAGGGGATGTGGTATCGGAGGTCAGTTAGGTCATCCATGTCAATGACATTAGTCTTTTTGCTATTTGTATGTAAACGCATATTAATGTTAATATCAATTTGTCCGATTTCAACTTTTATATAAAATGTACATTGTTTTAAAAAAAAATACACAACACATATAGGTGTCAGATCAATTGGCGTCTCCTCTTAAATCTAATACATAAGCGCTAATTGGATTGACAACACTAGATGCATAAGTCAATCTAATTGGCGCTTTCTCTTTAACTTAGAGAGCAAATGTCAATTCATATTGCACCAATTTTTCAAAATAGATGATTTTTGAAAATTATCTTATACGTGGGTTATTTTAATTTTTTTTTAAAGTTATTTAAATAAAAAATTTGAAATACAATATAAAAAGTGTTTTTTAATGAAGAAAAAGAGAATAATAATAAATTGGCCAAACGCATCCATGTGCTATATATTTTGTTATGATCCTTTTCATATTTGAATTTTATATTAATATTTTAATTCAACAAATTAGTTTCTCTTAATAACATTATTATTATTAAATATTTAGACAAAAAAGGAAAAAAAAGCATTGATTAAATTAATAGATTATGTTAATTTAGATATATTTGAAAACTTTTTTATGTTAAAAAATTATAAAATAATTATTAATAAAATCAATACAAATTTTTCAAATTTTCTTTTTTTATAAATTTAAGTCTGAGTGCTCAATATATATATATATATATATATATATATATATATATATATATATATATATATATATATATATATATATATATATATATATATATATATATATATATATATATATATATATATATATATATATATATTTAAAATATGATTGAGTCTCAGTCTTACAAAAATCGATTTATAAAATAATACATGTTTATAGTGTGTCATGTGAGACAATAAATCTAATTTTTGAAAGCACTATGTTATATTTCAGAATATTTATATAAAAACAAAGTTGTATGTTTTCTCTGTCCTTGCCTAACTAAAAAAAACCTTTACTATTTAATTATGAAATATTTTTGGCACTAAAAAAACTAATTTTTTTTCTGAACAAACAAAACTAAAACTATTTTGATGTTTATCATAAAATACAAAAATAAAAACAATCATTTGTAAATAATATTTTTGCTTCGCATACTATAATATTTCACATTTGGCATAGATTTTGTTTTATTTAACATAGTATACAATTTGATAATTGACTATATGTTCTAGAATAAAGTTCTCATTCACCTTCTCCTTAAAATACAATAAGAAATTTGTCTTTTTTTGCTTATTAATTTAACTATTCCTTTCTGGACATAGCTTTCAAATTTTTTTGAATAAGTTTTGCTTTTTTGGAACATTTTATGATTTTTTTTTACCATATATATTTTTAAAAAAGATTAGTCAAAATACAATTTTTTTTGGATAAATTTTTCTTTTGTGAAATATTTTATGATTATTTTTATCATATTACTACTTTTCAAAAAAAATTAACCAAAATTATTCTATTAAAAGAACTACTATATTTTCTAAACTACCTTCCAAACAAAAAAAAACTTTTGTTTATAGAGCACCGTCCAATGAATCCCTCTTAAAAAAATTAAATATCACCGATTGAATGGGTGGGACCTTTTTTAGTTTAAAAATTTTAATATTAATAATGAATATATTAAATAATAAATTTAAAATAAATATAGAAATTTAATAATAAATATATGATTTGTGTATTTTTTTTGACCGGATCAAAATAAAGGTTAAATCGAGTTTAGTATATTTTTTATTATATATAATAAATAAATAAATATTGTTTTCCATAATATTTTTTATTTATTTTATTTATTTATTAATTCAATATACCTTTAATTATATTTTTTTATTTAAACATAATTAAATATAAATAATTATAATCAATTAAAATTAATTAAAATGATTAATATTATATTTAAAATTAAACTAAATTATAATTTAAAATAAGTTTTTTTTTGTTTTTAATGGACATTCTCTCTTATTTTTAATACACTATTGTACATTCAATAGATGGTTCTTAGATTTTTTACAGCATTCTGTCAAAATAATGAACGGTTCTTTTGTAATGAAAACGAAATTTTTTTAAATGGTATGTATTTAGAAAGGAATGATACTTTAATATATTTACTCCATGCAGGACAGTCAAAAATTCACATTTTATATACATCCTACGATTATTATTAGGTTGCTAAAATTATTTATGAGAAACCAATTGCTCATTTATGTTTGACAGGGATGTGCTATCTAAATTCAAAAACTTGCGTTACTATATAAATGCTCTTACAAGTAAGAATGAACTCTCTCTGGTAAAAAATAACACATCAAAATGGAATAATTGAGATAGTGAGTTTTCAATTTTATCATCATGTAAAAAACTCATAATCAGAAAGGCACTCATTTGCGTACCCGAATTGAAATGAATTAATCAAATTTTTCACTAAAAATAGTTAAAAGCAAATCTGATAATATCTATAAATTAGGATAGAGTCCAATCAGGAATAAGAATGTGCACTAAAAATGATCCTATTTATGTTGATTAGATAGCTATATCAATCCTTTCCCAACTAGAATGTGCCACCGTTGGGTTGAAATCGTGATTTGATTAAAGGTGGTAATTCGTAACTAGTCAATCTTTCCATCAAGCAATCATCAACAAAACCAGAGTTTTTGCTTCAAATACCTTTTTTTTTTTAAATCCCAATATGCCCCACTCTAAAAATTATTTTCCAATCTACCTCCTTTTTTAGTTGGAATTCGTCACTTGAAGTGATGAGGGGATGTTGAAATTTTTTTACTTTGTAGGCTCGTCACTTGAGGTGACGAAGAAATGTGTTTTTTTTTTTTTAATATTTTAAATAATTTATTAAATACTAATAATAATTAATATAATTGATTTTTAATTATTAATTATATATTTAATTAATATAATTGATTTAATTAAAAATAATAATAATTTATTTGTAAAAAAATATTTAAAATAAATAGTAAATAATTATTAAAAAACTACTTAATAATTATTAATTAATGTCATATTATTACTTATTGAATTGTGATAAAAATAATTATTAGGACATTGATGACAAATTATTAAAAATATAACATATTAATTATTATAGATAAGGTTAGAAATAGCAAATAATTATCATTATTATAAATAAGAATTTTTTTAAAAAGAATTTATTGAATAAGTGATATATCTAATCATTATTAAATATCAAATACTCTAATTATTTATTATATCTAAAAAAAATTATTACTTATAATAATGACAATAGTATTCGTATTATTTCATATCAGATATTTTTATTATTCGAATTTGAATAGTCTTTTCTTTTCTGTCTCTTGTATACTCATTTATGTAAAGTATTATTTTCAAATATTTTTAATAAATGACATTTTTTTTGTCCCAAATAATTTAAAAAAATTGATAAATAATATTTTATCCCTCTTAAATTATAAAAGATTTTAACTTATATTTGGAATATTTTTTACGAATTAAAAAAAATTATTATTTCTATTATTAATATTCTAAAAAATAATCGTTTTTATTAATAATATTTTAAAAATAATAATATCAAAAAAAAAATTATTATTATAAAAAACTATTATTATTTACATTTTATTTTAAATATTTTTATAAAAAAATTATAATTATTTTAAAAAAAATCAATTATATTAATTAAATATAGAATTAATTAAAAAATTATTTAATAATAATTAAAAAACTACTTAATAAAATATTTAAAATATTAAAATATTAAAATATTAAAAAAAAAGTTCTTCACACCAAATCATATTCACACCAAATCAAATTCATATCCTATAATTATTTACTATTTATTTTAAATATTTTTTTATAAAAAAATTATTATTATTTTTAATTAAATCAATTATATTAATTAAATATAGAATTAATAATTAAAAATCAATTATACTAATAATAATAAATATAATTGATTTTTAATTATTAATTCTATATTTAATAATTATTACTTAAAAAATTATTAAAAAACTACTTAATAATTATTAATAATTAAAAATCAATTATATTAATTAAATATAGAATTAATTAAAAAATTATTTAATAATATGTTATGTTTTTAATAATTTGTCATCAATGTCCTAATAATTATTTTTATCACAATTCAATAAGTAATAATATGACATTAAAAATAGCATTAAAAGCAAATGAATTGTTCTTATATATAATATACTTTCTCTTACCTTAATAATAATAACAATAAATCAATTTTAAAAAAAAATATTTATTTACTATTTATTTTAAATATTTTTTTACAAATAAATTATTATTATTTTTAATTAAATCAATTATATTAATTAAATATAGAATTAATAATTAAAAATCAATTATATTAATTATTATTAGTATTTAATAAATTATTTAAAATATTAAAAAATTAAAAAAAAAAACACATTTCTTCATCACCTCGTCATTTCAAGTGACGAGCCTACAAAGCAAAAAAAATTCAGCATCCCCTCGTCACTTCAAGTGACGAGCCCCAACTGAAAAAGGGGGTAGATTGGAAAATAATTTTCAGATTGAAACATATTGAGATTTTTTTTTCAAAATAAGGGTATTTGAAGCAAAAACTCACAAAACCAACCCAAACAATGCGATTTACTACCTATGAAGGACTTATTTTTACTCAATTATTATTTTTGTTTAAGTACAAGACTGATGTTGCTATTAGGCGTTGCACTAGTTTTTATACTATTTTCTTCACATAATTTTTATTTTGTTTTTCTAACATGTCTATGTTTTCTTTTCATAGGAGAGATAAGTCACTTTGAGTTGAATTGGACATTTTAGCAGTTTGAAGTATGCCTAAGTTGCTTGATTAAAACAACATGTGGATGATGAGTAAGAACGATAAGAAAAGTGGATGATGAGTAAGAAAGATAAGAAAAATAGACAAATGTATCTCATACATTTCAATTCAGATTGATAATGACAATATTCAAAATTACAAGCATCTTATTCAATATATTTTTCAAGTTTTGTATGAAAATGACAAATAAAAAATACACATGTTTAATTAGAACTAGTTTAAACAATGGGACAAGATTTTTGTATATGAGCATAAGATGATACAATCCAAATTGTATTCATAGTTTATGAGTCGTATTCATTTTTGTTATAATTTAAGTGTTGTTTGGATGATCTTTCTTTTTTCTATGCATCTTTTTATCATTGCATATGTTATTCCAAAAGTTATTGTTGTTTACACAAAATATGTTTAGAACCTTGTAAACGTGAGACAGATCCACATAAGTGTTTTGGCGAACATTAAAACTTGTTTCGATGACATCTGAGCAAGTCAAACAGAAAACTTGAAACTTTTCGCATTCACATCAACCTTCTTATAAGTCGTGGATTCTTGAACACTTAAACAATACTTTCACGATTAAATCTCGTTACCTCGTGGGTGTTGGATTTTTCAGTTTCCTCTTTCATCATGTTCATGCAGTTTTTTATAAATAATTGGCCAGATTGAAACACCCTACTCCATTTATAATATATTTTTATTTCTTAATTATATTATATTGTTATTGTTCTAGGTGATCCACATATGAGATGAATTATAAAAATTGCCACCATGATGGTGTTGTAGCATATTGTCATTTATCGATCAACTTGAACAAAATTATGCATTTCTTCTAAACTAAAATATTTATCATTTTTTAATTTATATTAATTTTTAATAAATTAACAATTTAATTTTATGCATGAGTTTATCTGGAGGTCATATATAGGTCTACAAGGTGTCGAACTAAGGGAGGGAACCATTTGAAGTTCAACGACACAAATTATATGTTTCACAATGGTAGAAATCCATGAAAGCGATAAAGTTAAACTCCAATTTGGTATCCATTGGAATATTTCGCATCTTCTGAGGTTCTTCAAAGAACATCACAAAAGTCAAATGTTTGACCAATGGAAATATGTCAATTCAAAAGACTTTAACAAAGGAGAGTGTGGTTAATGGAAGAACCACCACAATAATGTCTTAGGCGACTATATCAAGCTAACTGAATGAAAACCAAGTAATGAATACACGACAAGGTATATGTTCCATTTTGGAACCAGATCTGGGTGCAATTGAGGAAGTGATGATCTTGAACAGGTGGTGTTAATCTCTGATATGGTGGCATGGGGGTGGATTTACAAGGTTAGCACTCCAACACCCAAGTCAGTTCAAGATGAGTGTAGTAAAAAGAGACGATCAGAAAGTGTACCTTACTTTCCATGTGAAATGAATTTTATATCTTGGGTCGTGTGAATGGGATTTGAGTTGAACTGGGCCTCAGTTACTTGGGTCTTTGGTCGGCCTAGAATAGATGTCCAAAGACTTTGTTGGGCACTGAGGGAATCGGGGAAACCTGTAGTGATTTTTGAAAACCTCTAAGGATGTTGTCCGATGTGAACTCAATGAGTTGTAGCATTATTTAACTGAGTTCACTATTTGGCTCCATGTTGCTGTTTTTGTGCTACACTTATGGTTATTTGCAATTTTTTTAGTGTTAGAGTTTGTTCTCCATTCCTGCATAATAAAGTTTGTTTGCCTTACAGGCGATATAAATTTATGTGCCTTGTTATGTCAAAGTACTTATTGTCATTATCTCCAAGTGAAGTGAGTTATCGCGTCTTCCCTATGTCGTCAAGAGTTATCCCTGGCCAAAGGTAACGTTCCTGCCCATGCTCATAGGTTGACCTGGCTCTCACGACTCATTCGAACTCGCCTAACAATGACTTCTTGTAATTTGCGATTTATCACATTAAACAATGTTTTCTACCATATTGTATTTAGCATTCACTGATTTAGTGTGTGTTTGTTTCTTTCTCTGCAGTGGGGTCTGGACCTAGAGAGACACAACCATATCTTCGGGTTGCATTATGCGTCAAAGAGGATCGTTCGCTCGCCAAGGGTAGGATCCATGTCCCTACCCCTAAGGTATGACTCTGAATGAGGTGGACGTCTCCGGGCTCCACCGCCTAACACCCTTGGATTGGCTAATATCCAAAGGAAGGTGCCCCAACTACGTTGTGAAGAATGCTCCTTAAACTTGAAGTTTTTCTTTAAAGAAAAACTTACACCATTATGTAGAGAACACACAACATTTTTGTGGTTGCATTATTTAGAGATTAGTAACCAATTACAAGAATTGTGTAACTGCTTTAAAGAGTTTTTAACTACTATGATGAGTTATGAGGATACAATGTTCTCCCTTTCCTTCTATGTTTTTAGTTAGATGGGCGTCATTGTAAACAACTTTTTCTTTGTCTTCCTAACGAAGCAATGGTCCACCTTGGATTCCTTTGTGTCTTTGTAATGGATGGGCACGTCGAGATGGTCGAATTTCGTGAAGACGTGGCTTGTTGACGGTCGAAGATATTTTGAAGCAACAAATTTTTCTTTTTGAATATCCTGACACGATACCTTTTGACCAACATCAACGATTTAACCCCTATTCTAATAATAAACACCATACACCAGTCCCTCTAACTTATAGCATACACATAACCTACACCTCTAATAAACTTCAAGTTTCAAACACCACAACAATATTTTTTATTTTATCCAACACAACCATTCATCTGAAATCCACCATGAACAACGACTTAAATTTCGAAAGCTTGTTGGCCAATGAAATTTTCTTCAACGAGCTCGAGGATTTTCTTTTATCTGTAGATGAAGCATGTGCTGACACTTCAGTCAAACCAACATATGCATATACAACAAGTAGAACTTTCTCGATGTGAAACCAGAGGTCACCTTCAAAGACTCTGCCCCGACCAACGTGATCTATGACTTTATTTATTAAAAAAAGATAATCATTTATTATTTTAATTGTAATATAATTTTAATTAAATCTATTAATTTATTTTTAAAATGCACATTTGTTTGAGTCAGCTATGCAATACTTTAATATTCCATTGGCTCATTTTAGACCAAATATTTTTTGAATTCTAGAAACTAAAACCTCATTTTAATACATGATTCCATTATCCCCTTCCCAACTATTTTCAAATTTTTATCCTTAAATCTCAAAATTCAAAAATACCATCATTGCCACATTTTGGAAAAAAATATTGTTTGAATCATCACATATCTACCTATTTTAAAATAAGTCATCACATATTTTCTTAATGATGTGATTCTATTCGTAAGTTTTTTCTACGTTACTAACTTAGTTTTGATTATATAATCCACATAAGGCTTCAGACATGATTTTAGATTATAGAAACCAAACATGCCTCAATGAATGCATTTAAATTCTATAATTTGAATCATGCAAAATTTTGTGTTGATTTTAGGTTTGATGTAAAAAAAATTGTCAAATTATGTGATTGTTTCTTCTTTGGTAATGGAGAGAAACAACATAATTAGGATTCTCACTATGAGAAATAAAGACTATGGTGTTTCCTCTTCTAGGAAGAGAATGCGTGTAAGCTATATGTTGATAGTTTTGGACCATTTGAGTCAGAACCTTGGCCTGAGGTGCAGGAGATCGTGGTAGAGGTATATCTAGTAGGTTCTTATGACATATTTGTAATGTGGTTTTATGGGTAACATGTGTACATGCATATTTGGGGAGTGAAAGGTATTATTTGTACTTAATTTTTTTTTTTTTTTTATTTTATATTGCTTCTAATTTTTATTTTATTATTTTATCAATATTGTGATTGACTGTTAAAATGTTTAAATAATGGGTAGAATAACATCAATCTAAAGACTCCTAAAGAAGATGGATTTACTTATGTCATTTGAGACAATGAACTAGCCAACCTCACCACCACTTCTTTTAATATAGTTGTCAATAGTCTTCTGACACATTTCTTAAAGAAGTATCACAAGAAGACATACATCATCTATCTTCCGAGTTGAGGAGTTTCTAGTGACATTCGATGACATGACATATCATATGCATCTCACTCACCTAGAGAGTGTCATCGACCACATATTTACTATCCAAAAGGAATGAGTGGAAAATACTATGAGATCTTGTACAATTCAACTTCTTCAAACAAAATTTTGAGAGGGGAATGGTATTAGTCGGTTTCGCGTAGAAGTGGAAGAAGGGTGACAATATGGATGCATATGTGCATAAAAAGTTCGCCATTAATGTGTATCTCCTGTTTATGATGGATTAAACCATTTTCACTTACAAGAGTGCAACTGCCACCCACCTGATATATCTGTAATTTTTTAGAAATCTATATTTAGTCAATAATTACATTTGGGAGACTTGTTAATTAACTTACATGTATAGGGAGTTGAATGTTATAACGAAGACTATGACGAAGAAACTAGTAAGATATATGACATTACTTCATTTAATATATTTATGTTATCTACTTATAATTTAAATTCATGCTAAAAGTTTTTGCATGGTTTGGATTATAGGTTTAAAGTGTGTCCATCAATCCATTATATTCTTTTATGTGGTATACAATGCATACAAACTCGTATAAAATGACGTGTTTACCTTATTTTCATTTTACATCAATAAAACAATAAATTCTTCTTACTCGTCTTAAGTCACAATGAATTCTAACATCATGATAATTTACTAAAATAAGACGACCCATCTCCATTTGAATAGAATGAGTTTCGATGTTACAATGTGTGATTTGAATGATTAACTGGATCGAATAAATTAAATGAATCGTCATCTCAATCACTCTGACACAAAAAATATGGTCAGTATTCAATATCAATGTTCGTTTGTACTTAATGATGAACATGTTCGTTCACCAACATACAATTTTAAAATGATAGTGAAATATTAAAATCTTATTCTCAATAGTTGATTAGTATAGTACTAATGGACTAAACGAGGTGGATGTTAATCAGGTTAAATACTAATTTATTTGATCTATAATTTTATTTATATTAAATTAATATTTCTAATTATTGGTGATTGGCATGTAACTTATCACTAAATTTCATCTCGTTTAATAAAGCTTAATAAAATGTTTAGATTCATCATATTTGTTGACAAATTAAAAATGTTGAATTCTATAAAAAGGTTTTAAGGATGAAAAAAAAAAGAAAATGTTGAGAATGTATCAAGTGTGAGTAGTGTGGATAATAGTCTCACATTAGTTGGTAATGTGGAGACTTGAACATTTATAAGTGAAAGAACCCACACACCTATCACCTTAAGATTTTGGGTGAATATGTGGTGTGTCTCTCACAAAAGTGTTGCTCTAAAAAAAGGAAGTCCTACAAAGTTCAATGCTCCATAGTGAAAAACTCCTCCAACAAATGGTATCATGAGCCTTTGGTTCAAGAAAAGGGACCGACATACTTGTATCGTAAGTCAACGACGTTAGTGTGGTGAATAAGAAACATTCCGTTGAAAGGTATGAACAACGCCAGTGTGGTGAATAAAAAATATTCCGTGCGGTACAAGAATTTGTGGAAGTAAGAAGAGCTTTCACTTGAGGGGGAACATTGTGGACTCACACTTGAGGGGGAGTGTTGAGAATGTATCAAGTGTGAGTAGTGTAGATAATAGTCTCATATTGATTGGTAATGTGGAGACTTGAGCATTTATAAGTGAGAGAACTCACTCACCTATCACCTTAAGATTTTGGGTGAATATATGATGTGTCTTTCACAAATGCGTTACTCTAAAAAAAGAAAGTCTCACAAAATTCAATACTCCATAGTGAAAAACTCCACCATCAGAAAACCCCTGCATATAAATTAGAAACTTGGTTAGGATAAGAGAATTCATAAAAAAATCACAAAAATTAATCACGACGGTAGATATTTAATAGCATAAAAATGAGATATTTGAACAAGTGGGGAATGAATGTTGGCCACTTAGACAGTCATGAATTTTTAAGACACAAAATAAAGCAAAACACCTTAGTAGTTGAAATTAGTAATGATGGATTATAATGACCCACTAAGACTCATCTTGCAATAGGGTACTCCAAATTGTCTTATCATGACCTAATTTCACTGTGGCAGTGGGTTTTCAACCTATTTTGAATCTTAATGTATTGTTTTTGCGGTACCATAGTCCATTACAAAATGTGTACCTTTCCGTGATTGTTGCCAGTACATAGCACTTTTTCAATTCCTATCATAAGTACTATGAGTAGGGTCCTCAGACAACATGTCCCTACCCTCCATCAATTGCCTTTCATTACAGATAGATAATGCGCCCATAGAAAATTTTATGTTGCCACCTAATTTTGCTTGGAAAAAGTGAGTGACCTAATTCTATCTTGATGATTCAGGGTTGTTTCTGTTTTCTATTAGATGCCAAAAGTATAATGGAGGAATAAAAAACTAAAGAAAGAAACAAAATTAATATTTTATTGTGGTAAAAAGAATTCCAAATGATGAGAATAGATTAAGGATGTCTTTTTTTATATAAGAAATAGTACAACATTATTGAGACTTTTGGGATGGTAGTGGTTCCGCCGAATGTCTTTATATTTTCAATATTTTAGAGACTAATCTACTTTCAGGTGTAGGAGATAAGTTATGAGACTGATATTCACTTGGATATAAAATTATTACGAGGTGTAGGAGATAAGTTATGAGACTGATATTCACTTGGATATAAAATTATTACGTGTCGTCTAAAAGCTCGTTAAGACATGGTAAATTCATAGGTTAAATTCAATATGAACGCAGCCTCTAAGACATGTTTCATTCATAGGTTTAATTCAATATGGAAGACGGATTTATATCTAAACTTTCATTCTAGACGTTGTATTGGAGCATAGTCTCTCCACTCATTTTGACGGTTGATTCACATTCAATGGCCGTCCATGCTCTATATTGGACTGGTCGTGTAAGAATTGCAAATGTACGGCTCAGTCAAATAGTAAAAAGAATCAAATTTATAGAGAAATGTATGATTATCAATTTTTACTTCAACTATATTTATTTAAAATGATCGATGAAGGTTTGTTTGATATATATTGAAATTAGATTTTAACAAATAATAAAATTAGGACTAAAAATTATGATCATTTATCTAGACTCACCCATATGATCATTCATGTTTGAATTACGAGAATTTCTATGTTATTTTTATAGAAAATTAGATAAATATGTGTGATACCCATTTTCGTGGCGTGCACATTTAAACGTGTTTCAGGAACAACTAGGAGTTCAATCAAGAGTGTTATGCCTTGTCACGCGATGCCGCATCCATCTTGATTGTTTCTCAACTAAGACCAAATTGCCTTGTTAGTGGCGCCTTGAACTCAATTGTTTAGTAACCTGCTTTCAGATATCGACTCATTATCTTTCGATACATGATCGACATCTATTTTGTCTTTGATTTTGCAACCGACATATACATGGGTTAGAGTTCGAATTCTAAAATAGATCAAACATGTATTTCTCGTAATTACAAATGAAAGACTCATAACCCTATGTCCCTAAGGATATACTCACTCACGGTGAGATGAACAACAACAAAGAAGTTTAAGAACATTACAAGAAAAGTAAATAATTGAAAAATAGTAAAGCAATAGCAAATGAAAATGAAAATAAAGGCTAGATTATAATATTACAAGTGCATAAATTACAAGAAAATAATAAGAACTTTAATTAAGAACTAAGAAAAGCAATAATTACTTTGAGTGATGGTAATAGAAAAGTGATCCAAGTGATGGATCCTTAGACCTCTATTTCTATTAATCCAAGTCTTAAGTTACCCATTATTTTCACTAACTTTGAGCTTAATTGTCACTTATCACTAATCATAAAAGAAATGGAGGTTATAGATGCTAAAAGATCACAAAAGCCATCCAGAGATCAAAAGCTTTGTAAATTGCCTGAGGACTGACACAAGTCGTGTCAGGGAACACAGACTGGTCGTGTCAGCCTCTGTCTGCTTCTATAGGCGTGCTTCAAAGGGGCCAATACGGTCCATGTCATGGGACACGGTCAGACCGTGTTGGTCTCAAAAATTTTGTACTGGAAATGCTCCTTTTTGTGCAATCTTTGCCCTTTTCGTCCCGATTCACTTCATTGAACTCTTATTACTTGAAAACAAACAAAGGAGACAAAACGCGTAAAAATGAACTAGAATGATGAAAACACACATGAAATCCAAGGGAAAACAGGCAAGAAACATGATACATTTACCGTTTATCACAAACCATCTGAGAACGATTCCAATTGTATGATTTATATAAGTGTGATCATAAATTACACTCATGTACTTTTACACACTTATAAAGTTTCACCTTATTCAAACACCGACTTAAGTGTTTATTTTCTAACCTTATATGTGCTCCCACTCTGATCACCAAAATATCATAACCACCGTATTGGTAGCTACACTATAGTCATAATCTTTAACCTTTCATTTATTTCTATTCAAGTATAATATATTGGCGCCGTTTGTGGGAAACGTCTTTCGTTTCTCTCGATTTCTTCTTTGAATTCTCAAGCTTAAGTTGTTGCATCACCATAAGTGATTTCTCTTATAGTTCAGACAACCGTAATTCTTTTATAACTATGTTATCTGTTAACTTCTCCGATGGCAAGTTCAAAGCCATTTTGTACTCACATTGCAAGTAATGATCTTCAATCTAGGGTTCACATTCAAGACATTGCTTTACAGTTATAAGTGCAAAATAAAGTGATTTTTCACAACATAAATAATACACTTATTAATTTGTTTAAAAGAAATGATAAAAATCTAAATCTCTCTCTCTCTCTCTCTCTATATATATATATATATATATATATATATATATATATATATTTATTAGTTTTTAATTAAAATAATAACATTTATGATCATTTTTCCATAATTTTAGTAGGAAAATAAACAAGAACTCATCAAGGAACTTCGCTAGGAGAATGCTTCCAAACTTAGCAAGCAAAAAGCCAATTAGATTAAGGGTATGAGCAAGGAAACTCATGAAGCGAGCAAGATTGTTTTTCAAGAGATAAAGGTAATCGGGAGGCAAGCTAATAAACAAATATTTTCATAGGTTATCCAAGATCAAGCTCATAAAGAGAGTATTGATGGCTCGTGAAGCAAGCAATGTGGCTTGCGAAGTGATATATGACAATTTTAGTGACCGATATTGATGAGTTTATTAGACTATTATGTGTATATCTCTATATTTAGAATAACAATCATTGTAAATTGATTAGTCATGATTTTAATTGATTATGTGCATATCTTTATATTTGGAATAGAACTGATTGAAATTGATTAGTTATAATTGTATAAGAAATTATTATGGAAACTTCATTGTAAATAATAAAGCAAAAATGAATAAAAAAGGCAAGACCTATTATTCTTATATGATATCAATAAGTATCGGGTATTGATCCAAAACTAAGCCTAACATCGTCGCCAATCTCCCTCCCTCATCATGGTCGAGGGCGACAACTTCTCGTATTCCGTTCCTACCAAAAACTTTGACTCTCCTAATGAATATGTGACCGTGAGAGTTACTCCTTCTCCTATCCACCTCACGTTTACCATCTCAAACATCGTCAATTTCATCAAAATTACCTTAAGAATTGAAAAAGGCATATATAACACATGGTCCAAAGTCTTCAAAATCCACGCTCGCATTCGTCCAGTTATTGATCACTTTATTCCAACGAAAACCGTAATGTCTCCTGATATTAAAGTCAATGATTCTCACCTTTGGGCATGTCTTGATGTTGTTGTCCATCAAATTCAATGGATTTACGACATCATATTCGATGACCTTCTTCACACCATTATTGAGCGTGATTTAATCGCGGAACTCACATGTAACAGATTATTCAATATTTTTTATCACGAAAAAAATTATATGGCTCTCTACCTAGGGCAAGAATTTCACAATGTCACATGGAGAAATTTCCTCATAAATGTGCATCATCCTTTTTAAAGAAAATATGTTTTCCTTTTCTAACTTGAATGCTCCTACATCAACTAGCTATAATTTCTTGGATGATGACATAATCCATCTTCTTCCCTCATAAATGTGGATCGTCCTTACACCTCCAACAACCTCCTCTCATAACACAACATTAGATGCTCAAAATATAGACAAACAAACACCACCCTCCCAAACAAATAAATTCATCCATGGTACAAAACACCTCCCCCTCCCAAACAACACCCTCAATCATGCAAACCATCAACCCACCTTAAATAAATCCATTAAAACTCACATCTTCCTTCTCACACCCCATTCCCCTCAAATGGCTACCCGAGCACAACATGGTATTTTCAAACCTCGCAAAATTGTTAGCCTTCACACATCAAACCACACTTTTATATCTCCCTTACCTACCAATCCTATTGATGCAATACATGATCATAATTGGAAAATATCCATGAAGACAAATATGGTTCTCTTATTGAAATAAGACGCTGGACTTAGTTTCTCATCCTTCTAATGCAAATGTTATTTGAAGTTTGTGGATTTTTCAGACACAAGAAGAAATATGCCTTTTCCTTTGAGCGATACAAATATCGTTTTGTAGGTAATGGTGCAAATAAATAACCTAGTGTTGATTATGGTGAAACGTCAGCCTTGTCGTCAAACCAACAAATATTCACATGATACTAAATATTTATTTATCTAAGTCATGGTGTCTTCATCAACTATATGTCAAAAATGCAATCTTGTACGTAAATCTTGATGAAATTATAAATATGCACCAACCTCCTGGATTATGCGATCCACGACACCCTAAGCATGCGTGTTTACTCAAAAAGTCTATATATGGTCTCAAACAAGCACCACACGCTTGGTACCAAAGATTCACTACTATGTTGCCAAATTTGCACCACAAGCACCACAACATTTCTGATCACTTTTTATTTATTTATCGTCATGGTATTGATATTTCTTTTATTATTCTATATGTCAATGAAATCATTATTGTTGCTTCCTCGAATGCTCTCAGTGAATCCATTTTTCTGAACTTAGCTCTGAATTTTTCATGAAGGATTTAGGTCCTTTGAGTTATTTTCTAGGAACATCTATCACTAAACATGTAGATGGTCTTTTTTTATCTCAAAAGAAATATGCATAGGAAATTATAAAACGAGAAGGTATGTCATCTTGCAAGTCATCACCTGCACCAGGGCAAAACTCAGTGGCTCTTTTGGGAACCTTTATAATGACCTAATAAAATATCTAAGTCTTGTCGGATATTGTAATATTTTACTTTTACAAGACCCGATTTCTCTTATGAATTTCAACAAGTATGCTTATTTATGCATGACCCTAAAATGCAACATATGTCAACTTTGAATCATATCATTCGTTATATTCATGGCACTCTTGGATTTGGTATTCACTCATATCTTTCATCCGTCAACAAACTATAAGTGCATCTTTCCGTTTAGATATGTTTCTTATGATATCAAAACTAGGAAATAGTGTTTATGTACATTGGACGGTATCATCTGAGTCTAGCTGTGCATTTTAACGCTCTTCCATTAGGAAGCATGTCAACATTGTTGGAAATGGTCTGGAAAAGATTTATGCATCAAAATATTGTGTTGAGCATGAAAAATATGGTTTTTAGGTGAAAACCACTCTTATAGGTCGACACACACACTACAACATTGAACCATGTAGGTTCTGTCTCATGTGTCGCCTTTTCATGTCGACCTATAGGCAGCACATCAGCTTTACATGTCGACCTATGCTATTAATAGGTCGACACATGACTTATACATGTCGATATATGACTCGTATAGGTCGACCTATTGCTCAATTTTTTTTGAAAAATTGCATTTGTTTCCATTCCTTTTTCATTCCTTTTACTTCTCATGAGTCCTACACATATAAATATCATATACATGCATATTTCTCTAGTAAAGAGTGAGTAAAACCTACATGAATCAAGGATTTCAAAGCATTCTGATCATCTTCAACTCAATCTATGCATACACACAATCAAATTATACATATCATTTTTTGATTGGGTGCCATCTAGATTAGGGTTGATTAAATCCAATTAAGTTTATTGTACCGAGAATATTGGGTTGAGAACATTGAAGGATTCAACTCAAAAAGCTGAGTTAGGGTTTTCCTTCAATATCTCTTATGGTTTGAAGGTTTTGAACAAGATTATGCAATTTGGATCCGATCGAGTGAAAGCCTTGGGACAAGGGGTGCCTTGCAAGAGAGTAGCGTGAGACGATGGATCGTGTTGGCAAATCTTGGGTTTCAACAAGTTTGTGTTTGGGATTAATTCAGTCGAGTGAAAGCCTTGTTACAATAAGTGTCATGCAAGGAAGTAGCAAGAACATGTGAATTGAAGCGACATTGTTAGTTACTTGATCAATCTTTGATCAAGGGTTTTGGAGGTGTTAGAGTCAAGGTCAAACTTAGGATTTGTGGGATTTAATCTCTTCATCTCTTTATACGCACATTTTGAGAAGTAAGATTTATTATAATATCTCAATTCAAATTCAAATTGACGGCAGACATACCCATAGCGAGGTCGATTGGGGAACTACCTAAACAAATCCTTGTGTACTCTCTGTCTCTCTGTCTCTCTTTCTCTCTTTGTTTTATTTTTTGGTTCACAAATTATTGATAGCATTGATAATTTGATCAATCTTGTTTGGATCATATTTTAATTTCGTTTTAAAAATTATGTTGGTGTGTGGATCATAAACTATTTGGTTGTGATTGGATTTTTAAGAACAAAAAACACCATATAAAACTCCAAACATTATTGATCGCACACTAAGTGTTTGACAAATTGCTTGACTTAATATTTTGTATGTTTTGATCATTGGCGATAGACTTTTCCTATTGTATTGTATTCAACTAGTTGTGTTTACTTATTATTGATTAACTTATTGATTACTATAATCACATTGACACCTCTACGCATATCCGAGCTTTTCGATAGTAGGATCTGTTAGATGATTTTTGATTCAGGAAAAATTAAAAACTTGCTTCCGCGCTATAAACTTTTTCAAGACCATTTTGGTTCAAGTTTTAATTTTTTATCTATTCACCCCCCTCTAAATCTAGACATATCGTCTAACAAGTGGTATCACGAGCTCTGGTTAATTCTGTGCTTAATATTTTCTTATTAGATAATGGCTACGAAATCTAAAGGGGCGTATAATAGAGAACTTAGTTTTACCGGTGAGAATTATGGCTATTGGAAAGCTTGTATGTGTATCCATGTCAACTCCGTTGATAAGGGCGTATGGGATGCCATCATCAATGGTCCTAACTAAATTACAATGACCAATGGTGAAGGCGCCAGCGTACCAAAATTGGAAATCAATGGAATGATAATGATGAAAAATTGTGGTCACATGATTGGAAAGTGCAAAATATTTTCATATAAGCTTTAAGTGTTGATGAATATTATCGTGTTTCCCATTATGAAACCTCCAAATTTATGTGGGATGCATTGGAAGTTTCCCATGAGGGAACTAATGAGGTCAAACAAGCTAGAGTCAACACATTGAACCGAGATTTTTAACTATTTCTTATGGAGCATGGTGAAACCATTGCAAACATGCAAAAGAAATTCACTCATCTTATTAACCGGTTCAACGCTCTAGGTAAGCCTATTTCTAATTATATTTCTACTAATAAGGTTTTGAGATGTCTTAATAGGGAATGGCAACCCAAGGTCACTAATATCAAAGAGGCAGATGATCTTAAAGTACTTGATCTCACTACCTTATTTGGCAAATTGGAAGAGCACGAACAAGTACTCGCTTGCTTAGAAAAACATGAAAAAAAGTATGAAAAGAAGATGAAGAAAGGGAAAGGCAAAAACAAGGAAAAGGTAAATAAGTCCATTACTCTAAAGACTTTTAGTTCAAAGTCATTAAAGAACGAGCTTAGTGATTCTGAAGAAAGGGATGACAAGAACTCTCATGATGACGATTTTGGGCTATTTGTTAAGAAATACCAAAGATATATAAGGAAGAATCGAGTTAAACATTCCAAAAGAAACTTATCCAAATTTAGAAAGGAATTCACATCCTCAAAAGATGATGAGAATAGGAAAGGTAAATTTAGAAGCTCTTGTTATTATTGTGGTGAAGTTGGTCACTATGGACCGGAATATCCTATGATTAAGAAAGACAAGGAGAAAGGGCATCACAAGAAGTCTAGCAAGTATAAAAGATCATATGTTGCTTGTGAGAGTGTAAGTGATTCCTCAAGTGATGAAATATCTACTTCAAGTGTAGAATCGGCCCAGATTTATCTTATGGAAAATGGAAAGAAGAAGATAAATGTAAGTATTTCTAAACTTGAGTCTACTAGTGATTTATCTTATTCTCAATTATAATATGATTTTGATAATCTTCATAGGGAAGCATTGAACGCTTTTAAAAAATTAGCTTCACATGAAAATATATTCTTATAATTAGAAGCCAAGGTCTTAGAATCGGAAAAGAAATTGGAAGAAATTAAGTTATATATTCTAGATGTTCAAAAGGACAAGATTGAGGATGAAAATTCTTCTAGGTTTGGTTGTGAATATTGTCATAATTGGCAAGAAGAAATAAATGTTCTTCGAGTCAAATTAGATAATGCCTTATAGCCTAAGATTGTATTTTCTATCGATCCATATAAGTGTGGATGGTCTTTGAACCACTCGCAAAAAAAACATAGAAATTTCAAAAAGGATTCTAATGGAAAAAGCATATCTCATTGTAACATATCTTATCATTATTGTTGGAAGAAAGGTCATACTATTTAAAAGTGTAAATTTAGGAAGATTTTGGTTCCTAAATGAGATTCTCAATGGTTGTCCAAATGCAACCTTGGTTTCACTAATAATCAAGGACCCAATGAAGATTGGGTACCCATCACTAGACGTTGATCTTGTATGATAGGTGTCTTGGCGCTATGAAGAGAATATGGGATCTCGTTCGTGGAGGATCAAGACATGACACTTGTGATTCATCTTTTGACTTTGTGACAAGGAAGATGGAGTGTGTTACTAAGAATGTTAAATCTTAGTTTCTTTTAAATTGGTAAAAGTGTGTTGATTATTATTAATGCTTTCTATCCGAGATGTGTTGGAAAAGATATTGTTCTTAATGATGTATGTTATCTTACACAAGACATACTCAAGTTTATCAAATTAGGGATTGATCAACCTAAGATGAGAAAACATGATAAGGAGAAAGATGATTATCATGATTGAACAAGATTGAAAATCCAAGTATTAGGATGATGATCAAGTCAATGAGACTTTTGGATACATTATTAATCGCACTTTCAAGTACTTGTACAAAGGTAAAAATGGTAAGCGTGTTTTGGTTTCGTTTATGTTTGTGGCACGCTTTGCATTCATTTCAACTTTCGTTCGAGAGTTCCTTATGGAATGCTTGTTCATTCCCCGTCCTTTATACGGTGAGGTAATATCGTTTCAATCATTTTCTTATTTTGTAAGTAAGTATTTCTTTTACCTGTTTATCTCTTAAAGATATATGATGTGGTATGTGTATGATATATCTAATAATTGTTCCCTTCTAAAAATCTCTAATGCAACCATTGTGTATTTCATTTCATATATTTATTGTGACTTTATAATGAATGTCTTCACATTTGTTATATATCTTATGTAATTTCATGCTTACTTATGTGTTCGCATGATAAGTGTTTGAAAACCATCAAAACCAATAAAATGTATAAGTATCTCAATGAATAGTCATGCATAATTCAATTTGAGTCATCAAAAGTCACTTAAAAAGACTCATAGATGCCATATCTTTCATTTTTTGTCCTTGATGCATCGACACATAAATCATATAGGTCGACACACTAAATTAAATTTTGTATTTGTCAAAATTCTTTCAGTATGTGTCGACACATGTGAAGGATAGGTCAACCTGTAGAATAAATTTTTGTATTCCTTGCTACTCGCTTCATTATGTGACGACACATAACCTTGACAGGTCGACACATGCGTTGAGAGGTCAACTCATTATATTCTTTTTGGTCAAACACCTTTTACTTTCCCTACATGCATCTAAAGCTCTCAAGTTTCCAAGTTTCACCCCAGTTCATAAAACTCGTCCTTTCATATTAAATATTGTTTATTTCACTCTTCTCATATAATTACTATCCCTATTTCCATCAAATAATTTTCTCCTAAGATCAATTTCTCTCATTTCTCTTCAAAAACCCTTTTTCATTCAAAGTTACTAAGACACCGATGTTTTCACTTGTTGTTGTGTTTGCTCCATTTGTTTGTGTCTTTTCTTGATTGGTGTTTTAGTTGAGTGTGTGAGTACTCATATATCTCTCATACTCAGTCACTTTTCATTCAATCATTTCATCGAACACATGGTGAGCACATTTCATTTCCATGCCTCCTAAAATTTCTAAAACAAAAGGTGATGCCAAAGGGAAAGGTAAGGTTGGAAAATCTTCTACTACTATTGAGAATCCATTCTCTTTGGTTTCTAGTGAGTATGTTGATGCATTTGAAGAGAAACACAAAAGTAGGCTTGTTGTGAAACTGTATGTGTGGAAGGCTAGTGTGATTGCTGATTTGAATCTTCCGAAAGTGACTGATCTTATTGCATTTCAGAAAGTTGACTACTTTCTGCAGCTTGCTCAAAACTACAATGAAGATCTCATTCGTATCTTCTACTCTGGATTGTATGGGAGGTAGGGTCCTTATTTCAAGTTCACCATTGGTAATGTTGTTTATCAATTTAATAAACAAGGTGAAGGTTAATTGGCCTTGTTATTGGGTATCTAGGATGTTTGATATCAAGAAGTGCAACAAAGGAACTTTATTTTGTTATAACTCCACGATAGCAAAAATTCTGAACTATTTCAAAATTGGTATTCCAAATCTTTCCTATAAATCTCTTGGTCCATCTCAAGAGTTTTCTCTAATAACATTGACCAATATGAATTACTTTTGGGATCTTCATAGCCAAGCATACTATCTTTGCCTCAGCAAGAATGGAAGGAATATTTTTAACTATGATGATCCTGCTGAGTTGGTTGATGCTGGAATTGAGGCCCATATGGAGGATGAGAAGCAACATGATGTTCCTGAAGGAGATGTTGTGATGTATGATTCTCCTCATGGATATGATCATGGTGTTGGATATGGTACTAGTTATGTTGATATTGTCTCTATAATGATTATGCTTCAGGATATGTAGCTGAAAAAAGACAAGCGATATGTTGAGGATTGTCAATGGAGAAGCACCTTTGAAGCTGCACAAATGGAGCAATTTAATCTGATGCAGCAACACATGTCTGCTCAGGACTCTAACTTTGAAGCCTTTGCTTCATATCTGACTGAGTCTATAGGGTCCTTACGGAATGATATGAACACTCATCATGTTGAGACTATGGCTAGGGTTAATCACTTAATTTCAACTTAAGAAGAGGACTTTGCTCATTATGAGAGGTTTTACAGAGAACTGTGTGATTATTAGGATTCTCAGTATCGCAATGATGGACAAGGTTGACATAGAGAAAAAATATTTATGCAAAGAGGACGTGCAAGGAGATGAAGTGGTGCTTGGATGACATGTTGTGATTGTGTCTTGATTTCTATTTTCTTTTGTTTCATGTGTCGTTATGCATTTTGTCTAATCATGGTTGGAGTCTATATGCATTTTTACTTCGATTTTGGTTTGTTTTGCTCTTGTTTAAGTATTGACAATTATCATTTAACCGTTTGATTTTAGACAATGATCTTTGTATTAAAGGATTATAGTTATATATAATGTTGTTTTGTTTATTAATTTTGTGTGATTTCATATGTTAAATGATATATATATATATATATATATATATATATATATATATATATATATATATATATATATATATATATATATATATATATATATATATATATATATATATATATATAATCACATTTCTTGTCTTTGCAAATGCCTTTGTATTGTATAATGAATATGTGGTACTTCTAATATTGTGCTTTGCCTCTTTTTGATGTTTTCAAAGAGGGAGAAGTATATGATGCACACATTCAGGGGGAGCTTTTCATGAACAAGAACGCATTGTCTCAAGTTTTACCATCATCAAAAAGGGGGAGTATGTGAGATCATCGTTCCGTTTATATATGTTTTGTATGATATCAAAACTGGTCAATAATGTTTATGTACATTGGGCGGTATCATCCGAGTAAAGCCGTGCATTTTAGCGTTCTTGCATTAGGAAGCATGTCAACATTGTTGGAAATGGTCTGGAAAAGATTTATGCATCAAAATATTGTGTTAAGCATAAAAAATATAGTTTTTAGGTGACAAACACTCTTATAGGTCGACACATACGATTACAAGTCGACCTATAGAAGTCTTTTGCTAACTACAAATCGACACATAGAAGCCATAGGTTGACACCCACACTGTAGTATTGAACCATGTAAGTTTTATCTCATATTTCGCCTCTTCAGGTCGACCTACAGGCAACACATCAACTTTACAGGTCGACTTATGTTATCAATAGGTCGATATATGACTCGTATAGGTTGTCCTATTGCTCAATTTTTTTTGAAAGATTTCATTTCTTTCTATTCATTTTGCTTTTCATGAGTCCTACACATATAAATATCATATACAAGCATCGTTCTCTAATAAGGTTTCTATAGTGAGTAAAACCTACATGAATCAAGGATTTCAAAGCATTCTCATCATATTCAACTCAATCTATGCATACACACAATCAAACTACACATAATCATTTTTTGATTGGGTGCCATCTAGATTAGGGTTGATAACATCCAATTAGGTTTGTTGTATAGAGAATATTGGGTTAAGAACTTTGAGGGATTCAACTCAAAAAGTTGAGTTAGGGTTTTCCTTCAATATCTCTTATGGTTTGAAGGTTTTGAACAAGATTATTCAATTTGGATCCGATCGAGTGAAAGTCTTGGGACAAGGGGTGCCTTGCAAGAGAGTAGCGTGAGACGATGGATCGTGTTGGCAAATCTTGGGTTTCAACAAGTTTGCGCTTGGGATTAATTCAAACGAGTGAAAGCCTTGTTACAATAAGTGTCATGCAAGGAAGTAGCAAGAACATCTGAATTGAAGCGGCATTGTTAGTTACTTGATCAATCTTTGATCAAGGGTTTTGGAGGTGTTAGAGTCAAGGTCAAACTTAGGATTTGTGGGATTTAATCTCTTCATCTCTTTATACGCACATTTTGAAAAGTAAGATTTATTATAATATCTCAATTCAAATTTGAATTGAGGGCAGACATACCCATAGCGAGGTCGATTGGGGAACTACCTAAACAAATCCTTGTGTACTCTCTCTCTCTCTCTTTCTCTCTATCTCTTTTATTTTTTGATTCGCAAGTTGTTGATAGCATTGATCATTTGATCAATCTTGTTTAGATCATATTTTTATTTTATTTTGAAAGTTGTGTTGTTGTGTGGATCACAAACCATTTGGTTGTGATTGGATTTCTAAGAACAACAAATACCATATTGTCATACCCCAAAATTTGCCCGTTGGCATTACCAAACGTTTCTCAAGACCCTCCGACTTATTCTGCAAGGCACCGACATCAAGTGAATAAAAGCCCAGCTTACAACAGGCCCAACCCAAAAGTGGCCCAAAACAGCTAGCTCGCTAGGCGAGCAGCTTCTTCGCCTAGCGAGCATTTCATCATGCTACTCGCCCAGCGAAGCGTCAGATCCAGAACAAGGCCCAGACCTAGCTTGCTCGCTAGGCGAGCAATTCCCTCGCCTAGCGAAGCTGGCAGAAATCTGAAATTTTGGACCTCATTTTAAGCCCATTAGGTTACCACTACCTCTACTATAAATACATGCTCCACTGCCACGAAAAAGAGGACACCCACAGACGGACGAAAACAGAAAAACAACACGGAGAAAGCAGAGAAAGGCGGACGGAAACCCTAGCACGGGAATTTTGACGGCCACGTAGCCGCACCGGAGTTACCGCTGCCCAACTCAACCTGACACCAACAAGGATCCATCAATTCAGCATCATCACTAGATTGCAAACAGGTTTGTGTATCATTACCGTTTTATGTCTTCATTCCATAAGTTCTAAATGCATAACACCTCATGACATATTGAATTTTTGGATATGAGATCATACTTTGCATGCAAGCTCAACTGTGCCTGAACATTATGAATATTGGATCATGTTATTTCTGTAATTGAATGTGATAAAATACGTAACATGTTGGAGTCATACTGTTCTGAAATTCCAAACCCGTGGTCGCTCGCCAGCTCATCGCTAGGCGAGCCTGCAGCGAGTCTTCGCTGAGCCTTCGCTAGGCGAGGCAGAGGCGAACGGGACAGTGGCTGCTTTGTCCCTTTGCTGTTCCCTGTTATGTGTATTTCATTATTGTTGCATCATTTGGCCTGACCTCTAACTGTTATGTGCATTTTATGGCATTTTATGGTATTAATCAAATCATATTTTACCCTTATGCTCTAACTCGTGCGTTGAATGATGTAAAAGCTTCCATGAAGTGGCCGGCTAGGTACCCTTACGTGTGAGAGACTGTCGTGGAGATGGATTCCAAATTACTTCACCTTAATGTGAAGATTCATATTGATTATAGATTTTAATATGTCTATTTTTAATGTATTGATTGATTGTAATGCGTTGGTTTTAATTGGTTTTAATGTGGAAATTCACCATAATTACCTAATGAACTTAAAAACATGGACTTTAAACAAATGATATCGGACCTCTCTTTATGACTCCACGATTACAATATTACGGTCATGTCCCGCGAACGTGGGGATATCCTTAGCAAAGACCCTCCGGTAAAATCATCATAGTCCCTCGGATGTTGCCTTCGAAAATACGATTTTGTCCCTCGATGACCCTTCGGTGTAGCCTACGGTTAAATGATGATAGTCCCTTCGAGTGCTAAGGTATCCTCACAACTGTTGCCTTCAATGACCTATCGATGACCCTACGATGACCCTTTTACATCCCCAGGATAAAATTACTTACTTCTCAATAGTAAGGACAGTTTTACCCTCATAAGGATGGGAAATGCCCAGAAAGACCTCGGACAGGTATAACCTTAATTGCTCATTCATAATCTAAAAAAATATTTTTCACACCCCACACCTTTCAAACATCTTTTGGAAAATCACCACTTTCAAAACTACTTTCAAAAAGAAAACTATTTTTCTAAACTACTTTCAAAAAACCAAACGAGATAACCATTTTGTATACATTCATGCAAGAATCATTACAAAGTTAAATTCTCATTTTCAAAACATTTTTCATACATTTCTCAACCACCTTTTTCAAACTAGAAAACATAAATGATTGAGCAATTAAGAGCCCATGGATAACCATGGATACAAAGGGTGCCTAACACCTTCCCTTTGTATAAAGTACCTCCCGAACCTAAGAATTTAAAATTAAGGTCTTTCCTGTTCTTTTCCACCTTTCCTTAAGGGATAAAAGAAAAGTCGGTGGCGACTCTTGCTAACCGCGACATTGCGATTACCAATCCAATAAGGTCCAGTTCACCGTATGACAGAACTGGCGACTCTGCTGGGGACTTCACAAAGAGAGGTCCATCTTAAAAAAAAAAAAAAAAAAATCATTTATGTTTGAATTGTTCCTTCGTTTAAGGGATTGTTTGAGTGAAAGATCCTACACCCGGATCTAGTGTACCTTAGGTAAGTAGCAATAGATCATCGCGACTATCCGGCGTATACTGGAATGGTCAAAATGATGGCTACGGTTAATGTGACACTTTGGTTGTCCTGATGTTCCTCATGTTACTTGAGGAAAAATTTGGCTTCCGCGTGGTGTCATCAAAGCATTAACCAGACCTTTAGAACCCTAATTGACTCATCCTGGCCATTAGAAAGTAGTGAGATAACTGACTTCGGTTCCGACTGGGGTTGGTTGAGACTCGATACTACACTCTTTGAGATTGGACTTTAGGGAAGCTTCGGTCAACCACTTGGTGTTGCACTGAAGTGGACTTAAGGAAAGGTCGATGATTTGAGATCCTTTTAGAACCCGATTACTATTCTAGGACAGGTTGAACCAACCAAACTTCAGTGGGGAGGGTACTTACCTATGGAACTCATGCAAGCCTTAAAACCTAGGAATAATTGTTGTGTGACATGCTTGTGCCTGCATAACATCATAACATCATAACATCATCATACTAACCATTTCAAGGACTTAGGAATTTAGCTTTGCTCTTTGAACAGGTTATGGCTTCCAGGAAGACTATCCGGATCAATCTTGTAGCAATCTCTCCTCAACTCAGGGATTTGGTGTCAGAACTCCCCGATCATGCTCAGTTCAACAAGAAACATGGTCATCTCCTCAATCTGGTTACCACTGGTTTCAAAGAAGATATGATGAGAGTCCTATTCCAGTTCTTCGATCCTAAGCATCATTGCTTCACTTTCCCAGATTATCAGTTGGTACCCACGTTAGAAGAATTCTCCCAGCTGCTTGGGATACCTATCCTGGATCAAATACCCTTCAGCGGTTTAGAAAAGAGACCAAAGTCTGAAGAAGTTGCCGCAGCTTTACACATGACGAAATCTGACATTGAGACCAATTGGGTAACAAGAAGTGGAATTAAAGGTTTACTCGCCAAATTTCTGATAAGTAAGGCCCGAGAATTCCTAAAAGTTATGAATGTTCATGCTTTTGAAGATGTTCTAGCATTGTTAATCTATGGTTTGGTGTTATTCCCTAATCCAGATCAATTCATAGACATGAATGCTATTAAGATATTCCTCACTCATAACCCTGTGCCTACCTTGCTTGGAGATGTCTTGCATTCCCTTCACACGCGCACTATGAAGAAGCAAGGGACTCTCATGTGTTGCATACCTTTGTTGTCTAGGTGGTTTATTTCGCACCTTCCTCAATCAATCTTGAAGAATGATCAAAATCTGAAATGGTCCCAAAGGATAATGGCACTCTCCCATTCAGACATCCGGTGGTGTTCTAACCTCAGAGAAAATGTTATCATCATCGACCGTTGTGGAGAATTCCCTAATGTACCCCTCATGGGGATAAGAGGAGGTATTACTTATAATCCTGCCTTAGCCCTACGTCAGTTTGGGTATGCCCGAAGAGATGGTCCACATGAAATGATTATTCAAGGTACAGTATTCGACTATGACAATGACCCTCAAAATCTCCGTCAAAATTTTGTACGAGCTTGGGGCATGGTGAAAAGAAGCAATTTAGGCAAGAGAAATTCTATTCCTATGGAGCCTTATCTCAGATGGGTACGCGCCAGAGCTCGTGAACTTGTCATGCCATATCTTGCAGTCGGACCATTGATTGTTGAATCAGAGGTCGAAGGAGGTACTTCCCAGATCATCTCTTACCCAGATATGCCTACTGATGCTGAAGAATTGAAAAGATCCTGGACCCAGTTGAGAGAGGAGAGAGATACTTTCGAAGCTCAGTTCAATGCAGAAAGGAAGAAAGTATTAGAGCTCACCAGTCAGCTTAATGAGGAACGAAGACTCAATGCATATCTTCGCCCAAAAAGAAGTCGCCCCTGGGAGACTTGAGCTTTCATTTGTATTTTACTATTATTCCTTTTGTAATGAACATTGATTAAAAAAGTAGCAATGAACATTTCTCTCTTGTTGGTGATTTATGCAAAGTTAAATTCCAAAAGTCCTTGAAAACATTTCACGCATTGCATCACATAACATAACATTGCATAACAGGTATTCTAAAGGACCATATTCTCACGGTCTGCCTCTTTAATAGAAAAATGGATCTCGAACAGACTGTCAAAGATCTCCAGACTCAGAATGCTCAATTCAAGGAGATGATGCTGAGCTTAGCCAAGGGACAGGAGGAACTGAAGGCTCTTTTGGCCGAAAAGAAGAAGGACAAGAAAGCTGTGAGCTTCATTAACCCGGGCAGAAGGCGTAAAGGACAGGCTACGGGAATCAAATTCGGAATCCCGAATGGTCCAGAAGAGGGGGCGGAAGATGATTCAGAGGAGGAGAATGTTGATCCCCCTAACCCTGAGGATGATGATGAGGAGTATGAAAGTGAACAGTACTCTCCAAGAGATGATAAGTACAAACTGCTGGAAGAACGCATGCTAGCCATGGAGGGTCAGAAGACACCTGGTCTGGATTTCGAAAGTTTGGGTCTGGTCTCCGATGTGACCATTCCCCGCAAATTCAAAATCCCCACTTTCACTAAGTATGATGGTGCGTCTTGTCCTCAGATGCATCTAAGAGCCTATGTGAGAAAGATTCAGCCGCATACCACTGATAAGAAACTGTGGATCCACTTCTTCCAAGAAAGTCTGTCCGGCACTCAGTTGGAATGGTATTATCAGCTCGAGAGCTCTGACATCCGCACCTGGACTGATTTAGCAACGGCTTTCTATAAGCAGTACCAGTACAATTCTGAATTAGCGCCTACTCGGCTACAGTTGCAGAATATGGTTATGGGATCTAAAGAAAGCTTCAAAGAGTATGCTCAGAAATGGAGAGATTTGGCTGGCAGAGTCAAACCCCCTATGACTGACCGAGAATTAGTAGACCTGTTCATGGGTACCCTGACTGGCCCATTCTACAGCCACCTACTGGGGAGTTCTTCATCAGGTTTCACTGAACTTATACTGACAGGCGAACGGGTGGAGAGCGGCATTCGGAGTGGGAAGTTACAGGCAGCTACTTCTACAAGCAGTAAAAAGTCCTACCATGGGAAGAATGAATCAAACGCTGTGTATGGTCAGAAGAATCATAATAAGAAAAATGGCGACCACTCCATTGGAGCAGTGACGATCGCAACACCGCCATCTCAGAACTTCCAACAAAGACAAGACAGACCAAGAAGGCAGTTCACCAGGATCAATATGACCTTGGCACAGGCACTGCAGGGAATGCTAAAGGCAAATTTGATCACCCTCAGAGATCCTCCTACAAATCCCAACACTTCCTCTTCTCGTTATAATCCCAATGCCAGGTGTGCGTATCACTCCGATAGCCCCGGGCACGATACAAACGATTGCTGGCCATTGAAGAATAAGATTCAGGACATGATCGAAGCTGGAGAAATTGAGTTTGAACCGCCAGAGACTCCTAATGTCATCACTGCTCCTATGCCTAATCATGACAAGGCTGTTCATGCTCTCGATGACAATCCTCTCATCACTACTGTAGCGGACTTAGCATCTCCTCTCCCGATCATAAAGAGGAATTTATTGCAAGCTGGTTTATTTCCAGGTTGTACTGAAGATTGCAATCTCTGCATACTCCGGCCCGAGGACTGTCTGAAGTTGAAGAATGGTATCCAACGACTGATGGACGATCGTACAATCCTCTTTGAAAGGGTTCCTAAGGCAGAAAACCCTATTGAAGAAGTATCTGTGATTGCAAGGTCCAAAGGTCCAGTAAAGATTACTGCTCCCAAAATACCTGTAAAGATTATTGCTGAGCCCAGAGTAGCTCCCCTGATCATTACTGCACCTGGCCCGATCCCGTATTCCTCAAGCAAAGCTATTCCGTGGAATTATGGAGGTGATGTTTACATCCATGGCGTAAAGCAAGTTGGCAATTCTGCTAATCCTAATGACATTGTTGGGACTAGTAAAGTTACTCGAAGCGGAAGGATCTTCTCTCCAGAGATCTCACCTCCGGTTCCCGAAAACCGAGGAAAAGAACCAGTCAACACTTCTCCGTCAGAGACACCGATCGAAGCTACTACTGATGACGTTGCCAAACGAGAAATGGAAGAAGTGCTGAAAATCATCCGCAAGAGTGATTTTGATGTGGTAGAACAGTTGGGGCATACCCCTTCCAAAATCTCGATGTTGTCCTTGTTATTGTCTTCTGAGTCTCATGCCAATGCCCTGATAAAATTCCTGAAGACTGCCCATGTACCTCAAGAGACCTCCGTCGATCAGTTCGAAAACTATGTTGCTAACCTGACTGTTGACGACGGCCTAGGTTTTTCCAATGCTGACCTGACACCAGTAGGAAAGAACCACAATAAGGCCCTGCATATTTCTATTGAGTGTAAGGGGATCACTTTGGCTCATGTGTTGATTGATAATGGCTCTTCCTTGAATGTGCTGCCGAAAGTCGTGCTCGATAAACTTGACTATAAAGGCATTGAATTGAAACCTAGTGACATTGTGGTGCGTGCTTACGATGGTGCAAAGAGTGTTGTCCACGGTGAAGTTATTCTCCCTATCAAGATAGGACCTCAAGTCTTCAACACTACCTTTCATGTAATGAACATTCGCCCCGCCTATTCCTGCTTGCTGGGACGCCCCTGGATTCATGGGGCAGGTGCTGTAGCTTCGTCTCTCCATCAAAAGCTGAGATATCCAGTAGAGGGAAAGATTGTCACTGTGTGTGGGGGAGAAGAATACGTTGTCAGTAGTGTGCATACCTTCAGATATGTTGAGATGGATGGTGAATTCTTCGAGACTCCAACTCAGTCATTTGAAGTGGTTTCTCCGCCCGATCCTGTCCTTAAGCCAATTCCCTGTGTGCCCAAGGTTACTCGTGCTCTTCCTGCTATGATTTCTCTGAAGGATGCTCAAGCTGTGGTCGAAGAGGATGGCTGTACTGGCTGGGGTCAACTGATCCAAGTACCATACAAGTCTGACAAATTTGGCCTGGGGTTCAGCCCTGACAAGAGTCAAATTAATGCTGTAGAAGATGCTGACAGTGATTGTGACCTGGATAGCTGGATCTACCCAACAATTGGCGACGGACTCAATAATTGGAAGGCTGAAGACACTATCCCGATCTCCTTTAGTCAGGAGTAATTGTTATTGTCCATTTAGTTTTGCAAATTTTTATTTTTTCAATTGAACTTCTTAAAGCATTGTGTCTGCGCCCGGGGCACAATAGCTAATTTGTTAAGGGTTTGTCATTTCATAAGCATATTCATATTCAATAAATCAATGGACTTTTTCGCATTCAAATATTGCGCTCTTTATTTTTCCTGTCGTCTTTCAAACAAGCTATGCATTCTTACACACACTCACGTAACAAATTGCAGATCCGTATCCACTCTGGATCCTATTGATAATAATTCCGCTACTGTTCCTTATGACTTTGAAAATCCGATCTACCAAGCCGAAGATGGAAGTGAGGAAGATTGTGAAGTCCCTGGAGAGCTTGCCAGACTGTTACTGCAAGAGGAAAGGACTATACAGCCGCATGAAGAGCCCCTCGAAATTGTAAATCTGGGTACTGAGGTAGACAGAAGAGAAGTCAAAATAGGAGGAGGATTGGAAAGCAGTGTCAAGGAAAGATTGATTCGGATGTTACATGACTATGTAGAGGTTTTCGCTTGGTCTTACGAAGACATGCCCGGGTTGGATACTGATATAGTGGTGCATCGACTGCCTACGAAGAAAGACTGCCGTCCTGTCAAGCAAAAGGTTCGCCGCATGCGTCCCGAAATGTCTGAGAAAATCAAAGCCGAGGTTATGAAACAATTCAATGCCGGTTTCCTAGCCGTTACTTCTTATCCTCAATGGGTTGCTAATGTGGTGCCAGTGCCAAAGAAAGATGGTAAGGTGCGAGTGTGCGTGGATTACAGAGATTTGAATAAAGCGAGTCCCAAAGATGACTTTCCACTCCCACACATTGATGTTCTGGTAGATAACACCGCTCAACACAAATTATTCTCATTCATGGATGGTTTCTCCGGTTACAATCAGATTAAGATGGCACCTGAGGACATGGAGAAAACCACGTTTGTGACGCAATGGGGCACTTTCTGTTATAAAGTAATGCCGTTTGGTCTAAAGAACGCCGGGGCAACGTACCAGCGTGCTATGGTGGTTTTGTTCCATGATATGATTCATCATGAGATAGAAGTATATGTGGATGACATGATAGCTAGATCTCATACTGAAGAAGAACATCTCGATCACTTATACAAACTGTTCGAGAGGTTGAAGAAGTACAAGTTGAGATTGAATCCGAACAAATGCACCTTTGGAGTAAGATCCGGTAAACTCTTGGGCTTTATTGTCAGTGGTAAAGGAATTGAGGTGGACCCAGCTAAAGTGAGAGCTATTCAGGAAATGCCAGTCCCCCGTACGGAGAAGGAAGTCAGAGGTTTCTTGGGACGTTTAAACTACATTGCTCGATTTATCTCCCACTTGACCGCTACCTGCAAACCCATCTTCAAGCTACTGAGGAAAAATCAAGAGATGATATGGAATGAGGAATGTCAAGAAGCTTTTGACAAAATCAAGAAATATCTCCAGGAACCTCCGATTCTGATACCACCAGTTGAAGGAAGACCTCTCATCATGTATTTGACCGTGTTAGAAAATTCAATGGGGTGCGTATTGGGGCAGCATGACGAGTCTGGTCGAAAAGAGTATGCCATATACTACCTGAGCAAAAAGTTTACCGACTGTGAAACCAGATATTCACTGCTCGAGAGAACTTGCTGTGCTTTGGCCTGGGCTGCTCGCCGACTAAGACAGTATATGTTGAATCATACCACTTTGTTGATTTCTAGGATGGATCCCATCAAATACATGTTCGAGAAGCCTGCCCTCTCCGGAAGAATAGCGAGATGGCAGATGATCTTAACAGAGTATGATATCCAATATACTACCCAGAAAGCAATCAAAGGAAGCGTGCTGGCTGATCATTTGGCTCATCAAGCGGTGGACGAGTACCAATCTATGAATTTTGAGTTCCGAGATGAGGATGTCATGCTTGTTACTGATAGTGGAAAACCTAAACCAGATGAAGGACCCGAATGGGGGTCCCGATGGACTATGGTCTTTGATGGATCTTCTAATGCATTGGGCCATGGTGTTGGGGTTGTACTCATTTCTCCCGAGGGTTACCATACGCCTTTCACAGCTAGACTATGTTTTCATTGTACCAATAATATGGCTGAGTATGAAGCATGTATTTTTGGACTCAAAGCTGCTATAGATTGGCGAATCAAGTTTTTGAGTGTATACGGAGATTCGGCCTTGGTAATCAGTCAGATCAAAGGAGAATGGGATACTAAACATCCAAATCTCATTCCTTATCGAGAGCAGGTAATGACATTAATCCCATACTTTGAAGAGATCACATTCGAACATATCCCACGAGAAGAGAATCAGTTGGCAGACGCATTAGCTACCATGTCATCTATGTTCAGGGTCGGATGGGGCAATGAAGCTCCCAGGATTACCATTGGACGGTTAGATGAACCGGCATACTGTTATGAACTTGACACTGAGAAGGTACCGGAGAAACCTTGGTTCCACGACATAAGAAGATATTTGGAAGCTCAGGAATACCCTGAAGGGGCATCCATCAATGACAGAAAATTCCTGAGGAAGTTCTCCGCTAAATTCTTTCTGAGTAACGGAGTATTATACAAACGTAATCATGATTCGACTCTGCTTCGCTGTGTGGATAAGAAGGAAGCAGAAAGGATTATGGAAGACATGCATGACGGTATTTTTGGGACTCATTCTAATGGACATACAATGGCCAAGAAGATTCTGAGATCAGGGTATTATTGGTCTACCATGGAAGCGGATTGTCACCATCACTCCAGAACCTGTCACAAGTGTCAGATCTATGCGGACAAAGTACATGTGCCTCCTGCTCCATTGAACGTGTTGACAGCTCCTTGGCCCTTTGCAATGTGGGGCATTGATATGATTGGGGAGATTAAACCTACTGCTTCTAATGGACATCGCTTCATCCTTGTCGCTATTGATTACTTCACAAAGTGGGTAGAGGCAGCCTCATTCGCTTCTGTCACCAAGAATGTGGTGGCACGGTTCATCAAGAATAGTCTTATTTGTCGATATGGCATCCCTGAAAGGATTATCACCGACAATGGTACTAATTTGAACAACAAGATGATTACTGAACTCTGCACGCAGTTCAAAATTAAGCATCACAACTCTTCTCCGTACCGACCAAAGATGAATGGCGCCGTAGAGGCTGCTAATAAGAACATCAAGAAGATCATACAAAAGATGACGGTAACGTACAAAGACTGGCATGAGATGTTACCGTTTGCCCTTCACGGTTATCGCACTTCAGTACGCACTTCGACAGGGGCAACTCCTTTCTCTTTAGTCTATGGAACGGAAGCCGTTTTACCAGTGGAAGTCCAGATTCCCTCTCTAAGAATCATGAAAGAGGCGGGTTTAGATGAAGATGAATGGATTCAGACACGACTCGATCAGATAAATTTGATTGACGAAAAGAGACTTGCGGCTGTTTGTCATGGACAGATATATCAGAAGCGCATGACCCAGGCATTTAACAAACGAGTCAAGAGACAGGTGTATCAAATTGGGGACTTGGTGATCAAGCGTATCATTCTACCCCAAGGTGATCCCAGAGGCAAATGGACTCCCACATACGAAGGGCCATTTGTAGTTAAGAAGGTATTCTCTGGTGGAGCCATGATGCTTGCTACAATGGATGGCGAAGACTTCCCGCATCCTGTGAACGCGGACATAGTTAAAAAATACTACGCATAAAAGAGACCCGCTAGGTCGACGTACCTAGGCAAAAGTAAGGGCATCCCGGCGAACCAAAAGGGTTCGGGCAAAAATTAGGGATATATATATAAAAGATGTACACCCGGCAAGTCGAAAACCTGAAAAAGGTGGCTTGGGCAAAAAAGGGTATCCTGGTGGACTGAAAACCTGAAAAGGCGGTCCAGGCAAAAATTAGGGATTAAAGCGTATGACTATGTCCCGTTCTCAGTCAACTTTCATCCAAGTTCAAGGGACTGACCAAGCCAATCGCTTCTATCCGACAGCAGGGGATGAGATGCTTGAAGACATAATGGCAGTAGTAGACTTAAAATCAATAGGACTTTTTCGGCATAGCTTTCTCTTTGTTTTTGACAATTTCCTCTTACTAGGATTTCTGTCTCCTTGTACACAATTTGCCTGTTTATAGGCCTTCTTTCAAAAATCAATACAACCCTCTTTCAAAAAAGATGCTTTTGTTTTTTACTTTTCTGTTTTGTTTGCGTAAACGTCCATTGATTTAATTTGAATTAATATGTGCATTTGAATATGATCAATGTTTATCAAAAATACGTACATAGAATAGCAATAGCAATTACTACAAGACTTTGGGATCGAGGATAAGGTCTAATCATGCTCCCGATGAATCCACTACCAATTCTCTTCCCCCAGCAAGCCTGTTCTTCCCCAGAAGAAATGGGCAGTATTCCCCGGCGCAGCCAGCTATCCCCTAACAGAGGTTGGCACCATCAGACAGATTGATCCTTTCTTCCATCCCTAGCCAGGCTCTGTTGAATATTTCCGCCGTCAGACCAAATCAACAACCTCCTGCTGCGAAAGGGTCATCATTACCAGTATCTCCAATCAGTAGATGGGGATTTATTTTCCCCAGTAGAGTCTCCAAGCAGAACTCCTCATACGCATAACTCATTCCTTACATCATGTCACATCATACGCATGCATACAACATTCGCATTTATTTTCGAAAGCATAAAACATCTCATGCATCATGACATGGCATAAAGCTAACTTTTCTTTGCAGGTTAATTATCCTCCTGATATAGTCCAAGTAAAAGGCTCATTCAGGCAGACGCCTTTATCAATCACAGACAAGATTCAGATACATATTCCAGATGCAATTCATGGGAACATTCATTCTGACTACAGTTCAGTATCTTCCTAACGATGGCATCGTTAAGCCCATCCCAGACATTTATTGCAAGTACAACATGTACAGGTATTCTCAGATACAGCCTAACATACGGTTCATTCTAAGTCAGCCCAACATATGATTCCTTCAACTATTTCAAGACGGTCTAATGTACGACCCAATTTGACCTTCGTCTCCTCAGATGCTACCTAGTGTACGGTACATTTCTGAAGTGTAGTCTAGTGTACGACTACCCCCTTTTATCATCAGATTCAGCCTAATGGACGGCTCAGTCTGCTCAGATACGGTCTAATGTACGACCCAATCTGATCTTCGTCTCCTCAGATGCTACCTAGTGTACGGTACATTTCTGAAGTGTAGTCTAGTGTACGACTACCCCCTTTTATCATCAGATTCAGCCTAATGGACGGCTCAGTCTGCTCAGATACGGTCTAATGTACGACCCAATCTGATCTTCGTCTCCTCAGATGCTACCTAGTGTACGGTACATTTCTGAAGTGTAGTCTAGTGTACGACTACCCCCTTTTTATCATCAGATTCAGTCTAATGGACGGCTCATTCTGCTCAGATACGGTCTAATGTACGACCCAATCTGATCTTCGTCTCCTCAGATGCTACCTAGTGTACGGTACATTTCTGAAGTGTAGTCTAGTGTACGACTACCCCCTTTTTATCATCAGATTCAGTCTAATGGACGGCTCATTCTGCTCTGATACGGTCTAATGTACGACCCAATTAAGACCTTTGTCTCCTCAGATGCTACCTAATGTATGGTACATTTCTGAAGTGTAGTCTAGTGTACGACTACCCCCCTTTTATCATCAGATTCAGCCTAATGGACGGCTCATCCTGCAACTTCAATACAGTCTATCATAAGACCCATTTGGATCTGCAACTCAGATACAATCTAACACACGATCCGTTCTGATTTTTTATCTTCAGCAAAGTCATCTGCCTAATGGACAGCCCACTCTGGTCTTCAGACACGGTCTAATGTATGATCCATTCTGATCCCTTATCCCCAGCAGTATAGCATACTCTGACTCCCCGACGAAGTCAACAGCATAATGGATGGTTCACTATACGGTCTGATGTATGACCCGGTGTGACACCCATGTCTCTAGATATCGTCTAATGTACGACACAATCTGGAAATCTCCTCAGCAAGTTTCTCGGATGGCGTCTTTAAGCTCATCTCCGTCAAGATAAATGAATAAGTGCAAATTTTTGGGGCATTCTAAGTGTTCAATAATCTTTCACCTCCAGACCACGAACGGCGCACGCCATTCTACTCTCTCGGTTCGAGAATATTGAACAGGGGCAGCTGTCATACCCCAAAATTTGCCCGTTGGCATTACCAAACGTTTCTCAAGACCCTCCGACTTATTCTGCAAGGCACCGACATCAAGTGAATAAAAGCCCAGCTTACAACAGGCCCAACCCAAAAGTGGCCCAAAACAGCTAGCTCGCTAGGCGAGCAGCTTCTTCGCCTAGCGAGCATTTCATCATGCTACTCGCCCAGCGAAGCGTCAGATCCAGAACAAGGCCCAGACCTAGCTTGCTCGCTAGGCGAGCAATTCCCTCGCCTAGCGAAGCTGGCAGAAATCTGAAATTTTGGACCTCATTTTAAGCCCATTAGGTTACCACTACCTCTACTATAAATACATGCTCCACTGCCACGAAAAAGAGGACACCCACAGACGGACGAAAACAGAAAAACAACACGGAGAAAGCAGAGAAAGGCGGACGGAAACCCTAGCACGGGAATTTTGACGGCCACGTAGCCGCACCGGAGTTACCGCTGCCCAACTCAACCTGACACCAACAAGGATCCATCAATTCAGCATCATCACTAGATTGCAAACAGGTTTGTGTATCATTACCGTTTTATGTCTTCATTCCATAAGTTCTAAATGCATAACACCTCATGACATATTGAATTTTTGGATATGAGATCATACTTTGCATGCAAGCTCAACTGTGCCTGAACATTATGAATATTGGATCATGTTATTTCTGTAATTGAATGTGATAAAATACGTAACATGTTGGAGTCATACTGTTCTGAAATTCCAAACCCGTGGTCGCTCGCCAGCTCATCGCTAGGCGAGCCTGCAGCGAGTCTTCGCTGAGCCTTCGCTAGGCGAGGCAGAGGCGAACGGGACAGTGGCTGCTTTGTCCCTTTGCTGTTCCCTGTTATGTGTATTTCATTATTGTTGCATCATTTGGCCTGACCTCTAACTGTTATGTGCATTTTATGGCATTTTATGGTATTAATCAAATCATATTTTACCCTTATGCTCTAACTCGTGCGTTGAATGATGTAAAAGCTTCCATGAAGTGGCCGGCTAGGTACCCTTACGTGTGAGAGACTGTCGTGGAGATGGATTCCAAATTACTTCACCTTAATGTGAAGATTCATATTGATTATAGATTTTAATATGTCTATTTTTAATGTATTGATTGATTGTAATGCGTTGGTTTTAATTGGTTTTAATGTGGAAATTCACCATAATTACCTAATGAACTTAAAAACATGGACTTTAAACAAATGATATCGGACCTCTCTTTATGACTCCACGATTACAATATTACGGTCATGTCCCGCGAACGTGGGGATATCCTTAGCAAAGACCCTCCGGTAAAATCATCATAGTCCCTCGGATGTTGCCTTCGAAAATACGATTTTGTCCCTCGATGACCCTTCGGTGTAGCCTACGGTTAAATGATGATAGTCCCTTCGAGTGCTAAGGTATCCTCACAACTGTTGCCTTCAATGACCTATCGATGACCCTACGATGACCCTTTTACATCCCCAGGATAAAATTACTTACTTCTCAATAGTAAGGACAGTTTTACCCTCATAAGGATGGGAAATGCCCAGAAAGACCTCGGACAGGTATAACCTTAATTGCTCATTCATAATCTAAAAAAATATTTTTCACACCCCACACCTTTCAAACATCTTTTGGAAAATCACCACTTTCAAAACTACTTTCAAAAAGAAAAACTATTTTTCTAAACTACTTTCAAAAAACCAAACGAGATAACCATTTTGTATACATTCATGCAAGAATCATTACAAAGTTAAATTCTCATTTTCAAAACATTTTTCATACATTTCTCAACCACCTTTTTCAAACTAGAAAACATAAATGATTGAGCAATTAAGAGCCCATGGATAACCATGGATACAAAGGGTGCCTAACACCTTCCCTTTGTATAAAGTACCTCCCGAACCTAAGAATTTAAAATTAAGGTCTTTCCTGTTCTTTTCCACCTTTCCTTAAGGGATAAAAGAAAAGTCGGTGGCGACTCTTGCTAACCGCGACATTGCGATTACCAATCCAATAAGGTCCAGTTCACCGTATGACACATATAAAACTCGAAACATTATTGATCGCACACTAATTGTTTGACAAATTTCTTGACTTAGTATTTTGTGTGTTTTGATAATTGGAGATAGACTTTTCCTATTGTATTGTATTCAACTAGTTGTGTTTACTTGTTGTTGATTCACTTGTTGATTATTATCATCACATTGACACTTCTACGCATATCAGAGCTTTTCGATAGTAGATTCAGGAAAAATTCAAAACTTTCTTCCGCGCTATAATCTTGTTGGATCAGAAACGTACTCTTATAATATCATTGCCTGATTACAACAGCTACTCTAGCTTATTGTGATAATGTGAGTGCAACTTATATATTTGGTAACTCAGTTCAACATCAACGACCTAAACAAATCGATATGGATATACATTTTATGCGTGAAAAGTTGATCGCGGTCAAGTACGATTTTTACATGTTCCCTCACATTATTAGATTGCTGACATATTCACCAAAGGAATTTGGGTGCAACTCTTTGATTATTTTTGAGATACTGTCAACATTCGTCAATTTCCAGTTTTGACTATGGGTGTGTATTAGACTGTTATGTGCATATCTCTATATTTATGGTAAAAATTATTTTAAATTGATTAGTCATGATTGTAATTGAATATATGCATATATTGTATATAATAAAGCACAAATGAATGAAAAGGGAAATGTCTATTATATTGACTGAGCTAACAAATACTTTAGGGTAAAGAAAGCTTGAATCACGGGGGAAAGCCTGCATTATGCTAAGGAAAAATGTTACTTACTTAAAATCTACATATAAAAAAAGTCACAAATCAGAATTTTGGAGATATCATACATTTTGGAAGACAGAAAATCACAAAGAGAGAGAAAAGTATTTTAGAATCAAAGTGGAGCTCAACAAACTTGAAGAGTAAAGTCGTGTATGCAATTTCATATTTTCTTTATCTTTGTATAAAGCTTCCATGAGTATAAGTAGATAATTTTATGTGTGTTCGGATTAAGGGTATTCATCTACTATTTTATTGTAAAACTCTTAGTTTTGTGATTACATAAAATATTGTTTTCGGTATATCAATTTTTTTCTTTTCATTCATAATGTTTTTCCAACTTTAAACTCTATGGTTGATCATTTGATTTAGAGAATTTTATGAATAGATTTTCAACTTAATAGATCTAGAATAACATTGCATGTAAACGTTATTTGCTAGGAGTAGAGTTGGGTTTATCATCACTACATAATATAAGATCATAATATTCTTGAATCAAATACACGAGAAATGAATTAGAAGTTAATATGTTCCATAGATCACATATTATTTGTCTAGACAAAAAATATGCCAAACAATAGGTAAAAATGTATTAGAAGATTTGAAGTTGTATAATAAACCGAGAGCATAAATAATTAAATGATGAAATCTACAAAGTGCTTTCTTAAGTATGATTTTCATGTATTTTTAGTTAACTTTGTTCAAAATAATTGTCTTCATTAAATCTTTTATATATATATATATATATATATATATATATATATATATATATATATATATATATATATATATATATATATATATTCACACAAATGAATTGATGATGGTAGGTTCCACAAGACCAATTTTTATAAAAGAAGTTCTGAAAGATGATGGTTGGATAGGGAGAAGAATTTAACCAATTTCAAAGGAATGGAATTTAGGATATTGTATCACGTCCACAAAAAAACATGTCATTGGAATTAAATAAGTTTTTAATAAGATTTTAACAACAAAATTGAACGAGGAGATGTTGTGATAAACAAGCTAGAATAAAAAACAACATATCGAAGAAATCTGAACACATTAAAATGAAATACAAAATTTTCATTTTATGAAAATGTGTTTAAAAAACACAATATACAAAACACAATTTTTAGAAATGATACTGAAGGGTCTTTAAAGGATCAAATAAAATACATCGGTGATACATTCAAGGTGCCTCTCAATCATAAAATATGAGTTTTCCATACATAGATCATTTTCTAAAGGATAGTGACTCTATACTATTAATCCTAACTATATAACTTAGGTTTGGATCATTACAGATTGTGTCAAAAAAAAAATATTTGACTTTTTTAATAAAAGCTTTGTATAAAGACACTCATTTAAATTCTTATAAATAAAAAAATGGTTTAGCTCTTAAAAAAAGAGTCTATAATAGTCCTTTAAAATTAAAATGAAAAATCAAAGCATATTAGTCCCTCTAATAGAGACTATTATTTTTCGTTACATCTGATTGACGTCATTTTAATAAGTAAATGTAGAACAATATATCATGACATTATGTGAAACATTTTGTCTCTATTAGCTCAAACCAGGAAGAAACATAAACATCTAGAGAAATATGTTCCACATCTTGTGAGACATTTTGCCTAGCCCAAAAGCATGTATGCGCTAAGTGAATCTTGTGCCTTTTGAAGATTTGTTCTCATTCTTGTTTAATTATTTTATGCGTTTTTTTTAGTATGAAAAGTTTTTCCAAAAGATAACTCACAAAGAATAAAAGAGAACAAATATGATTTATGAAAATTTATCAAATCAAATATTACAAATCAACTTAATGAAGAACTATTTCTCGCGCTCATGGATTTTCTTCAGTTGCACAAAACGATACAAACCCTAATGGGCCTTGAAGTTGTACTTTTTTCTATTTAAGAAGAAGCTCTCCATTGTAAGACTCATACCTTGAGAAACAAAGCAAGGCGTGTTTTTTCTGTGTTAAGTCTCTTGTTTTGTGTTGTTAAACTTTATTCACTAGTCATTTTCGCATATTGAGGAATATAGTATTTTCGAGTTGTAATTCGTTCCATCATTCATAAGATAACGTAACTCTCCAAACACTTAGGATAATGTTTAAGAGAAAGTTAGAGGGGTCTCATATTCATGGGGTCTTGAATAGGAACTCACAGATAGTACTAGGAAAATAGGCTTTGAATTAGAAGAGTTCAACTAATACCAATTTGTACTTTTGACTATTGAGAGTGGAATTCCTTTCTTTGGTTAATTCCCTCCAAACCTAGGTGATTTTGCACCGAATTAGGTGTACAACTCCTTGTGTCATTTTACTTATAATTAAAATTTATTTGTTATAACATTAATCTTGTCATACACATTGTTATGACATTATGTATGACATCTTTCTGTTTGAATAACAAAATTTCAGATACCATCAGCATCAACCCATTGGACATTTATGTTAGAAAACACCATCAACGTCTTGATGAAAGACATCAGAATTGAAAAATACCACTAGGTGACCACTTCTTCTTGTATACCCAAGGTATACACATGTTTTGCACAATTTCATTGAATTTGTAAAGGAGACTCCTTCTAAGCTGCAAAGTATTCCTTTTTCATCTTCGTTCGTATAAAACATTAGTTTTCTTTTTAAATTCCTTATGTGAAACTTTTTAATGAAGCTTTCCTATGATTGATGAATTTATAATCCAAGAGAGAACCAGTGGTCTCCTGTCATAGTATTATAAACGTCCTTGCACAAGAATTTGTTAGTGGCATCGAATCGACAAATACAAGTACAGGAAATAAATGTTAGGTTTGAAAATTGTTGTATCATTCCTCCTTCTTACAAATTTGTCTTTAAGCAACAAATTATTCAGAATCTCAAACTAAGTTCTAGGAACTTATTTCAAATTGTAGAGAGTCTTTTTCATTTTGAAAACATGAGTATGAAGAGTTTTATAATATCGAGAAAATGATCAACATACACTTATTTATGGATGTAATCTTTCAAGAATGCACTCTTTACATCCATCTGGAAGAGTTTATGAAAAAATAATGCATGAGGAAGCTAGAAACAACCTTATGAGTTCTAGTCGAGCTACAAGGGGATAAGTTTCATCAAAATCTATGTTTTGTTGTTGATTTTAACCTTTCGCAATAAGTCTTACTTTATTTCTTAAAAAATTTCCAAAAACATCAAGATTGTTACGAAAGATCCACTAAGGTTCCAAAGACTCGATTATCCGAAGCTTTGGGAACAAGTTCCCAAATGTCATTTCTTTCAAATTTATTTAAATCTTCTTGCCTAGAAAGAGAGTACTTTAATTTCATTTGGCTCAATTTATGAAACAAAAGACACAAGGTTAGATACCTTGTTAGGAGAGTGTCGAGTAGTAACTCCTTAGAAATATGTTCTCTTTCAAAAGATTTTGATGATCTACATAATCTTCTTTATTCTGATCTTGAAATCTATCTTGATCTTGATCGTGTTCTTAATCTTGATCTTTATTTTCATTCTCTAGGTTTGTCTTTTCCATTATCCTTGCACAATCAACAACCTCTACTTCTACCTACTAGGGTTATTTCAACAAAGTTAATATGTATGAGTTCTTTTATAGTCATGGTCTTTTCAAAAATAAGTTAAAAAAAATATTTTAAGGTTTTTAAAGATTGTATATATAGAAGAATTTAAAAGATACATTAATACCTTTGTCAGATAACTTAGTTAAAAATAAAGTATGCTATAAAACTTTAGCCAAAAGAGCAATTTAAAGGTAAAATTATGACTCTTATCAATTGTCATAGATATAACAATAGTGTTTTCTTGTTGTTGTAAGAGGAAATTTCTCTTCTTGTATGAGTGAAACAAGAGAACATATTTATATATTCAGTTGTATGACTTGAAGAATAATTTGTCAAGCACACTTGCATCATAATTTGACTTTTCAACCTTTGTTACCCAAATATTATTTGGGTCCTTTGATATTAGTGGAATACATATTATGGGAAAACATATTTCTCGTTTTATGTTCAATATGCTCTTTATACAAATGTGAGGGATGATATCCTTGTTTGCTTTCATTACTCTTTTTGGTAAAACATAACATAGAAAGGTGTATATCTTTATTACAATAATTTCATTTTAGGATTTTGAATTTATATATAGGTTGGGCATTGCAAGTATTGCTCTTTCACATGCTTGATATCCAAAGAAGATGAAGTCAACCTGTGGCACCAAAAACTTGGACTTCTACACCTGAAAGACATGAAAAAGATTGTGTTAAAAGAAGCCATCGGAGGTATTCCTAAGCTTAAGATTGAAGAAGGTAAAATTTGTGGTGAGTGTCAAATTGGAAAGTAAACGATGTCACATCCAAAGTTACAACATCAGACCATTTCAACGGTTCTGGAACTTCTTCATATGGACTTAATGGGGCCTATACAGGTCGAGAGACTTGGTGGGAAAAGGTATGTCTATGTTGTTGTTGATGATTTCTCAAGATTCACTTGGGTAAACTTCATCAAGGAAAAATCATATGTCTTTGAGGTCTTCAAAGATTTATGTTAAATGCTTCAAAGAGAGAAGGAATGTGGAATTGTTAGGATTAGAAGTGACCATGGGAAGGAGTTTGAAAATAGCAAATTTGCTAAATTTTGCTCCTCTGAAGGCATTGCTCATGAGTTCTCTTCTCCCATCATCTCCAGCAAAACAAAGTTGTTGAAAGCAAGAATATGACTCTTTAAGAATTATCTAGAGTCATGCTTCATGCCAAGCAACTATCTTACCATTTTTGGGCTGAAGCAATTAATATTGCTTGCTATATTCATAATAGGTTCACTCTAAGATATGGTACTTCAGCTACTCTTTATGAACTATGAAAAGGAAGGAAGCCTATTGTCAAATACTTCCATGTATTTGGAAGCAAATATTACATTTTGGCTGATCATGAACAAAGAAGAAAGATGGAACCAAAAACTGATGAAGAAATATTTCTGGGGTACTCTACAAACAACAGAGCCTATAGAGTTATTAATTCTAGAACCAAAGTCATGATGGAGTCCATCAATGTTGTAGTGGATGATAATATCATAGAGAAATGGACTGATATTGAATAAGATGTTGGGACATCATTTTAGAAAATTAACACTATTGAAAATGAGGGAGTTATTGAGTCAGATAGTGAACCATGAGGCACTAAACCAGACAACCATCAAGTCAACAAAGGTCTCTCTATCAAAATTCAGAAAGATCACCCAACTGAACTCATTATTGGAAATCTTAATGAAGGGATCACCATTAGATCTAGAGATGTGATATCAAATACTTGCTTTGTCTCAAAGTTTGAACCTAAAAATGTGAAAGAAGTGTTAACTGATGAATTCTTGATCAATGTTATGCAAGAAGAACTAGAGAATTTTATAAGAAATGAAATATGGGACCTAGTTCATAGGCCTAAAGGAATGAACGTTATTAGGACAAACTGGATCTACAGGAACAAATATGACGAAAAAGGAATTGTGACCAGAAACAAGGCTAGACTTGTTGCTCAAGCATACACTCAAATTGAATAGTTTGATTTTGATGAGACTTTCGCTTTTGTTGCTCGCCTTGAGTCAATAAGACTACTTTTAGGAGTAACATGTTTGCTTAAATTTAACCTGTTTCAAATGGATGTGAAAAGTACCTTCTTAAATGGGTACTTGAATGAAGAAGTCTATGTTGAACTACCCAAGGGGTTCATAGATCCTAACTTTCATGATCATGTTTAAAAACTAAGGAAAGCTCTTTATGGATTAAATCAAGCACCTAGGGCTTGGTATGAAAGGCTCACTGAGTTCCTTATCAATAATGGATACAGGAAAGGAGGGACAAACAAGATATTATTTGTTAAATAAGAGCATGGTAAACTCATGATAGCTCAAATATATATTGATGACATTGTGTTTGTAGGGATGTCGAACCAGATGGTCCAACATTTTGTCAGGCAGATGCAACTTGAATTTGAAATGAGTCTTGTTGGTGAATTAACTTACTTTATTGGTCTCCAAGTCAAACAAATGGATGACATTATCTTTATCTCTCAAAGCAAGTATGCTAAGAGTTTAGTAAAGAAGTTTGACATGGAAAATGCTAGTTATAAAAGGACAGTTGCACCAACCCACTTAAAGTTGACTAAAGATGAAGAAGGTGTAAATGTGGATCAAAGTCTGTACAAGAGTATGATTGGTAGTTTGATGTATCTTACATCTAGCAGCCCTGGCATTACATTTGTTGTAGGATTGTGTGCAAGGTATCATTATGAACCCAAAATGATTCATATTACTCAAGTGAAAAGGATTCTGAAATACATCAATGGGACTAGTGATTATGGAATGTTGTATTCTCATAATGCAAGTTCCTTGCTTATAGGATACTGTGATGCAGATTGGGTTGCAATGTTGATGATAGAAAGAGCACTTCTAGAGGGTGTTTCTTCTTGCGAAATAATCTAATATATTGGTTCCGTAAGAAGCAAAATTGTGTGTCATTATCTACGGTTGAGGCTGAATATATTACAGCAGGAAGCATCTGCTCTCAATTAATTTGGATGAAACAAATGTTAGAGGAATACAATGTCCAGCAAGATGTCATGATATTATATTGTGACAACCTAAGTGCTATAAACATATCTAAGAATCCTATTCAGCATAGCATGACTAAGCATATTGATATTCGTCATCATTTAATCATGGATCTTGTAGAAGACAAAATTGTTACTCTTGAGCATGTAGCTACTAAGAAGCAACTAGCAGATATTTTCACTAAAGCTTTGGATGTAAACCAGTTTGAAAAGTTAAGGGCTTAATTGGGCATTTGCATGCTTTAAGAATTATAGAAATTACTTATATGGAGATATGGGAATCAAATATTCTCTTCCCTCCATTTAATGGTGCACAAAACTCAAGGAAAATCATTACAAACGTTTCTTATTTTCCCAACACGTCATCCTAGCTACTATATCAACATCATTCACGCTACCTTCCTTACTCTCTCTCTCAACTTTATTCTCAGTCACCCTCATCTCTCTATCTCCTCTTTAAAGTCCATACCTCAAAACTCCAAAATGTCTCAACTCCTAGCAAACACACCAAGGAGCAATCTAACCCTAAGAATGATGATATTGAGATAGATCTCTCTGAAGTTATTACTGATGTCGTTCTCCTCTCTATGGTTCCTGGCCATGCAACTCCTATAAGAAATCCTAGAACATCGACTTTGAGAAAAGGCGGGCCCTCTGAAGTAAGTACTTATTCCTTTCCATTTATGGCTGCTAAAAATGTAAAAATCCCTGAACCCTCTACTACTATAAAGAAACCACATTTGATGACAAGCCTGTACCTTGATCCCATTAATGTCGAACCTAATGTTGGTGCTTCTGAAGAATGTCCTGCTATGCCAAATGTTATGGAAAACGTTGAAGCCTTTGAAACCAATAATAGACCTAGATTTGTTACTACTTTGAGTAAATATAGCATGATTGTTGTAGATAGAGACGATATAGATAACAATATTTGTGTACTGATATCTCAAGTTTTAGGTATTAAATCTAAGACTGGTGTTGTGTCGGATGTCTCCACATCCTTGGCCCAACCTGATAACACTACTGAAGCCCCTTTGGATGAATCTGATATCAACATGTCTACTCAGTCTCCTGAAAAATTGAAAGACAAAGAGGATTCTGATGGGATTTATGGAGATCCAGTTGACAAAGAGGAAAACTTTGCAGAGAAAAAGGACCAATCTATTGACAAAGTGAATATAGATGATTTGACTATAATGATGTGCCAATTGGTCAAATATTGGCTCCAGGAATAGCCAAAAGGTTAAAGAATAGAAAAGGTTAATTAGTTGAATCCTCTAACACGCCCTTAAAATCTCTCAGGAGAAGAACTAGTGTTGGCCCTACAAAAGGATGAAGCAAGGTGGTTACTCCTGTTTCCAAGAAAAAATCTCTTAAGAGGAAGGAAGTCCCTTCTGAGTCTAGTGAATATGACCATGATGTTGAACACAATGTTCAAGACATCATTTCTGCTAAAAGTAAGCAAGCTTTTGGGAAGAAGATTCCAACAAATATTCCTGAAGTCCCTATTGATAACATCTCATTTCACTCCGTGGAGAATGTAGAAAAATGGAAATTTGTTTACCAATGAAGACTTGCGCTGGAAAGAGTGCTTGGCAAAGATGTGTTTGAATGCAAAAAAGTAATGAGTCTGATTCAAGAAGATGGATTAATGAAGATTGTGACTGACTTTGGCAAGTGTTATGAAATGCTTGTTAAAGAATTCATTATGAATATATCCAAGGAATGTGACAAAAAAAGGAGCAAGGAGTTTAGAAAAGTGTGTGTAGGAGGAAGGTGTGTGGATTTCTATCCTGAAATTATTAACAGGTTTTTGGGTAGAGATGAAGAAGAGCAAGCTGAATTAGAAGTTCCTGACAATGTTATTTGCAGAGAGATTAGTGCTAAGAAAGTTATGGAATGGACAAGGAAAGGGAAGTTGTCAGCAAGTTACTTGAGTGTGAAGTATGCAATGCTTCACAAAATTGGAGTTGCTAATTGGGTACCCACTAATTAAACTTCAAACATTGCTACTGGATTAGGTAAATTCACCTATATTGTAGAAACCAAAACAAAGTTTTACTTTAGATCCTATGTCTTTGATCAAAAAATGAAGCATGTTTCCTCCTTTGCTATGAAGATGCCAATTTCCTTTCCCTAATTAATTTGTGGTGTTGTACTCAGTCAACACCCAAGTATTTTGCTCAGTTCTGATAGTCTCTGCAAAAGAGATCCCCCTCTATCATTATATTATAGGATTTTCATTGGGAAACATGTTCCAAATATTGTCATGACATCTGGCCTAAAATCTTCTAGGCCTACTACTAGAACAGGCATCCTTGCTGACCTAAAAGATACCTGCAAGACCTTGGATGAAACTATCAAAATTTGTATTGAGAGGAAGAGAAGGCTTGATTTTTTGATAAAGGCCTTGTCTGAAGAAGAAGAAGGAAATTTGAAAGGTGATGGAACAAGTGAAGAAGATTCTAATGAAGAAGGTACTTATGCAAGTGATGATGAAGAAACTACCAGTAGTAATGAGGACTGAATCACTTTGGCTCTGGTTCTTCTGTGTGTTATTTATCCTTCTATTTTTTTTGTGGGATATGCCATGAATATTTATGAAAATTATAGTGCTCTTGGTCTATAACCTATCTATTGATTGCTCTGCTACTTCTAATGTTTGTTTGTGTTTGTCAACTCTTTGGCTAAAAAGGGGGAGTAGTTGTGATTGTGATTGATTAGTTATGTGGTTATGATTGATTAGGTATGTATTTGATTGGTTATTAGCCATGCCTTGTCTCTTGATCACTGAGGGGGAGCACGTATGGAGGTGGAGTAGCTATTGCCCCTAGATCTGCTACTCAGAGGGAGCTTTGCCCCTAGATCTGCACCTCATGGGGAGAATTTTCTTTTTTTAGCCTATGGTGATAGACTTGTTTCAAGTGGGCGGATGGTGTTAATAAAGTCAGGAAAAATATCTTGACATCCTATGTAAAGAGAATTTATTTTTATCTTAAGTAGGTTCTTCGTGTGAGAGTTTACATCTCTCTGTTGTGAGGCTATGTTCTTTTCTATTGCGCCTGCCTCTGTTGTTTTGGGTGGTAAAGGATTTTTCTTGGTGCTTTTGTGGTGGTTTGTTGTTGTGATCCTTACCCTCTTTCTTGTTGGTCTATGCAAAGGTTATTTTAGCCAAATTTTTCCAAAGAGAGAGATTGTTAGGCCTGGCATGTAGTGATTGGATGCATTTTGGAAAAATAAGTATTGTAGTCAGATGTTGAACAAGATGTACTAACATGTGGATTTAACATTGGAGTGTGACTCGTTTAGTGTCTTGTAAGATTTGTTTATTTTTATGAGATATCTGAAGATACGTTGAAGATTTAGTTCATGAGATATATGAGTCAAGTAGCGAGTTTTCTAAAAGTAAAAAGATTGTTTGTTCTTGACTTGTTTTCGAAGTAAAGATGTCAAAATATTTTAGGAAATATTTGATCTGATTGAAAGAAAATATGCAGAAGATTGTGCAAAGTCCTTGGATCTGCTGTGAAACAAGCCCGAAGCCCATGTCTTTCCACTGCTATTTATAGATCATTTCTAAACCTAAGACAACATCGAAGCAACTATGAATATTGTTTGTGTTAGGGTTTTGTTTTCTTTGCTTGTGAGTCATTCGAGTATCTCCTCAATACTTGAATTGGACTGGTGTTATTGAGTTGTAAGTGTCAATCCCTCATAAGCTTTTAAGCAAGAGTGGATTGTGTTTTCTGATATAAGGTGTTGTCATTGTTGTGTAATCAAAGGAAAGTGAGAGTAGTCTCATATCTAGGAGTATCTTAGATAGAAACGTCCAGGGTAGAGATTATGTGAGAAGTTTGTAAAACCTGAGGTTGTTCAGAACTTCGAATTATTTCTGTGATAGTGAATTTCCTTCTTGGCTTGGTAGCCCCCAGATGTAGGTGACGTTGCACTGAACTGGGTTAACAACTACTTGTGCTATTTACTTAAATGCTCTTATTTAAATCCTAATATTGTTTGTGCTGTGACAATATGCTGACCCTGGTGTCGTGACATCATGTACAACATCCAGAAAATACATACCAGAATTTCAATATGATTATATGTTGTTGGGGTGTAGTGGTAATAATAGCATGTGGAGTGAATGTAGTAGCTTAGAAGAATTATTTAGAAATAATTAGAATAATTAGAATTATAATTATTATTAGAAATAAAAGGCGAAATTTGGTGAAAATAAGATGTGGGCCAATTGTGTGAATTGAGGAAAGTATGTGGCAAGAGGAGAGAAATTGGGAATAAGTTAGGCAAAAACTGCAATTTTGAGAAATATTGAGAACCATATAAATTCTTAAAAGTTGGGAGAATATAAGTTTTTAGGGAGTTTTTACAGTATGTGAAAATAAGAGGCAAGAAGAGCAAGGGCTTTTGGGAAGGAGAGCTAGGATTGGGAAGAGGAATCCATATGAGTTGTTCGATTCACTATCGTTGTTGGAAAACTAAGGTAAGGGGGAGAAAGGGCTATAAATATGTGTATTTCATGATGGGGTAGAGAAGAGAGGTCCTTACTCTCATTTGGGTTCCAAGGTTTTCTTTGATAAATTATTGTGTAATGAAAATCTAGAAATTTGTTGGTTGATTTTTTGTCTATATATGTTTCTATGATCGAAACTATGTTTGAATTGTCATGAATATGTATGTATAAGGTTATGCCATTGATGAATGTGTGAATGCTTGAGTTATATTCATGATTGATGATGAAACTATTGATGAATTGTTATAAATAGTGATGAAAATAGGTGTTGTATACGTTGATGATTATGATATTATGACTCACTGTTAAATTCATGTTTTGGGTCTGTTGTATTTAGATGAGTTGATTGGGATTATGTATGGATTTTAGGGATTATGGGGAATACTAAACGTACGTGAAAAATTGGGTTTCTAGGAAATTTTGGCTTAGGCCAATCCATTGGTCTCATGGAGCAATCGATTGGTTCCTCTTAAAAACTCAAAAAAAAAAATTGATAGAAAACAAGGAGAAGTCGACGAGTCTCATGGTGTAATCAATTGATCCATTCAAAAATTATGAAAAAACATAGTTAGAGAGTTTGGGACAATTGATTCGCCCCTTGTGTTAATCGATTGGTCCCTATTTCAGTTGGTAGGTCCACTTGTCGACTTTGGCCGTAGCTTTCGTTATGTAGGTCCAAATGAGATGTCTTTTAAAGTGTTGGAAAGCTAACACACAGATCTACCTCATGGTAGTACATGGTGAATTGTTTGATTTATAGTCATGTGCCTACTGTAGCGATATTTATGATGACTTGTATGATTGGTTAGTGAAATCTAATATTTATCCAATTATGTGTTGTTGTTTTGGTGAATGAACATGATTGAATGTGTGTGAATATGCATTTGTTGAGTTGCTGCTATTGATTGTTGTTTGTTGATGTTATAACTTGATTAATTGTTGCGTATGATGAATGATGTTGTGCATAAATGATGAAATATGCATGATGATTCTTTTGGTGATAATGCATGTTATTGAGAGTCATGCATCATGGTGTACAGACTTCAGTCCAGTTTTAGTGTGCTCTGGTCCAATGGTATGGATTCATGAGCGAGTAGTTGATTCCATATTGGAATCAGTGAAGTGCTACTTATGGTGATAGTAGCGATTTGGTGTGATATTTTCCTCTGTTGGGGATTCAGGAGCGAGTAGCTGATTCCATATGGGAATCGGGGAAACGTTAACTATGGTGATGGTAACAATTTGGTCCTATGGTATGGATTCAGGATCGAGATAAACCTAATTTTTTTAATAAATGGTACCACATGCATAATGAGTCAGTTGTGGAGTACATTGCATACATAGTTGGGTATGTAGTTGATTATTCATGATGTTGTTGATTGATTGAGAATATGTGTATGTTGCTATGAATGGGTGTGAGACTATGTTCTTGTTGAAATTATAACGAATATGCGCTTTCTGTATATTCTCCACCTTATCATTCATTACACTATTTATATTTATTGTTGTTTCTCACCCCCTTTGCTTCATTTTGTCCATGATGGAAATCTTACAGATACTCGGGAGTAATCCTTGTTGTCGTGTGTGGGAAGGTGGCTTGTTGGAGATACTCTTTGCTTTTATCTCATTCACTTTATAATACATTAGTTATATACTTCTCTTATCGTGTAACAACGGGGACTGGATTTATTATGTTTTCAAAATGATGTTGTTTTTGTTGTTTTGGAGTTTATAAACGACTTATGAAGTTGTGTTAAAAAAATGTTTTTTTCTTGCATAGTTTCAAATGATTTTGATGTGTTTCGGACGGTGGTGACATCTTGACATATTGTTTAATGTTTTATTTATAAGTTTCAAAATTTAGGGTTTTATAGATAGACCCTAAAAAAGCTCTCTAAGGAAGCTTTTAAATGTGAAGAAATTATTTAGCTCCTTGAGGATGCTCATATTTTGAAGACAATATCAAACATAGGATCCTTTTATCCAAATATTGTCAAAGAGTTCATTATCAACATTCCCAAAGATTTCAATAATGCTGGAAGAAAATTCTTCATAAAGGTTCATGATAGTGAAGAGGATGTGGAATCCAATGATGGTGAATAGGAGTATGAATTTAACTCTGAGGAAAAATGGAATGGTTTTGTGAAGTTTTTTTTCCAGTTTCGTTAATTATGGTGTTCTCTGCCCTTGTGTGGGTTATTTTGATTTCTTTTGGTGATTTCCATATGGGAAGGATAATGACTTATGTTACCCCTTTAATGGGTTGGTTCCATTTTGAGGTCATAAGGGGGAGAATAGTTTATTGATGGTAATTAATTCAAGACAACTTATGCAATGCAACATTTTTAGCTATGTATGCTTGTAGCTCCTTCGGAAATGTTTGAAGTTGTAGTTCTTTTTGTTTGCATATTATGCCTATTTTTGTTGCTTTGTGATAATACATGTAATATGTCATGAAGTTTCCTGTAGCATTATGCTCCACATCTTGCATGTTGGATTTTCCTAAAAATTGACCAAAAGGGAAGATTGTTGTTACATCTGATTAACGTCATTTTAATAAGCAAAATATGGAGCAATATATCATGACATTATGTGAGACATTCTGTCTCTATGAGCTAAAACCAGGAAGCAACATCTGGAGTAAGATTTTCCACATATTGTGAGACATTTTGCCTAGCCCATAAGCATGTATGCGCTGAGTGAATCTTGCGCCTTTTGAAGATTTTTTCCCATTCTTATTCAATCTTGTTTAACTATTTTATGCGTTTTTTGGAGTATGGAAAGTTTTTCCAAAAGATCACTCACCATGAATAAAAGAGAACAAATGTGATTTATGAAAATTTATCAAATAAAATATTGAAAATTAATTTATAAAGAATTATTTCTTACGCTTATGGATTTTCTTTTGTCGCACAAAATGACACAAACCCTAATGAGCCTTAAAGTTATACTTTGTTGATATTTAAGAATAAGCTCTCCATTGTAAGACTCAGACCTTGAAAACAAGCAAGTGTGTTTTACTGTGTTAAATCTTTTGTTTTGTTTTTGTTTTGTGTTGTTAAACTCTATTCACTAGTCATTTTCCCATATTGAGGAATAGAGTATTTTTGAGTTGTAATTCGTTTCATCATTTATAAGATACTGTAACTTTCCAAACACTTGGCAGAGTGTTTCTGATTAAGTTAGAGGGATCTCATATTCAGAGGTTCTTGAATAGAAACTCACAGATAGTACTAGGAAAATAAGCTTTTAATTAGAAGAGTTCAACTAATAACAATTTTTACTTTTGACTATTGTGAGTGGATTTCCTTTCTTTGGTTAATGCCCTCCAAACATAGGCGATTTTGGACCAAATTAGGTTTATAATTCCTTGTGTCATTTTACTTATAATTGAAATTTATTTGTTATAACATTAATCTTGTGATACACATTGTTATGACATTGTGTATGACGTCTTTCTATTTGAATAACAGAATTTCAGATACCACCATCATCAACCCATTGGACAATTCAGTTAGAAAACACCATCAACGTCTTGATGAAAGGCATAAGGATTGAAAAATACCACTAGGTGGCCACTTCTTCTTGTATACCCAAGGTATACACATGCTTTGCACAATTTCATTGAATTTTCAAAGGAGACTCCTTCTAAGCTGAAAAGTATTCCTTTTTCATCTTCGTTCGTATAAAACATTAGTTTTCTTTTTAAATTTCTGAAGTGAAATTTTTTAATGAAACTTTCCTATGATTGATGAATTTATAATCCAAGAGAGAACCGATGCTCTCCCATCATGGAACTTTTGAATTTAATCTTCACAATATTATAAACGTCCTTGCACAAGGATTTGTTAGTGGCATCTAATCGACAAATATAAGCACAAGAAAGAAATGCTAGGTTTGAAAATTGTTGTATCTTTCTGCCTTCTTAGAAATTTGTCTTCAAGCAAAAAAAATTATTCAGAATCTCAAACTAAGCTCTAGTAACTTATTTCAAATTGTAGAGAGTATTTTTCATTTTGAAAACATTAGTATGAAGGGTTATATAATATCGAGAGAATGATCAACATACACTTATTCATGGGTTTGATCTTTCAAGAATGAACTCTTTACATCCATCTGAAAGAGTTTTGGAAAAAATAATGCACGAGGAAGCTAGAAACAACCTTATGTATTCTAGTTGAGCTACAGGGGCATAAGTTTCATCGAAATCTATGTTTTGTTGTTGATTGTAACCTTTCACAACAAGTCTTGTTTTATTTCTTAAAAAATTTCCAAAAACATCAAGCTTGTTGCAAAAGATCCACTAAGGTTCCAAACACTCGATTAGCCGAAACTTTGGGAACAAGTTCCCAAATGTTATTTCTTTTAAATTTATTTAACTCTTCTTGCCTAGAAAGAGGCCAATTTGATTCCCTTTGGTTCAATTTATGAAACAAAAGACACAAGGTTGGATGCCTTGTTAGGAGAGTGCCGAGTAGTAACTTCCTTAGAAATATCTTCAATTACATTTTGAATAGGTTGGTCTTTGGCCATCCACCATTCCTTCAGAAGATTTTTGTTGATCTACATCATCTTCTTTATTCTGATCTTGAACTTTATCTTGATCATGATCGTGTTCTAATTCTTGATCTTTATTTTTATTCTCTAGGATTGTCTTTTCCATTATCCTTGCATAATCAACAACCTCTAATTCTACCTACTAAGGTTCTTTCAACAAAGGTAATATGTATGAGTTCTTTTATAGTCATGGTCTTTTTGAAAAGAAGTTCGAAAAAAGATATTTCAAGGTTTTTAAAGATCGTATATATAGAAGAATTTAAAAGATACATTATTACCTTTGTCAGACAACTTAGTTTAAAAAAAATTGTGCTATAAAACTTTAGCCAAAAGAGCAATTTAAAGGTCAAATTATGACTCTTATCAATTGTCATAGATCTAACGATATTGTTTTTTTGTTGTTGTTAGAAGAAATTTCTCTTCTTGTAGGAGTGAAACAAGAGAACATATTTATATTTTCAGTTGTATGACTTGGAGAACAATTTGTCAAGCATATTTGCATCATAATTTGACTTTTTTGACATTTGCTACCAAAATATTATTTGGGTCACTTGATCAGGAATATGCATGTAACGTATAGAGCCAAACACCTTCAAATGAATCACTAGTGGTCGTTTTCCACTCCACACTTCTTCAAGAACCTTGTTCTTCAGCTTCTTGGTAGGGAACATGTTCAGTATGTAAACAGTAGTCTAAACAACTTCACCCCATAAAGATTTTGGCAAATTCTTCTTCAGCATGCATCTTGCCATGTCCAATATGGTCATGTTTCTTCTTTTCGCTATTCCATTATGTTGAGGAGTATAAGGAGAAGTTATCTCATGATCAACTCCATGTTCTGCACAGAATGCTTCAAATATCTCGGATTTGTATTCTCCACCTCCATTTGTTCGCAAAACCTTGATCTTTTTTTTACTCTAGTTTTCGACAAGAATCTTGAATCTCTTAAAGATTTCGAATACTTCGTCCTTTCTCTTGATCACATAGAACCACAGCTTTCAACTAAACTCATCGACTAACAAAACAAAATACATGTGTTCCACCAATGATATGTTCCTCAAAAGAACCGCATATATCTGAATGTACAACTTCGAGTATGCAGAACGATCTAATTGGCATAGTCTAAACGAAAGACTTCCTGGACTGCTTTTTGACTAGAAAACCTTCTCAGAGTTTGTCGAGCATCTCAAGACTTTGTAAACCAATTACCATATCTAGAGTGATCAGTTGATTGAGCGACATAAAATTCATATGGACAAACCTCAGATGCCACAACCAACTATTTTTATCATCGACAACTATTTTCAGACATTGTACCTCAGTCAAACTGATCATGGTCTTAAATATTCTACTCTTAAACAAAGTAGATTTCAAGACCAAGTTATTTTGGATGTTGAAAAGTTCTAAGGCTCCATCTTTGATAACCACTGAGAACTCATTTTCAACTAGTTGTCCAACACTTAGCAGATTGCACTGTATTCTAGGAACATAGAGTACATCTTTGATCAAAGCTTTCGCTCTATTAATCCTTTGAATAACTATGTTTCCAGTACCTCCATCTTGCAACAAGCTATTATCAGCAAGTTTCGACCTTACTATTCTCCGACTCGTCAAAATCTACTAACCATACTTTTCAAACAGTCATGTGATTTGAGCAGCCTGAGTCGAGGAACCAGATCTTGGATTAGACATGGTCATTTACAACTGCATCCATAATCACCATATCATCATAATCATTTTAATCTTGACATGCAAGGTTCGCTTCTTCATCCTTGCCTTTTGTCGACCCCTTGAGTTTCTTGTACCAACAATGCTTGGCTAAGTGACCCCATATTTCACAGTTATAGTATTACACAACTTTTTCTCTTCTTTGTCTTTCTAAAAGGAATTTACTTCTCCTTTTTTCGAGGATTCAGAAGCTCTATCATCGACCTTAGTTTTGTGCGAAATCGACCAAGACTTCTTACCCTGAATCTTGTCGATTTTGCCTTTGAACTTCTTAGAATGACCATTCTTCTGCCATGATTGATCCTGTAGTGCTTGTATCGATTCCTGAACTTTTTTCCTTTCGACAATCCTAATCTCCTGCGCCTCCAACGAACCAACCAAATCTTCCAATTTTAGGGTTCCAAGATTGTTGGATTCTTGAGTATCTACAATAACATGATCAAAGTGAGAGGTTAACATACGCATTACCTTCTTAACTATCATCTTATCAGTTAGGGTTTCACCATAATCCTTCATGAGACAGACGAGTTTGTGCACCTTCGACACATAGCCTGTAATCTTTTCGTCTTCTCTCATCAACAATAATTCATATTATCATCACAAAGTTTGCAACTTCACAACCTTGACTTTCTCTCCTCCTTCATAGTACTTGACAAGAATATCACATGCCTCCTTTTTCGATTCAGCATGAGCGATTATTTCGAAATTAGCTGCATCAACCGCTGATTGGATGTTAAACGCCACCTTACAATCCTTCTTCTTGGCATCCTTTTGAGAGGTTATATATGCGTCCGTTTCATCCTCACCAACTATAGGAACACCATTAGTAACCACTTTTAGGGTTTCATGAAATCCAAATAGAGATTGCATTTATTTCTTCCATCGAAGCCAATTCTTGCTGTCAAGAGTTGGAAGGGAGTTTGGTAAATTTTTGTTACCATTCATCTTTGTATCAGTTTATCAATAATAATCCACAATCCCGGAAACACAATCTCTGATGTGTGATTCTTGAAAACATGGTAAAGAATATACCCGGAGCTCTAGATACCAATTTGTTAGTGCGTGAGGCACTTTTAGTGAGGAGAGAAAAAGAGAATAAGGAAATAAGGATTGTATTATTTACTTGAGTGATAAAACTGAATTACAAAGTGTCTATATATATTCACCTAAGTGACATGACTACTAAGTAAAATAACAAACTAAGTAACAAACCATAAATCCTATTTAGCTTTGGGTTTGGGCCACACAACTCAACTTGGATTATATCTAATATCTCCACATTTTTCACAAGATCTTCCTTGTTTCCTAATATTGAATCTTTTAGGTGAGATAATTTTAACTTCCATTGATGACTAGGATCAGATCCATTGACACCATTTGTTCATAAAAACTTCTTATCCATAGTTTTTTTTCCACTATATGCATCATTAGCTGATGCATTTTTTCTTGAGGGTCTTGAATATAGTTTCTCTAGTATTTAGAATTCTCCAAAAATTCCCACTAGCTTTGACGTATCAGTATCAAGCTATTATCATCAAATCTTAAATTCATTAATTCTTCAACAATTAAGCTTTTCTTTAATATTATACTTTGTATGCTTTGGAACATCCAAAATGTTCTAACATGATACACTTTTTATTTTTGAATCAAACCTGTTAATGTGTTTATTAGTATATAAAATATAACACGTACAATAATAAGCATTGATGAAAATATGAAATATATGTTTTCTTTCTTTCAACTGTTCATAAGGAGTCTTATTCAACATAGGTCTTATGTAGATCATATTATGAATATAACTTAAGAGCTCATAGCTTCTTACCAAAAGTGTTTAGCAACATTTTTTTCATTGATTGTGATTCTTACCATCTCTTAAAAAAATGTATTTTTACCTTTATTCAATTCCACTTTGTTGTGGAGTTCTAAGACATTAGAAATCGTGGAAAATATCTTTTTTCACAATTTTTCAAATATTTTTTTTTCGAATTCTCTGCCATGATCACTTCTTATAGTTCAATTTTCAAATATTTTCAACTTTCCATTATTTGACAAATAATGAGAACACAAAAATGTGACTCATTCTTATGTTTTAGGAATTTTAACAAATTCCATTTGTTGTAGTCATTAATAATAACTAATAAAAAATGTATACCTTTGACCGAAGAAATTTTCACTATTTTAAAAGATTAATGTGTAAAAGTATAACGATCTTAAGGAGGAATTAAAGTTTTTAGAATGAAAATAAGCTTTCGTAAATTTTCCTTCTTTTACATGTCTCACAAAGAACATTTATTTGATTGGTTTTTCATATTAAACAAACCTCTCACAAGAATAAATGTACTAAGCTTTGGATTAATCTCAAGCTTGCATTCTCTAATCTTTTGTGCCATAGCCATTGATCTACCTTCACTGACATGAGATGTTTCACCTATTTTTTTTTAATTAGACAATTTAAATTTATTAATTTTTTTCTCACACCACTAAATAGGACAAAGTCTTGTTTTTTACTCATAGCCTTACATGACTTTTGATTAAAAACTGCGTCATAATTATTGTCACTTAATTTCATTTTCTCAGTAAGTTATGCAAGGACCCTTAAATTAATAAATTATTATTAATAGAAGGAAGATAACTATCACAAACTAATTGAAAGTTTGTGATTTTTCTTTTATAGCTTCCTCCAAAACCAATGTTTCATTTGTCATTCATTTTGAGGCTTTCTAACATAAGACATTCACCTTTCATGTGTTGCAACCATTCATTGTTCAGGTACTAAGGATGGTGTTTCAAATTATTTGCTAAGCAAATATGCAATTAGAATATTTTTGTTTTTAGTATGGTACTATGGTGTTTCAAATTAGGATGTTTTTTTTAGTATTTTTGTTTTGAGAAGCCATGTGTGTGAATGGGAAAGTTCATGGGATCGTGGCGGTTACCTCCTGGTTGAGGGTTAATGTGTCATGGCTTCTCCTATAGCGGCCGCCATGCATAACGCCATGTGTACAATATTTGCCGAAAAACCCTAATTTTTGTTCTTTTTGCTTCGTTTCTTCTAAAAAGGTCCCGAAAGAGCTAAATATCTGAAAACAACATAAAAGAGAGCATAACACAAGCAAAATGGTAATAATGACCTAATAAACATGTGAAATCCGAGTCAAAAACGCGGTGTGATTCAGTGTGATCACCTACCAAGTGCAACGGTACAATATCTGAGAAATCATGAGAATGTTAATATTGTCACGACAAGAAGTTAGAAAATTGCTAAAGATGCAGAAGAGAATGCAACAAAGGATGACCATGTCATAGAGGTAGTTCTGGAAGTGGGGGAAAATAAGAAAGAAGAAGAAGAAGTTATACCACCAGTAAAACCAATTGAAGAGAAAAATAAAAAAGAGGCTAAATCAGTGATTAAGTTGCCTTACCCTTAGAGAGTAACAAAGAAGGATCCAAAAGAGAAAGACTTTGACAAATTCATCACAATGTTCAAAAAGTTAGAGATCAATATGCCTTTCTTTGAAGCACTCGAGCAAATGCGCATGTACCTAAAGTTCATGAAAGAGGTAATCGCTAAAAAGAGACCAATAGAATATGGATCAGTAACCTTTAATGAAAAATGTAGTGCAATATCCCCAGTTAGGAGAATCCCAATCAAGCAGAAGGATCCTAGATCTGTCATACTCTCATGCATTATAAAAGACAGAACTTTCAAGAAGGTACTAATTGATTCTGGAGCCAGTGTGAGTCTTATGCTCCACATCTTGCATGTTGTAGTTGCCTAAAAATTAGCCAAAAGGGAAGATTATTGTTACATCTGATTAACTTTATTTTAATAAGCAAAATGTGGAACAATATATCATGACATTATGTGAGATGTTTTGTCTCTATGAGCTCAAACCAGGAAGCAACATCTGGAGTAAAATGTTCCACATATTGTGAGACATTTTTCCTAGGCCAGAAGCATGTGTGCATGAGTGAATCTTGCGCCTTTTGAAGATTTATTCCCATTCTTGTTCAATCTTGTTTAATTATTTTATGCATTATTTGGAATATGGAAAGTTTTCCCAAAATATCACTCACCGTGAATAAAAGAGAACAAATGCGATTTATGAAAATTTATCAAATCAAATATGGCAAATTAACTTAATAAAGAATTATTTCTTACGCTTATGGATTTTCTTCAGTCGCAAGAAATGACGCAAACCCTAATGGACCTTGAAGTTGTACTTTGTTTCTATTTAAGAAGAAGCTCTCCATTGTAAGACTCTGACCTTGAGAAGCAAGCAAGACGTGTTTTACTGTGTTAAATATTTTGTTTTGTTTTGTTGTGTTGTTAAACTCTATTCACTGGTCATTTTCCCATATTGAAGAATTGAGTATTTTCGAGTTGTAATTCGTTACCTCATTCATAAGATACTGTAAATATCCAAACACTTGGGAGAGTATTTAAGATAAAGTTAGAGGGGTATCATATTCAGGGGGTCTTGAAAGGGAACTCACGGATAATACCAATTTGTACTTTTTACTATTGAGAGTGGATTTCCTTTCTTTGGTTAATGCCCTTCAAACATAGGTGACTTTGCACCGAATTGGGTTTACAATTCCTTTTGTACTTTTACTTATAATTGAAATTTATTTGTTATAACATTAATCTTGTCATACACATTGTTATGACATTGTGTATCACGTATTTCTATTTGAATAACCGAATTTCAAATACCATCAACATCAACCCATTCGACAATTCTGTTGGAAAACACCATCAACGTCTTGATGAAAGACATAAGGATTGAAAAATACCACTAGGTGGCCACTTCTTCTTGTATACCCAAGGTATACACATGATTTGCACAATTTCATTGAATTTGCAAAGGAGACTCCTTCTAAGCTGAAAAGTATTCCTTTTTCATCTTCGTTCGTATAAAACATTAGTTTTCTTTTTAAATTCCTGATGTGAAACTTTTTAATGAAGCTTTCCTATGATTGATGAATTTATAATCCAAGAGAGAACCGATGCTCTCCCATCATGGAACTTTTGAATTTAATCTTCACAATATTATAAACGTCCTTGCACAAGGATTTGTTAGTGGCATCGAATCGACACATACAAGCACAAGAAAGAAATGCTAGGTTTGAAAATTGTTGTATCTTTCTGCCTTCTTAGAAATTTGTCTTCAAGCAAAAAAATTATTCAGAATCTCAAACTAAGCTTTAGGAACTTATTTCAAATCGTAGAGAGTCTTTTTCATTTTGAAAACATTAGTATGAAGGGTTTTATAATATCCAGAGAATGACCAACATACACTTATTTATGGATTTGATCTTTCAAGAATGAACTCTTTACATCCATCTGAAAGAGTTTTGGAAAAAATAATGCACGAGGAAGCTAGAAACAACCTTATGGATTCTAGTCGAGCTACAAGGGCATAAGTTTCATCGAAATCTATGTTTTGTTGTTGATTGTAACCTTTCACAACAAGTCTTGTTTTATTTCTTAAAAAAATTCCAAAAACATCAAGCTTGTTGCAAAAGATCCACTAAGGTTCCAAACACTCGATTAGCCGAAACTTTGGGAACAAGTTCCCAAATGTTATTTCTTTTAAATTTATTTAATTCTTCTTGCCTAGAAAGAGGCCAATTTGATTTCCTTTGGCTCAATTTATGAAACAAAAGACACAAGGTTGGATGCCTTGTTAGGAGAGTACCGAGTAGTAACTCCCTTAGAAATATCTTCAATTGCATTTTGAATAGGTTGGTCTTTGGCCATCCACCATTCCTTCAGAAGATTTTTGTTGATCTACATCATCTTCTTTATTCTGATCTTGAACTTTATCTTGATCTTGATCGTGTTCTAATTCTTGATCTTTATTTTTATTCTCTAGGTTTGTCTTTTCCATTATCCTTGCATAATCAACAACCTCTAATTCTATCTACTAGGGTTATTTTAACAAAGGTAATATGTATGAGTTCTTTTATAGTCATGGTCTTTTTGAAAAGAAGTTTAAAAAAAAGATATTTCAAGGTTTTTAAAGATCGTATATATAGAAGAATTTAAAAGATACATTATTACCTTTGTCAGACAACTTAGTTAAAAAATGTGTGATATAAAACTTTAGCCAAAAGAGCAATTTAAAGGTCAAATTATGACTCTTACCAATTGTCATAGATCTAACGATATTGTTTTCTTGTTGTTGTAAGAAGAAATTTCTCTTCTTGTAGGAGTGAAACAAGAGAACATATTTATATTTTCAGTTGTATGACTTGAAGAACAATTTGTCAAGCACATTTACATCATAATTTGACTTTTTTGACATTTGCTACCAAAATATTATTTGGGTCACTTGATGTTAGTGGAATACATATTATGAGAAAACATCTTTCACGTTTTACGTTCTCAATGCTCTTTATAAAAAAGTGAGGGAGGATATCCTTGTTTGCTTTCATGACTCTTTTTGATAAAACATAACATAGAAAGATGTATATCTTTATTACAGTAATTGCAGTTTAGGATTTTGAATTTAGATATTGGTTGGGCATTGCAAGTATTGTTAAAGCTTTTATTGTTGTTCTTAGGTACATAACCAAGGTCAGCCTTATTGTAAGACGCCCTTTTATTTCTGAACAAAATATTTAAGTTGTCTATTCCTTTAGTGGATTTTTCAAGTGTTTTGCATATCATCAATTTTATTTTTCAAAATGTCAAATTGATCACACTTGATAGATTCATCTAAGACTTTGTGAAATAGGAGGAGTTTTGAATTAGATAATCTTGTCTCTCTTTAAGTCTTTCTATTTCTTATTTTTCAATTTGATAAATTCAACCTCTGATACTTGACTCAAGATCTCCAACACTTTACTCCAGATTTAAAGATATGAACAACTTGAATGAAGATGAATTCAACTAGAAGAAATATTGTCGAATATGAGTTACCCGATTTGGATATGGTTATGGGTTTTGGTAGATTCAACATTGTTTCATTGTTGATGTTGTTGTTAGAATCCATGGTTATGTTGATTGATAAAAGAGAAACGACAATATCAAATTTTGCCTCATGTTAGGTGTAAGACTAGTAAGAGTAGTATTTTTTATTGTCAAACTCGTGTTAAGTGTATTGTTTATTTTTCTAATTTGAGTGTTTAAATTTTTTAGATTTCGATAAAGGTACAAGGTGAAGAAGATGAATACGAAAAAGATGGATTAAAAAATATTTTATTTATTAATTATACTAATTAATATTGTAAAATCATTTATTATTTCAACTAATTTATATGTCAAATTTTATTATTGCCACTATGACACAGACACGTAAGCGTCACGCGTCACGTATTAAATGAGAACTCCACATATATAAAAGTGGAGAAGATCAAGAAATTAAAAAAAAAAAAAAAAAGCAACTCAATTTTAAAATAAAAATATTATTATGTTTAAAGTCATTAATTTTAAAAAAATATTTGTAAATAAGAGACTCAATTCAGAGTTATATTTAAGAAGATATCACAATTCATCCATTACTCAAAAATGTATACTATAATATTAAATTTCATAATACAATTATTTATTAATTATTGTTTGTAGACCAGAAAAAGAAATGATAACAAATGCATGACACAAATTTTCACTCTAGCCGGAATAAGAATATTGCATATAATGTGTTAAACCAGAATATTACGGAATAATCAAATAATACAGTTTCGGCTGTAGATGGAACAACGAAGCTGGAATAGCTCAGTTGGTTAGAGCGTGTGGCTGTTAACCACAAGGTCGGAGGTTCAACCCCTCCTTCTAGCGTTTCTCATTTTATTTGCTTTTTTCTGATTTTACAGATGCACATGGGCCTTTCATATTTTCTGATTTTTCAGATGCACATGGGCCTTTCATATATTAAATCTGCTAACAAACGAAAATCGCTTTTTGCACCTAATAACATTTTTATCTAATACCCAGTTTTCATATCACACACCAACCTTTTTAGAAGTTTATTTTCAACTCGTTTTGATATAAAAAAAGTCAACATAATATAAATCTTGTTGTTTTTTGTTGACATAAGACAAATTACAATTGCATACCTTATGAATTTACCATCTATAAATTAGTTTTTATCACTTGATTTCCATAGTTGACACAAGACAAGTTACAATTGCATACCTTATGAATTTACCATCTATAAATTAGTTTTTATCACTTGATTGCCATATGAATTTATACTTTGTCATGTCAAACTCATATCATTATGCAACGCCTCATGGATTTATTATATTTAATTATATTTTTATTAATTTATGTTTACTTGTTATATATATAAAATATTTTTATTAGTTTAGGAAAGAGTTACAAATATTTATTAAAATAGCATTAAACATAATATGTGTTTAGATTAATCTAAATATAATAGAGAAAAAGTTCACGAAGACAGAAAAACTACATTAAAATTAAAAACAAAACTGCCTTTTAGAAATTATGATATCTCTAAATATAAAATCTTTTGCAAATTATGTTAATCACTTTATGTGAGTCGGCCTGCGTGGATTGATTTTGTGTTTTTAAATTTTTGTATATGACATTACGACTAATTAATTTAAAGGAGTTAATCTCATTATTTACTTTTAGAGGTTTTGTTTAAAGTTAGAGAAACATCATGTATAGACACTTATTGTACATGTGTGACGGTACAGATAAATTAATGTAAAAGTATCACGACGCAATTCACCGATAACAAAGTCATTTGATGGGTTACTATAGTATTTGTTTCATTCCAGAATCAGAATTAGGTGTACATTGATGGTGAGGGATCTTGAACCAGTTGCGTTGATCTTCGATACGACGACACAAAGGTGGACCTGTAAGGTTAGCATTCCAACACTCAAGTTAGTTCAAAATTCAAGATGAGTGTAGTAAATAGTGGATATCAGAAATTGTACCTTTAGTTTCTCGAGTGACAACCTTTATATCTCGGGTAATTTGAAGTAGATTGACATTGGTCGAGTCTTAGATTTTTTAGCCTTTGGTGAGCGCATAACAACTTCAATCAAGGTTTGTAGGGCCCTTATTACCCAGGGAGTTCTTAGCAATCTTGGTCGACCTCGGAGGATGACGTTCACTTTAGGTAAGAAGTGAAAACGCCTTGGATTAGTTGCGAAAGTAGGGGGACGGGTGCATTAAATATATTTCCATCATTGAAACGTTTCACTACTCTTTACTGACACATGGTCTGAAGCGACTAGTTAGGCCATGACGCTTCTTAGAGTGTACTCAAGTGCACTTGAGTTTGTTTACGTTTCCAAGGAGCATCTCAATCATAGATTTTGTAGTTTCTCATTTTTGTCGATCTAGTATGTTGCTTGTCTTGCCCTATATATACAGGTTAATAAGCATTGATGAAACTTTCCGCAATCCTTAAGAGTTAGTTTCTATTTGCAAGTACCTTCCTTCCTTTCCCCCAAGAGTATTTACCAGATTAGTTGCAACATTTTGCTCAAAGATTCCATTTTTCTCCATTACTCTTGGCTTTCCTCGTAATCTTCCCCTTTACTAGGTACCCTTCTTAACTCAATCATTTCATATCCTTCAATCAATATGACTGATAGTTCTATTAGCTTGGCTAGTGACTGTGAGAGTGATGTTTCTCCTATAGTGAAAATGAGAGTATCCTATAGTTCAAATCCTTCCCTTTTTGTCTACAATCATCTGAGTTCTTAGGTCATATCTATACTAACAAATCTGATTCCTAAAGGATCTTTGTCGATTCCTAGGACGAGGGATCTCCCTCTAGAGATTCTTCTTTCGACTCTCTCCTCTCTAATGACGATCCTTAGGGGGGTCATGGGGTTGTTTCTCTTCCTTATTCATCTCATCTTGTATGAGCTTTGACTTCTCCCTCTTTTTCGGATTCAGAAATGCAAATGGCTATCATATAAAAGGAATATGCTAGAACATATATTCAGGTTTATAAAAAATCCTACATTTAAGAAGCCAATGATGCCAACATCAAAGACCATTCAGAGTGCATGGGTCGACCAAAGGGAGTTTCTTGGCTCACACCTTTTGAGATTTTTAAGGTTGATGAGCTATCCCTAAAAAGGATTACTTTGGTGGAGCTAGTTAGCATGATCATATATAACTCAATGGTTGCATAAATAGTAGGGACCCCTTCTATTTTAAGTAATGAAGGGGCCATAAACACGACCGACATCGTGGTTGATTTCCCTTCAGATTAGTCAGTCATTTCCATGGACTCAGAAAAAGGGATATGCAACCCCTATGATGGGTGTTTTATTCCATTTTATGAGTGTCTATTCACCAGAATATTTCTGCAACTTCCTCTGTCTGAATTTGAGGTTGCCATATTAAAGTACTTGAAGGATCCCCCTCCCAGATTCAGTCGGCCTTTTGAACTTATATGAAGGTGTTCTAATTTTGTGTCGAATACATTTCTTAGAAACCTTTTCCTTGGCTATTTTTCAACTTGTTCTATGTTATGTATACTTCCCATTATGATATTCGGGATCTGGGGCTTATTTAGCTTTGTTAGAACCTTCCTTGGCTTAACCCCATCATTGATGATTGGGGTGATTTTCTGAGGAACTTAATGATGGTGAGGCTCCATACTCCATAGGCTCATCTTGTCTTCTCCTCTATCCTGACCGGGTCCTCTCGTTAGTGCAAGAGAAAGTTTCTTAAGTACTAGTCATGGCCTCATTTCCACTATGCAGTTCACTTTTACAACATCAAACTGGATTCTATCTTTGCTAAAGAGATTATTATGAGGGAGGATTTGTAGTATCTATATTAGGGACTTGGTTATTAAGAAGGGTTCTACCTTGGTGAAGTGCCGTCTTCCTTATAGAGGAAGAATCTATTTGGTACCTGCACTATTATGCGTCCAGTCAAAGAAAGAAATATTTGGCTAAGGCGGAGTCCTTAGGAATTTTTTATTTACATGTGAGCCTGCAGTTTTCAGATAAAAAATAACTTGATGTTGTTTTGGATCGTCGAAAGGTCCAAAAAGTTAAGACTCAAAACAATGTCAATTAACTTCAAATGACCCATTATATAAAAGCCATCACTCGAGAAATTAAAGGTACACTATTTGGTTTCCACTTTTTACTACATTTATCTTGAATTATGAGTTGCTTTGAGCGTTAGAGTGCTAATCTTGTAGACTCACCTCTACACCGATATATTAGAAATGAACAACATCGACTCTCTCCTCTCTAATGACGATCCTGAGGGGGGGGGGGGGAGGGTCATGTGTTTGTTTCTCTAGCTCATTCATCTCATGTTGTAGGAGCTTTGACTTCTCCAGCTTTGTCAGATTCGAAAATGCATATGGATATCACACGGAAGGAATGTGTTAGAACTTATATTCAGGTTTATAAAAAGTCCTACATTCAAGAACCCAGTTATACCAACATCAAAGACCATCTAGAGTGCATGGATCAACCGAAGGGTGCATTAAATCTATTTCCATCATTGAAACGTTTCACTATTCTTTACTGACGCATGGTTTGAAGTGACTAGTTAGGCCATGAAGCTTCTTAGAGTGTACTCGAGTGCAGTTGAGTTTGTTTACGTTTCCAAGGAGCATCTCAATCATAGATTTTGTAGTTTCTCATTTTTTTCGATCTGGTATGTTGTTTGTCTTCCCCTATATATACAAGTTGCTAAGCATTGGTGAAACTTTTCGCAATCCTTAAGAGTTAGTTTCTATTTGCAACACTTTGCTCAAAGGTTCCATTTTTATCCATCACTCTTGATTTTCCTCATAATCTTCCATTTTACTAGGTACCCTTCTTAACTCAATCATTTTAATACCTTTAGCATTTCATATCCTTCAATCAATATGAATGGTAGTCTTATTAGCTTGGCTAGTGACTATGAGAGTGATGCTTCTCATGTAATGAAAATGAGAATATCCTATAGTTCAAATCCTTCCCTCATTGTCTACGATCGTCTGAGTTCTTAGGTCATATCTATAATAACAAATCTGATTCCTAAAGGCTCTTTGTGGATTCCTAGGATGAGGGAACTTCCTCTAGAGATTCTTCTTTCGACTCTCTCCTCTCTAATGATGATCCTTAGGGGGTCATGCGGTTTTTTCTCTGCCTCATTCATCTCATGTTGTAGGAGCTTTGACTTCTCCCGCTTTGTCGGATTCAGAAATGAAGACGACTATCATACAAAAGGAATGTGCTAGAACTTATATTCAGGCTTATAAAAAACCCACATTCAAGAACCCAATGATGCCAACATAAAAGACCAATCAGAGTGCATGGGTCGACCGAAGGGAGTTTCTTGGCTCAAACCTTTCAAGATTTTTAAGGTTGATGAGCTATCCTGAAAAAGGTTACTTTGGTGGAGCTAGTTAACATGATCATATATAACTCGGTGGTTGTAGAAATAGTAGGGGGCCCTTCTAATCCTCCAAGAGTATTTACTAGATTAGTTGCAACACTTTGCTCAAAGATTCCATTTTTATCCATTACACTTGGCTTTCCTCATAATCTTCCATTTTACTAGGTACCATTCTTAACTCAATTATTTAAAAACCTTTAGCATTTCATATCCTTCAATCAATATGACTGGTAGTCCTATTAGCCTGGCTAGTGACTATGAGAGTGATGTTTCTCCTATAGTGAAAATGAGAGTATCCTCTAGTTTAAATCCTTCCCTCTGTCTACAATCGTCTGAGTTCTTAGCTCATATCTATACTAACAAATCTGATTCTAAAGGCTCTTTATGGATTCCTACAACGACGGATCTCCCTCTAGAGATTCTTATTTTGACTCTCTCCTCTCTAATGACGATCCTTAGGGGCGATCATGTGGTTGTTTCTCTTCCTCATTCATCTCATGTTGTAGGAGCTTTGACTTATCCCTCTTTGTCGGATTCAAAAATGCAGGTGGCTATCATACAAAAGGAATATGCTAGAACTTATATTCAGGTCTATCAAAAATCCTACATTCAAGAACCAAATGATGCCAACATCAAAGACCATTCGGAGTGCATGGGTCGACCGAAGGGAGTTTCTTGGCTCAAACCTTTCAAGATTTGTAAGGTTGATGAGCTATCCTTGAAAAGGGTTACTTTGGTGGAGCTAGTTAACATGATCATATATAACTTGGTGGCTACATAAATAGTAGATTCCCCTTCTATTTTAAGTACTGAAGGGGCCATAAACACGACCAATATCGTGGTTGATTGCCCTTCAGATTGGTCGGTCTTTCCCATGGACTCGGAAAAAAGGATATACAACCCCTGTGATGGTTGTTTTATTCATTTTATGAGTGTATATTCACCAGAATATTTCTGCAACTTCCTCTGTCTGAATTTGAGGTGGCCATATTAAAGTACTTGAAGGATTCCCCCTCCCAGATTCAATCAGCCTTCTGTACTTATATGAACGTATTCTAATTTTACGCTGAGTACATGTCTTAGAAACCTTGTCCTCGACTATTTTTCAACTTGTTATATGTTATATGTACTTCCCAAAATGATAGTTGGGATCTGAGGCTTATTTAGCTTTGTTAGAACCTTCCTTGGCTCAACCCCATCATTGATTACTGGGGTGATTTCCTGAGGCACTTCATGGTGGTGAGGCTCCATAATCTATATGTAGGTGTTTAATTGGCTGCATTATATGGTAAAACACTAGATGGTTACTAATGTCCTGACTGATGTCATGACATGTATGTGTGACCACATTGTAGTTACTGCAGGACTAGCTAACACAGGATTTATTGAATGTCAAACTGGATGTTGTGACATTCATACCTGTCAACAGATACTAAGGAATAGAACAGCAGGTGTTCTGTCAGAACTTAGTATTTATTTCCAGTCTGGTTATCAAGGAAAGACCATACCTGGCATAAGGCCTACTGACTGAATGTCAAACTAGATGTTATGACATTCATCATTGACAGCAGCTGCTGAAGATTAGACAGAGTGGTGTTCTGCTATACTTCAGCATGTAACTTAGTTTGTTCTTCAAAAGAATAACAGAACTAACTTAAGGCCAATTGTGTAAATGTTAAGTTGGACACTTTGACATTTATTAATGTAAGCTTTCACTGTAGTATGGTCATTTTGATCATGTACAGGTCAGCAAAATTGTACAGTCTGTTTTCTGGAAAAACAGACTCAGCATATGGACCTTGATGTCAAGCTGAATGTCGTGACATTCATGCCTGACAGCATATGCTATATTGTAGGTTGTTCAGTTTTCTGTTTCAGCTTTTTCTCAGGCTATTCTTCAGGAAGTCAACAGCTTAGAGAAAAACCAGGAAATCAACAACCAAGCTACATTCAATGAACCTAACAAATAGCCTATTTGTTAGTAACCTAAATGTTGAATTTATGGGAACTCGCGTGACCTTAAATTTAGGAGAATACAGGTGCAAAAGCCCAGGGTACTGCAATATAAAAAGGAAGGCGTTCCTTCATTCAGTTTCAGGGATTTTGAGGCGTGAAGATTTTGTGTGTCCATCATACTTCACTGCTGTATTTTTGTGAGTCTTGTATTAGACGTATCTTGTAAGCCAAGTCATTATCAAGTAGATGATAGCTTTGGCATAGGGTGTTCATTGAGTTGTAAGTGTTGTGTCACTCAAAGCTTGTAAGCGTGAGTGCTGTGTATCTTGATTAAAGCTGTGAAGCACAATCAAGAGTTGTTTGAAGTGTGACTTCAACTTGTCTTTAATATTGTTTAAAGATAGTAATCACTGAGGTGATTGAGGGGGAGTGAGTAGGAACTCTGATCTTAGGTAAAGATTGAAATTGCATTGGGTAGTGATTAAGTGATAAGTTGTAAACGGGTGAGTTTAGCTTTGAATTGATACTACTAATAGTGGATTTCCTCCCTGGCTTGGTAGCCCCCAGATGTAGGTCATGTTGGACTGAACTGGGTAAACAATTACTTGTGTTATTTACTGCACTTACTGTTAAGTTCTGCATAATCCCTGTCTGTGCAGAATTGGATGTCATAACAACCAGTGTGACATCCAAAGTCTGATAACTAGAATTTCAATTGGCATCAGAGCAGGCACCCTGCCTGTGAATTTCTGGGTGAGATCTAGGGAAGTTACTTTCTAGTACCATGGACAAGGATTTAGGACACTCAAACAGACCACCCATGTTGGATGGCTCTAATTATGATGACTGGAAGCCTCGTATGATAGCCTTCTTAAGGTCTCTAGACAGCAAAGTCTGGAGAGCTGTCAACAAAGGATGGGAACATCCAATGAGGACAGGTGAAGATGGAGTCAGTGTGCAGATTCCTGAAGAAGAATGGGACAAGGAGCAAGAGGCATTAGCTCTTGGAAATTCCAAGGCCTTGAATGCATTGTTCAATGGAATCAGCAAGAACATCTTCAGGATGCTCAAGACATATGACTGGTATGGAAAATCTACTGTAGATATTCAACCTCACACTACCAGCTATGTGACCTTTGGTGATGGTGCCAAAGGAAAAATAAAAGGTGTGGGCAAACTGGATTGTTCTGGAGTGCCAAAAACTGAATAATGTGCTGTTAGTAAGAGACTAACTGCAAACCTCATCAGCATAGTCAGCTGTGTGATCAAGGTTTCATGTTCAGTGTTACTAAGGAGCTATGCATTGTGACAAATGGTGACAATCAGGAAGTTATGAGAGGAACCAGGGTCAAAGATAACTGCTACCTGTGGGAACCTGAAGTCTATAACTTTCCACAACATGCTCTCAGCCAAGGAAGAACAGGATGTGAAGCTGTGGGCATAAAGTCTTGGACATTCACTTACGGGGAAATGAAGAAGATTATACAAGGACAGCAGTCAGAGGAATTCCAAAGCTTCTGATTGATGAAGGAAGAGTCTGTGGAGAATGCACAGGTGGGCAAGCGCAAACCAAGATGGTAACATCCGAAGCTGGGACATCCCAAACCTCCAGAGTTCTGGAACTATTGCACATTGACTAATGGGACCTATGCAGGTTGAAAGTCTTGGTGGGAAGAAATATGCATATGGTGGTGGTGGATGACATTCCAGATACACGTGGATAAGCTGCATCAGAGAGAAGTCAGATACATTTGATGTCTTCAAAGACTGTGCATAAGACTTCAAAGGGAAAAGGACAGTTGTGTGGTCAGGATTAGAAGTGATCATGGTACGGAGTTCAAGAATTCAAGTTTGATGAGTTTTGCTCGTCTGAAGGAAAAGTCATGAGTTCTCCTCCCCTATATACTCCTCAGCAGAATGGAATAGTTGAAAGAAAAAATAGAACTATTCAAGAATCTGCCAGAGCAATGATTCAATGCAAAGAAGCTCCCCATGCACTTCTGGGCTGAAGCAATGAATACCGCCACATTTGCTATGTTCACAACAGAGTCACCTTGAGAAAAGGAACCTCCTCCACTCTATATGAAATATGGAAAAGGCAGAAAACCCACTGTGAAGTACTTTCATATCTTTGGAAGTAAATGCTACATCCTAACAGATCGTGAACAGAGAAGGAAGCTAGATCCCAAAAGTGATGAAGGTATATTGCTGGGATACTCCACTAACCGCAGGACCTACAGAGTGTTCAAACAGACCAATGCCTGATGGAATCCATAAATGTCATTTGGACGACAAAGAGGAAGGAACGATGTCATGGATGATGTTGAAACATTCCTGAAGTTCAACTGACATTCAGTCAAGTCTGAAGAAGTACAGGAACCTCTCTGAATGTGAAGTAGATTACACCACCAAGTGCCATCTATCAGAATTCAGAAAGACCACCCTAAGGATCTTATCATAGGGGATCCCACCAGTGGTGTAACTACCAGGTCAAGAGGAATAAACTCAAATTCCTGTTTGTATCCAAGGTTGAACCAAGAATGTGAAAGAAGCCCTGACTGATGAATACTGGATCATGCCATGCAAGAGGAACTTGAGCAGTTCAAAAGGAATGAAGTCGGAACTAGTTCCAAGACCTGAAGGGACACATCATTGGTACCAAGTGGATCTACAAAAACAATCTGATGAGAAAGGAAGTAATTGACTAGGAATTAAGCAAGACTAGTAGCTCAAGGAGGATACACTCAAGTGAAGGGGTAGATTTTGATGAGACAGTTTGCTCCTGTGGCTAGGCTTGAGTCCATCAGATTGCTGTTGGGGGGTAGCATGATCCTGAAGTTTAGCTATTCCAAATGGATGTGAAGAGTGCATTCTTGAATGGCTACCTGAATGAGGAAGTCTATGTGGAACAACCTAAAGGGTTCTGTGATCCTAACCAACCTGAGCATGTATACAAGTTGAGGAAAGCCTTGTAGGGTTGAAAAAGCTCCTAGAGCATGGTATGAAAGGTTAACCGAATTTCTGACCTCAAATGGATACAGAAAGGGTGGCATAGATAAAACCTGTTTGTGAAGGATGAAGAAGGCAAAATCATGATAGCTCAAATCTATGTGGATGATATAGTCTTTGGTGGAATGTCAGAACAAATGGTTCAAAAATTGTTCGCCAGAATGCAGTCTGAGTTTGAAATGAGTCTAGTGGGGAACTGACATATTTCTTGGAATGCAAGGAAACCAAATGGAGGACTCTATGTTTCTCTCCCAAAGCAAGTATGCCAAGAACATAGGTAAGAAGTTTGGTATGGATCATTGCCAGGCACAAGAGACTCCTGCTCCCACTCATCTGAAGTTGACCAAAGATGATGGAGGGCCTAGTGTTGATCAATGCTTGTATAGAAGCATGATAGGTAGTCTGCTGTACCTAACTGCAAGTAGACCTGACATTTCTATGCAGTTGATGGGTGTGTGCAGATATCAAGCAGAGCTAAGGTGAGCCACTGAATCAAGTCAAAACGGATTCTCAAGTACATCATGGGACTGGACTATGGATGCTGTATTCACATGGGTCTGAGCCTGTCCTATCTGGGTACTGTGATGCTGACTGGGCTGGGGAGTGCTGATGACAGAAAAAGCACATCAGGTGGATGCTTCTTCTTAGGAGACAACTCATATCATGGTTCAGCAAGAAGCAGAATTGTGTTCTCTTGTCACTGCAGAGGCTAAATACATAGCTGCTGGAAGCAGTTGTTCCAACTGGTTTGTGATGAAACAGATGCTCACTGAGTACAATGTCACTCAAAATGTCATGACATTGTTCTGTGATAATCTCAGTGCCATCAATATCTCAAAGAATCCCATCCAACACAGCAGGACCAAGCATATTGACATTAGGCACCACTTCATCAGAGATCTGGTGGAAGACAAGGTGAATCACTTTGGAACATGTAGCCACGGATCTTCAAACTGGCTGACATATTTACAAGGCTCTGGATGCTACTCAGTTTGAAAACTTATGGAGCAAACTGGGAATATGTCTCTCTGAGACCTTATAGCAACCACTGAGGGTTGGGATAAATGTTTAATATCTCTGCCTATTAAACAATTATACTAGGCATGATTGGTCAACAGATCATAGCTTCTACTTGCAACAAGGGTGCTACAAGAGGATAAGGAGACCCTACTTGAGAAGGCCAATGTACCTGCAGGAGGTCAAGGATGCTTTTCATGCAGGAGTGGTTCTGGATGTCAGAAACAAAAATCATGGCATCTGATATGGTGGTACCTACTGTAAAGCAAAAGTGGGTGATTACTTGATCAAAGCTGTGAAGCAAGATCAAGTGGACTGGTTAATTGGTTGAAAACTGTGAAGTAAAACCAAGTCGGTAACTCTGTCATTATCTCTGGTTATGTTGTGGCTTTGGCAAATTTTGACAAAAAGGGGTAGTAACCCCTGAACAAACAGATTGGATGTCGCTTCAACAGGACACTCATGGGTCTCTACAACAGATCTCGGACGAAAGATTCCTCCCCTGAGCTACTGTGTGTGAAGTTAGGATTTAACTTCTGTATGTGTGTGCGCTATGTGAAGTTTCTATTTAACTTCCATAGGTGTGTGGTGCTGCCACTCTGAAATGTATTAGCTAGTATTATTTCCTGCTAGGTGGGTGTTTTCCGCGCTATGAACTCTGTTATGGGGGATCAAGTGTTTAGCAAAAATTTGCCAAGGGGGAGTTTGTAGGTGTTTAATTGCTGCATTATATGGTAAAAACTAGATGGTTACTAATGTCCTGACTGATGTCATGACATGTATGTGTGACCACATTGTAGTTACTGCAGGACTAGCTAACACAGGATTTATTGAATGTCAAACTGGATGTTGTGACATTCATACCTGTCAACAGATACTAAGGAATAGAACAGCAGGTGTTCTGTCAGAACTTAGTATTTATTTCCAGTCTGGTTATCAAGGAAAGACCAGACCTGGCATAAGGCCTACTGACTGAATGTCAAACTGGATGTTATGACATTCATCATTGACAGCAGCTGCTGAAGATTAGACAGAGTGGTGTTCTGCTATACTTCAGCATGAACTTAGTTTGTTCTTCAAAAGAATAACAGAACTAACTTAAGGCCAATTGTGTAAATGTTAAGTTGGACACTTTGACATTTATTAATGTAAGCTTTCACTGTAGTATGGTCATTTTGATCATGTACAGGTCAGCAAAATTGTACAGTCTGTTTTCTGGAAAAACAGACTCAGCATATGACCTTGATGTCAAGCTGAATGTCGTGACATTCATGCCTGACAGCATATGCTATATTGTAGGTTGTTCAGTTTTCTGTTTCAGCTTTTTCTCAGGCTATTCTTCAGGAAGTCAACAGCTTAGAGAAAAACCAGGAAATCAACAACCAAGCTACATTCAATGAACCTAACAAATAGCCTATTTGTTAGTAACCTAATGTTGAATTTAGGGGAACTCGCGTGACCTTAAATTTAGGAGAATACAGGTGCAAAAGCCCAGGTACTGCAATATAAAAAGGAAGGCGTTCCTTCATTCAGTTTCAGGGATTTTGAGGCGTGAAGATTTTGTGTGTCCATCATACTTCACTGTTGTATTTTTGTGAGTCTGTATTAGACGTATCTTGTAAGCCAAGTCATTATCAAGTAGATGATAGCTTTGGCATAGGGTGTTCATTGAGTTGTAAGTGTTGTGTCACTCAAAGCTTTTAAGCGTGAGTGCTGTGTATCTTGATTAAAGCTGTGAAGCACAATCAAGAGTTGTTTGAAGTGTGACTTCAACTTGTCTTTAATATTGTTAAAGATAGTAATCACTGAGGTGATTGAGGGGGAGTGAGTAGGAACTCTGATCTTAGGAAAGATTGAAATTGCATTGGGTAGGGATTAAGTGATAAGTTGTAAACGGGTGAGTTTAGCTTTGAATTGATACTACTAATAGTGGATTTCCTCCCTGGCTTGGTAGCCCCCAGATGTAGGTCATGTTGGACTGAACTGGGTAAACAATTACTTGTGTTATTTACTGCACTTACTGTTAAGTTCTGCATAATCCCTGTCTGTGCAGAATTGGATGTCATAACAACCAGTGTGACATCCAAAGTCTGATAACTAGAATTTCAATTGGCATCAGAGCAGGCACCCTGCCTGTGAATTTCTGGGTGAGATCTAGGGAAGTTACTTTCTAGTACCATGGACAAGGATTTAGGACACTCAAACAGACCACCCATGTTGGATGGCTCTAATTATGATGACTGGAAGCCTCGTATGATAGCCTTCTTAAGGTCTCTAGACAGCAAAGTCTGGAGAGCTGTCAACAAAGGATGGGAACATCCAATGAGGACAGGGGAAGATGGAGTCAGTGTGCAGATTCCTGAAGAAGAGTGGGACAAGGAGCAAGAGGCATTAGCTCTTGGAAATTCCAAGGCCTTGAATGCATTGTTCAATGGAATCAGCAAGAACATCTTCAGGCTGGTACACCACTGTGAACTAGCTAAGGAAGTTTGGGATACCCTCAAGGTAACTCATGAAGGTACTTCCAAGGTGAAGATGTCCAAACTTCAGATGCTGACCACCAAGTTTGAAAATCTGAGGATGAAAGAGGATGAGACTATTCATGACTTTCACATGAATATTCTTGAAATTGCAAACACCTCTGGTGGACTAGGTGAGAAAATGGCTGAAGAGAAACTTGTAAGAAAGATTCTCAGGTCCTTGCCTAAGAGATTTGCTATGAAGATCACAGCCATAGAGGAGGCGCAAAACATCTGCAACATGAAGGTGGATGAGCTCATTGGTTCCCTCCAAACCTTTGAAATGGGCTTGGGTGAGTATGCTGAGAAGAAGAAAAAAAGCATAGCTTTTGTATCTAATGCTGAAGAGGAGTCAGAAGCAGGATATACTGGAGGTGATGAAAGTATATCAGAAGCCTTAGCCATGCTTGGGAGACAGTTCAACAAGTTCGTGAAGAAGATTGATCAAAGAGGTAGACCCAATGTCAAGAACATCCCGTCTGACATTAAGAAAAGATCAACTTCTGATGAGAAGTTCAATCACGGCAAGGGAATCCAGTGTCATGGTTGTGAAGGGTATGGACACGTCAGAGCTGAATGCCCTACTTACCTCAAATTGCAAAATAAGGGGTTAGCTATCACATGGTCTGAAGGAGACTCTGAAAGTGAATCTGAAGGAGAATCTGCCAAACATGTCACTGCACTGACCAGTGTTTGTGCCTCTGAAGATGACTCAAGTGCAGATGAACTGACCTTTGATGAACTTGCAGCAGCCTATAAGAAGCTGTGTTCCACCAGTGCAGAAGTGCGTGCACAAGGAGAAAAGCAAAAGAAACTCATCAAGGAACTGGAAGATGAGAGACAGAAGCAACTGTCTGTCATAGAGGGTCTAAATGGTGAGATAACCCTGCTGACCTCCAAGATGAATCAGATGACTAAATCCATCAGAATGATGAATAAGGGAACTGACACCTTGGAAGAGATTCTAAAGGTGGGACAGCAGTCTGGAACCAAATCTGGCCTTGGATTTGGGAAAAGATCCTCAACTGAACACAAACGCCCAAAGGCTAAAGTTCAGAAGTTCAAGCAGAAGTCAAAGCCAATGTCTCAACATCGAGGAACTAGGATGAATGATCATCAGAAGAGGAAATACCAGGAGTGGAGGTGTCACCACTGTGGTAGGCTTGGGCATATAAAAGCCTTCTGCTACTAGATTCATGGTTTCCCTAACCAAGCCTGCATGTAAGCCTAAGCATAAAACACATAAGCGCTATGTTCCCATTAAGAAGCAACAATGGTATGCTAGGATAGCACACACTGCTCTAAGGGCTTCTACCAGAGAAGACTGGTACTTTGACAGTGGATGCTCAAGACATATGACTGGTATGGAAAATCTACTGGTAGATATTCAACCTCACACTACCAGCTATGTGACCTTGGTGATGGTGCCAAAGGAAAAATAAAAGGTGTGGGCAAACTGGATTGTTCTGGAGTGCCAAAACTGAATAATGTGCTGTTAGTAAGAGGACTAACTGCAAACCTCATCAGCATAAGTCAGCTGTGTGATCAAGGGTTTCATGTTCAGTTTACTAAGGAGCTATGCATTGTGACAAATGGTGACAATCAGGAAGTTATGAGAGGAACCAGGTCCAAAGATAACTGCTACCTGTGGGAACCTGAAGTCTCTAACTTTTCCACAACATGCTCCTCAGCCAAGGAAGAACAGGATGTGAAGCTGTGGCATAAAAGTCTTGGACATCTCCACTTACGGGGAATGAAGAAGATTATATCCAAGGAAGCAGTCAGAGGAATTCCAAAGCTTCTGATTGATGAAGGAAGAGTCTGTGGAGAATGCCAGGTGGGCAAGCAAACCAAGATGTCACATCCGAAGCTGGGACATCCCACAACCTCCAGAGTTCTGGAACTATGCACATGGACCTAATGGGACCTATGCAGGTTGAAAGTCTTGGTGGGAAGAAATATGCATATGTGGTGGTGGATGACCATTCCAGATACACGTGGATAAGCTTCATCAGAGAGAAGTCAGATACATTTGATGTCTTCAAAGACCTGTGCATAAGACTTCAAAGGGAAAAGGACAGTTGTGTGGTCCGGATTAGAAGTGATCATGGTACGGAGTTCAAGAATTCCAAGTTTGATGAGTTTTGCTCGTCTGAAGGAATAAGTCATGAGTTCTCCTCCCCTATAACTCCTCAGCAGAATGGAATAGTTGAAAGAAAAAATAGAACTATTCAAGAATCTGCCAGAGCAATGATTCATGCAAAGAAGCTCCCCATGCACTTTGGGCTGAAGCAATGAATACCGCATGCTATGTTCACAACAGAGTCACCTTGAGAAAAGGAACCTCCTCCACTCTATATGAAATATGGAAAGGCAGAAAACCCACTGTGAAGTACTTTCATATCTTTGGAAGTAAATGCTACATCCTCACAGATCGTGAACAGAGAAGGAAGCTAGATCCCAAAAGTGATGAAGGTATATTGCTGGGATACTCCACTAACAGCAGAGCCTACAGAGTGTTCAACTACAGGACCAATGTCCTGATGGAATCCATAAATGTCATTGTGGACGACAAAGAGGAAGGAACCGATGTCATGGAGGATGTTGAAACATTCCTTGACAGTTCAACTGACAGTCCAGTCAAGTCTGAAGAAGTACAGGAACCTCCTCCTGAATGTGAAGTAGATGCAACCACCAAAGTGCCATCTATCAGAATTCAGAAAGACCACCCTAAGGATCTTATCATAGGGGATCCCACCAGTGGTGTAACTACCAGGTCAAGAGGAATAAACTCAAATTCCTGCTTTGTATCCAAGGTTGAACCAAAGAATGTGAAAGAAGCCCTGACTGATGAATACTGGATCACTGCCATGCAAGAGGAACTTGAGCAGTTCAAAAGGAATGAAGTCTGGGAACTAGTTCCAAGACCTGAAGGGACCAACATCATTGGTACCAAGTGGATCTACAAAAACAAATCTGATGAGAAAGGAGTAATTACTAGGAATAAAGCAAGACTAGTAGCTCAAGGATACACTCAAGTTGAAGGGGTAGATTTTGATGAGACATTTGCTCCTGTGGCTAGGCTTGAGTCCATCAGATTGCTGTTGGGGGTAGCATGCATCCTGAAGTTTAAGCTATTCCAAATGGATGTGAAGAGTGCATTCTTGAATGGCTACCTGAATGAGGAAGTCTATGTGGAACAACCTAAAGGGTTCTGTGATCCTAACCAACCTGAGCATGTATACAAGTTGAGGAAAGCCTTGTATGGGTTGAAGCAAGCACCTAGAGCATGGTATGAAAGGTTAACCGAATTTCTGACCTCAAATGGATACAGAAAGGGTGGCATAGATAAAACCTTGTTTGTGAAGGATGAAGAAGGCAAAATCATGATAGCTCAAATCTATGTTGATGATATAGTCTTTGGTGGAATGTCAGAACAAATGGTTCAAAAATTTGTTCGCCAGATGCAGTCTGAGTTTGAAATGAGTCTAGTGGGAGAACTGACCTATTTCCTTGGAATGCAAGTAAACCAAATGGAGGACTCTATGTTTCTCTCCCAAAGCAAGTATGCCAAGAACATAGTTAAGAAGTTTGGTATGGATCATGCCAGGCACAAGAGGACTCCTGCTCCCACTCATCTGAAGTTGACCAAAGATGATGGAGGGCCTAGTGTTGATCAATGCTTGTATAGAAGCATGATAGGTAGTCTGCTGTACCTAACTGCAAGTAGACCTGACATTTCTTATGCAGTTGGAGTGTGTGCCAGATACCAAGCAGAGCCTAAGGTGAGCCACTTGAATCAAGTCAAACGGATTCTCAAGTACATCAATGGGACCTGTGACTATGGGATGCTGTATTCACATGGGTCTGAGCCTGTCCTATCTGGGTACTGTGATGCTGACTGGGCTGGGAGTGCTGATGACAGAAAAAGCACATCAGGTGGATGCTTCTTCTTAGGAGACAACCTCATATCATGGTTCAGCAAGAAGCAGAATTGTGTTTCTCTGTCCACTGCAGAGGCTGAATACATAGCTGCTGGAAGCAGTTGTTCCCAACTGGTTTGGATGAAACAGATGCTCACTGAGTACAATGTCACTCAAAATGTCATGACATTGTTCTGTGATAATCTCAGTGCCATCAATATCTCCAAGAATCCCATCCAACACAGCAGGACCAAGCATATTGACATTAGGCACCACTTCATCAGAGATCTGGTGGAAGACAAGGTGATCACTTTGGAACATGTAGCCACGGATCTTCAACTGGCTGACATATTTACAAAGGCTCTGGATGCTACTCAGTTTGAAAACTTAAGGAGCAAACTGGGAATATGTCTCTCTGAGACCTTATAGCAACCACTGATGTTTGGGATAAATTGTTTAATATCTCTGCCTATTAAACAATTTATACTAGGCCATGATTGGTCAACAGATCATAGCTATGCTACTTGCAACAAGGGTGGATACAAGAGGGTAAGGAGACACCCTACGTGAGAAGGCCAATGTACCTGCAGGAGTTCAAGGATGCTGTTCATGCAGGAGTGGTTCTGGATGTCAAAAACAAAATCATGGCATCTGATATGGTGGTACCTACTGTAAAGCAAAAGTGGGTGATTACTTGATCAAAGCTGTGAAGCAAGATCAAGTGGATGGTAACTTGGTTGAAACTGTGAAGTAAAACCAAGTCGGTAACTCTGTCGTGTTCTCTGGTTATGTTGTTGGCTTTGGCAACATTTTTGACAAAAAGGGGGAGTAACCCCTGAACAAACAGAGTGGATGTCTCTTCAAGACAACATGGGTCTCTACAACAGACTCTCAGGACGACAGATTCCTCCCCTGCAGCTATGTGTGTTGAAGTTTAGATTTAACTTCTGTATGTGTGTGCTGCTGTGTGAAGTTTTTATTTAACTTCCATGTGTGTGAGTGTGCTGCCACTCTGAGTGTATTAGCTAGTATTATTTCCTGCTAGGTGTGTGTTTCCGCTGCTATGAACTCTGTTATGGGGATCAAAGTGTTTTAGCCAAAAATTTGCCAAAGGGGGAGTTTGTAGGTGTTTAATGGCTGCATTATATGGTAAAACACTAAATGGTTACTAATGTCCTGACTGATGTCATGACATGTATGTGTGACCACATTGTAGTTACTGCAGGACTAGCTAACACAGGATTTATTGAATGTCAAACTGGATGTTGTGACATTCATACCTGTCAACAGATACTAAGGAATAGAACAGCAGGTGTTCTGTTAGAACTTAGTATTTATTTCCAGTCTGGTTATCAAGGAAAGAACAGACCTGGCATAAGGCCTACTGACTGAATGTCAAACTGGATGTTATGACATTCATCATTGACAGCAGCTACTGAAGATTAGACAGAGTGGTGTTCTGCTATACTTCAGCATGTAACTTAGTTTGTTCTTCAAAAGAATAACAGAACTAACTTAAGGCCAATTGTGTAAATGTTAAGTTGGACACTTTGACATTTATTAATGTAAGCTTTACTGTAGTATGGTCATTTTGATCATGTACAGGTCAGCAAAATTGTACAGTCTGTTTTCTGGAAAAACAGACTCAGCATATGGACCTTGATGTCAAGCTGAATGTCGTGACATTCATGCCTGACAGCATATGCTATATTGTAGGTTGTTCAGTTTTCTGTTTCAGCTTTTTCTCAGGCTATTCTTCAGGAAGTCAACAGCTTAGAGAAAAACCAGGAAATCAACAACCAAGCTACATTCAATGAACCTAACAAATAGCCTATTTGTTAGTAACCTAAATGTTGAATTTATGGGAACTCGCGTGACCTTAAATTTAGGAGAATACAGGTGCAAAAGCCCAGGGTACTGCAATATAAAAAGGAAGGCGTTCCTTCATTCAGTTTCAGGGATTTTGAGGCGTGAAGATTTTGTGTGTCCATCATACTTCACTGCTGTATTTTTGTGAGTCTTGTATTAGACGTATCTTGTAAGCCAAGTCATTATCAAGTAGATGATTGCTTTGGCATAGGGTGTTCATTGAGTTGTAAGTGTTGTGTCACTCAAAGCTTTTAAGCGTGAGTGCTGTGTATCTTGATTAAAGCTGTGAAGCACAATCAAGAGTTGTTTGAAGTGTGACTTCAACTTGTCTTTAATATTGTTAAAGATAGTAATCACTGAGGTGATTGAGGGGGAGTGAGTAGGAACTCTGATCTTAGGTAAGATTGAAATTGCATTGGGTAGGGATTAAGTGATAAGTTGTAAACGGGTGAGTTTAGCTTTGAATTGATACTACTAATAGTGGATTTCCTCCCTGGCTTGGTAGCCCCCAGATGTAGGTCATGTTGGACTGAACTGGGTAAACAATTACTTGTGTTATTTACTGCACTTACTGTTAAGTTCTGCATAATCACTGTCTGTGCAGAATTGGATGTCATAACAACCAGTGTGACATCCAAAGTCTGATAACTAGAATTTCAATTGGCATCAGAGCAGGCACCCTGCCTGTGAATTTCTGGGTGAGATCTAGGGAAGTTACTTTCTAGTACCATGGACAAGGATTTAGGACACTCAAACAGACCACCCATGTTGGATGGCTCTAATTATGATGACTGGAAGCCTCGTATGATAGCCTTCTTAAGGTCTCTAGACAGCAAAGTCTGGAGAGCTGTCAACAAAGGATGGGAACATCCAATGAGGACAGGTGAAGATGGAGTCAGTGTGCAGATTCCTGAAGAAGAATGGGACAAGGAGCAAGAGGCATTAGCTCTTGGAAATTCCAAGGCCTTGAATGCATTGTTCAATGGAATCAGCAAGAACATCTTCAGGCTGGTGCACCACTGTGAACTAGCTAAGGAAGTTTGGGATACCCTCAAGGTAACTCATGAAGGTACTTCCAAGGTGAAGATGTCCAAACTTCAGATGCTGACCACCAAGTTTGAAAATCTGAGGATGAAAGAGGATGAGACTATTCATGACTTTCACATGAATATTCTTGAAATTGCAAACACCTCTGGTGGACTAGGTGAGAAAATGGCTGAAGAGAAACTTGTAAGAAAGATTCTCAGGTCCTTTCCTAAGAGATTTGCTATGAAGGTCACAGCCATAGAGGAGGCGCAAAACATCTGCAACATGAAGGTGGATGAGCTCATTGGTTCCCTCCAAACCTTTGAAATGGGCTTGGGTGAGTATGCTGAGAAGAAGAACAAAAGCATAGCTTTTGTATCTAATGCTGAAGAGGAGTCAGAAGCTGGATATACTGGAGGTGATGAAAGTATATCATAAGCCTTAGCCATGCTTGGGAGACAGTTCAACAAGTTCGTGAAGAAGATTGATCAAAGAGGTAGACCCAATGTCAAGAACATCCCGTCTGACATTAAGAAAAGATCAACTTCTGATGAGAAGTTCAACCACGGCAAGGGAATCCAGTGTCATGGTTGTGAAGGGTATGGACACGTCAGAGCTGAATGCCCTACTTACCTCAAATTGCAAAATAAGGGGTTAGCTATCACATGGTCGGAAGGAGACTCTGAAAGTGAATCTGAAGGAGAATCTGCCAAACATGTCACTGCACTAACCAGTGTTTGTGCCTCTGAAGATGACTCAAGTGCAGATGAACTGACCTTTGATGAACTTGCAGCAGCCTATAAGAAGCTGTGTTCCACCAGTGCAGAAGTGCGTGCACAAGGAGAAAAGCAAAAGAAACTCATCAAGGAACTGGAAGATGAGAGACAGAAGCAACTGTCTGTCATAGAGGGTCTAAATGGTGAGATAACCCTGCCGACCTCCAAGATGAATCAGATGACTAAATCCATCAGAATGATGAATAAGGGAACTGACACCTTGGAAGAGATTCTAAAGGTGGGACAGCAGTCTGGAACCAAATCTGGCCTTGGATTTGGGAAAAGATCCTCAACTGAACACAAACGCCCAAAGGCTAAAGTTCAGAAGTTCAAGCAGAAGTCAAAGCCAATGTCTCAACATCGAGGAACTAGGATGAATGATCATCAGAAGAGGAAATACCAGGAGTGGAGGTGTCACCATTGTGGTAGGCTTGGGCATATAAAAGCCTTCTGCTACTAGATTCATGGTTTCCCTAACCAAGCCTTGCATGTTAAGCCTAAGCATAAAACACATAAGCGCTATGTTCCCATTAAGAAGCAACAATGGTATGCTAGGATAGCACACACTGCTCTAAGGGCTTCTACCAGAGAAGACTGGTACTTTGACAGTGGATGCTCAAGACATATGACTGGTATGGAAAATCTACTGGTAGATATTCAACCTCACACTACCAGCTATGTGACCTTTGGTGATGGTGCCAAAGGAAAAATAAAAGGTGTGGGCAAACTGGACTGTTCTGGAGTGCCAAAACTGAATAATGTGCTGTTAGTAAGAGGACTAACTGCAAACCTCATCAGCATAAGTCAGCTGTGTGATCAAGGGTTTCATGTTCAGTTTACTAAGGAGCTATGCATTGTGACAAATGGTGACAATCAGGAAGTTATGAGAGGAACCAGGTCCAAAGATAACTGCTACCTGTGGGAACCTGAAGTCTCTAACTTTTCCACAACATGCTCCTCAGCCAAGGAAGAACAGGATGTGAAGCTGTGGCATAAACGTCTTGGACATCTCCACTTACGGGGAATGAAGAAGATTATATCCAAGGAAGCAGTCAGAGGAATTCCAAAGCTTCTGATTGATGAAGGAAGAGTCTGTGGAGAATGCCAGGTGGGCAAGCAAACCAAGATGTCACATCCGAAGCTGGGACATCCCACAACCTCCAGAGTTCTGGAACTATTGCACATGGACCTAATGGGACCTATGCAGGTTGAAAGTCTTGGTGGGAGAAATATGCATACGTGGTGGTGGATGACCATTCCAGATACACGTGGATAAGCTTCATCAGAGAGAAGTCAGATACATTTGATGTCTTCAAAGACCTGTGCATAAGACTTCAAAGGGAAAAGGACAGTTGTGTGGTCCGGATTAGAAGTGATCATGGTACGGAGTTCAAGAATTCCAAGTTTGATGAGTTTTGCTCGTCTGAAGGAATAAGTCATGAGTTCTCCTCCCCTATAACTCCTCAGCAGAATGGAATAGTTGAAAGAAAAAATAGAACTATTCAAGAATCTGCCAGAGCAATGATTCATGCAAAGAAGCTCCCCATGCACTTTTGGGCTGAAGCAATGAATACCGCGTGCTATGTTCACAACAGAGTCACCTTGAGAAAAGGAACCTCCTCCACTCTATGAAATATGGAAAGGCAGAAAACCCACTGTGAAGTACTTTCATATCTTTGGAAGTAAATGCTACATCCTCACAGATCGTGAACAGAGAAGGAAGCTAGATCCCAAAAGTGATGAAGGTATATTGCTGGGATACTCCACTAACAGCAGAGCCTACAGAGTGTTCAACTACAGGACCAATGTCCTGATGGAATCCATAAATGTCATTGTGGATGACAAAGAGGAAGGAACCGATGTCATGGAGGATGTTGAAACATTCCTTGACAGTTCAACTGACAGTCCAGTCAAGTCTGAAGAAGTACAGGAACCTCCTCCTGAATGTGAAGTAGATGTAACCACCAAAGTGCCATCTATCAGAATTCAGAAAGACCACCCTAAGGATCTTATCATAGGGGATCCCACCAGTGGTGTAACTACCAGGTCAAGAGGAATAAACTCAAATTCCTGCTTTGTTTCCAAGGTTGAACCAAAGAATGTGAAAGAAGCCCTGACTGATGAATACTGGATCACTGCCATGCAAGAGGAACTTGAGCAGTTCAAAAGGAATGAAGTATGGGAACTAGTTCCAAGACCTGAAGGGACCAACATCATTGGTACCAAGTGGATCTACAAAAACAAATCTGATGAGAAAGGAGTAATTACTAGGAATAAAGCAAGACTAGTAGCTCAAGGATACACTCAAGTTGAAGGGGTAGATTTTGATGAGACATTTGCTCCTGTGGCTAGGCTTGAGTCCATCAGATTGCTGTTGGGGGTAGCATGCATCCTGAAGTTTAAGCTATTCCAAATGGATGTGAAGAGTGCATTCTTGAATGGCTACCTGAATGAAGAAGTCTATGTGGAACAACCTAAAGGGTTCTGTGATCCTAACCAACCTGAGCATGTATACAAGTTGAGGAAAGCCTTGTATGGGTTGAAACAAGCTCCTAGAGCATGGTATGAAAGGTTAACCGAATTTCTGACCTCAAATGGATACAGAAAGGGTGGCATAGATAAAACCTTGTTTGTGAAGGATGAAGAAGGCAAAATCATGATAGCTCAAATCTATGTTGATGATATAGTCTTTGGTGGAATGTCAGAACAAATGGTTAAAAAATTTGTTCGCCAGATGCAGTCTGAGTTTGAAATGAGTCTAGTGGGAGAACTGACCTATTTCCTTGGAATGCAAGTAAACCAAATGGAGGACTCTATGTTTCTCTCCCAAAGCAAGTATGCCAAGAACATAGTTAAGAAGTTTGGTATGGATCATGCCAGGCACAAGAGGACTCCTGCTCCCACTCATCTGAAGTTAACCAAAGATGATGGAGGGCCTAGTGTTGATCAATGCTTGTATAGAAGCATGATAGGTAGTCTGCTGTACCTAACTGCAAGTAGACCTGACATTTCTTATGCAGTTGGAGTGTGTGCCAGATACCAAGCAGAGCCTAAGGTGAGCCACTTGAATCAAGTCAAAAGGATTCTCAAGTACATCAATGGGACCTGTGACTATGGGATGCTGTACTCACATGGGTCTGAGCCTGTCCTATCTGGGTACTGTGATGCTGACTGGGCTGGGAGTGCTGATGACAGAAAAAGCACATCAGGTGGATGTTTCTTCTTAGGAGACAACCTCATATCATGGTTCAGCAAGAAGCAGAATTGTGTTTCTCTGTCCACTGCAGAGGCTGAATACATAGCTGCTGGAAGCAGTTGTTCCCAACTGGTTTGGATGAAACAGATGCTCACTGAGTACAATGTCACTCAAAATGTCATGACATTGTTCTGTGATAATCTCAGTGCCATCAATATCTCCAAGAATCCCATCCAACACAGCAGGGACCAAGCATATTGACATTAGGCACCACTTCATCAGAGATCTGGTGGAAGACAAGGTGATCACTTTGGAACATGTAGCCACGGATCTTCAACTGGCTGACATATTTACAAAGGCTCTGGATGCTACTCAGTTTGAAAACTTAAGGAGCAAACTGGGAATATGTCTCTCTGAGACCTTATAGCAACCACTGATGGTTGGGATAAATTGTTTAATATCTCTGCCTATTAAACAATTTATACTAGGCCATGATTGGTCAACAGATCATAGCTATGCTACTTGCAACAAGGGTGGATACAAGAGGATAAGGAGACACCCTACTGTGAGAAGGCCAATGTACCTGCAGGAGTTCAAGGATGCTGTTCATGCAGGAGTGGTTCTGGATGTCAAAAACAAAATCATGGCATCTGATATGGTGGTACCTACTGTAAAGCAAAAGTGGGTGATTACTTGATCAAAGCTGTGAAGCAAGATCAAGTGGATGGTAACTTGGTTGAAACTGTGAAGTAAAACCAAGTCGGTAACTCTGTCATTATTCTCTGGTTATGTTGTTGGCTTTGGCAACATTTTTGACAAAAAGGGGGAGTAACCCCTGAAACAAACAGAGTGGATGTCTCTTCAACAGACACTCATGGGTCTCTACAACAGACTCTCAGGACGACAGATTCCTCCCCTGCAGCTACTGTGTGTTGAAGTTTAGATTTAACTTCTGTATGTGTGTGCTGCTGTGTGAAGTTTCTATTTAACTTCCATGTGTGTGAGTGTGCTGCCACTCTGAGTGTATTAGCTAGTATTATTTCCTGCTAGGTGTGTGTTTCCGCTGCTATGAACTCTGTTATGGGGATCAAAGTGTTTTAGCCAAAAATTTGCCAAAGGGGGAGTTTGTAGGTGTTTAATTGGCTGCATTATATGGTAAAACACTAAATGGTTACTAATGTCCTGACTGATGTCATGACATGTATGTGTGACCACATTGTAGTTACTGCAGGACTAGCTAACACAGGATTTATTGAATGTCAAACTGGATGTTGTGACATTCATACCTGTCAACAGATACTAAGGAATAGAACAGCAGGTGTTCTGTCAGAACTTAGTATTTATTTCCAGTCTGGTTATCAAGGAAAGACCAGACCTGGCATAAGGCCTACTGACTGAATGTCAAACTAGATGTTATGACATTCATCATTGACAGCAGCTGCTGAAGATTAGACAGAGTGGTGTTCTGCTATACTTCAGCATGTAACTTAGTTTGTTCTTCAAGAGAATAACAGAACTAACTTAAGGCCAATTGTGTAAATGTTAAGTTGGACACTTTGACATTTATTAATGTAAGCTTTCACTATAGTATGGTCATTTTGATCATGTACAGGTCAGCAAAATTGTACAGTCTGTTTTCTGGAAAAACAGACTCAGCATATGGACCTTGATGTCAAGCTGAATGTCGTGACATTCATGCCTGACAGCATATGCTATATTGTAGGTTGTTCAGTTTTCTGTTTCAGCTTTTTCTCAGGCTATTCTTCAGGAAGTCAACAGCTTAGAGAAAAACCAGGAAATCAACAACCAAGCTACATTCAATGAACCTAACAAATAGCCTATTTGTTAGTAACCTAAATGTTGAATTTATGGGAACTCGCGTGACCTTAAATTCAGGAGAATACAGGTGCAAAAGCCCAGGGTACTGCAATATAAAAAGGAAGGCGTTCCTTCATTCAGTTTCATGGATTTTGAGGCGTGAAGATTTTGTGTGTCCATCATACTTCACTGCTGTATTTTTGTGAGTCTTGTATTAGACGTATCTTGTAAGCCAAGTCATTATCAAGTAGATGATAGCTTTGGCATAGGGTGTTCATTGAGTTGTAAGTGTTGTGTCACTCAAAGCTTTTAAGCGTGAGTGCTGTGTATCTTGATTAAAGCTGTGAAGCACAATCAAGAGTTGTTTGAAGTGTGACTTCAACTTGTCTTTAATATTGTTTAAAGATAGTAATCACTGAGGTGATTGAGGGGGAGTGAGTAGGAACTCTGATCTTAGGTAAAGATTGAAATTGCATTGGGTAGGGATTAAGTGATAAGTTGTAAACGGGTGAGTTTAGCTTTGAATTGATACTACTAATAGTGGATTTCCTCCCTGGCTTGGTAGCCCCCAGATGTAGGTCATGTTGGACTGAACTGGGTAAACAATTACTTGTGTTATTTACTGCACTTACTGTTAAGTTCTGCATAATCCCTGTCTGTGCAGAATTGGATGTCATAACAACCAGTGTGACATCCAAAGTCTGATAACTAGAATTTCAATTGGCATCAGAGCAGGCACCCTGCCTGTGAATTTCTGGGTGAGATCTAGGGAAGTTACTTTCTAGTACCATGGACAAGGATTTAGGACACTCAAACAGACCACCCATGTTGGATGGCTCTAATTATGATGACTGGAAGCCTCGTATGATAGCCTTCTTAAGGTCTCTAGACAGCAAAGTCTGGAGAGCTGTCAACAAAGGATGGGAACATCCAATGAGGACAGGTGAAGATGGAGTCAGTGTGCAGATTCCTGAAGAAGAATGGGACAAGGAGCAAGAGGCATTAGCTCTTGGAAATTCCAAGGCCTTGAATGCATTGTTCAATGGAATCAGCAAGAACATCTTCAGGCTGGTACACCACTGTGAACTAGCTAAGGAAGTTTGGGATACCCTCAAGGTAACTCATGAAGGTACTTCCAAGGTGAAGATGTCCAAACTTCAGATGCTGACCACCAAGTTTGAAAATCTGAGGATGAAAGAGGATGAGACTATTCATGACTTTCACATGAATATTCTTGAAATTGCAAACACCTCTGGTGGACTAGGTGAGAAAATGGCTGAAGAGAAACTTGTAAGAAAGATTCTCAGGTCCTTTCCTAAGAGATTTGCTATGAAGGTCACAGCCATAGAGGAGGCGCAGGACATCTGCAACATGAAGGTGGATGAGCTCATTGGTTCCCTCCAAACCTTTGAAATGGGCTTGGGTGAGTATGCTGAGAAGAAGAACAAAAGCATAGCTTTTGTATCTAATGCTGAAGAGGAGTCAGAAGCTGGATATACTGGAGGTGATGAAAGTATATCAGAAGCCTTAGCCATGCTTGGGAGACAGTTCAACAAGTTCGTGAAGAAGATTGATCAAAGAGGTAGACCCAATGTCAAGAACATCCCGTCTGACATTAAGAAAAGATCAACTTCTGATGAGAAGTTCAATCACGGCAAGGGAATCCAGTGTCATGGTTGTGAAGGGTATGGACACGTCAGAGCTGAATGCCCTACTTACCTCAAATTGCAAAATAAGGGGTTAGCTATCACATGGTCGGAAGGAGACTCTGAAAGTGAATCTGAAGGAGAATCTGCCAAACATGTCACTGCACTGACCAGTGTTTGTGCCTCTGAAGATGACTCAAGTGCAGATGAACTGACCTTTGATGAACTTGCAGCAGCCTATAAGAAGCTGTGTTCCACCAGTGCAGAAGTGCGTGCACAAGGAGAAAAGCAAAAGAAACTCATCAAGGAACTGGAAGATGAGAGACAGAAGCAACTGTCTGTCATAGAGGGTCTAAATGGTGAGATAACCCTGCTGACCTCCAAGCTGAATCAGATGACTAAATCCATCAGAATGATGAATAAGGGAACTGACACCTTGGAAGAGATTCTAAAGGTGGGACAGCAGTCTGGAACCAAATCTGGCCTTGGATTTGGGAAAAGATCCTCAACTGAACACAAACGCCCAAAGGCTAAAGTTCAGAAGTTCAAGCAGAAGTCAAAGCCAATGTCTCAACATCGAGGAACTAGGATGAATGATCATCAGAAGAGGAAATACCAGGAGTGGAGGTGTCACCATGTGGTAGGCTTGGGCATATAAAAGCCTTCTGCTACTAGATTCATGGTTTCCCTAACCAAGCCTTGCATGTTAAGCCTAAGCATAAAACACATAAGCGCTATGTTCCCATTAAGAAGCAACAATGGTATGCTAGGATAGCACACACTGCTCTAAGGGCTTCTACCAGAGAAGACTGGTACTTTGACAGTGGATGCTCAAGACATATGACTGGTATGGAAAATCTACTGGTAGATATTCAACCTCACACTACCAGCTATGTGACCTTTGGTGATGGTGCCAAAGGAAAAATAAAAGGTGTGGGCAAACTGGACTGTTCTGGAGTGCCAAAACTGAATAATGTGCTGTTAGTAAGAGGACTAACTGCAAACCTCATCAGCATAAGTCAGCTGTGTGATCAAGGGTTTCATGTTCAGTTTACTAAGGAGCTATGCATTGTGACAAATGGTGACAATCAGGAAGTTATGAGAGGAACCAGGTCCAAAGATAACTGCTACCTGTGGGAACCTGAAGTCTCTAACTTTTCCACAACATGCTCCTCAGCCAAGGAAGAACAGGATGTGAAGCTGTGGCATAAACGTCTTGGACATCTCCACTTACGGGGAATGAAGAAGATTATATCCAAGGAAGCAGTCAGAGGAATTCCAAAGCTTCTGATTGATGAAGGAAGAGTCTGTGGAGAATGCCAGGTGGGCAAGCAAACCAAGATGTCACATCCGAAGCTGGGACATCCCACAACCTCCAGAGTTCTGGAACTATTGCACATGGACCTAATGGGACCTATGCAGGTTGAAAGTCTTGGTGGGAAGAAATATGCATACGTGGTGGTGGATGACCATTCCAGATACACGTGGATAAGCTTCATCAGAGAGAAGTCAGATACATTTGATGTCTTCAAAGACCTGTGCATAAGACTTCAAAGGGAAAAGGACAGTTGTGTGGTCCGGATTAGAAGTGATCATGGTACGGAGTTCAAGAATTCCAAGTTTGATGAGTTTTGCTCGTCTGAAGGAATAAGTCATGAGTTCTCCTCCCCTATAACTCCTCAGCAGAATGGAATAGTTGAAAGAAAAAATAGAACTATTCAAGAATCTGCCAGAGCAATGATTCATGCAAAGAAGCTCCCTATGCACTTCTGGGCTGAAGCAATGAATACCGCATGCTATGTTCACAACAGAGTCACCTTGAGAAAAGGAACCTCCTCCACTCTATATGAAATATGGAAAGGCAGAAAACCCACTGTGAAGTACTTTCATATCTTTGGAAGTAAATGCTACATCCTCACAGATCGTGAACAGAGAAGGAAGCTAGATCCCAAAAGTGATGAAGGTATATTGCTGGGATACTCCACTAACAGCAGAGCCTACAGAGTGTTCAACTACAGGACCAATGTCCTGATGGAATCCATAAATGTCATTGTGGACGACAAAGAGGAAGGAACCGATGTCATGGATGATGTTGAAACATTCCTTGACAGTTCAACTGACAGTCCAGTCAAGTCTGAAGAAGTACAGGAACCTCCTCCTGAATGTGAAGTAGATGTAACCACCAAAGTGCCATCTATCAGAATTCAGAAAGACCACCCTAAGGATCTTATCATAGGGGATCCCACCAGTGGTGTAACTACCAGGTCAAGAGGAATAAACTCAAATTCCTGCTTTGTATCCAAGGTTGAACCAAAGAATGTGAAAGAAGCCCTGACTGATGAATACTGGATCACTGCCATGCAAGAGGAACTTGAGCAGTTCAAAAGGAATGAAGTCTGGGAACTAGTTCCAAGACCTGAAGGGACCAACATCATTGGTACCAAGTGGATCTACAAAAACAAATCTGATGAGAAAGGAGTAATTACTAGGAATAAAGCAAGACTAGTAGCTCAAGGATACACTCAAGTTGAAGGGGTAGATTTTGATGAGACATTTGCTCCTGTGGCTAGGCTTGAGTCCATCAGATTGCTGTTGGGGGTAGCATGCATCCTGAAGTTTAAGCTATTCCAAATGGATGTGAAGAGTGCATTCTTGAATGGCTACCTGAATGAGGAAGTCTATGTGGAACAACCTAAAGGGTTCTGTGATCCTAACCAACCTGAGCATGTATACAAGTTGAGGAAAGCCTTGTATGGGTTGAAACAAGCTCCTAGAGCATGGTATGAAAGGTTAACCGAATTTCTGACCTCAAATGGATACAGAAAGGGTGGCATAGATAAAACCTTGTTTGTGAAGGATGAAGAAGGCAAAATCATGATAGCTCAAATCTATGTTGATGATATAGTCTTTGGTGGAATGTCAGAACAAATGGTTCAAAAATTTGTTCGCCAGATGCAGTCTGAGTTTGAAATGAGTCTAGTGGGAGAACTGACCTATTTCCTTGGAATGCAAGTAAACCAAATGGAGGACTCTATGTTTCTCTCCCAAAGCAAGTATGCCAAGAACATAGTTAAGAAGTTTGGTATGGATCATGCCAGGCACAAGAGGACTCCTGCTCCCACTCATCTGAAGTTGACCAAAGATGATGGAGGGCCTAGTGTTGATCAATGCTTGTATAGAAGCATGATAGGTAGTCTGCTGTACCTAACTGCAAGTAGACCTGACATTTCTTATGCAGTTGGAGTGTGTGCCAGATATCAAGCAGAGCCTAAGGTGAGCCACTTGAATCAAGTCAAACGGATTCTCAAGTACATCAATGGGACCTGTGACTATGGGATGCTGTATTCACATGGGTCTGAGCCTGTCCTATCTGGGTACTGTGATGCTGACTGGGCTGGGAGTGCTGATGACAGAAAAAGCACATCAGGTGGATGCTTCTTCTTAGGAGACAACCTCATATCATGGTTCAGCAAGAAGCAGAATTGTGTTTCTCTGTCCACTGCAGAGGCTGAATACATAGCTGCTGGAAGCAGTTGTTCCCAACTGGTTTGGATGAAACAGATGCTCACTGAGTACAATGTCACTCAAAATGTCATGACATTGTTCTGTGATAATCTCAGTGCCATCAATATCTCCAAGAATCCCATCCAACACAGCAGGACCAAGCATATTGACATTAGGCACCACTTCATCAGAGATCTGGTGGAAGACAAGGTGATCACTTTGGAACATGTAGCCACGGATCTTCAACTGGCTGACATATTTACAAAGGCTCTGGATGCTACTCAGTTTGAAAACTTAAGGAGCAAACTGGGAATATGTCTCTCTGAGACCTTATAGCAACCACTGATGGTTGGGATAAATTGTTTAATATCTCTGCCTATTAAACAATTTATACTAGGCCATGATTGGTCAACAGATCATAGCTATGCTACTTGCAACAAGGGTGGATACAAGAGGATAAGGAGACACCCTACTGTGAGAAGGCCAATGTACCTGCAGGAGTTCAAGGATGCTGTTCATGCAGGAGTGGTTCTGGATGTCAGAAACAAAATCATGGCATCTGATATGGTGGTACCTACTGTAAAGCAAAAGTGGGTGATTACTTGATCAAAGCTGTGAAGCAAGATCAAGTGGATGGTAACTTGGTTGAAACTGTGAAGTAAAACCAAGTCGGTAACTCTGTCGTTATTCTCTGGTTATGTTGTTGGCTTTGGCAACATTTTTGACAAAAAGGGGGAGTAACCCCTGAACAAACAGAGTGGATGTCTCTTCAACAGACACTCATGGGTCTCTACAACAGACTCTCAGGACGACAGATTCCTCCCCTGCAGCTACTGTGTGTTTGAAGTTTAGATTTAACATCTGTATGTGTGTGCTGCTGTGTGAAGTTTCTATTTAACTTCCATGTGTGTGAGTGTGTTGCCACTCTGAGTGTATTAGCTAGTATTATTTCCTGCTAGGTGTGTGTTTCCGCTGCTATGAACTCTGTTATGGGGATCAAAGTGTTTTAGCCAAAAATTTGCCAAAGGGGGAGTTTGTAGGTGTTTAATTGGCTGCATTATATGGTAAAACACTACATGGTTACTAATGTCCTGACTGATGTCATGACATGTATGTGTGACCACATTGTAGTTACTGCAGGACTAGCTAACACAGGATTTATTGAATGTCAAACTGGATGTTGTGACATTCATACCTGTCAACAGATACTAAGGAATAGAACAGCAGGTGTTCTGTCAGAACTTAGTATTTATTTCCAGTCTGGTTATCAAGGAAAGACCATACCTGGCATAAGGCCTACTGACTGAATGTCAAACTAGATGTTATGACATTCATCATTGACAGCAGCTGCTGAAGATTAGACAGAGTGGTGTTCTGCTATACTTCAGCATGTAACTTAGTTTGTTCTTCAAAAGAATAACAGAACTAACTTAAGGCCAATTGTGTAAATGTTAAGTTGGACACTTTGACATTTATTAATGTAAGCTTTCACTATAGTATGGTCATTTTGATCATGTACAGGTCAGCAAAATTGTACAGTCTGTTTTCTGGAAAAACAGACTCAGCATATGGACCTTGATGTCAAGCTGAATGTCGTGACATTCATGCCTGACAGCATATGCTATATTGTAGGTTGTTCAGTTTTCTGTTTCAGCTTTTTCTCAGGCTATTCTTCAGGAAGTCAACAGCTTAGAGAAAAACCAGGAAATCAACAACCAAGCTACATTCAATGAACCTAACAAATAGCCTATTTGTTAGTAACCTAAATGTTGAATTTATGGGAACTCGCGTGACCTTAAATTTAGGAGAATACAGGTGCAAAAGCCCAGAGTACTGCAATATAAAAAGGAAGGCGTTCCTTCATTCAATTTCATGGATTTTGAGGCGTGAAGATTTTGTGTGTCCATCATACTTCACTGCTGTATTTTTGTGAGTCTTGTATTAGACGTATCTTGTAAGCCAAGTCATTATCAAGTAGATGATAGCTTTGGCATAGGGTGTTCATTGAGTTGTAAGTGTTGTGTCACTCAAAGCTTTTAAGCGTGAGTGCTGTGTATCTTGATTAAAGCTGTGAAGCACAATCAAGAGTTGTTTGAAGTGTGACTTCAACTTGTCTTTAATATTGTTTAAAGATAGTAATCACTGAGGTGATTGAGGGGGAGTGAGTAGGAACTCTGATCTTAGGTAAAGATTGAAATTGCATTGGGTAGTGATTAAGTGATAAGTTGTAAACGGGTGAGTTTAGCTTTGAATTGATACTACTAATAGTGGATTTCCTCCCTGGCTTGGTAGCCCCCAGATGTAGGTCATGTTGGACTGAACTGGGTAAACAATTACTTGTGTTATTTACTGCACTTACTGTTAAGTTCTGCATAATCCCTGTCTGTGCAGAATTGGATGTCATAACAACCAGTGTGACATCCAAAGTCTGATAACTAGAATTTCAATTGGCATCAGAGCAGGCACCCTGCCTGTGAATTTCTGGGTGAGATCTAGGGAAGTTACTTTCTAGTACCATGGACAAGGATTTAGGACACTCAAACAGACCACCCATGTTGGATGGCTCTAATTATGATGACTGGAAGCCTCGTATGATAGCCTTCTTAAGGTCTCTAGACAGCAAAGTCTGGAGAGCTGTCAACAAAGGATGGGAACATCCAATGAGGACAGGTGAAGATGGAGTCAGTGTGCAGATTCCTGAAGAAGAATGGGACAAGGAGCAAGAGGCATTAGCTCTTGGAAATTCCAAGGCCTTGAATGCATTGTTCAATGGAATCAGCAAGAACATCTTCAGGCTGGTACACCACTGTGAACTAGCTAAGGAAGTTTGGGATACCCTCAAGGTAACTCATGAAGGTACTTCCAAGGTGAAGATGTCCAAACTTCAGATGCTGACCACCAAGTTTGAAAATCTGAGGATGAAAGAGGATGAGACTATTCATGACTTTCACATGAATATTCTTGAAATTGCAAACACCTCTGGTGGACTAGGTGAGAAAATGGCTGAAGAGAAACTTGTAAGAAAGATTCTCAGGTCCTTTCCTAAGAGATTTGCTATGAAGGTCACAGCCATAGAGGAGGCGCAAAACATCTGCAACATGAAGGTGGATGAGCTCATTGGTTCCCTCCAAACCTTTGAAATGGGCTTGGGTGAGTATGCTGAGAAGAAGAACAAAAGCATAGCTTTTGTATCTAATGCTGAAGAGGAGTCAGAAGCTGGATATACTGGAGGTGATGCAAGTATATCAGAAGCCTTAGCCATGCTTGGGAGACAGTTCAACAAGTTCGTGAAGAAGATTGATTAAAGAGGTAGACCCAATGTCAAGAACATCCCGTCTGACATTAAGAAAAGATCAACTTCTGATGAGAAGTTCAATCACAGCAAGGGAATCCAGTGTCATGGTTGTGAAGGGTATGGACACGTCAGAGCTGAATGCCCTACTTACCTCAAATTGCAAAATAAGGGGTTAGCTATCACATGGTCGGAAGGAGACTCTGAAAGTGAATCTGAAGGAGAATCTGCCAAACATGTCACTGCACTGACCAGTGTTTGTGCCTCTGAAGATGACTCAAGTGCAGATGAACTGACCTTTGATGAACTTGCAGCAGCCTATAAGAAGCTGTGTTCCACCAGTGCAGAAGTGCGTGCACAAGGAGAAAAGCAAAAGAAACTCATCAAGGAACTGGAAGATGAGAGACAGAAGCAACTGTCTGTCATAGAGGGTCTAAATGGTGAGATAACCCTGCTGACCTCCAAGATGAATCAGATGACTAAATCCATCAGAATGATGAATAAGGGAACTGACACCTTGGAAGAGATTCTAAAGGTGGGACAGCAGTCTGGAACCAAATCTGGCCTTGGATTTGGGAAAAGATCCTCAACTGAACACAAACGCCCAAAGGCTAAAGTTCAGAAGTTCAAGCAGAAGTCAAAGCCAATGTCTCAACATCGAGGAACTAGGATGAATGATCATCAGAAGAGGAAATACCAGGAGTGGAGGTGTCACCATTGTGGTAGGCTTGGGCATATAAAAGCCTTCTGCTACTAGATTCATGGTTTCCCTAACCAAGCCTTGCATGTTAAGCCTAAGCATAAAACACATAAGCGCTATGTTCCCATTAAGAAGCAACAATGGTATGCTAGGATAGCACACACTGCTCTAAGGGCTTCTACCAGAGAAGACTGGTACTTTGACAGTGGATGCTCAAGACATATGACTGGTATGGAAAATCTACTGGTAGATATTCAACCTCACACTACCAGCTATGTGACCTTTGGTGATGGTGCCAAAGGAAAAATAAAAGGTGTGGGCAAACTGGACTGTTCTGGAGTGCCAAAACTGAATAATGTGTTGTTAGTAAGAGGACTAACTGCAAACCTCATCAGCATAAGTCAGCTGTGTGATCAAGGGTTTCATGTTCAGTTTACTAAGGAGTTATGCATTGTGACAAATGGTGACAATCAGGAAGTTATGAGAGGAACCAGGTCCAAAGATAACTGCTACCTGTGGGAACCTGAAGTCTCTAACTTTTCCACAACATGCTCCTCAGCCAAGGAAGAACAGGATGTGAAGCTGTGGCATAAACGTCTTGGACATCTCCACTTACGGGGAATGAAGAAGATTATATCCAAGGAAGCAGTCAGAGGAATTCCAAAGCTTCTGATTGATGAAGGAAGAGTCTGTGGAGAATGCCAGGTGGGCAAGCAAACCAAGATGTCACATCCGAAGCTGGGACATCCCACAACCTCCAGAGTTCTGGAACTATTGCACATGGACCTAATGGGACCTATGCAGGTTGAAAGTCTTGGTGGGAAGAAATATGCATACGTGGTGGTGGATGACCATTCCAGATACACGTGGATAAGCTTCATCAGAGAGAAGTCAGATACATTTGATGTCTTCAAAGACCTGTGCATAAGACTTCAAAGGGAAAAGGACAGTTGTGTGGTCCGGATTAGAAGTGATCATGGTACGGAGTTCAAGAATTCCAAGTTTGATGAGTTTTGCTCGTCTGAAGGAATAAGTCATGAGTTCTCCTCCCCTATAACTCCTCAGCAGAATGGAATAGTTGAAAGAAAAAATAGAACTATTCAAGAATCTGCCAGAGCAATGATTCATGCAAAGAAGCTCCCCATGCACTTCTGGGCTGAAGCAATGAATACCGCATGCTATGTTCACAACAGAGTCACCTTGAGAAAAGGAACCTCCTCCACTCTATATGAAATATGGAAAGGCAGAAAACCCACTGTGAAGTACTTTCATATCTTTGGAAGTAAATGCTACATCCTCACAGATCGTGAACAGAGAAGGAAGCTAGATCCCAAAAGTGATGAAGGTATATTGCTGGGATACTCCACTAACAGCAGAGCCTACAGAGTGTTCAACTACAGGACCAATGTCCTGATGGAATCCATAAATGTCATTGTGGACGACAAAGAGGAAGGAACCGATGTCATGGATGATGTTGAAACATTCCTTGACAGTTCAACTGACAGTCCAGTCAAGTCTGAAGAAGTACAGGAACCTCCTCCTGAATGTGAAGTAGATGTAACCACCAAAGTGCCATCTATCAGAATTCAGAAAGACCACCCTAAGGATCTTATCATAGGGGATCCCACCAGTGGTGTAACTACCAGGTCAAGAGGAATAAACTCAAATTCCTGCTTTGTATCCAAGGTTGAACCAAAGAATGTGAAAGAAGCCCTGACTGATGAATACTGGATCACTGCCATGCAAGAGGAACTTGAGCAGTTCAAAAGGAATGAAGTCTGGGAACTAGTTCCAAGACCTGAAGGGACCAACATCATTGGTACCAAGTGGATCTACAAAAACAAATCTGATGAGAAAGGAGTAATTACTAGGAATAAAGCAAGACTAGTAGCTCAAGGATACACTCAAGTTGAAGGGGTAGATTTTGATGAGACATTTGCTCCTGTGGCTAGGCTTGAGTCCATCAGACTGCTGTTGGGGGTAGCATGCATCCTGAAGTTTAAGCTATTCCAAATGGATGTGAAGAGTGCATTCTTGAATGGCTACCTGAATGAGGAAGTCTATGTGGAACAACCTAAAGGGTTCTGTGATCCTAACCAACCTGAGCATGTATACAAGTTGAGGAAAGCCTTGTATGGGTTGAAACAAGCTCCTAGAGCATGGTATGAAAGGTTAACCGAATTTCTGACCTCAAATGGATACAGAAAGGGTGGCATAGATAAAACCTTGTTTGTGAAGGATGAAGAAGGCAAAATCATGATAGCTCAAATCTATGTTGATGATATAGTCTTTGGTGGAATGTCAGAACAAATGGTTCAAAAATTTATTCGCCAGATGCAGTCTGAGTTTGAAATGAGTCTAGTGGGAGAACTGACCTATTTCCTTGGAATGCAAGTAAACCAAATGGAGGACTCTATGTTTCTCTCCCAAAGCAAGTATGCCAAGAACATAGTTAAGAAGTTTGGTATGGATCATGCCAGGCACAAGAGGACTCCTGCTCCCACTCATCTGAAGTTGACCAAAGATGATGGAGGGCCTAGTGTTGATCAATGCTTGTATAGAAGCATGATAGGTAGTCTGCTGTACCTAACTGCAAGTAGACCTGACATTTCTTATGCAGTTGGAGTGTGTGCCAGATATCAAGCAGAGCCTAAGGTGAGCCACTTGAATCAAGTCAAACGGATTCTCAAGTACATCAATGGGACCTGTGACTATGGGATGCTGTATTCACATGGGTCTGAGCCTGTCCTATCTGGGTACTGTGATGCTGACTGGGCTGGGAGTGCTGATGACAGAAAAAGCACATCAGGTGGATGCTTCTTCTTAGGAGACAACCTCATATCATGGTTCAGCAAGAAGCAGAATTGTGTTTCTCTGTCCACTGCAGAGGCTGAATACATAGCTGCTGGAAGCAGTTGTTCCCAACTGGTTTGGATGAAACAGATGGTCACTGAGTACAATGTCACTCAAAATGTCATGACATTGTTCTGTGATAATCTCAGTGCCATCAATATCTCCAAGAATCCCATCCAACACAGCAGGACCAAGCATATTGACATTAGGCACCACTTCATCAGAGATCTGGTGGAAGACAAGGTGATCACTTTGGAACATGTAGCCACGGATCTTCAACTGGCTGACATATTTACAAAGGCTCTGGATGCTACTCAGTTTGAAAACTTAAGGAGCAAACTGGGAATATGTCTCTCTGAGACCTTATAGCAACCACTGATGGTTGGGATAAATTGTTTAATATCTCTGCCTATTAAACAATTATACTAGGCCATGATTGGTCAACAGATCATAGCTATGCTACTTGCAACAAGGGTGGATACAAGAGGATAAGGAGACACCCTACTGTGAGAAGGCCAATGTACCTGCAGGAGTTCAAGGATGCTGTTCATGCAGGAGTGGTTCTGGATGTCAGAAACAAAATCATGGCATCTGATATGGTGGTACCTACTGTAAAGCAAAAGTGGGTGATTACTTGATCAAAGCTGTGAAGCAAGATCAAGTGGATGGTAACTTGGTTGAAACTGTGAAGTAAAACCAAGTCGGTAACTCTGTCGTTATTCTCTGGTTATGTTGTTGGCTTTGGCAACATTTTTGACAAAAAGGGGGAGTAACCCCTGAACAAACAGAGTGGATGTCTCTTCAACAGACACTCATGAGTCTCTACAACAGACTCTCAGGACGACAGATTCCTCCCCTGTAGCTACTGTGTGTTGAAGTTTAGATTTAACTTCTGTATGTGTGTGCTGCTGTGTGAAGTTTCTATTTAACTTCCATGTGTGTGAGTGTGCTGCCACTCTGAGTGTATTAGCTAGTATTATTTCCTGCTAGGTGTGTGTTTCCGCTGCTATGAACTCTGTTATGGGGATCAAAGTGTTTTAGCCAAAAATTTGCCAAAGGGGGAGTTTGTAGGTGTTTAATTGGCTGCATTATATGGTAAAACACTAAATGGTTACTAATGTCCTGACTGATGTCATGACATGTATGTGTGACCACATTGTAGTTACTGCAGGACTAGCTAACACAGGATTTATTGAATGTCAAACTGGATGTTGTGACATTCATACCTGTCAACAGATACTAAGGAATAGAACAGCAGGTGTTCTGTCAGAACTTAGTATTTATTTCCAGTCTGGTTATCAAGGAAAGACCAGACCTGGCATAAGGCCTACTGACTGAATGTCAAACTAGATGTTATGACATTCATCATTGACAGCAGCTGCTGAAGATTAGACAGAGTGGTGTTCTGCTATACTTCAGCATGTAACTTAGTTTGTTCTTCAAAAGAATAACAGAACTAACTTAAGGCCAATTGTGTAAATGTTAAGTTGGACACTTTGACATTTATTAATGTAAGCTTTCATTGTAGTATGGTCATTTTGATCATGTACAGGTCAGCAAAATTGTACAGTCTGTTTTCTGGAAAAACAGACTCAGCATATGGACCTTGATGTCAAGCTGAATGTCGTGACATTCATGCCTGACAGCATATGCTATATTGTAGGTTGTTCAGTTTTCTGTTTCAGCTTTTTCTCAGGCTATTCTTCAGGAAGTCAACAGCTTAGAGAAAAACCAGGAAATCAACAACCAAGCTACATTCAATGAACCTAACAAATAGCCTATTTGTTAGTAACCTAAATGTTGAATTTATGGGAACTCGCGTGACCTTAAATTTAGGAGAATACAGGTGCAAAAGCCCAGGGTACTGCAATATAAAAAGGAAGGCGTTCCTTCATTCAGTTTCATGGATTTTGAGGCGTGAAGATTTTGTGTGTCCATCATACTTCACTGCTGTATTTTTGTGAGTCTTGTATTAGACGTATCTTGTAAGCCAAGTCATTATCAAGTAGATGATAGCTTTGGCATAGGGTGTTCATTGAGTTGTAAGTGTTGTGTCACTCAAAGCTTTTAAGCGTGAGTGCTGTGTATCTTGATTAAAGCTGTGAAGCACAATCAAGAGTTGTTTGAAGTGTGACTTCAACTTGTCTTTAATATTGTTTAAAGATAGTAATCACTGAGGTGATTGAGGGGGAGTGAGTAGGAACTCTGATCTTAGGTAAAGATTGAAATTGCATTGGGTAGTGATTAAGTGATAAGTTGTAAACGGGTGAGTTTAGCTTTGAATTGATACTACTAATAGTGGATTTCCTCCCTGGCTTGGTAGCCCCCAGATGTAGGTCATGTTGGACTGAACTGGGTAAACAATTACTTGTGTTATTTACTGCACTTACTGTTAAGTTCTGCATAATCCCTGTCTGTGCAGAATTGGATGTCATAACAACCAGTGTGACATCCAAAGTCTGATAACTAGAATTTCACTATAGGTTCATCTTGTCTTCTCCTCTAGCCTAACTGAGTCCTTTATTTATGTAAGAACAAGTTTCTTAATTATTGGTCATGGCCTCATTTCCACTCCGCAACTCACTTTTACAACATCAAATTGGTTTTCATCTTTACTAAAGAGATTATGATGATGGAGGATTTGGAGTCTCTATATCAGGGACATGGTTATGAAGAAGGGTTCGACCTTGGTGAATGTCGCATCCGCGAAAAACAACCGGCGGGCTAAAACAAAACAACACAGAGCCGCCACCGTGCGTTATTTATCCCAAAAGAGGGAAAGGAAACGCTCGAAGTAAACCTGGGAAAAGCATGGTCTCGCGACCAAAGAGAATGGGATCGGGAGTCAGTTATGCGAAGGGAAGGTATTAGCACCCCTACGCATCCGTCGTACTCGACGGGATCCACGCTCTAAAAGAAAGAAAAGGTTGCTAAAACAAAATATCACACACACACACACAACACAGGTGGAAGAAGAGGGGAGAGGGCTCGCTAGGATATCGCATCCTATGCCTACGTATCTCATCTGGAATGAGAATCAGAGCTACCGTAGTTCGGCTCACGCACGCCAAACAAAACAAACACACAAGCAAGCAAACATGGAACCCGAATGCCAATCGCTGGACTTACATCAGCTTCCAAACAAACCCACACTGGAAACCAGATGCCACTTGATGGACTTATACCGGACTCCAAGCACACAACAAGAGGATACAAAATGCCAATTGCTGGGCTTACATCCATCTCCTACACACACAAGAAGAAACAAACAACAAGTTGCTAAGGAGTCGGGAACTCGAGCCTAGCAACTGTCAAGCAAACACACACAAAAAGAAAAAAGGGTGCCCGGAGAGATCTCGGAAGACCTCCTGCCTACGTACCTCATCTGGTATGAGGATCAGGGCAACGTAGTTCCCCTGAACAGGGAAAGAAATTCTAACCAGATACAAAGGGAGACACACTACTAGGGAGCTGGACTCGAGCCTAGATGTTATCATGCATCATAGCCCTATGTTAAGGTTTCTATCCTAACTTGCACAGGCAGCAAGCTAATCCTAAACAGGCAAAGCAATCAAAGCAAACAATCACAAATAGCACACACTATATACAGACAAAGTGGGCTCACACAAGGGTTAGGCTGCAAAAGCAAACCAACTGTATCAGGTGATGTTAGCTCTTAACCCTAACATTGAGAGTTAGGGTGAAGCAGATGAAATGGGAGTGAGGGGTGTGCCACACATCTCTTATCCCTGGCCAGGGAGAGCTTTAGACAAAGGAAGTGTGGGTCCAGAAAGGGGGAACCCTTATACACTTATGACACTGACTCAACTGTACAACTGTACATGGATCTTGGGTTAGGATTCACAAGGCATCAACATGTAATGTGAGCCAAGGGAAGACACACAGAATAGCAGGAGGTGGACTACACACCTCTTGTGTCTGCCAATTGCCTTAACAAAGGTCTTTTCCTGCTTGGGGACAAAAATAAACAAGCACAAACATTGCCTCTTAAGGAGGACTTCAGACAGGTGCCTGGCCAAGTAACAGGCCAGGTCTTCCAGACTACATGGAGTTAATGATGCTATACCTCAATTGGTTTATACAACCAAGCAACAACACAAGCAAGTTCACAATGAACTATAGCAACTAATGTACCTGAAATCAATCTAAAATAATCAGTACTCAGCTTAAACAGTCAAACAGACAAACTGAAAATCAACAGTTAATTGTACACAAGCAATGCATCAAGCAAAGCATAAGCCAATGCTCAACACAAATGACTTGGAAGCCACCTACAAAACAAACTTAATGTTAATCAACATCAATCAAAACAAGCAACTCAAGCCAAGTGAATTAATTCCTCCATGCCATATGCCTTTTGTCCTGAAAACACAACTCAAACATTAAGCACTAACCACTAGGACATGGCCTAGGGTCAAAGTAAGAGCAATAAACCAAACCAGAACATGAAACTCATCCAAAATCAATTTCAATCAAATAAGAAACAAATCCAGTTGGTCTGATATTCATATCATCAATCAATTTCATTTCATCAAGCATTTAGTGCAAAACATGCAGTTTAGAACCTCATAAGACCAAACAGAAAGATTCAATCCAAACTCAATCAAAAATAATTCAATAAATCCCAGGAAAAACATGGCTAAACAACACTCATCAAAGGATAATCACACCAAATTTCAAGTCATTTGGACAAGTGGAACCAAGTCAATTAAATTCCCTAAGTCAAAACATGTTCAAACAAGCTCATACAAGGCACAAAATGATGCATCAACTTCAAGCAAGCACAAAACAGAGTAGGAACCTGATAAATGCACCAAACCAAAGCCATGGTAAACTTCAAGATGTCTAGAATCACTCCACAAAATTTCAAGTCCATCTAATACATATCCAGAATTTCACAAATCATTTAAGATCATGACTCACAAAAGGTTCACAATTGGTTAAACAGGGGAGAAATTCTCAAACAAATTGGAAATGCATTCAAAAAATCCACAAAAATGCACATTCAAACTTAACATCCAGAAGATTCATCATGCAAGAATTCAGCTCATTTCAAGTTCATATGGCATGGAAAATAAAATCAGGAAGTTAGACAAGAAATAGTGTGACACAAATTGTCACACCTAGATTCAACAACTCATATCTCATCAACCAGGAATGATAAAATCACAAACTCTATACCAAAATGGCCATGAACATGTCTAGTTTAAGCACAAAAAATTGGAGAGGCATTGGATTAAGCATCATCATTTCACAAGCAAAATGGCAAGGCATATACAAATTGGATACACATGAACAAACCCTAGCCAAAATGAAAATCCACACGTGCATAATTTCTGGAAAAATCACCATAAAAAACTAGAGATCATGAGGAACATCATGCAAAAAATCCCACATTATTTGGACAAATATTGAAGGAGTTATGATTTTTGGAAGATTGAAAATGAAAATGAAATTAAAATTTGAAATGAAAATGAATTAATTGAATTTAAATGGAAAAATGGCAAAAGCGTAATTCTGGCTCCACTTAAGTGAAACGCCGCGTTTCACTTAAGTGTGTGGCGCCACGCGATTGGCTGCATGGCTCAAAAACAAGCAAAATCATGCAAAACGAATTCAGCCAGATCTAACGCACTTCTGGAAATGATTTTTGAACACATTCATCATGTTCTTCATCGGATTTCCAGCATATGAACAAATATCACCAAAATCAAAATTGAACACATCAATAGCTTCATCTTCTCAAGCAAAACAACAATCCTAACATGATTTGACCTAATTCTCACTATTAAACACGGATCGATCAAAAGAAGATTTGGACATCAAACTTAAAATCAACATAAATTTCACAATTCTCAATGAAAATCAACGATTCAAAGCGCAGCATTTTCAGCATGGAAAGATCTATCAAAAGCATATCATAATTTCAAGAATTGTGAGGATCGAATTCCAACCTTAATTGAAGTACAGAACTGGAATCACGATTTTCTGGCTTTGAAATGTTGAAACAGATGATCCTTCAAGCTCCAATAGATGAATGGATGATGGATCGTGGCTCAATTGTCCTTGAAGCAGCTCGAATCTTCACTTGCCATTGATGAAGCTCACTTTAACAGTCCTTGAAACAGCACGAAGATGGAGGTTCCTTGCTTGCAAAAGGTCCACTAGCACTTGCAGATGATGGATCAATGAAGAAACAATGCAACTTCTATGAAGAAATTTGCAGAAAAGTGAGAGAGAAAGTTCTTGAGATTTTGCACTTTTTGATCTAGATCTGAGATGAATGAATGCTAACCACAAAAACAGTTAGAATTAAGTTTATATATGTGCTGTTAATGATGTTGTTAATCATGATTAGCAAAAATGCAAGTGTTTAGCCCAAATCAAGTTTTCATGCTAAATGGTAAAATGGGCAATTCACCCTCACTTGTACCAAACCAATGTAGCAGTGCATTTTCTGTTTTGGAGCAAGTTTCAAATGATATTTTTGAGCTAATGCAAGTGGAATGGAGTGAAAACAATGCTTATTTCTCAAAATGCACTTTTTCCCTCCACTTTTCAAAATTGGTTCACTTGAAAAATGGACTTTTTAGGTGATGAGTTTCAATCAAATGTAATGCTTGTTTTGGATAGAGGACATCAAAAGAAATTTTCTCAAAAAGGTCTCACTCCATTTGGCCTTTTGAATCAAAAGTTATGCACCTTTGAAATTCAACTTTTTTGGACAATGATTTGATCATAACTTGCCAACCATAAATGATAATTTCATGTTCTTGGACTTTTTGGAAAGGTGAGAGCAAGATCTACAACTTTCATGTTGGACAAAATTTCATTTGAAGCATTTTTAGACATGTAATTTTGAGGAGAAAACCTTTCCATTTTTGGCAATTTTGAATTACAAGTCACTTTCTATATTTGGAAAGTTTCCACCTGACTTTATTTTCTTCATTCTTGAAGTTTGAAATGTCAAATGAAACTTGTTTAGACAAGAATGAAGTGTCTCTAACCCTCTCCCACCTCCAAATCCATCAGTTGACTTGTGGTTGACTTTTGCTGACTGATAAATGAATTTCAGCTTGACTGATGAACATGAGCCTCAAACTCCTGATGAAATGGCTCAATGATGAAACCCTAGCTTCCATAAGCTCAATATAATCATATGATAATCCCCATATCCATTGAAAACCTCATCTTCTTCACAAGCCCTAATTGGCACAATGCAGATGATTAGGGTTGACCAGAGGTCAAAACCCTAATCCCAAGGAATCTGATCAAGCATTATGAATCTCTTGATGATGATAAAACCATGATGATGATGATGTATCATTTCAACCAAGATGAATCTCAATCCCCTTGAGCAATCAAGAAACCCTAATTTGAAGCACAAGCCTTCAGATGATCAGTGATCAATCCAATGAAACCCTCAGCTTGAATCTCAACCTCTTTACCTTCTGAACAAGACCTAGGAGGATGACTTGCTTGATGTTGCCACATGATATGCCAAGATGCAATGACTAATGACCTAAGAATGATATGCAATATGCTAAGCTAGTCCCAAGAGAGGAGGGCAAATTTTGAGGTGTTACAGCTGCCCCTATTCAATCCACTGTGAACCTGTCGATATGAATAGCCTCGGCTTTCAGATGATCAGGATGAAGAGTGATTGAATACCAAGAACAGACGAACAATTTGCACTCTGATGGGAAATAATTAACAATGCCTGTCAGAATTGGCAAAGAAGCAATCTCGACAATAATCACCCGTCTGGTACGGAGAAAGTCGGCCTGAATACCGAACAAAACGTCTGGATAAACGGTAACACAAGAATAACCATGGCCTGAACGCTGCTCGTCAGTCTGCATACTGAGCATCAGAATATGAGAGTATTGATGTCGGTCTGAATATCGGGAGACTAGCCTGAACACCACTTTGGTTTGAACACCACTTTGGTCTGAACACCACTTTGGTCTGGATACCACTTCGATCTGGATACCACTTCGGTCTGGATACTGGGAAATCGGCCTGACTGCCACAAGCTGCATCGATCTAATCGTCGGAAGCTTCTTCGATCTGAAAATCGGAACTGGCCTGAACGCCGCCTCGGTCTGAATACCCGCCTCGGTCTGACCACCGGAAGATTGGCCTGGATGCCACAAGTACTTCAACCTGACTGTTGGAAACTTCTTCGATCTGAAAATCGGAAACTGGCCTGAGCGCCACAAGTTCTTCGTCCTGATTGTTGAGAACTTCTTCGATCTGAAAATCGGAAACTGGCCTGAGCGCCACAAGTTCTTCGTCCTGATTGTTGAGAACTTCTTCGATCTGAAAATCGGAAACTGGCCTGAGCGCCACAAGTTCTTCGTCCTAATTGTTGAGAACTTCTTCGATCTGAAAATCGGAAACTGGCCTGAGCGCCACAAGTTCTTCGTTCTGATTGTTGAGAACTTCTTCGATCTGAAAATCGGAAACTGGCCTGAGCGCCATAAGTTCTTCGTCCTGATTGTTGAGAACTTCTTCGATCTGGAAATCGGAAACTGGTCTGAATACCACCTCGGTCTGGATACCGGAAAACTGGTCTGAATACCACCTCGGTCTGGATACCGGAAAACTGGTCTGAATACCACCTCGGTCTGGATACCGGAAAACTCTTTATGCCTGTCAGCATCGGCGAAGATAACAAAACAGTGATAAGTGAGTCGACACGCATGCCAATGACCCATGCTGGGGATAGCAAGCCACGAACCAGCTATCCTCTATTCCACCCTAGCCAACGAACAATTCGCGTTTAGCTGGGGATTATTCTCTCTTATTTTTCTTTGTGAACCCCAAGAATTTCTTGATTAACATTCCCATCTCTGCTTGGCAGAAACTCTTCCTCCAATATCGCACTACTGGGGAATACCTCTGATTCAAAATCATGATGCTAAACTCCTCGGAGTAACACCTTCACTTTCGGGCACAACCACTTCTCAAACGGTAACCACGGTTTGAGACTAGCCTATGCTTGCAATAATGATGCATGATTGATTTTTTCAGCGTAATGCTCCATAATCATGGAAATGCTACGCGATTTATTATGTAATATGCTATGCTTATTTTTCATGATGAATGTATAAAAAGGTATCCCCCTCAAGGGACTCTTCTAGGGAGCTCGAGACACTCTGCTGAGGAACTCGACAACACTCCGATTCCACCCTGCTGGGGAATAACGCTGCTGCTGGGAAAAAGGCAACCCTTGCTGGGGAAACCTCCTCTGTGCCCGATCTGCTTGGGGGACCTCGCTGGGAATAAGAACCACCAACGCACTCTGTGGGGAAACAACGGTCTCTGACTTGCTAGGGATATAACACTCCCGACTCTGCTAGGGAGACCACCACTCACAGATACCTCCACTGGGAAATAGCAACCTTCAGGCCTGGCGACTGGGGAAGCATCGATCTGAAACCTGCTGGGGATAACCATCCTGACCCTGCTAGGGAAGCCACAGACCTTGAATCTGCTAGGGAGTTAGTCATTCCTACTCTGCTTGGGGAGGAGGACAGTCCAGTATTGAACACCCGTCGACTCGTCGAACCTTGGTATTCCACATCCAAATCCACTATCCGCTTTCCAATTTTGAGAACTCCCAGACTCTTCTGGACTTTTCTGATTCATCACCTTGTATTCCCGACTGCTTCGTACTCGACAGAGAGAGAACTCCTGGGATTTATACAGACTTTTCAATCTTCCGACTTTGAAGAGTCTTCTTGATTAATATTCAGGATCGTCGTACGTGTCTCATCGTCTTTTTCACCATTCTCCATCCATTCGTCCCTGACTGGACTCCGTGGGGACCGTTTTGTCAAAAGCTTCCACATCACAACCTGCAAATGAGTGAAAAATATCTAACAGCACCTGCAAAAGAGATCGTTAGATAAAACCGTGCCCCAGGCGTGTCAAGATTTCAACACTTGGGTCACTCAACCTTCCAAATAATATTTCAAGTTTTCAATCTTTTAAACATGCATTGGAAGGAACCTGTATGTCTTAAAATGCAAGATTCTTTATCACAATAATCTGGATGTTTTTGCAATCAAAGCGGTAATGAAAAACAAAAACAAAATTATTTGACTGAATATGCATTTTATTGATTGGAAAAGTGTGGCTCAAATTGAGCAATACAAAGGAAGCAATTCCTGAAAAGAGGTAATTGCGCACAAAAGAAAAATCTATCCTAATGGCAATGTGGAACCCGTGATCTCATCGAGTTCCAACTCGGTTACACCCCATATGTCCTCAGACTCTTCGTGCTTTCTGCCTTCTGAATAAGACGTTTCTGATTGATCCCTACCGGGTATTATCCATGATGCCTTAACCAAAGCGCAAACGATCATGCCAGACGCAGTTGTTCGTTTCAATCCCTCTTTTTCCTGGACCTCCCTTTCGGGTTTTCAGTCCACCGGGATACCCTTTTTTGCCTAAGTCGCCTTTTCAGGTTTTCGACTTGTCGGGTGTACAATTTTTCTCTTTTATCCCTAATTTTTGCCCGAACCTTTCCTTTCTGTTTTTTGGTTCGCCGGGATGCCCATTTTTGCTTGGACTATTTTTTTCTTTTCGTCCAGCGGGTCTCTTTATACGAAGTATTTTTTAACTGCGTCGGCATTCACAAGGGATGGAAAATCCTCGCCATCCATGGTCGTCAGCAACAAGGCTCCGCCAGAGGAAACCTTCTTAACCACGAATGGACCTTCATAATTGGGTGTCCATTTTCCCCTACGATCGTTTTGAGGAGGAAGGATCCTTTTCAGCACCATATCACCTACGTGATACACACGAGGTCGTACTTTTCGGTCAAAAGCACGCTTCATCCTTTGTTGGTATAACTGCCCATGACAGATGGCTGCCAGCCTTTTTTCCTCTATCAGGCTCAACTCTTCATACCGGGTCCTTACCCATTCCGCCTCTTGCAATTTCACGTCCATCAGGACTCTCAAAGAGGGAATTTGAACCTCAACTGGTAGCACGGCTTCCATTCCATATACCAACGAGAAAGGCGTTGCCCCAGTAGATGTACGCACCGACGTTCGATACCCATGCAATGCAAATGGCAACATCTCATCCCAGTCTTTGTAGGTTACCACCATTTTCTGCACAATCTTCTTGATATTCTTATTGGCTGCCTCAACCGCCCCATTCATCTTCGGACGATAGGGAGAAGAATTGTGATGTTCGATCTTGAATTCCCGGCACAGTTCTGCCATCATCTTGTTATTCAAATTAGAACCATTATCAGTAATGATTCTTTAGGGAACCCCATATCTGCAAATGATGTCTCTCTTGAGAAACCTGGCAACGACCTGCTTCGTCACGTTCGTATAAGAGGCTGCTTCTACCCACTTGGTGAAGTAATCAATAGCCACTAATATGAACCGATGCCCATTCGAAGCCGTAGGCTCAATCTTTCCAATCATATCAATGCCCCACATAGCAAACGGCCACGGAGACGACATTAAACTCAACGGATTTGGAGGCACGTGCACCTTGTCAGCATAAATCTGGCATTTATGGCACTTCTGTACGAAACTAAAACATTGGGCCTCCATTGTCATCCAGTAATAACCTGCCCTCAGCAGCTTCTTTACCATCGCATTCCCACTAGCATGGGTACCGAACGATCCTTCGTGAACCTCTTTCATCAATTGGCTTGCTTCTCTGTCATCAACACATCTGAGCAAGACCCAATCGAAATTCCACTTGTACAAAACCCCATCCTTATTCAGGTAGAACACCATGGCCAACCTCCGCAGAGTCTTTCGGTCCTTCTTCGATGCTCCCTCAGGATACTCTTGAGTCTCTAGATAGCGCTTGATATCGTAATACCACGGCTTCTCATCATCAGGAACTGTATCAACAGCAAACACATAAGCCGGTCTATCCAGACGTCCCACTTCAACACTGGGGAACTGATTCCACCATTGTACCTTGATCAAGGCGGCCAGAGTAGCCAAAGCATCTGCCAAAGGATTCTCCTCTCTAGGCATATGATGCATCTTCACTTTGGTGAAAAACGTCAACAATCTCCTCGTATAATCCCGATATAGAACTAAATGAGATTGATGCGTATACCATTTTCCGTTAACTTGATTTACAACCAGAGCTGAATCTCCATATATGACAAGGTTCTTGATCCTCAAATCAATCGCCTCTTCAATCCCCAGGATACAAGCTTCGTATTCAGCTACGTTGTTGGTGCATTCAAATGTTAGCCGGGCAGCAAAAGGAATGTGGGATCCTTTCGGTGTAACCAAAACAACACCAACACCGCTACCATTCACGTTAACGGCCCCATCAAACTTCAGAATCCATTCGGATTCAGGGTCAGGCCCCTCCTCCGGGATTGGTTCCTCGCAATCTTTCGATTTGAGAAACATGATGTCCTCATCAGAGAATTCAAACTTCATCGGTTGATAATCCTCAATAGGTTGCTGGGCGAGGTAATCAGACAATACACTCCCCTTGATTGCTTTCTGAGAGGTATACTGAATATCATATTCAGTCAAAATCATTTGCCACCTCGCAACCCGTTCGGTCAATGCTGGCTTCTCAAAAATGTACTTGATTGGATCCATCTTGGAAATCAATAAAGTGGTATGAACCAGCATATACTGCCTCAGTCGGCGAGCAGCCTAGACCAAAGCACAGCAAGTTTTCTCGAGCAGTGAATATCTGGTTTCACAGTCGGTAAACTTTTTGCTAAGGTAGTATATGGCATGCTCTTTTCGACCAGACTCGTCATGCTGCCCCAATACACACCCCATAGACCCCTCGAGGACCGTCAGGTACAGAATTAGCGGTCTTCCCTCCACATGAGGCATCAGAATCGGAGGCTCCTGCAAATATTCTTTGATTTTTTCAAATGCCGCTTGGCAATCATTATTCCACCTGACCGTTTGATCTTTTCTCAACAACTTGAATATCGGTTCACACGTGGCCGTTAGATGAGATATGAACCGTGAAATGTAGTTCAATCTACCTAAGAAACCACGAACCTCCTTCTGCGTTCTCGGTTCAGGCATTTCTCTTATCGCTTTTACTTTAGCAGGATCAACCTCGATTCCTTTCTCACTTACAATGAACCCCAGCAATTTACTGGACCGCACTCCGAAAGTGCACTTATTCGGATTCAACCTCAGTCTGAACTGTCTCAGTCGGTCAAACAACTTGGCCAGATCTACCAAATGCCCCTCTTCTGTTTGGGACTTTGCTATCATGTCATCAACATAGCATTCAATTTCATGATGAATCATATCATGAAACAAAGTCACCAGCGTTCTTGAGACCGAATGGCATCACCTTGTAACAAAAGGTGCCCCATGGTGTAATGAACGTTGTTTTCTCCATATCATCTGGCGACATTTTGATTTGATTATAGCCAGAAAAGCCATCCATGAAGGAAAACACCGAGAATTGAGCTGTATTATCTACCAACACATCAATGTGAGGTAGTGGGAAATCATCCTTCGGGCTAGCTCTATTCAGATCCCGGTAGTCCACACACATCCTCACTTTACCATCCTTCTTCGGGTCTGGCACAATGTTCGCGACCCACGGCGGATAATTAGTGACAGCAAGGAAACCAGGATCCCACTGCTTCTGCACTTCCTCTTTGATTTTCATTGCCATGTCAGGTCGAGTTCTGCGCAACTTCTGCTTCACTGGAGGACAATCTGCTCTTAACGGTAGCTTGTGCACAACGATATCGGTATCTAACCCTGGCATATCTTGATAAGACCAGGCAAAGATGTCGACATACTCTTTCAACAATGCCACCATTCTGCTCTTGACACTTTCCTCCAAAGCAGCCCCGATTTTCACTTCTTTCTTGACCTCGTCGGTACCTAGATTCACCATTTCAATCTGCTCTTCATGCGGTTGAATCACCTTCTCCTCTTGTTTCAACAACCTGGCTAATTCCCCTGGCAATTCACAATCTTCTTCGCCTTCTTCTTCGGCATGATAGATTGGATTGTCGAAACCATATGAGGGTGTAACAGGATTGTTATCAATGAGATCCGGAGAATGATCGCATCTGAATGAATGTGGATTCATGCATTGCTTTAGAACCGGTGTGAGACAAATTGAAAAGAAAAATGAAAACATTGCCATTTTTATTTTGTTTTTTTTATTTAAACTGCAAAAATAAATGAAAAACAGGGAACACCGCTTTTAACTGAAAAACATCCATTTATTGATAATGCAAATTTGCAAAATTTAAACATGAGGTGGCCCTTACAATGAACCATTACGTGTCGGGCAACACGTAAGGCTTTCATGCAAATAAACTGAAAACAGAAATTATTACTCTTCGAGTAGAGTGACCGTGATGATCTTTTCAGCCTTCCAGTTTTGGATTCCCATCCCTGGTGCGCACGGCTTTATCCATCGGTCAATTTCACAGTCGCTATCAGTTTCATCACCCACCATGCAGATGTGATCCGGATCCAGCATTCCGGCACTGGTGAACGTGACCGGTGTACGGCGTCCTCTGCCTTGCCCCGACGATCCTCTGCCTGGCTGATACCCCACTCCGAAGCGGTCTTTCTTGGCGGAGATATCCATCATCCTACCCCAACCAGGAGCCTCTCCATTCTTCACCACCTCAGCGGCCTGTTTGTACGAAGCAATGGACGGTTTTTCCTCTTCTTTTGCAAACAGAGCATTCTCTACTTTGACAGTTTCAAATGCTTGACTTGGCGTCTCCCATATCTCACCATCCATCTCAACGTACTTGAAGGATGAAAGGTGGCTGACAAAGATATCCTCCTCTCCGCAGACAGTGACGACCTGTCCTTCCCATATATATTTCAACTTTTGGTGCAAAGTCGAGGTTACTGCCCCAGCAGCATGGATCCATGGGCGACCCAACAGGCAACTGTATGCCGGCTGAATATCCATGACGTAGAAAGTTGACTTAAACACCTCAGGGCCTATCTTCACTGGAAGCTCAACTTCTCCAAATACAGCCCGCTTCGACCCATCAAAAGCTCGCACTATCAGGTCAGTGGGCGTCAGGATCAATCCTTCGCAATTCAACTTTGCCAGAGCTTTCTTCGGCAACACATTCAATGAGGAGCCTGTATCAACTAGCACATGCGAAAGCACAGCCCCTTTACATTCCATTGCAATGTGTAAGGCCCGGTTATGGTTCCTCCCATCCACAGTCAAATCCATGTCAGTGAAACCCAACCCATGGCTGGCATGCACATTAGACACTACCGTCTCCAACTGGTTGATTGTTATCTCTTGAGGAACATAGGCTTTCTTCAAAATTTTCAACAGAGCCTCTCCATGCCCCTCAGAGCTTAACAGCAAAGATAGAATTGATATTTTGGATGGAGTCTGCTGCAGATGGTCCACAAGCTTGTACTCAGACTTCTTGATGATTCTTAAGAATTCTTCTGCATCATCATCAAGTTCTCTCTCCGGCCCACCAGGCGCCGGTGTCACTACGGGAGTACCATCATTCACCACTGCTTGTTTTCCTTTCGCCCTGGCTAAAGCCTCGGCCTTATCTTTTTTCTCTTTTTCTCCTTCTTCTCTCCTCAACGCATCAGGAGCAAACAGTCTTCCGCTGCGAGTGAAACCACTAGGTCCGACATTATCCACCTTTGAAACGGTGGTTTCATCCGCAGTCTGTTCTTCCACCTTCTCTCTGTTGCAGTATACCTCCCCACCATAATGCCACGGCACGGCATCATCTTTTTCATACGGAATTGGTCCAGGTACCGTGATGGTAACTGGAGCCGCCTCAGCTAGAGTTGACAAATCCACCGGGTCGAAGTAAATCGTTATGGTGGAGACTTCATCTTTCCCGAAACCAGCCTTCTCAACCCGAATACTTCCATCGTCCATCAGCCTTTGGACAGTTTTCCTCAACAGTGTACATCCCTCAGGAGCACTAGTGCACGCAGCACAATCATCACCACAGCCCGGATAAACCCCATTTAACAACAACTACCGTTTAACCTCAGCCAACGGAGTCTTCAACTGATCAACAGACAACAGCCCCACTCTGTTCTCCTTAGAGATAACATTCACCCCCCTTTGACCATGCGCAGGCATGGGATTAGCATTCACATTGGGAGACGGTGCGAAGTTGATAGCTTTTGAATCCACCAGATCTTGGACTACGTGCTTAAAAGCTTTGCAGTCCTCGACAGTATGCCTGGGAGCACCCGAATGGAATTCACACTTGGCATTTTCATCGAAACTGGCTGGCGTCTGATCAGGTCTCAAAGGTGCCAGAGTTCTCAACTGTACCAGCCCCAAGTCTTTCAACTTTTTCAGCAAGAAGGAGTAAGTCACAGGAGGCCTGTCAAACTGACGGTCATTCATTCTTCCACGCACCTGATAACCAGCCCTCTGAGGCCTCTGCTGAAATGGTTGACGCTGCTGTTGCGGTTGTTGTTGTTGTTGTTGTGCAGGCTGACTGTCAGCAGGAATAGTTACCGCAGCAGTGTGCTGGAAGTAACGATCCCTACTGGGTCCTCTCTGAGCATATACAGCGCTTGTATCACCCTCTTTCTTCCTCTGGCCGTTACCGAAGGGCTTCTTCGATCCTGACGACGAAGCATTACCCTGAATCTTTCCGAGCTTCAGCCAGCTCTCTATCCTCTCTCCAGCTACCACAATGTCTGAAAAATTGGTGACCGGACAACCGACCATCCTCTCAGCAAACGCCCCTTGCAGGGTACCCATAAAGAGATCAGACATCTCCCTGTCCACCAATGGAGGTTGCACTCTGGCAGCCAATTCCCTCCACCTCTGAGCATATTCTTTAAACCCCTCGTTATTCTTCTGAGACATACCCTGCAGCTGGGTACGACTCGGAGCCATATCAGCGTTGAACTGATACTGTTTAAAGAAGGCATCCCCAAGATCTTGCCAACTCTTGATGTCAGACAACTTAAGCTTGGTGTACCACTCCAAGGAGCCTCCGGACAGGCTGTCCTGGAAGAAGTACATCCACAGCTTTTGGTCCATAGTGTAAGCAGAGATCTTACGGACAAATGCCTGAAGATGAGTTTCCGGGCAGGAACTCCCATTATATCTATCAAATGCGGGCGCTTTAAACTTCTGTGGGATCACAATCCCCTCAACTAGCCCCATATTTGACATATTTACCACACCGGGAGTGGCATAACTTTCAAGAGCTCTGATCTTCTCAGCCAGCAACTGAATCTCCTTATTCTGAGGTTGGGCACCGTACTGACCGAACGGCTCATTGTGCATGGAAAACTGATCAGCTTCTCGGTCCTCCTCTCTGTCATCATCAACCCCGAAGAATGGCGGGAAAAGACTATCTTTCATATTGTTGCCCATCTGAACAGGTTGACCACCAGTGGCAGCACCAAAACCACCAACATTGTTTACCACACCCACAGTTGTTCTCTTTCCTCCATCTCTTGAACCACCCAGCCCCTGGTTGGAGACACAATCCAGGTTAACACCACTGTTGGCCGTTGAAGCCCGCTCGAGCTTCTCAACTTTGTCAGCCAGCGCTTTCTGACCAACTGCAAACCCTTGCATGATGTTGATCAATTCGCTCATTTTATCTTTCAGCTCGAGAATATCCGTGTTTGGGAGATCCATCAGTCTGGGAGTGTTGCGTCGAGTAAAGTATCTGTGAGGGCGTGTTGAGTGCAAAGGTACAACTCTACGAGCACGAGCAATGATTCCTGAAACAATCAAACACGTTAGAACTGATACCTGCAAAATAAAACACAAGTTATTATGTTCATGCATGAATGCAGTGTTTATCCATATGAGGAACACTTTATCTCTCGATCCTGGGTTCATCGAGACAGATAATATTCCGGCAGTAATATTCTGATATTCATCACTTGATTTCATCATACCGATCAGAGATATATGATTTAGCAAAAAACCGCCCAACCATGTGTATGCTGTGTGAGTGCATACAGGAAAGCAAATAAAGCTTGAAGATCGATCACTGAATGGAAATAACCATCACATAGCAAAATGCACCATAAGCGCCATAGTCATACATCAAAGCTGATAAAAATCAAATGCAATTCTCCAAAATCAGGAAAGAAATACAAGCAAATGAATTCCGTCAACAGGCCTGACAGTAATCCAACACAAATGAAAAAGGTCTAGCCTGATGAGGGTCCCACAGACGGCCCTATATCATCAACCATCTTTGCGAACTCTGCGGCGAACCTGAGCTCGGTGTTCTCCTGCTGTAATCTCCCCACCTCTTTCTGGTGAATCTTCATCTGCCTGAAGTAATGATCTCTCTCAGCAATGTAATGATCTCTCTCAGTAATGTAGTGATCTCTCTCGGCGATGATCTTCAGGTTCTCTGATTCCTTGATTTTCAGCTTTGACTCCCACTCAGCAATGAGGATTCTGACTCTGTCGTCTCTCTGATCTCTCACAAGGATTTTCCTCCTCTTCTGATCTTCAATGACCTTTGAAGCTCTAGCCAATCTCTCTTTGGTGATGTCGTGCTCCTTTGTTGACGATGCCAAAGCCTGACTGACCTTACCATAGTAAGCGGTATCCATCTCAAAGCGCTTTGCTTCCAGGGCATGTCGCTTGTCCTGATCTTCCATCTTCACCTTGATCTCTTGATTAGCCATCTGAACCCGAGCGACACTCATCTCCAATTCCGTTTTCTCTGCAAGCAACTGATCCCTCTCCCGCTTCATCTCTAGGAACTCTTCCATACTGACGAAAGAAGGAGATTCCTCAATCAACGGATACCAAGGGTCAACCATAGGAAACGGTAGACAAGTAAGCTCCACTCTCTTGCTGAGCCAGTCATCAAACGGAGGAAAAGACCTGTTATTAGCTCTTCCCCAAGAAAACTTGCCTTTCCTTTTAATGCTGCGCCATGCATCAGATACCTGCTTCAACCTGGCCTGATTGCCCTCAACCGGGAAGTACAAAGTTTCCTGAATCTCACTCTTGAAAGGAGGAAGCTCCATAGCGAATCCCATTTGTCTCTTAAGAAGCGTCGGGTTATAATTAATGCAACCCTGAACTCCTATAAGCGGCACATTGGGAAAACCCCCACAACTGCAGATGAAATCTTGTCCAACCCCACTACTGTGAGTCCAAGCTATGTCTTTGGCCCGCAAACCCATCAGCTTGGTCGCCCAATTAACAGTATGGTCAAGCAGAACAAAAGCACCCCTGGAAGGCAAATATCCCATAAACCACTTGTATAATAGCTGAGTGCAACATCGAATCAATCCCCCACGCCTCTTCTCGTTCCGGTTGTGGACCAAGTAATAGACATCTCCGATCAAAGTAGGGATAGGATTCCTCTGAACAAACAAGCGGATGGCATTAATATCCACGAAGCCCTTTTGATTAGGAAACAAAATGATCCCATAGATGCCCGCAGCAATCAAAGCACAGACAACTTTCCAGTTACCCAACTCGGCATTCTCCTTGGCCTTAACTTCTAGGAAACTCAGATGAAAACCAGGCAACTTCCCCTTCTCTTTCAGATTCCCCTTAACCATCTCTGGACTCAAATAAAGAGCACGGGAAATTCCACCAATATCAGGTTCTTCCTTAGTAGCATAGAAAGGAACCTGATTTCTGATCTGAATGCCCAAGATACCAGCATAGTCCTCCATCAAAGGCCCCAATAAGTAATCTGGGAAGACGAAGCACCTCAAACCAGGATCATAGAACTGGAGAAGAGTATGAATGGCGCTCCTGTCTCTGTCAGTGAGTCTGAAAACCATCTTCAGAATACCCCCGTATGCCTCTCTGAACATCCCCACATGGTCGGGTGTAATCAAAGCTATCATATCCTTCAGCATACTGGTCTCTGGGTCAAAGAAGCTGTAGACCACATCGTCCTTCATACCGGGCCTCATATCTGAACAGGGAGTCTCTCAACCAGGATCTCGATCAAAAATGTCCCTGCATATGGATAAACATGTGTTAGATGCAGGTAAATGCAAAATGAAAATGATGTTGATGAATGAATGCAATGCATTGTGCCATCCTCCAAGTCATCTGAACGTCTGTTGCTCTGAGTCACAACCCTGATCTCTGAACTGATCACAACCATCTGAGGTACTGAGCCAACACAAATCCAACTCAAGGGTTCCGAAATAAACGGAACTGAAAGATACATCATCATCATCACCAAACAATCTCTGAGCAGATAACCATAACAACCTCTGAATCGGCCCGGGGAATCCTGAAATAAACGGATCCCCACTGATAAATAACACGGACAACACTTCGGCGTCTCAGCAGTAAATGCCCATAAATCCGACTTATAAATAGGATTCTGATCAACGGAACCATCAGTCACCATCAAAGTCACCATCTGAACATGCATCTGTAAGAATCACCCTTCCCTCACAGGTAAATTCTAAACCGGTCATCCTAAGGCGGATAATAGTCTCGACAATCGGGCAAAGATACTCAATGGGTTTGCCCTTTCGGGTGTGCCATTATAGCTCTCCTGAGATCGTCTAAACCAAAGATCCGGGAAAGAACGGTCACCGAAGTCAATAGCTCAAAAGAGGTAACTCAACCAAAGTGGAAAACCCCACTGAGGAAGAGCACTCTCAGATGAACCTCGTCCGGCTCGTGGTATGTCACGTCGCAACAACATGCCCAACCAGCATGTGAGGGACGTGAGACCACACTAATCCTAGGTGTATACTCGGGCCTGGGTTTTAGCCCCACTCAGAACACCCACCCCAACAGAGGAACCACCTGTACAGAGGACAGCAACATGATAGTATGATGCATGCAAATATTTATGTAAATATATACACAATCAGAATAATAAATGCAATAAATATCAACACAAGCAACCTAAACTATCCTAGAACGCTAGGAGAGACTCGCTTAGGGAAGATGGACCAGCAATAGGTCAACTTCTTTAGTCCCCAGCAGAGTCGCCAGCTGTCGCATCCGCGAAAAACAACCGGCGGGCTAAAACAAAACAACACAGAGCCGCCACCGTGCGTTATTTATCCCAAAAGAGGGAAAGGAAACGCTCGAAGTAAACCTGGGAAAATCATGGTCTCGTGACCAAAGAGAATGGGATCGGGAGTCGGTTATGCGAAGGGAAGGTATTAGCACCGCTACGCATCTGTCGTACTCGACGGGATCCACGCTCTAAAAGAAAGAAAAGGTTGCTAAAATAAAACATCACACACACACAACACAGGTGGAAGAAGAGGGGAGAGGGCTCGCTAGGATATCGCATCCTATGCCTACGTATCTCATCTAGAATGAGAATCAGAGCTACCGTAGTTCGGCTCACGCACGCCAAACAAAACAAACACACAAGCAAGCAAACATGGAACCCGAATGCCAATCGCTGGACTTACATCAGCTTCCAAACAAACCCACACTGGAAACCAGATGCCACTTGATGGACTTATACCGGACTCCAAGCACACAACAAGAGGATACGGAATGCCAATTGCTGGGCTTACATCCATCTCCTACACACACAAGAAGAAACAAACAACAAGTTGCTAAGGAGTCGGGAACTCGAGCCTAGCAACTGTCAAGCAAACGCACACAAAAAGAAAAAGGGTGCCCGGAGAGATCTCGGAAGACCTCCTGCCTACGTACCTCATCTGGTATGAGGATCAGGGCAACGTAGTTCCCCTGAACAGGGAAAGAAATTCTAACCAGATACAAAGGGAGACACACTACTAGGGAGCTGGACTCGAGCCTAGATGTTATCATGCATCATAGCCCTATGTTAAGGTTTCTATCCTAACTTGCACAGGCAGCAAGCTAATCCTAAACAGGCAAAGCAATCAAAGCAAACAATCACAAATAGCACACACTATATACAGACAAAGTGGGCTCACACAAGGGTTAGGCTGCAAAAGCAAACCAACTGTATCAGGTGATGTTAGCTCTTAACCCTAACATTGAGAGTTAGGGTGAAGCAGATGAAATGGGAGTGAGGGGTATGCCTCACAGCTCTTATCCCTGGCCAGGGAGAGCTTCAGACAAAGGAAGTGTGGGTCCAGAAAGGGGGAACCCTTCTACACTTATGACACTGACTCAACTGTACAACTGTACATGGATCTTGGGTTAGGATCCACAAGGCATCAACATGTAATGTGAGCCAAGGGAAGACACACAGAATAGCAGGAGGTGGACTACACACCTCTTGTGTCTGCCAATTGCCTTAACCAAGGTCTTTTCCTGCTTGGGGACAAAAATAAACAAGCACAAACATTGCCTCTTAAGAAGGACTTCAGACAGGTGCCTGGCCAAGTAACAGGCCAGGTCTTCCAGACTACATGGAGTTAATGATGCTATACCTCAATTGGTTTATACAACCAAGCAACAGCACAAGCAAGTTCACAATGAACTATAGCAACTAATGTACCTGAAATCAATCTAAAACAATCAGTACTCAGCTTAAACAGTCAAACAGACAAACTGAAAATCAACAGTTAATTGTACACAAGCAATGCATCAAGCAAAGCATAAGCCAATGCTCAACATAAATGACTTGGAAGCCACCTACAAAACAAACTTAATGTTAATCAACATCAATCAAAACAAGCAACTCAAGCCAAGTGAATTAATTCCTCCATGCCATATGCCTTTTGTCCTGAAAACACAACTCAAACATTAAACACTAACCACTAGAACATGGCCTAGGGTCAAAGTAAGAGCAATAAACCAAAACAGAACATGAAACTCATCCAAAATCAAGTTCAATCAAATAAGAAACAAATCCAATTGGTCTCATATTCATAGCATCAATCAATTTCATTTCATCAAGCATTTAGTGCAAAGCATGCAATTTAGAACCTCATAAGCCCAAACACAAAGATTCAATCCAAACTCAATCAAAAATAATTCAATAAATCCCAGTAAAAAACATGGCTAAACAGCACTCATCAAAGGATAATCACACCAAATTTCAAGTCATTTGGACAAGTGGAAGCAAGTCAATTAAATTCCCTAAGTCAAAACATGTTTAAACAAGCTCATACAAGGCACAAAATCATGCATCAACTTCAAGCAAGCACAAAACAGAGTAGGAACATGATAAATGCACCAAACCAAAGCCATGGTAAACTTCAAGATGTCTAGAATCACTCCACAAAATTTCAAGTCCATCCAATACATATCCAGAATTTCACAAATCATTTAAGATCATGACTCACAAAAGGTTCACAATTGGTTAAACAGGGGAGAAATTCTCAAACAAATAGGAAATGCACTAAAAAAAACCACAAAAATTCACATTCAAACTTAACATCCAGAAGATTCATCATGCAAAAATTCAGCTCATTTCAATTTCATATGGCATGGAAAATAAAATCAGGAAGTTAGACAAGAAATGGTGTGACACAAATTGTCACACCTAGATTCAACAGCTCATATCTCATCAACCAGGAATGATAAAATCACAAACTCTATACCAAAATGACCATGAACATGTGTAGTTTAAGCACAAAAAATTTGAGAGGCATTGGATTAAGCATCACCATTTCACAAGCAAAATGGCAAGGCATATACAAATTGGATACACATGAACAAACCCTAGCCAAAATGAAAATCCACACGTGTATAATTTCTGGAAAAATCACCATAAAAAACTAGAGATCATGAGGAACATCATGCAAAAAATCCCACATTATTTGGACAAATATTGAAGGAATTATGATTTTTGGAAGATTGAAAATGAAAATGAAATTAAAATTTGAAATGAAACTGAATTAATTGAATTTAAATGGAAAAATGGCAAAAGCGTAATTCTGGCTCCACTTAAGTGAAACGCCGCGTTTCACTTAAGTGTGTGGCGCCACGCGATTGGCTGCATGGCTCAAAAACAAGCAAAATCATGCAAAACGAATTCAGCCAGATCTAACGCACTTCTGGAAATGATTTTTGAACACATTCATCATGTTCTTCATCGGATTTCTAGCATATGAACAAATATCACCAAAATCAAAATTGAACACATCAATAGCTTCATCTTCTCAAGCACAACAACAATCCTAACATGATTTGACCTAATTCTCACTATTAAACACGGATCGATCAAAAGAAGATTTGGACATCAAACTTAAAATCAACATAAATTTCACAATTCTCAATGAAAATCAACAATTCAAAGCGCAACATGTTCAGCATGGAAAGATCTATCAAAAGCATATCATGATTTCAAGAATTGTAAGGATCGAATTCCAACCTTAATTGAAGTACAGAACTGGAATCGCGATTTTCTGGCTTTGAAATGTTGAAACAGATGATCCTTCAAGCTCCAATAGATGAATGGATGATGGATCGTGGCTCAATTGTCCTTGAAGCAGCTCGAATCTTCACTTGCTATTGATGAAGCTCACTTTAACAGTCCTTGAAATAGCACGAAAATGGAGGTTCCTTGCTTGCAAAAGGTCCACTAGCACTTGCAGATGATGGATCAATGAAGAAACAATGCAACTTCTATGAAGAAATTTGCAGAAAAGTGAGAGAGAAAGTTCTTGAGATTTTGCACTTTTTGATCTATATCTGAGATGAATGAATTCTAACCACAAAAACAGTTAGAATTAAGTTTATATATGTGCTGTTAATGATGTTGTTAATCATGATTAGCAAAAATGCAAGTGTTTAGCCCAAATCAAGTTTTCATGCTAAATGGTAAAATGGCCAATTCACCCTCACTTGTACCAAACCAATGTAACAGTGCATTTTCTGTTTTGGAGCAAGTTTCAAATGATATTTTTGAGCTAATGCAAGTGGAATGGAGTGAAAACAATGCTTATTTCTCAAAATGCACTTTTTCCCTCCATTTTTCAAAATTGGTTCACTTGAAAAATGGACTTTTTAGGTGATGAGTTTCAATGAAATGTAATGCTTGTTTTAGATAGAGGACATCAAAAGAAATTTGTTCAAAAAGGTCTCACTCCATTTGGCCTTTTGAATCAAAAGTTATGCACCTTTGAAATTCAACTTTTTTGGACAATGATTTGATCATAACTTGCCAACCATAAATGAGAATTTCATGTTATTGGACTTTTTGGAAAGGTGAGAGCAAGATTTACAACTTTCGTGTTGGACAAAATTTCATTTGAAGCATATTTGGACATGTAATTTTGAGGAGAAAACCTTTCCATTTTTGGCAATTTTGAATTACAAGTCACTTTCTATTTTTGGAAAGTTTCCATCTGACTTTATTTTCTTCATTCTTGAAGTTTGAAATGTCAAATGAAACTTGTTTAGACATGAATGAAGTGTCTCTAACCCTCTCCCACCTCCAAATCCATCAGTTGACTTGTGGTTGACTTTTGCTGACTGATAGATGAATTTCAGCTTGACTGATGAACTTGCGCCTCAAACTCCTGATGAAATGGCTCAATGATGAAACCCTAGCTTCCATAAGCTCAATATAATCATATGATGATCCCCATATCCATTGAAAACCTCATCTTCTTCACAAGCCCTAATTGGCACAATGCAGATGATTAGGGTTGACCAGAGGTCAAAACCCTAATCCCAAGGAATCTGATCAAGCATTATGAATCTCTTGATGATGATAAAACCATGATGATGATAATGTATCATTTCAACCAAGATGAAGCTCAATCCCCTTGAGGAATCAAGAAACCCTAATTTGAAGCACAAGCCTTCAGATGATCAGTGATCAATCCAATGAAACCCTCAGCTTGAATCTCAACCTCTTTACCTTCTGAACAAGACCTAGGAGGATGACTTGCTTGATGTTGCCACATGATATGCCAAGATGCAATGACTAATGACCTAAGAATGATATGCAATATGCTAAGCTAGTCCCAAGAGAGGAGGGAAAATTTTGAGGTGTTACAGTGAAGTGTCGTCTTCCTTATAGAGGAAGAAGCTAATTGAGACATGCGCTATTATGAGTATGGCCAAAGAAAGAAATCTTTGGTTAGGGCGGAGTCCTTGGGACTTTATTTACATGTGAGCCTGCAGTTTTCAGATAAAAAATAATTTGATGTTGTTTTAGGTCGGCCAAAGGTCCAAAAAGTTAAGACTCAAAACAATTTCAATTCACTTCAAATGACCCATTGTATAAAAGTCATCACTCGAGAAATTAAAGGTACACTATCTGATTTCCACTTTTTCCTATACTTATCTTGAATTATGAGTTGCCTTCGGAGTTTGAGTGATAATTTTGAAGATTCACCCCCGCGTCACTGTATCGGAGATCAATAAAGCCGATTTAGGATCCCTAAGCATCAACGTACACCTAATTCTAGTCCTGGAACAAAACAATGTCGTCGCTTATGGGAATTGACTCATAACTCCCGCAAAACTCTACGAATAGATTATTCTCGACCCCAAGTCGTATCTCTACCAGAATCACCAAGAAACAAAAATAGACACTTCCAGACTCACACCAAAGGTCCTCGCTCAACCTCCTAATTTTGTATCGTCTCAATTATCTCCCATCGATGAGATCTTTATCCTAATAACTTCCAACATAGATCCATTTCTGAAGTATTTCCTCCATCCGGAGAACGACATCAAGTCGATAATCAATTATCATAGGGCATTAGGATTACTAGATTTTGATGTGATAAACTGAGTTTTAAATGCAGAGTTACTGCTAGTTATAATAGGTACCGTCGCTAATTTCACTTCACATGGCAATGATGCAAGTTATTTTATGTTCCAGTTCTATATCCTCATATTTGACTATCACCACTGATATCCAAGACACCTTGAAATCGGTTAGCGGTATGTCATTATAACACCTCTTATGAACTGCAGAGTGATACTAAACCAAGAAACTAAGATGAAGGTGCAAAAGGATACTCGAGAAACAAGAAGACATAGAGAATATCGATGATGAAGTTATTAATGTTTTGTGTAGTCTCTACCGTTGGAAAAACGCATAAGAGATACCTCCCTGAATGTGCATGATAGCGAAAATTTGTTGACCTTCAATAATTCGATAACTTGCTCTCATAGAATAACAAAGCCCTCATCCTTAGTTAGAAAGAGTGGATGGGAGGAAGGCACTCCGACTTCGTTCGACCGTCTTAGAAGGTTAATTACATAACTTCTCTTCGAGGTAATATAAAAAAGAAGAAACATGACTCGGTCCAAACTGAATGAAGAAGAGTTATGTGGAGAATCTCCGATGAAATATAATTTCCTACTCAACAGCGACTTCATAGTGAGTCAAGTCACGTCAGATACTGGAAGACAATTCTTTACATCCCTCATAGATACACTATTAACTGAATTTCGGAAGATCGTTTGGAATTAACAATGAACTCAAAGTAAAGGAATGAAATAAAAAAAGACTCAGTTGACCACCGTTAGAGATGCTAGAGAAAATTCCCCTCGAACAAAGGTACACATACCAAACCTATAGGGGACACACGTATCTACCGGACATATGAAAAGGAGGACCGCATCTACAACACCAAAGGTGCATATTCCAGTAAAGCAAAGTTGGCCAGTCTACATCCCCCAACCGTGCAGTCACGAAAGAGCATATAAAGAATACGTATAACATATTCCCAATGTGACTTTCTTGACGAGTTAAGTATTTAGTAAAATTTTACACAATTTCAAAAACTAATTTTCTAACTGTGAGACATTGCGAAATCAAAGGTCCCTACAATCCTCTATTGAATAAGGCGAGCTACTCTTCTGAAATTTATTCAACACTTGGTGAATACGCTTCAAGCGTAGCTGGCGCATCCCCTTTTGAAGCTTACCACTACAAGGGTGTAAGTGGTGGAGCCAGGAGATGTTGACCACATATAAGGTCAACTCTAGAAGAAGGGACAAGAACCCTACCTTAGGCCAATGATGGTTCCTAACAACATGAAGGAGCCATATTAACTCTTCCCAGTCGGAACTAGTAACAACAAAAGTCCAGTTCGATGGGTACGCCAGACGCTAGCAACACACACAAGGCAAACAAACTCAAAGCTATAGTAACTAAGAGTGATTCTTGACATATTAAAATCTCACTAATAAATCTAAAGTGTAGAGGTCAGCAACCAACAAGGTGGGCCTGAGAACCACAAAGAGGAAATAAAATATACCGAACATACAAATTTAAACAAATACATCAAGCATATATATATATATATATATATATATATATATATATATATATATATATATATATATATATATATATATATATATATATATATATATATATATATATATATATATTCATTTTTGTTAATCCATGAAAGCCTAGCCAACATTATTGAAAAAGGAAAAGGAAAAGGAAATCAAGCTTCCTCGCTCTGAGGTGTTGCGTTCGAGTCGTTCATCAAAGCCCTATCTAGAGAAGCCTTGAAAGGATCCAGTTCCGCAATATGATATGAATGTTTGGTATAAATCCTTTAGCCTGATCCACAACCTGGTTGAGAGCTCCATACACATCTTTAAGTTTTGCTGAAGAGGCTCTCGAACCATGTCCTTTAAAGCGTCCAACGGCCACCTAGTCATTATGAGCTCTCTGATCCTCAACACTAGACCTCTTCTCTTGCTGAAGCGCTTTTCGTGCTTCCTTAGCACGATGGTCCACCTCAAAAACATTAGTGGATGTCTCTTGATATTGGTTCCTTTCTGGTTTGAGGGAAGACTTTAGCTCAATGATTTGGGCAGCCAAGGTGGAAGGGGATTCATGGACCTTCGCCTCTTCCTGCAAAGCCTCAACACGACTAACTTTCTCTTTAAGAGTGTTCATTTCCTTCGTAAATTTCGAGAATTCCGCTCTGTGTCTTCATACTTACACTTCTAGATGTCCCTCACCTTAGAAGGATTACCCATAGCTAGGATGACATCCTGACCGTCAGCAACTAACGAGAATAGACAATATGTCCAGTAAGTATAATAAGTGGCCTCAGAGAAAAGTTCCATATTATCTGCCTCAGGAAGCCCTTGGGCACAAGTCAAGTCTTCCTCAAACATAGCGACAATGACTTCCTCAGGAGTGCGAGGGATATAGGTGGGAAGAATGGCTGACTCTGAAGCAACACCCCCCAAAAGACAATCCCATTTAGGAGTCTCCTCCTCCAAAGGGGAAGTTTCATCCCGATCCCTTCATCTCTTCTCTAGAGTAGTATAAGGTAAGGATGATCTTCCATAATCATAGTTGTGCCAACGGGAATAACTTGAGCAACCATGGTAGCATATGAGGGTACAAGAGTTATAGGGAAAGATGTAACAACCCGTCTATCAGGACCAAGTTTGCTGCCCTTAGCGGAGGCAATAGAGAAGACCATTTGTAGATTTTCCATTTTATCTGAAAAGTGCAGGCACACATGTAAAAAAAAATCCCAAGGACTCTTCCCTCACCAAAGATTTATTTCCTTGGCCATACTCATAAAAGTGTAGGTGTCAATTAGCATTTGCCTTTGTAAATAAGAAGACACTTCTCCAAGGTCGAAGCCTTCTTCATAACTAAGTCCCTGATATAGAGACTCCAAATCCTCCCTCGTCATAATCTCTTTAGCAGAGACAAAATCCAGTTTGATGATTTAAAAGTGAGTTGTAGAGTGGAAAATAATCCATGACCAATACTTAAGAAACCCGCGGTTGCAGTAACGAGAGGACTCGTTTAGGCTAGAGGAGAAGACAAGATGAACTTATAGAGTATGGGACCACACCATCATGAAATACCTCGAGAAACTCCCCACTCGTCAGTGATGGGATTGAGCCAAGGAAGGTTCTAACGAAGCTAAATAAGCCCTAGATCCCAAATATCATTTTGGGAAGTATGCACAACATAGAAAAAGTTTTAAAATAGACTAGGATAAGGTTTTTAATACATATATTCGGCCCAAAATTATAACACCTTCATATAAGGCCAAGAGGTCAACTGAATCTGGTAGGGGACATCCTTCAAGTACTTTAATATGGCCACCTCAAATTCAAAAAGAGGAAGTTGCAGAACTATTCTGGTGAACAGACACTCATAAAATGGAATAAAACACCCATCACAAGGGCTGCATATCCTTTTTCCCAAGTCCAAAGAGAGGACCGACCAATCAGAACGACATTCAACCATGATGCTGACCGTGTTTATGGCCCATTCAATACTTAAAATAGACGAAGTCCTATTACACTTGTATTTTCAAATACTAGAAATTCAACCAAGAATGTCAATGAAAAGATGTTTACTATGAAAAAAATTAATGAAGTGTCTTTAAAGGGGCATTAATTGGAAGTCTTCGAAAGACCAACGACGAAGCATCCACCAAACTGTCGACATGGCGAAACATAGTTTGGAGGACTATCGCCCATAAATCCCCAAGACCCAAATCGTTGGGGAAGTATGTCCAAAATCTCAATAAGGACAATCGACAAAAGCCCTATTTCCATCAAAGAAGACCAACCTACTAAATAACATGGTATAAAAGACTTAGTAATTTTATAAGTCTCAGGTCCTTGATAGGAAGCGTCAACAAGACATTGGAGAAGTTATCGTCAAAAGTTCATGCAAAAGTGGAAGAAATGGAAAGAAATTACCACTCAACATGGGTTGTAAGTAGATAGCGCCTTGGAAGACACATAAGTGCACTAGTGGGAGTTTGAAGGATTGAATGTGGAACTAATTCAACAATTTTTCTAGTGGTCATAACCTCCGTTGACGGTTACTTTGTAAATAGAATAAATAGCATACTCATATATGGGATCAAAGGTCACAAAATTTCATACATACTCTCCATACCACTGGAGTACCCGAGTGAAAGAATGAAACAGTTGAGCGAGAAACATGTATGTGTCTGCATCCACCCTTTTTTCTTAGTCTTTTTTGTCTCCTTAAACAAAACATGTACTTTTTCCGTTGCCTTATTTAATGTTATTTACTGCATTTTAACTTATCACTTATCACAACTTGACTTCATTTAAAGTCTTTTTCTACGCTGCATTCAATCCACACGCACGTGTGTTCACATAAATTGTTTGCACAAATTTATTTGGATATTTTTCGAGTTAATATCATAGATTTTAAAACTCGTGATTGTTTACCAAAAACACAGGTAAAGAAATTGGCACGCCTAGTGGGACCCTTTTGTGTGAATAGTTTTGCAGAAAAATAGTGTCTTACGATTTTAGTGTCTTCCATTTTTTGTGGTTTTCTATGTTGTATGAACTTGAGAAGTGGTAAGTTTCTTTTCGGTGTGTCTCAAAAAGTCCAAACCCCTTTCAAAGTAATAATCCAAATCCAGGAGGACAACCAACGGTTACTAGTGTCGGTAGTTCTGTGGCTCCAACCTCAGTCGAGGAGATGCCCACAATCATAAGCCAAGAAGTGGCGTATTCTATACCACCATATGTGGGAATTTCATCTCCATAAGCTTAAACCGCACCAACCTTTTCTAGGGAATTACGGAATCCAGGAGACCAAAGCCCTCCTTATATAGGTTTCTATTTGCCTAAAAAGGAATAACCATATGGCATGCCAACTGCAATGATGACAAGCCTGCACCCTAGTACGTCAATATATTCCGAGAGTGCAATGACAACATCATCTCACTTTAATCCATATTTGGCTTCAACTTCCACCATGGGTAACTTTGGCCAACTAGGAACCACCAGAAGGTATGGTGGTATTTTCCTCCGTATGGTGCTTTATCTTTGACCAATAACTCTCTCCAAGTCATGATACAGTTAATGGATGAAAGTAACTACAATATGGTTCACACGATTACACAACAGATATGCAGTTTACCTCACTTATAGAAAACACGACTAGGAGTTATCAACAGTTAACCCACCAAATGGGTAGGATTGTTGATTTCTTGGTGGCACCACCGGTGCCACCAACTCCAACGCCTAACAATCCCCAGGGGTTTAACCCCTTAGAAAATAGGGTTGTCGAAAAAAATCAAAGGCCAAGGCCTCGACATGGTCTTAGTGAAACGCAACCAATATGCCAACCAAGTCTTGAGACAAGCCCGACAGGACAACATAGGGGTACAAGATAATATCACCAATGTCGTTGAACGTGTTTTGGCCCATAATGGCCTTAACGTAGGCCTCCACCGGCCAAACTGTATATCCCCATTGTCTGAGTATGTAAGGCAAGCCGAATTTCCTAGGGGCTGGAAAGATCCAAAATTCACCAAGTTCACTGACGATACTAGTGAGTCCATCATCGAACACGTCTCCCGATACCAAATCGAGGCTAGTGACTTAGCAACAATGAGAACCTGAAAATTAAATATTTTCCAAACTCATTGACGAAGAACACTTTTACATGCTTCACCACCCTTCCCCCGAATTCCATTTTTACGTGGGACTAACTAGAAAGGGAATTTCATGAGCACTTCTACATGGGGCAATGCAAGATTAGCCTCAAAGAATTAGCCATCGTGAAGAGAAAAGTGAAAGAAAGCATTGATGATTATCTAAATAGGTTTAGAACCTTGAAACATAGATATTTTACTAAAGTTCCAGAACATGAGTTGGTTGAATTGGCAGCAGGGGGTCTCAACTACTTCATTAGGAAGAAGTTAGACACCTAGTACTTGAGGGATATGGCCCAATTGGCCGATAGAGTTCGACAAGTCAAACGGTTAAAGGCTGAAAAAGCTAGAGATTCGAAGTTTAGTAAAAAGAAAGTAGCTTATGTCGAAGTCGACAACATAGAAAACTCATCTGAATCAGAGTGTGAGTATGTGAAGGAGAACGAGGTGAATGTGGCTGAACTAAAGTTTGGGCCTTCTATACATGCAAGCTATAAAACCCTCAAATAGGAAGAATCTCTTAGAGTCAAAAAATGAAAAATGTATCTCTAGAACATATACCTTTGACGTTACTAAGTGTGACAAAATCTTTGATATGTTGGTTGCTGATAGACAAATCATTGTTCCAAAAGGGACTAAAGTCCCACCATTTGAACAGAGAAAGAAAAAAGGTTTTTATAAATTCCATAATTTTTTAGGTCATAATACTTCTCAATCTGTACTTTTCAGAAACCTGGTGCAAAATGCTCTCAAGGATGGCATACTCAAGTTTGTTGGCAAGCTGAAACCACGCCTAGAGGAGGAAATTGAAACAAAGGTTGAGGCTCTCTTTGTCGAGCCAGTGGACATCATGGTCGTCGATACTATCGCCAGTGTTGGGGATGAGAATAGCAAACCAAATGACAAGGATCAAATGACAAAGGCTTATCCAAAAGCTGAAGAGGAGCTTGTCGATTTTATGAATCGTTGCAGGTTGAAAGATTCAGAGGTAATGTTATGTCCCAAGTGCAACCTTGTGTATGAAAAAGACGCTTCTAAATAGCTGAAGAGGACCAATCTTTACCAAGCCAAGAATTTTGTCCTACAAGATAAACCCAAGGAACCTTTCTCCAACAAAGGGAAAAGCCCAACAAAGTTCCAGGGTAGGACTTATGCCCCTAATACAGGTGCATCTCCTAGAGAATGGTTACGCCCTGCTCGGAAATCAAAAACTGGTCGGGGGAAATGGAAAGTTATGAATGTTGATTATGGTTCCTCATACCGAGATAACTCTCAAGTCTCAAAGAAATACTCTTATGTCTCGCAGAACTACATGGAAAAACCCCTCATGATCAAGACTCAGTGGATGAGACAACAGATAAACAAGAAAGTTACACAAAAGGCTGGAAGCCCTAGCAGAAGTGATAGCCTATGATCTGTCAATGAAGGCCGAAATAGTCGATGACCGGTTAAGTAAAGGTTGTTTCCACCTCTATTACCCATAAAAGAGGAGAAAGAAACAAAGGACAAGGTAGTCGAAGACGCTGATATGGAGACTGAAAACTTCGTTTCAGGGTTTGAGCCAGAATTAAATATCATTTGCATTTGATAAATGTGTTGCCCTTAAAGTACGACACAGTCATAAAGGTGATTGAGGAAGAAGGTCTTGAATAAGAACTAGCTACCCACAAACCTTTGTGCTACTATGTAATGAATGACGACTCAGTAAATGAAGACTGTGCCATTTTTGAAAGGCCCGACATTGCCATGCAGTAGAACCTGAAGCGTTTGTATATAAGGGCCAAGGTAAAAAGTGTGGGGATCAACAAAGTTGTGATCGACTATGGAGAATGTGTCAATGTTATGCCCTAGTTCCCCTTGGGAAAAATAGGAAAATCTGCCACGAACTTAGTCTGTAACAACATGGTGTTGTCCAAGTATAAGGGCGAAACCAGCAAACCCTTAGGGGTGATTCAAGTCGACATAGTGGTGGGAACCATCACAAGGACAACAATGTTTGTGGTGGTGTCGACAAAAGCAAACTACAATATGCTGTTAGGTAGAGAATGGTTGCATGGAGTAAAATGTGTACCCTCGTTTATGCATCATACGATCACCACCTAGAAGCTGGATGAGTTCGTAGAAACCATTGAAGAAGCTCATAGGTTTTTTAGGGAAGATGTCAATCACATCGACAGGCTCAACTTTGACCAGAATCTGGCTAGCATTTTGCCATGTAGGCCTGCTGGAGGAGGGTATAACTTTGAAGGGCATGAAGTAAGCTACACTATGAACCTACACCCTTAATACATGTTGACCTGGAATACAAAACTATCAGAGGATATAACGGATGGTTTGAATCTACTAGAGATCATGATTAAGTCTGATGTGTTGGCTCGGATTTCGGCCTATGTGGCTAAAAAAAATATTTGCAGCCTTGGAGGCCAAATCTCAACAAATACTGGTTGTCGAAGCCATTAAGTCTGAGAACTCTTGGGCATATAAATATGGATTTATCAGACAAACTACAACTTCATAAAGCTAGAGACTAGATTACATCTATGATGATTAGCCTTTGGGGTTCAAGAAGGACCCAACAATCTCGACCATGAAAATGTAGGTGCAAGATCCTTTGGAAGAGGTAGACTTGAGGGATGGGGGGATGAAAAGGCCGACATACATTAGTTCCTAAATTGACCCACATCTAAAAGCAGAAGTAGCCAAGGGGCTAAAAGGATTCAGAGATTGCTTCGCTTGGGACTATGATATAATATCTGGGCTTAGTCGTGAACTAGTCGAACTAAAGCTTCAGCTCAAACCTAACAAGAAGCCAGTGAAGCAGACCCCATGGAGGTTCACACCTGAAATCATGTCTAAGATCAAACTGAGATCGAAATATTTCTCTGGAACAAGTTCATCAAACTTGCCAGGTGTTTCGAATGGCTTGCTAATATTATTTCAGTTATTAAGAAAAATAGTATCATTAGAGTCTGCATAGACTTTAGAAGTCTTAATGATGCTACTCCTAAAGACTAGATCAAATGCCAGTGGTTGATATATTGGTCAATTTTTCAGTTGGATTCTAATATCTAAGTCTCCTCGATGGATACTCTGGTTACAATTAGATTTTATTGCAGAAGAAGACGTAGCGAAAGTAGTGTTTCGAAGCCCGGGGGCCTTGGGCACGTACAAATGGGTAATGATGCCTTTTGGCCTGAAGAATTCTACTGCTACTTACAAGAGAGTAATGAACTCAATGTTTCATGACTTTATTGAAACATTTAAGGATGGTCACCTCGACCACCATTGACAATCGTTCGAAAGGATGAGGAAACATGAGCCTAAAATGAACCCGTTAAAATGTGCTTTTTGTGTCCATGCAGGGGATTTTCTTGGCTCTTTTGTCCATAAGAATGGCATTGAGATAAACTCAAACAAGACAAATTCCATACAAAGTACTGAGTCTCCGACCAACAAAAACTAACTTCAATCCTTGTTAGGAAAAATCAAATTTCTAAGGAGATTCATTTCGAATATAAATGGAAAGACAAAAGTTTTCTCACCACTATTACAATTAAAGAAAGAAGAAGGTTTCAAGTGGGGACCAAAGCATCAACAAGCCTTCGATGAGATCAAGAGGTACCTATTGAAGCCTTCAATGTTTTTACCTCCCATGAGGAACAAAGCCATGAAGTTTTACATTCCTGCATCTGAGTCGACAATTGGGAGTATGTTAGCCCAGGAAGATGATGATTATGTCGAAAGAGCCATATTTTATTTAAGTAAAATCATGAATGATGCTGAGACTGGATATACTATGGTAGATAACTTTTGCTTATCTTTATACTTTTCTTGTACCAAACTCAAGCATTATATAAAATCTTTAGATATGTATATTTATTAACATTTCAACACAATTAAGTACATGATATCAAAACCAATTTTACATAGTAGATTTGGAAAATGGGCATTAGCCCTTACCAAATACTCTTTAACTTATGCGCCCTTAAAGGCCATGAGTGGCCTAATTATTGTTGATTTCATAGTAGATCATGCAGTAATTGAAATAGCGTAGAACTATATCGAGTTCCCGACATGGAAACTATATTTTGATGGTCACATCCATTCCAAAGGAACAGGCGTGGGTATTTTCATCATGTCCCCATAAGTAATTCTTACTAATTATAAGTTCAAAATCAACGACCATTGTTCCAACAATGAGGATGAAACAAAATCCTTGATTACAAGGATTACCATACTATTAGACTCGGGGGAAACCAGAGTCGAGATCAAAGGTGACTCTGAACTAGTAATCAAATAGTTAACAAAGGAATACAAATGTATTAAAGATGACCTATTAATATAATTTGTCAAGGAAAATTTAATTCTTAAACGATTTGAAACTATGAATATTAAACATGTACCACGAAGACACAACCAATAAGCCAATGATTTGGCCCAAGTAGACTCAGGCTACAAGGTAGCTAAGAGAAAATTAAAGAACTTGACTGAAGTGAAAGATAAGTTGGTGTCAACCAACGTCATTCGATCAGAGTTGTCAACACCAAAACTGGTGGGGTAGAGGAGTTACTTGAATTTTCTGAAAACTTTGAAACTTTTATCATCGACAATATGACGAATGATGATTGGAGAAGATAAGTTGTTGAGTTCCTTAGAAACCCGACAAGAACAACATATCGAAAAACAAAATATAAGGCGTTAAGTTACGTCATCATTGGAAATGAGTTATTAAAAAAGACTCCATAAGAGATGTTGCTCAAATGCATTAGTAAGATTGAATCCTACTTGGAAGTTTCTGACACTCATAGTGGATTGTGTGGCGCTCAACATGAAGGTCACAAAATGAAATGGTTGTTGTGTCAATAAGGGGTATACTGGCCCGCCATATTGAAGGATTGCATCGAGTTTTCTCGAGGATGTAAAGAATTCTAGAAACATGGAGGAATACAATATGTGCCCACAAGTGAATTACATTCGATCATTAAGCCGTAGCCATTCATGGGATGAACATTAAACCTAATAGGTGAGATCAAGACAACATCCTCTAAAAGCCATAAATATGTCCCTATGGGCATTGATTACTTTACAAAATGGGTCGAGGTGGTACCTCTAACCAATGTCAACTAAGATACAGTGATTTACTTCATACAAAGTCATATCATGTGTAGATAGGGGACTCCTGAAACCATAACAACTGACCAGGGTTCAGTCTTCATCGGCAGAAAGGTAATGGAGTTTACTGCAGAGACGGGGATCAAATTTCTAACATCGATACCTTATTATGCACAAGCTAACAACCAAGTAGAGGCCGCAAACAAAGTTATCATAAGCTTGATAAAAAATTACATAGGAAAGAAGCCAAGAAGTTGGCATACAAATTTGAATCAAGCACTTTAGGCTTGTATAACTTCGCCCAAGGAGGTCATGATGACTTCTCGGCAAGTGTACCGACAATGTTGAAGTAATAAAAAGATAGAATCCACAAGGGCTGCTTCTAACAAGACAAAATGTATGCAATGTATAAAAACTAGTAAAAAGGGGGTTTTCGAGTTTCAATGTGAAAAGTAAATAAGAGATTAATGTAATTATGAAAGTGGCCAGGCTGTATTTTAGAATCCCCTATTTAGCTATTGTTGATGTTTGATGCCTTGTATGAATGATCTTATCACTATAACCCCACGACAAATTAATAAAACCGTTATAGCTAATCCATCACGAAATAACTCACGTACAACTACTCAGAGCTTTCTATCCCTAGTCTGCCAACATAAGTAGGGTTAGGCGATGTGTAGAACGTCAATTCCATATGCCACTACTCGGGGTCTCTTATTTCTATTCAACCAGCGTAAGTATAACAATTTCCCTAGGTCCAACACATAGGCTAAGGGTTAATATTATCTATGTGCCCAAAATTAATTTAAAAGAGTATCTCACATAAAAAGCATTAAGAACAATAAGCAATTGAATGACATTTCAGATCAAAAGGTTCATAAAAAGTCAAATCAACATATAATCTAAAAATATTGAAATAGGCTCATCATAACACAACCTAACTTATAGAAGCTTAGTTACTCATAATTCAGATAACAATACCATAATTGATAGATAAAAATAACATGAATTCCCTTGAACTAATGGCCTCAAAAGCTTTCAAATTCCCTAAAAATCACCCTTAATACTCTCAAAATCGTGCTTGGCTCTCTAATTTTGGTAACCCTTATCAAAGTGCAAAAATTCCCCTTAAAAAGAGCTCATAATGGATCAGATGCATCTGAAAAAAGGACCATCGCGCGTGTGATGACTTGTATCGCGCACATGATGTAGCTTTTAAGGCCTCTATCGCCCGCGTGATGCTGCTGGATGGTGCATGTGATTATTTTCGAAGTTGCACTCTTTTTTTCTCTTTTTCACTCAAATTTTCACTAAGTCCACAATCTTCACACTTAGCTATTTTTCCCTCATTATTTGGTCTTTCTACTTCATTTTGGTTTATCTATCACTTGTTTTGATTCGGTTCTTCGACTGAATTCATGCAATGACGGACTGTCATCATAACCCCAAACTTGAATTGTTGCTTGTTCTCAAGTAACTCACCTACAACGGCACATTTCAATAGAAAACAAGTCTCATAATTAAAATTGAACATCGCCAAATTAAATATTTATTTTACCTGGCCATTGTTCTAACTTCCAACTTCTATCCCAAAAATTCGAAGAACGTCCTCAACATTGACGAGTACTCGACCTGTATCTTAGCTCACTTTGACTCACTCAATGGATAGGGTGATCGCTCAATCAATAGGAAAAATCAATTATGCTTAGCTTTATCATGTTCTAATGTAGTTCATCACATAAATCACAACATACACATTAGAGGTATTTTCAGGTTGTAACTTGGTTTATGTTTTGGTAGGATATGTTTAGGAAAGTCGGTTTAAACCTTTGGAGTTAGGTGCCTAATTCTGCTTCTATCATCATACCTTTTTATAAATTTTTACGGTACTAGAGATTGGTGGTCCTTCTTCTACTTTCGTTATTTTTCTTTTCTTTATTTTTTTTGAAGAAGTGTCTTTTTTCTCAAATTTTTTGAAATTTTTGGCTAATATTCTCTATGTCCCCAAACCCATACTTAAACTTTGCTCACTTCCAATAAAAACCCCAAGCTTAATCTTTGTCATACACTTTAGGAACAAAACTTTTACCTAAATCCAAAGAGAGGGTGGAAAGAAAAGATCTTTCAAGTCATATGGCTAAGAATTTTAGGCTACATCATCAAAATAAAGGCTAAAGCTCAGTATGGTTAGTAGTGGATATACCTATTACTACATCGTGGCTTAAAAACGCTTAAAGTTATAAATAAAAATTGCCTCAATGTGTGTCGGTCAAACTATATGGAATTAATTGGAAATAGATCAAACCAGATAAAATAATAATGCATGGATACACTCATAAAGAAAGAAAAGTGAACAATGAAGTTTATTTGGCTCAAACCTTACTAGATGAGGTATCTGTAGCCTGAGTACAAGTTCGTTGATTCTTTTCTCATCCTTTACCTTCAAGTTGCTAGTTTCTATTTTGATGATCAAGTTTCTTTTGTATCATATGTTCAATGCTAAAGTGATAAACTTGCTAATCTAAACAAAAAAATAGCTAAAAACTCGTTTATTAAAGAAAATATAGATCGCCAAGGAAGGGTTATGCTTGAGTAGCTAATTCTTCTCTTAATAGGCCTCAAATAATCATAATGTAAATTCTACAAAAAAAAAAGTTCTAGTTATAGCCGATGGGTTGCCTCCCTTCTAGCGCTTCTTTTGCGTCATTAACTTTAAGTCCCATGCTTAAAACACATCAGGCGCAAGGGATACTCTCACATCGGTAAAATCGCATGATGTCATTCCTTTATGAACTTTACTACCTTTTTCTTCCACTTGGTAGCAAGTATCCAAGTCCTCCATATACGATGCCCATTCATAGACATGAACTAACATATCTTGTATAATTCGAATAGGACGAGTGATAGATGAATCCACTAAAGTGAGAGTCATATTGCTAGGTGTGACCTCTCCTATCTTCAGCTCCTTAAATTTTTTCAGTGGTATGATATTGATGCTCGACCCTAAGTCACATAAAGCATGTGGGATTTTCACCCCACAAATGGTACAAGCAATGGTGAACTATCCTGGATACTTTATCTTTGGTGGCAATGCCTGAGGTTCTGCTACCTCCTTTTTCTCTGTCATGCTTACATTTTCTAGCATCAACATCTTCTTTTTTTCCTTCAGTAACGTCTTCATAAACTTAACAAACTTGGGAATTAATTCTAAAATCTCGTGAAATAAGATACTTACCTGAAGTGTAGTCAATATTTCCTTGAACTTTGCAAAAAGGCTTGCTTCATCTTCATGTACCATTTTCTTCTTAATGATGGGGTACAATGGTTTGATGTAATTCGGTAGTTCTAGACTTGGATCACTCAAGTTTTGCTTCTTTGTTCTCTTTCAAAGAGAGTTTTTATCAATTAGTTTATCAATGGTGACTCTTTTTTGCTCTTGGTCACCATGATTGTTACTCTCCTCTTATTTAATAACACCTTCTTTCTCAATCACATCTTCCTTAACTATTTCATCTTCATCTTCTTTAATGATCTCATCTTCACCCTTTTCAATAGTCACCCCAAAACCTGTTTCCACGGTCTTGCATGATTCGTTCTTAGGATTATATATAATGTTACATGTAAATCCTCCATTTAAGCTTGGCAAAACAGTTATTTGTCTAGATAACTGACCAATATGCGTTTCCAAATTCTTGATTGACGTACCACGGTTTATACTCATAATTTCATGATTCTTATTTACCTGGGTTGACATTTTCATTTTGATTATTTCCCGAACGGAAATTTGGGTGATCTTTCCAACCCAGATTGTATGTGTTGGAATATGGGTTGTTCTTCTAAAAATGAGCAAATTGGACTTCTTCACTTGACCCTTCTAACGAGCACCTCCCAGTCACATGTTCTCCTCCACAAAAGTCACACCTAAGTGCGTGTACCTGACTCACGTTAGCTTTACCTAAGCTTCTTTCAGCTAGCTTTTTATTTAATAATAAAATCTGAGCTAAATGAGCAGTATGGGTATCAATAGCTAACATACCTTTAGGCGTTCCTATACTTTCAATCTTGACCGACCTTTCGATTTTTGAAAATGGTACTCATTCATAAACCTCTTCTCAATAAGGTCTTTCACTTGTGGTTCAATCATTTGGCGAATGGTACCTCCCGCGGAAGCATCCAATAACATGTGATTTTGACTCTTGAGACCTTTAATAAAATTTTGCATTTGTTTCATATTATTCATGTTGTGATTTAGGCATCCGCGTAACAAAAGTTTGAATCTTTCCCATGAGTCATAAAGTGACACAGTTTCCTGCTGCTCAAAATTCACAATTTCTGCTCGGCGCTCAGTAAACTTGGTAGTGGTGAAGAATCTTTCTAGGAATTTGTCTCCAATTCCTTCCAAGACCGAATTGTTCCATTTGGAAGACAAAGCAACCGATTTTTCGCCCTTCCAATCAGTGAGAACCCAAACAACCTCAATTGTCGTACCCCAAATTTTGACCGTCTTTTCTTTTCATTTTCAGCTAACACTAACATGTCCAGAGCCTTTACAAGTCAACCCAAATGACCTAAAAAGTCAAGGGGGCATTTTGACTTTTCTAAATAGGTTAATATTATCATTAGAAACTTATTAGTCATTGTTTATTAAATTTTTATTTATGGTTAGTGATAGGATTAATTAAGTTTTTATTAATATTAGTAGAACTAATTGGATTTTTTTAAATTAATTAAAATAATAAAACATTGATGTTATTAGGTTAATTAATTTTTATTTAAGTTATTAGATTAATAAGTTAATTAAACTTTTTGTAATTTATATTACTTAAGCCAATTGGATGTTAATTAAATTAATTGGATAAATAAGTAAGGTTTGATTAAGTAATTGAATTTTTGATTAAGGTTTAATAATAAGTGGGGTTTATTTGTTGAGACCAGTCCAGGCCCATCCCATTTGGGTCAAGCGAGTGACCCAAGTCCCTAGTTCTATTGGGTCAAGTAAGACCCATCTCCATCATCTGAACCGGGTCAAATATGACCCATGTTCATCCCCACGTCCCCAATTCGGAAACCCTAAGTCTTGCATACAGTGAGACCAAAACGGATCAAAGGTTGGAATCAAAACTTTCTATTTTTACATATACATTCAAACAAATGAATTTGCATTAAAATCAATCTCAATACATCAAATCTCAAAACCCTAATTCTAATTCTAAATCAAATCTAAAAAACAATCAGAATTACAAATCAAGTCAAATTAAACTGTTTGCTAAAACAATAACAATCAAATCCTAAGTTTCTAAACACAAATCAATCAAATTAAAACCTAAGACCTAATAATAATAATCTATAAATACGTAGAAAATTGAGATGAACAGGACAAAAAAAACCTAGAAGTTGGTTCTTCTGCAATTCCAATCCCTCGCCAAAGCTCGAATCAAACTAAAATTAGGGTTTCACATTGAAACCTTAATTCTTCTGAGCTTAGATATCATCCCAATCCAATAGTACCTCGCACCAGAAAGAAAAGAAGAAGTTAGAGAAAGGAGAAAAGGACAATCAAAAAAGAAAAGAAAAGAATTAAGAGTTACCTTTTGACCGGAGAAGATCTCCTCTCCGTAGGTTGGTGCTCTACTCGCCTTTTATGCATATATGATGTGTCTGATACCTTGCTTGCTTGAGTTGTAATTAGGTTGGAGTTTTACAAATGGATTATGTTTTGTGTTTGATGTGACTTGATGACGTTCATGTTTGTTTCAATGTGATTAGGGTTTAAAAGGGTTTCAATTTAGGGGTTAAAGAGGTGGATCTAGGGTTTAGGGTTTGATTTTTTTGTTTGAAGTTTGTGCTTAGGATTGTGATTTAAGGTTAGGGAGAACCAATTTATATTTTGGGTTTAGATTGTGGTTGATCTGGGTAGTTTAAGTTAGTTTCTGGGTAGGTTTAGGGTTTGGGGGATGAAGGTTGGAGGTTGAAGATGAAGGTTCATCTTCATCATGATGAACATGATGAAGATCTGGGATAGAGGTTGAGTGTTAGGGTTAGGGTTCATTTATGTAGGGTTAGGGTTCATCCAACTTATGTTAGGGTTCTTGGGTCTAGGGCGAGGGTTCTTGGGTCTAAAGGGTTTATGGGTAGGTGTTCATCACCCAGATGAACATCGATTGAAGATCTCGGTTGAACTTCAATCGAAGATATGGGGCTTACGGCAGTTTCAGGGGATGGGTACGGTGGTTGCTGGGTTAGAAGGTGGTTTGTTCTTGGTTCTGGGTAAAAGTTCATCATGTTCATGATGAACATGATGAAGGTGGTGGTTATGGGGGTGGCTTAGGGCGGAAGTAAGGGTGGTCGGAAAAGTCATAGTGTAGAGAGGAGAGAGAGAGAGAGAGAGAGAGAGAGAGAGAGAGAGAGAGAGAGAGAGAGAGGATGAAAATAGAGAAATCAAGAGGAGTCTGAATGGAGCTCCTTTAAGTATGCTCTCAAGACCGTCCCAAATCAAGGACACGTGGGGGCTCCTCTGGCCCTCACATGGTCATACTTTGACCCATCCTAGTATATACACATGGAGGTTAGTTAGTGTACTCTTCTAATCAAGGCCCTCCGATAAATTGACCCCTGATGGTCAACTGATCCTACACCCTAAATGTAGTCTTCTCTTTCGTGGGTAATCAGATTAGAAGGCTCTGTTTTTTTGTTTAATTTTGTAATTTTTATTTTTCTACTGGATCGTGGGACATAGGGCTGGATTCCCTACTGCTTTCCACACCCTCACACTAATGGCCCATTACTAGTGTAGGTCCTTTTTACACCGCCTAGGTTTTGGTATTATTTTTTTAATTAATTGTTTTCCTTTTTAATTTGGATTATTATTGGTTAAGTAATTAGGATTAATTTAAGTTAATAATTAATTAGTTTAATTGATAATTAGAATTTTTTATTTTTATAAGTAAGCAGGATTAGGGATAATTAGCTTTATTTTGAAAAATACAAAAATATATATAATTAGTGAATATTAATTAGGGTTAATTAAGTTGGACCTTTGGGATAATTTTGGGATAATAATCAGATTCAATTCTAGGGTAATTTTAGGGTAACCTAATTAGGGATAACAATCAGGGATAAGGGATATGATAACTTGTTGTATATAATTGACCTTTTAAATATTTTTGTTAAAATAACAATCTATATATATATATATATATATATATATATATATATATATATATATATATATATATATATATATATATATATATATATATATATATATATATATATATATATATATATATATATATATATATATATATATATATATATATACACACTACTATTGGTGTATTTTCTTAAATTAAAATAACTGTTACATTAAGCCCTCTGTCCTTGTGTATTAAATAATTTAAGTAGTTAATAAGTAAGCAATAAAACATTCACTTAGGCAAACCTAGTAACCCTAGAATTAAAGAAGGATCACATTGAGTACAATGGAAGTGAGGGGTGCTTAACAGATTCCACATTTAATCGACTCCCGAACCTAGTCTCTGCCCCTTATTTATTAGGTTTTATCATTATTTTCCTGTTCCTTAGGAACGAATAAAGGATTGTGGTGACTCTGTAATTTTCCAGCCACGACATCAATTTAACCTGGTCTTCAGTGACATTGGTTGGTTTGCACTTTGAAGTTGTCTCGTAGAAGCGTGCAAGATGCGCCAACGGGTATCTATTTGTGCTCAATTCAAATGAATTTTCTCTTAAACCTTAAAGTACATAATTCTTAATATCAAAGTTAGTACGGTTTGCCGGTACAACCCCTCTCGAAACCTGTCCTTCATCGGTTCTTTTACAACAATCCCCCATAGTTACGGGTGGTGTAGCTGCCATGGTGACTTCCTCTTTAGAGTCAGAAGAACTTGATAATTGCTCTTTTATTGATATTCCATCGTTCAGAGCTGCTTCTCTAACTGCTTTTCTGAGAGAACGTCTAGTTCTTTCAATTTCTGGATCCAATGGTATTAATGTTGATCCTGAATTGTGCATACAAAAACAGAAAATACCTTAATAGCACTATGATACTAAGAAAATAAAACAAAAATAAAAAAGAATAAAAATAAAATGTTGCACAAACTTGATGACTTCTTGGCAAGTGTACCAATAATGTCGAAGTAATAAAAAGATCGAATCCGCATGGAGTGTTTCTAATAAGACAAAATGTATGCAATGTATAAAAACTAATAAAAATGGGGCTTTTCGAGTTTCAGTGAAAAAAGTAAATAAGAGATTAAACAGGACTATGAAAGCGGACATGTTGTGTTTTAGAATTCCTTATTTCGCTATAGTTGATGTTTGATACCTTGTACGAATGATCTTATCACTATAACCCCATGGCGAATTAACAAAACTATTATAGTTGATCCCTCACATAATAACTCACTAACCACTAATCGGAGCTTTCTATCCCTAGTCCGCCAACGTAAGTGTTAGACGAGAGGCTTAGATCTAGAGGGAGATGAATAAATCCCGAGTTAAAACTTTGACAAAAAAATAGTTTTGAAAAATTTATGGTGCGGAAACAAGTTAAAATATCTCGGATCAAAATCGTCTAAACGAACCCGCTATCGAAAATCTCGGATATGCATAGTAGTGACAATGGTATGATAATGATTCACAAATCGATCAAACACAACTAATCATAACTAGTTGAATGCAAAGCAATAGAGAAAGTCTACTTCCAATGATAAAGCACAAAAAAAAAATTAAAGCAATTTGTCAAACACTTAGTGTGCAATCACTATTGTTTGGAATCTTCTATGGTATTGAAGATACTAAAACCAATTATAACCTAAAGAATTGTGATCAACTCAACAAGACTAATTTCAAAACGTAATAAAAAATTAATATCCAAAACATTTAATTGCACGATCAATGAAATCCACAATTTACAAACCAAAAATAAGATATATATATATATATATATATATATATATATATATATATATAGAGAGAGAGAGAGAGAGAGAGAGAGAGATAGAGAGAGAGAAAGTACACTAGGATTTGTTTAGGCAGTTCCTCGATCGACCTCGCTATGGGTACGCCTGGTCTCAATTCAAACTAGAATTGAGATAGTGTAATTAACCTCACTATGCAAAAAGTTTATACAAGAGAAATGTAGCAATACAACCCTACAAATACTAAGTTTGATGTTGATTCTGAAACTTTCTATATTCTTGATTAAACTTGATCAAGTAATCTAACAATGCCAATTTGATTCACCATCTCACGTTACTTATTTGCAAGAAACCCCTTATTCTTCAAAGCTTTCACTCGATTAAATCCAAAACGCATAATTGTTGTAACCTAAGATTTAGCAATGTAATCCTCCCGTTCTTCAAAGACTTCACTCGATCGGATCCAAATTGCATAATTTTGTCAAAAACCTTCAAACCCTAAAAGATCTTGAAGGAAAACCCCACCTTGGTTTTCTGATTTGAAACCCTCAAAGTTATCAACCCAATTTATAGTACAATTGACCTAAATTGGATGTTATTAACCCTAATCTAGATGACACCCAACCAAAAAATGATTATGTGTAGTTTGATTGTGTGTATGCATAGAGAAGAGGTTGAAGATGATAAGAATGTTTTGAAATACTAGTTTTGCATAGGTTTTACTCTCTAGGAACCTTATTATGAAAAGATGCATGTATAAAGTATTTATATGCATGCATGTTTTGAGGAAAAAGGAATGCAAAAGATTTGAAAAAATTGTAAATTTTTGGAAAATTTCGTTGCATAGGCTTACTTGTGAAAGTTATGTGCCGACCTGTTCGACGCATGTGCCGACCTGTATAGGTCATGCGTCGACCTGTAAAGCTCATGTGTTGCTTATGTGCTGACCTGTAGAGGTGGGACGTCTAACAGAGCCTACAAACTTTAATAATGTAGTAAATGAGTTGACCTGTACAATGGTTGTGTCGACACATAGAAAAAAATTTCTTCTATGTGTCGGCCTGAATTGTGCATGTGTTGACCTATAGTTCAATTTTTCACAAAAATGACTTTTAATGTATTTTTTATGCATGAAACCTTTTCCAATTTGCTTACAAATGTTTTTATGCTTCCTAATGCTAAGATGCACATCGAGAATTAGAAGATATTGTCCAATATACATTAATGCTAAAGTATCCTAGTTTTGACATCATGAAAAATACATCTAATGGAAAGTTGCACTCACATACTCCCCCTTTTTATTATGGAAAAAATTGAGACGATGTGTTTCGTATTTTCATGAAGGCTCCCCCTAAATTTATGCATCCTAACTTCATTTTCCTTCTCCCCCTTTGACAACATCAAAAAGAAGCGAAGCAATCCATGACAAGTATCTTAAATCACACATAAGTAAATACAACACACAGAGGCGGTTTGCAAAGATAAGAACATAAATACCACAAAACTCACATAGAATGATGTACATATTGAAAAAGAATTCCTAAACATAAATAAAAGCATATAAAGCAACAATATAATATGATTGCCACAAATTATGCCAAATAACATAACACAATCATGAAAGATGAAAGGCACAATGAAATAAAAAACTCTTGAGTTACTACAAAAGCGATACGATTATGTGACATATGCCTTTGATTCTCCCAAAATATTGCACACACATGTGCTCTAGCAAGGGGATATATAAATTTACCACAACTCCAACCAAAAATAGAGATTCTATCATAACAATGACACACAACAAGAATTTTGCTTAACATTATAACATGTTCAACCATATTCCATGCCAGAATAGATAACAAGCCAATGCACCAAGAGCCTATTTAAAGCATGAAGAAAGAATAATACAAAGTCACTATAAGCATATAAATTTACATACATCAATTGAAATTTTTGGAAGTGAACATTCATGCACTATTTCAAACATCAAGAATATCAATCATTTGGAACATAAACAACATGCAAAAGTAAAAGCTTACTTACAAAAGGGGAAAAAATGGAACAATATTACCTCGATAATGAATTGATGAAGGATGCACTCTTATGTAATTGAAATTCCAAGGAAAGTTAGAGCAAAAGTATATAAAGTGCATGCAACAAAACATATTTAAGGAAAATTTGAGATATTAAGTATCCTCAATTCCCTTTAAATGTTCAAACGGTTCGATCACAAGAGGTTTTGTAAAGATACACGCAAGTTGTTTTTTTGAATATTAACATGCTTTAATACTACGTCTTCTTTCTCAATATAGTCACATAGGAAGTGGTGACGGATCTCAATATGCTTAGTGCGAGAGTGTAACACCGAATTTCTGGTTAGATTAATAGCAATAGTGTTGTTGCGCATAATAGGAATATGTTAAGTTTAATATCAAAATCAAGTAGTTGTTGTCGTACATAAGAGGAGAAGGTTAAAAGCCCAACTGCAGTGTATGATCTTCCTATGGCTTAGAGAACCTCCAATGATCATGCCACAAAATTTAAGCACAATAACAACCAGCTGCTACGTATTCCTTCTCGGCAGTTGACAAAGCAATGGAAACCTATTTCTTGCCATGATAACTTACTAAGGAATTTGAAAACGTGTGGCAAATTCCAATAGTACTCTTCCTATTTGATTTGCAACCCGTAAAATCAGAATCGGTATAACCAACCAAATTACAATCGTTTACCTTAGAATACCAAAGCCCATACTTAGAAGTACCATAAAGATATCTAAGAATGCGTTTTATGACTTTAAATGAGATTCCTTAGGAGCCGATTGATAACGAGCGCACATACACGCGTTAAACATAATATCTAACCTATATGAAGTAAGATACAGAAGAGAACCAATCATACCTCTATACTTATTGACATCAAAATCCTTACCATTTTCATTCCTTTCCAAATTTCCATTTGTGGGTATTGGAGTGTCAATAGATTTTGCATCTTCCATACCAAATTGCTTTAGCAAGTCGTTTCAATATTTGGTTTGACACACGAATGTCCCTTCATTGAGTTGTTTGATTTGAAGACCAAGGAAGTAATTAAACTCCCCCATGAGACTCATAACAACCTCACCCTATATAAGCTTATAAAACTCCTTGACAAGTTACATGTTAGTGGAACCAAAAAAGATACCATCGACATAAACTTGAACTAGAAGAGTATGCTTTCATTAATGCTTAATGAAAATTGTAGTATCTACCTTTCCCCTAGAGTGTCCTTGATCGATTAAAATCTTACTAAGTCGCTCATACCAAGCCCTAGATACTTTTTAGAGACCATAGAAAGCTCATTTTAGTTTATAAACATGATTAGGATACTCGTGATTTTCAAAACCACGAGGTTGAGCTACATACACTTCCTCATTAATGTAGCCATTAAGAAATACACTTTTCACGTCCATTTGAAATAACTTGAAATATTTGAAGCAAGCAAAAGATATCAACAGTATAGAATACATGTGAAGATAATAAGATGAGGACACTATAAAAATGTTAAATAAAACACACAATGGTTATCATTTGAAATTGTTCAAAAATGAACACTAATAACACATATCATACACAAAGTAAATCATATACCTTTAAAAAAATAGGTAAAAGAAAGAACTTCCATACAAAGCTAAAGTTGAAAAGATATTACCTCACCATACGAATGGTGGAGGATGCACATGCACTCCATAATGAACTCTCGAACGAAAGTGGGAATAAATTCAAAATATGTCACAAAACCATTAGACAACAACAATCTTACCACTTTTCCCTTTGACCAAGTACCCAAAAGTGTGATTAATAATGTATCCAATAATATTATTGATTTTCTGATCATCCTTTATGGTTGGACTTTGATTCTTGTCATTTTCATGATAGTCATCTTGCTCCTCCTTAGGTCTCATCGCTTTGGGTAGATTAATCCCCTATTTGATGTCCTTGAGTATGTCTTTTGAAGATAGACCTACATTATGAAACAAAAATAACTTGTATGACATTTCTCGGATAGGAAACATTATAATCAACACACTTTTACCAATTAAAAGAGTACTAAATGTTGACCTCCTTGGTAACATATCCATTCTTCTTTGTCACAAAGTCGAAGAAATAAAAAGATGTCACCCATTGTATGTCTTGAGCATCCACAAACAAGATCACATACTCTCTTCATAGAGCAAAGAAATTTATCCTGTAAAATCAACAAATTAATGCTAGGTACCCAATCTTTATTGGGTCCTCGGGGGTGAGTGAAAACAAGGTTGCATTTGGGCATCCATTGAAAAGCACTTTTAGAAGATAAGAGTCTCCTAAACATGCATTTTTCAATAGTGTTACCTTTCTTGCAACAATAACGACAAGAAAAGTTATTATGAGATTTACAACCTTATATCCTCATCATCGAATTTATCGTCATCACTTATTTCACAATCACTTTGCTAAATAGTTTGAGGACCTTGAACTTGAAGTGTTTAGAGAAATATACTTCATTTATACCTCTTTATCTTTAAATTTATCCTTCTTTAAATTCTTCTCAAGCTTTTTCCCATATTTTTCCAAGCAAGTGAGTTCTTGCTCATGTTCTTCCATTTTGCCAAACAGAGTAGTGAGATCAAGTATTTTAAGATCATTTGCCTATTTGGTTACAGTGACTTTGGGTTTCCATTCCCTATTAAGAGACCTCAAAACATTGTTAGTAGTAATATCATTGGAAATAGTCTTGCTTATAGCATTTAACCTGTTTATAAGATGTGTGAACCTCTTTTGCACTTCGACAATGGTTTCACCATGCTTCATACAAAAGAGTTCAAACTCTTAATTCAACGTATTGATCCTAGCTTTTTTGACCTTATTAGTTCCCTCATGGGTAACTTATAATGCTTCCCACATAGCTTTGGCGGTTTAACAATGGGAAACACGATAATACTCATCAATACCTAATGCGGATATGAGAATATTTTGTGCCTTCCAATCAAACTTGATCAAGTAATCTAACAATGTCGATTTGATTCACCATTTCACACTACTTTTTTTCCAGAAACCCCTTGTTCTTCAAAGCTTTCACTCGATCGAGTCCAAAACGCACAATTTTTGTAACCCAAGATTTACCAATGCGATCCACCATCTGACGCCACTCCTTTGCAAACACCTCAATTTCTTCAAAGACTTCACTCGATCGAATCCAGATTGCGTAATCTTGTCCAAAATCTTCAAACCTTAAATGATATTGAAGGGAAACCTCACCTTGGCTTTCTGATTTGAAACACTCAAAGTTCTCAATCCAATTTACAGTACAATCAACCTAAATTGGATGTTATCAATCTTAATCTAGATGGCACCCAATCAAAAAATGATTATGTGTAGTTTGATTGTGTGTATGAATAGAGAAGAGGTTGAAAATGATGAGAATGCTTTGAAATCCTGGTTTCATATATGTTTTAATCTCTAGAGCCCTTACTAGAAAAAGATGATGTATGAAGTATTTACCTACATGCATGTTTTGAGGCAAAAAGAATGAAAAAGATTTGAAAAAATTGTGAGTTTTTGTAAATTTTTGTTGCATAGGCCTGTTGGTGTAAGCCCTAGAGGCCAATACTTTTGGTACTTGTATCGAATTATTTATTAATAATAAAAGGCTTTTTTCTTTATTATGTTTGTTTAATAAAGTCCCTAGAATAGCTAGTCCATTTAATGTATCATGTGTGGCTTAATCATGAGATCCCATTAAACATAAGGACATTATTCTTAAAGTATCTGTAGTCAAGCTTTGTTGTGAACTGGGATAACATTAAATCATTAAGACTACTATGTATATAGACTGATGATCGCATCTCATAGATCATGGATAAGGAGTTATCAAGTCTTAAAGATAGGTATGAATACTAGGAGTAATATTTATACTGGATTGACGTGCTATGAGAATACTATATAGAATGTTATGCAAAGTGTCATAAGTTATTCTCATGGTGATAGTGGTTTATACCACCCTTCGAGCTGAATCCACTATGGACCCTAGATGTAGAGTCGAGTGCTTTATTGCTGATCAAACATTGCCCGTGACTGGATGACCATAAAGACAGTTGATGGGTACTCCACGAAGCATGCTGAGGGACATGAGTGACCTAGATGGAATTTGCCCATCCTGCGTAATAGGATAAATCTCTAAGGGCCCAATATTGAATTGGACAAGGATGACACTGTCTATGCCTTGTGTTCAATATAGATATAAGGGCAAAAGGGTAATTGTACACATAAGTATTATCATAAAAGGATTTGTTAGATCACATGACATTTTTCGTGTCTTGGATAGCAGTGATGTGTTGCTAGATACCGCTCACTGTTTATTATGTTAAATACATGATTTAATATAATTGTCAATTTCGCGAAAACCTACAGGGTCACACACAAAAGGACAGATTGATGAGAAAAAGAGTAAATAAGGAACACTATAAGGTACAATGCACTTAAGTGAATTGTAGAACATCGTAAGGTACGGTGCACTTAAGTAGAATACGAAATATGATAAGGTACCACGCACTTAAGTGATTTTGGTATATCATAAGATATGGGCCACATACACTTAAGTGGGCTTTTTAGCTTACAGCCCATTCAAGTGGTTCTATAAATAGAACCCCTGTGCAGAAGCATTTATTCAGATGAAAATTCCGTTTCTCTCTCTCTCTCTCACTCACTCTCTCAAAACCTTCATTGTAGCAGCTAACACTCAGATTGAAGGAATTCGTTCGTGTGGACTGAGTAGAGGCGTTGTCACCATTTAACATTCGTGATCACTCCCTAGATCTACATCAAAGGTTTCAATCGCCACAAGAGGTAATGATTCTATCACTGATCATGCCCATTCGTAAGGATCACTAAAGGAGAAAATTTTTAAATTCCGCTGCATTTTGGATCGTTATTCTCCTTCAAGGCCGACCAGTGAAAGCTATGTGCCGACCAGTTCGACGTATGTGCCAACCTGTATAGGTCATTGTAGCACCTCAAATTTGCACCCTACCTTTTGTACATTCATTTCATATTAGGTCATTAACATAACATGGTCCATTGCATAGCATTGCATAGCCATTTGCCCAAGTGCAAGCCCACTGACAAATTAGGTCAAACTGGTCAGGAGATCAGGTCAAACAAGCAAGCATGTGCTATTTTCATTGGGACAAAGCCCTATGGTTGATTTATCAAGTTCATATGGTCTAAAGATCATTGTGAAGTGGTTTGGCCAAAGGTTGGATGATCAAAGCTCATCAGTCAAGCTGAATTTCAGCTGGAACCATAGAAAGTCAATTGTGGTCAACTGTGCCTGATTTTATGGATTGGAAAGTGTGAGATGGTTTGAAAGGCCTAATTCATGTCCATATAAGTCTCATTTGACATACCAAAGACCAAGGTTGAAGATTTGGAGGTCAGATCAAAAGTTTCCTAAAATGGCAGGTGACCTGTAATTTCAGCTGCCCAAAATGGAAACTTTTTCTCCTCAAAATTACTTCATCATACAAGCTTCAAATGGAATTTTGTCCAACATGAAAGTTGAATATCTTGATCTCACCATTCCAAAAAGTCCAAGAACTTGAAATTCCCATGTGTGGTTGGCAAGATATGGTCCAGTCATTTTCCAAAAATGCCCAAAATCAAAGTGCCATAACTTTCACATGGAGTGGCCAAATTGGATGGTTTTTCTTTGAGCAAATCACATTTAATGTGTACTTTCATAATCCATCATCACATTTTGCCAAAAGCCTTCACACAAAAAGGTCAATTTTCAAGTGCAACAATTAAAATCCAAGGGCAAAATGGTCTAATTTGAGAAATACTTGGAATTTTGGCATGGGGCTTTTTGTAACACTTTCTAAATATCATTTGTGACTTGTTTGAACAAAATTTGGACAGAAAATGAGCTGCATTGAGGAAGGGCATTTTGGCCACACACTTGAAAAATACATTTAACACTAATCTTTCCATTATGCTTAATCATGATTAATTTTGGATTAATGGATTGGTATATAAGGCTAATTGTAACTGTAATCATTAACCACTAATCATTTTTCAAGATCCAAACAGAAAAACTCAAAAATTCTCTCACTTTTTCTCCATTGTTCAAAAACTTTTTTTTCTCAATTTCTCAATATTTCACCATTGTTCTTGCAAATTCTTGTGTGAATCTTCATGTGTAGGTAATTGGCAAGAACTGTTTGCATCAATTAGAGCTCAAATCCATCAAAAACTCCAACTGTCCAAGATCGTTCATCAATGGCAAATCAAGAATTCGAGCACCTGGAGTATTGTTGAGCTACCAAAGCTGTACCAATCATCTTCCTAATCAACATACTTCACCTGTTTTCGTGAATTGAAGCACAACAAGCACAAATTCGTCAACTGCCATCGATCAAGGTTGGAATTTGAATCTAACTGTTTGCCAAATTGAGATATGATATTTGTAGATCTTTCATTGTAGAATACCATGCTTCTTGTAGTTTTGATTTTAGTCAATTATTAAGAGAGATATCGTAGATTAAAGTTTAGATGCACAAACTTCTTTCGTTCGATTCGCTTTGTACACGAGTTTCTGGACAATTTCGTTTGCATATCTGGAATGTACGTACTTAGACCTTTCTATCCATATAAAATTTGTGCGTTTTCGTTGAGATTTGATCGAAACCGTAGCTGGGACTCAAGAACATGAACCGCGCGAAGAAGCTGGCATTTCTGGAAAATATTTCGCTGTAGATCCGTCAGTTTCGCATGGCACTTTCAAAATCTGTTTACCGCCTGTACCGTCCAACCACAAAGCGCCACGCAATAAAAATGCTACAGTACCGTTTTGGACTTGGCTTTGGATATTCACGGAAATGCCACCTGATGTAGATTAAATCAACTAATTCGTATAACTTAAATAATTATTCCAATAAATATATCAAACTTCTAAAAATCATAGAAAATCCATTTTTAATCAAAATTTCGTGAGGCTTTTTTTGTTAGATTCATAATTTTGTCTAGAATTTTATAGGTATGATAACTCAAGTTGTGCATGGAGATTTTTTGACTTTGCCTATGGATCTTCGACTTGTGTGCATTTCTTGTATGTTTCACCATGTTTAACATGAAATACTCAAACATTGTCCAAATTGAATGAAATTTCACATGCTAATTCTTGACTCCTTGCTGGTTATTTTGATGTATAGTTTGTGAACTTTGGATCTCTGGTTTGGTAGATATGATGTGTGCAAGTTGAGTGTGACAATTTGTGTCACACTAGGTTAGGTCAATTTCATGGATTTATTTGACATGCCTAGGCTTTTCCAATTGATCTCAAATTTTGCATGCTGTGTCTTGTATATGTCTAGTTTCACCATGAATTTTTGCATGAATTGTTGATTCGTTTTCCATTTAATTGAGATTTTTGATTGCTGTTTAGCATTTTTTTGGTCTTTGCTTGACTACTTGACTTCCATGTCTCATGAAATGCCCATACTATATCATATGAATGTGAAATTTGATGGAGTGATTCATAACATGTGTAGGTGTAGTTTGGCTTTGGTCCCATCCATTTCTTAATTGTTTTCACTGTTTGGCATGTGATTGAAGTTGATGCTCATTTTGCTACCATGTGTTGACTTGTTTGGATTGCTGCTGACTTTATGATTTTCATTGACCTACTTCCTGTTGCCCAAATGGCATGAAAATTGATATGTAGTTCATTGGATGTGTCCTGTTTAGGCTGGAATTTTTGTGGAATTTATTGAGTTGTTTAGGTATTTGTTTGAGTGAGATCATTCTGTTTGCTCATATATGATTCACATTTGCCTAGCTTGATCAAATTTGTGCATGAAATTAATTTGGTGTATGGTTTAGGCATGAGACCAATTGGATTCTCTTTGTATGTGATTAATGTTGATGTTGATCATGATTCACTTGCTGTTTTGACTTTTTTCCTTCTTTTTGACCCTAGGCTTGTCCTAGTGGTCTTGTATCTCATGTTTGCATGTGATTTTCAGGTTAAGAGGCAAAATACCTTAAGGAGGTGGATTCACTTGTGATTGAGATATCATTTGACATTGTACACTAACTTGTTTTGTTTTGTAGGATGTTTGGATCCGTTGAGTTGACTTGCACTTTGGTGCATTGGATTGTGTTTGTCTGTGTATAGCTATTTGTGAACCATTTGTTGTGTAGTTCTGTAATTGGTATACTGATGATATTTGATTGATTTCAGGTACATTAGTTGCTAATATTGCTTTGCTTTGCTTGATAAGCAATTTGCACTGAGGTATAACATTCTTGTCTCCATGTAGTCTGGAAGACCTGGCCTGTTACTTGGCCAGGCACCTGTCTGAAGTCCTCCTTAAGAGGCGATGTTTGTGATTGTTTACTTTTGTGCCAAGCAGGTGAAGACCTCAATAAGGCAATTGGCGGAACCCAAGGGATACGCAATCTATCCCCCGCTATTCTGTTGAGTCGTCCCTCTGCTCACACCACTGTGTTGATGCATTGGGACACAAACCCAAGATCTTGCACAATGTACAGTTGTGTCAGAGTCTTGAGCGTAGAAGGGTTCCCACATTCTGAACCCACGCTCCTTTGTCTGAAGCTCTCCCTGACCAGGGATAAGAGCTGTGAAGTCTCATCTTCACTCTCCTTTCATCAGCTTCACCTTAGCCCCTCAATGGCAAGGTTAAGAGCTAACCTTACCCCGATACAGAGGCTTGTTTGTCGAGGTTGATATGACCCCTCGACTAAAGCCTAGCCTTGATGTTTGAGCCCCTTGTTGGTGTGTTTATTTCATGCTGTATATGTTTGTGTGGTGTGATTGTATCCCCTAGGTTTGCTAGACTCCGCGTAGTCTCGTTTGCATGTCAATTAAGGTAGCACGGTTCCTTCGTATAGGACTTCCTTTCTTGCTTGAGCTTTCCTAAAACACAAACAAACATTATCTCCTCTTAAGGATACGTCAACTCCTTCTACTACAGGTGAGTAAGTCTCCAAAGGTCGAGCATCCGGTAGATTGCGTAGTGACGTTGTCCACTTAAAAAACACAAACCAACAGGAATAGTTTAGCCGAACTACGGCAACTCTGATTCTCATGTCCAGATGAGATACGTAGGCACGAGATGCGATGTCTTGTCGAGTTTGACTAACAACTAACACTAATTCTTTTCTCTTGCCCTAGTTGCAATCGAGACCTTTCTTCTGCCTGTGTCTTCGTTTTGTGTTGTTGTGTGCTTGGAAGCTGATGTAAGTCCATCGAGTGGCATTCGGGTTCTAGTGTTAGTGCGTGTTTTTGGTTTGGATGCTGATGTAAGTCCAGTGATTGGCATTCAGGCTCCACGTTTGCCTCCTTGTGTGTGTTTTTGGTTCGGATGCTGATGTAAGCCCAGTGATTGGCATTCAGGCTCCACGTTTGCCTTTGCCTGCATTTGTTTGTGTGCGTGTTAGCCGAGCTACGAATGCTCTGATTCTCCTTCGTCCAAAGGAGATACGTATGCATAGGATGCGACATCCTAGAGAGCATGTGTCGTTTCCCCCGGTCGAACTACTTAGACTCTGATGTCTATGCCTGATAGACTAAGTAGGCCCAAGACGCGATGTCCTGCCGAGTCAGTCTTGTCTGTAATCCTGTGTCTCTTTCAGCCTGTATAGATGTGTGTTTGAGCAGTGTTTTAGCAACCAATTTCCCTTCCTATTGTGCGTGGATCCCGTCGAGTACGACGGATGCGTAGGGGTGCTAATACCTTCCCTTCGCATAACCGACTCCCGATCCCATTCTCTTTGGTCGCGAGACCATGCTTTTTCCAGGTTTACTCTGAGCGTTTCCTTTCCCTCTTTTGGGATAAATAACGCACGGTGGCGGCTCTGTTGTTCTTATTTTCCCGCCGGTTTTTCGCGTAATGCGACAGTCATGCGTTGACATGTTAAGGTAATGTGCTGCCTATTTTCTGACCTGTAGAGGCGACATATCTAACATAGCCTACATGCTTTAATAATGCAGTAAATAAGTCGACATGTACAGAAGATGTGTCAACACATAGAAAAAAGAAATTCTTCTATGTGTCGACCTTAATTATGCATGTGTCGACCAATAGTTCAAATTTTCACAAAAAAAGATTTTTAATGCATGGAACCTTTTCCAACTTGTTTCCAAATGCTTTTATGCTTCCTAATGCTAAGATGCACATCGAAAATCAGAGGATACTGTCCAATACACATTAGCGTTAGAGTATCATAGTCTTTACATCATGCAAAATACATCTAATGAATAGTTGCACTCAAAGTAAGCTAGGTTTGGTGATGTATAGAACGTCAATTCCCTACGCCACTACTCGAAGTCTCTTATTCCTTATCAACCAGCATAAGTACAATAATTGCCCTAGGTCCAACGCATAGGCTAAGGGTCAGTATTCCATATGTGCCAAAAATAAATTTAAAAGATTATCTCACATAAAAAGCATTAAGAATAATGAGCAATTGAATGACATTATAAATTAAAAGGTTCATACAAAGTCAAATCAACATAAAATCCAACAATATTGAAATAGGTTCATCGTAACACAACCTAACCTAGAGAAGCTTAGCTACTCATAATTTAGATGACGATACTATAATTGATAGATGAAACTAACATATGAATTCCTGTGAAGTAATGGCCTTCAATGGCTTCAAATGCCCTAAATGTCACCCTTGATGCTCCCAAATTCGTGCTTGGATCTCCAATTTTGTAACCCTTATCAAAGTAAAAAAAATCCCCTTAAAAAGAGCTTAGAATGTATCAGATGCATCATGAAAAGCCTAAAAAAAGGACCATCGTGCGCGTGATGACTTGTATTGCGTGATGCAACTTTTATGGCCCTTATTGCGTGCGTGATGGTGCATGTGATTATTATTGAATCTGCACTCTTTTTTGCTCCTTTTTCACTCAAATTTTAACTAAGCTCACAATCTTCACACTTAGCTATTTTTACTTATTCTTTGGTCTTCGTTCTTCATTTTGGCTCAAATTTCACTTGTTTTTATCCGATTCTTTGACTAAATTCATGCAATGATATACTATCATTAGGCCACCAATACTACAGACTTCTGACTCATGTTTAGACATGATGTAGTTCTACCTACAGAGATATGGTTACCGTCGGTAAAAATTCAAAGGCAAAACAAAATCCCATATGGCCATTTATGGAATACGATGATGAATGAGTTGGTCGACCTAGATGAAGAAATACTACTCATTTTAGACGCCTTAATGAGGAAAAAGAAGATAATAGCCAAAACTTATAACAAAAAGGTTAAGTTCAAAGTCTTCTATATTGAAGATTATGTTTGGTAAGTTATACTTCCTATCGACAAGAAGGATAGAGCCTTGGAAAAATGGTCACCCAATTGGGAATGACCTTTCAAAGTTAATCAAGTTTTTTTCCGATAATGCGTACGAAATTGAAAAGTTAAACTACGATAACCGAATATTGCGAATAAATGGGAAATACTTGAAAAGGTATAATCCTATACTTCAGGAAATTAAGATCACAAGAGGAAAATAGTACTTAAAAATATCATTGATTCGACCAAATGACGATATTACAAAAAATGCCAAAAAACAAAAAAATAACACAAGGCTAAAAAATCTAGAAGTATTGTTACATGAGAATGAAGAAAAATAAGGTGCAAGGGCCCGCTGCAACTGCTCCATAGTGAAAGTCGTCAAAACATGTTACCAGTTTAGAGGCTTCGGGAATAGGGCCCATGAAAGAAAAGGTGGTACCTACGACTGAATAAGGAACCAACAAATTTGCATACCAAGGACGTCTCCTAGCATCTTCCAGAGGTACCCCATGAACATACATCCAATCATTATCTAGAATCAGCTCATCAAGAACAACAAATTGAGGATAATCGTGAATGATACGTTTAGGTGCCATTTTCGAGATCGAGTAAGATGACAAAGTTGTAATGAAAAATGGTACATGAAATTGTTTAGGGTTTCATTTTTGTTAGATTTAGAAGATGAGAATGAGGAAAGAAATCGAATACTGGAAAAAGAAGAGGCTTAAATAGACAAAGAAAAGGTGGCAAAAGTTTCCTCCCAGTAACTTGGACAAATGGCATGTTCAGAGTCAATGAGCAGCCTCAAAGCGGGGAACCATATGATTAATAAAATCAAAAAATAAAATCTTGAATCCCGATTTATTGGCTAGTTAATGACCTTGGAATTCGGGGTAATGATGTACTGACGCTTTCACGTTTTAAAAGAAGTAACATTTAGTAAGAAAGTTAGTCATAATGACTACCAACAAGCATGATTGAGGTGACATGATGCAGAATATGAACAATGATGTAGTAGTTACAAACAATGCCATTGCTCTCCCCTCAGATATGGGTCGACAGTGACATTTTTTGGGGGGTATCTGTTACACTTGGATTTTTAGCTACTAGAAAGTCAACAAAGAATATAAATGAAAAGACGTTTACCGTGTAAAGATTAATGAAGTGTCTTTAAATGGGCATTAATGGCAAGTCATCGACAAACTAATGACGAAGAATCGACAATGCTCTTGAAACATCGAAACATGGTTTGGAGGACTCTCAAGCATAAATCCCCAAGACCCATATCGATGCGAAAACATGTTCAAAATCTCGAGAAGGAAAATCGACAAAAGCCCTCTTTTCATCAAAGAAGACCAACCGATTGAACAACATGGTATAAAAGATTTAGTAATTTTATAAGTCTCGGGTCCTTGATAGACAACGCCGACAACATATTGGAGTAGTTATAGTCGAAGGTTCGTGCAAAAGTGGAACAAGTGTAAAACGGTTACAACTCAATGTGTGTTGCAAGTAAATAACGCCTTAGAAGATACATAAGCATACTAGTGGGATTTTGAAGGACTATACGTGGAGAAAATGCAACAAGTCTCCTAGTGGTCATAGCCACCATCAACGGTTACTTTATAAATAGAATAAATAAAAGACTCATACATGAGATCAAAAGTCACAAAATTTCATACATACTCTCCATACCAATGGAGTATCCGAGTCAAAGAGCGGAACAATTGAGCGAGAAACATTTATGAATTTGCATCCACCCTTTTTTCTTAGTCTTTTTTGTCTCCTTAAATGGAACATGTAATTTTTCCTTTGTTTTGGTTAATGTTATTGACTACATTTTAACTTATCTTTATCACAACTTCACTTTATTTAAAGATTTTTTCTACGTTGCGTTCAATCCACACACGCGTGTGTTCATACAATTTTTTGCACAATTTGCTTTGGATATTTTTCGAGTTAATCTCATAGATTTTCAAACTCGTGATTGTTTACCAAAAACACCGGTAAATAGGTCCCTACTATTTCTGCAGCCATCAAGTTATATATGATCACGTTAACTATCTCCACTAAAGTAACCCTTTTCAGGGATATCTTATCAACTTTAAAATGCTCGAAAGGCTTGAACGAAGAAACTCCCTTCGGTCGATCCATGCACTCTAGATGGTCTTTGATGTTGGTATAACTGGGTTCTTGAATGTAGGATTTTTGATAAACCTGAATATAAGTTCTAGCACATTCCTTCCGTGTGATATCCATCTGCATTTCGAATCTGACAAAGCTGGAGAAGTCAAAGCTCCTACAACATGAGATGAATGAGCTAGAGAAACAAACACATAACCCCCCCCCCCCCCTCAGGATTGTCATTAGAGAGGAGAGAGTCGATGTTGTTGATTTCTGATACATCGGTGTAGAGGTGAGTCTACAAGATTAGCACTCTAACGCTCAAAGCAACTCATAATTCAAGATAAATGTAGTAAAAAGTGGAAACCAGATAGTGTACCTTTAATTTCTTGAGTGATGGCTTTTATATAATGGGTCATTTGAAGTTAATTGACATTGTTTTGAGTCTTAACATTTTGGACCTTTCGACGATCCAAAACAACATCAAATTATTTTTTATCTGAAAACTGCAGGCTCACATGTAAATAAAAAATTCCCAAGGACTCCGCCTTAGCCAAATATTTCTTTCTTTGACTGTACGCATAATAATGCAGGTACCAAATAGATTCTTCCTCTATAAGGAAGACGACACTTCACCAAGGTCGAACCCTTCTTCATAACCAAGTCCCTAATATAGATACTCCAAATCCTCCCTCATAATAATCTCTTTAGCAGAGACAAAATCCAATTTGATGTTGTAAAAGTGAACTGCATAGTGGAAATGAGGCCATGACTAGTACTTAAGAAACTTTCTCTTGCACTAACGAGAGGACCCGGTCAGGATAGAGGAGAAGACAAGATGAGCCTATGGAGTATGGAGCCTCACCATCATTAAGTTCCTCAGGAAATCACCCCAGTCATCAATGATGAGGTTAAGCCAAGGAAGGTTCTAACAAAGCTAAATAAGCCCCAGATCCCGAATATCATAATGGGAAGTATGCATAACATAGAACAAGTTGAAAAATAGCAGAGGAGAAGCTTTCTAAGAAATGTAGACAAAAAGGGAAGGATTTGAACTATAGGATACTCTCATTTTCACTATAGGAGAAACATCACTCTCACAGTCACTAGCCAAGCTAATAGAACTACCAGTCATATTGATTGAAGGATATGAAATGATTGAGTTAAGAAGGGTACCTAGTAAAGGGGAAGATTACGAGGAAAGCCAAGAGTAATGGAGAAAAATGGAATCTTTGAGCAAAATGTTGCAACTAATCTGGTAAATACTCTTGGGGGAAAGGAAGGAAGGTACTTGCAAATAGAAACTAACTCTTAAGGATTGCAGAAAGTTTCATCAATGCTTATTAACCTGTATATATAGGGCAAGACAAGCAACATACTAGATCGACAAAAATGAGAAACTACAAAATCTATGATTGAGATGCTCCTTGGAAACGTAAACAAACTCAAGTGCACTTGAGTACACTCTAAGAAGCGTCATGGCCTAACTAGTCGCTTCAGACCATGTGTCAGTAAAGAGTAGTGAAACGTTTCAATGATGGAAATATATTTAATGCACCCGTCCCCCTACTTTCGCAACTAATCCAAGGCGTTTTCACTTCTTACCTAAAGTGAACGTCATCCTCCGAGGTCGACCAAGATTGCTAAGAATTCCCTGGGTAATAAGGGCCCTACAAACCTTGATTGAAGTTGTTATGCGCTCACCAAAGGCTAAAAAATCTAAGACTCGACCAATGTCAATCTACTTCAAATTACCCGAGATATAAAGGTTGTCACTCGAGAAACTAAAGGTACAATTTCTGATATCCACTATTTACTACACTCATCTTGAATTTTGAACTAACTTGAGTGTTGGAATGCTAACCTTACAGGTCCACCTTTGTGTCGTCGTATCGAAGATCAACGCAACTGGTTCAAGATCCCTCACCATCAATGTACACCTAATTCTGATTCTGGAATGAAACAAATACTATAGTAACCCATCAAATGACTTTGTTATCGGTGAATTGCGTCGTGATACTTTTACATTAATTTATCTGTACCGTCACACATGTACAATAAGTGTCTATACATGATGTTTCTCTAACTTTAAACAAAACCTCTAAAAGTAAATAATGAGATTAACTCCTTTAAATTAATTAGTCGTAATGTCATATACAAAAATTTAAAACACAAAAATCAATCCACGCAGGCCGACTCACATAAAGTGATTAACATAATTTGCAAAAGATTTTATATTTAGAGATATCATAATTTCTAAAAGGCAGTTTTGTTTTTAATTTTAATGTAGTTTTTCTGTCTTCGTGAACTTTTTCTCTATTATATTTAGATTAATCTAAACACATATTATGTTTAATGCTATTTTAATAAATATTTGTAACTCTTTCCTAAACTAATAAAAAATATTTTATATATATAACAAGTAAACATAAATTAATAAAAATATAATTAAATATAATAAATCCATGAGGCGTTGCATAATGATATGAGTTTGACATGACAAAGTATAAATTCATATGGCAATCAAGTGATAAAAACTAATTTATAGATGGTAAATTCATAAGGTATGCAATTGTAACTTGTCTTGTGTCAACTATGGAAATCAAGTGATAAAAACTAATTTATAGATGGTAAATTCATAAGGTATGCAATTGTAATTTGTCTTATGTCAACAAAAAACAACAAGATTTATATTATGTTGACTTTTTTTATATCAAAACGAGTTGAAAATAAACTTCTAAAAAGGTTGGTGTGTGATATGAAAACTGGGTATTAGATAAAAATGTTATTAGGTGCAAAAAGCGATTTTCGTTTGTTAGCAGATTTAATATATGAAAGGCCCATGTGCATCTGAAAAATCAGAAAATATGAAAGGCCCATGTGCATCTGTAAAATCAGAAAAAAGCAAATAAAATGAGAAACGCTAGAAGGAGGGGTTGAACCTCCGACCTTGTGGTTAACAGCCACACGCTCTAACCAACTGAGCTATTCCAGCTTCGTTGTTCCATCTACAGCCGAAACTGTATTATTTGATTATTCCGTAATATTCTGGTTTAACACATTATATGCAATATTCTTATTCCGGCTAGAGTGAAAATTTGTGTCATGCATTTGTTATCATTTCTTTTTCTGGTCTACAAACAATAATTAATAAATAATTGTATTATGAAATTTAATATTATAGTATACATTTTTGAGTAATGGATGAATTGTGATATCTTCTTAAATATAACTCTGAATTGAGTCTCTTATTTACAAATATTTTTTTAAAATTAATGACTTTAAACATAATAATATTTTTATTTTAAAATTGAGTTGCTTTTTTTTTTTTTTTTTTAATTTCTTGATCTTCTCCACTTTTATATATGTGGAGTTCTCATTTAATACGTGACGCGTGACGCTTACGTGTCTGTGTCATAGTGGCAATAATAAAATTTGACATATAAATTAGTTGAAATAATAAATGATTTTACAATATTAATTAGTATAATTAATAAATAAAATATTTTTTAATCCATCTTTTTCGTGTTCATCTTCTTCACCTTGTACCTTTATCGAAATCTAAAAAATTTAAACACTCAAATTAGAAAAATAAACAATACACTTAACACGAGTTTGACAATAAAAAATACTACTCTTACTAGTCTTACACCTAACATGAGGCAAAATTTGATATTGTCGTTTCTCTTTTATCAATCAACATAACCATGGATTCTAACAACAACATCAACAATGAAACAATGTTGAATCTACCAAAACCCATAACCATATCCAAATCGGGTAACTCATATTCGACAATATTTCTTCTAGTTGAATTCATCTTCATTCAAGTTGTTCATATCTTTAAATCTGGAGTAAAGTGTTGGAGATCTTGAGTCAAGTATCAGAGGTTGAATTTATCAAATTGAAAAATAAGAAATAGAAAGACTTAAAGAGAGACAAGATTATCTAATTCAAAACTCCTCCTATTTCACAAAGTCTTAGATGAATCTATCAAGTGTGATCAATTTGACATTTTGAAAAATAAAATTGATGATATGCAAAACACTTGAAAAATCCACTAAAGGAATAGACAACTTAAATATTTTGTTCAGAAATAAAAGGGCGTCTTACAATAAGGCTGACCTTGGTTATGTACCTAAGAACAACAATAAAAGCTTTAACAATACTTGCAATGCCCAACCAATATCTAAATTCAAAATCCTAAACTGCAATTACTGTAATAAAGATATACATCTTTCTATGTTATGTTTTATCAAAAAGAGTCATGAAAGCAAACAAGGATATCCTCCCTCACTTTTTTATAAAGAGCATTGAGAACGTAAAACGTGAAAGATGTTTTCTCATAATATGTATTCCACTAACATCAAGTGACCCAAATAATATTTTGGTAGCAAATGTCAAAAAAGTCAAATTATGATGTAAATGTGCTTGACAAATTGTTCTTCAAGTCATACAACTGAAAATATAAATATGTTCTCTTGTTTCACTCCTACAAGAAGAGAAATTTCTTCTTACAACAACAAGAAAACAATATCGTTAGATCTATGACAATTGGTAAGAGTCATAATTTGACCTTTAAATTGCTCTTTTGGCTAAAGTTTTATATCACACATTTTTAACTAAGTTGTCTGACAAAGGTAATAATGTATCTTTTAAATTCTTCTATATATACGATCTTTAAAAACCTTGAAATATCTTTTTTTAAACTTCTTTTCAAAAAGACCATGACTATAAAAGAACTCATACATATTACCTTTGTTAAAATAACCCTAGTAGATAGAATTAGAGGTTGTTGATTATGCAAGGATAATGGAAAAGACAAACCTAGAGAATAAAAATAAAGATCAAGAATTAGAACACGATCAAGATCAAGATAAAGTTCAAGATCAGAATAAAGAAGATGATGTAGATCAACAAAAATCTTCTGAAGGAATGGTGGATGGCCAAAGACCAACCTATTCAAAATGCAATTGAAGATATTTCTAAGGGAGTTACTACTCGGTACTCTCCTAACAAGGCATCCAACCTTGTGTCTTTTGTTTCATAAATTGAGCCAAAGGAAATCAAATTGGCCTCTTTCTAGGCAAGAAGAATTAAATAAATTTAAAAGAAATAACATTTGGGAACTTGTTCCCAAAGTTTCGGCTAATCGAGTGTTTGGAACCTTAGTGGATCTTTTGCAACAAGCTTGATGTTTTTGGAATTTTTTTAAGAAATAAAACAAGACTTGTTGTGAAAGGTTACAATCAACAACAAAACATAGATTTCGATGAAACTTATGCCCTTGTAGCTCGACTAGAATCCATAAGGTTGTTTCTAGCTTCCTCGTGCATTATTTTTTCCAAAACTCTTTCAGATGGATGTAAAGAGTTCATTCTTGAAAGATCAAATCCATAAATAAGTGTATGTTGGTCATTCTCTCGATATTATAAAACCCTTCATACTAATGTTTTCAAAATGAAAAAGACTCTCTACGATTTGAAATAAGTTCCTAAAGCTTAGTTTGAGATTCTGAATAATTTTTTTGCTTGAAGACAAATTTCTAAGAAGGCAGAAAGATACAACAATTTTCAAACCTAGCATTTCTTTCTTGTGCTTGTATGTGTCGATTCGATGCCACTAACAAATCCTTGTGCAAGGACGTTTATAATATTGTGAAGATTAAATTCAAAAGTTCCATGATGGGAGAGCATCGGTTCTCTCTTGGATTATAAATTCATCAATCATAGGAAAGCTTCATTAAAAAGTTTCACATCAGGAATTTAAAAAGAAAACTAATGTTTTATACGAACGAAGATGAAAAAGGAATACTTTTCAGCTTAGAAGGAGTCTCCTTTGCAAATTCAATGAAATTGTGCAAATCATGTGTATACCTTGGGTATACAAGAAGAAGTGGCCACCTAGTGGTATTTTTCAATCCTTATGTCTTTCATCAAGACGTTGATGGTGTTTTCCAACAGAATTGTCGAATGGGTTGATGTTGATGGTATTTGAAATTCGGTTATTCAAATAGAAATACGTGATACACAATGTCATAACAATGTGTATGATAAGATTAATGTTATAACAAATAAATTTCAATTATAAGTAAAAGTACAAAAGGAATTGTAAACCCAATTCGGTGCAAAGTCACCTATGTTTGAAGGGCATTAACCAAAGAAAGGAAATCCACTCTCAATAGTAAAAAGTACAAATTGGTATTATCCGTGAGTTCCCTTTCAAGACCCCCTGAATATGATACCCCTCTAACTTTATCTTAAATACTCTCCCAAGTGTTTGGATATTTACAGTATCTTATGAATGAGGTAACGAATTACAACTCGAAAATACTCAATTCTTCAATATGGGAAAATGACCAGTGAATAGAGTTTAACAACACAACAAAAACAAAACAAAATATTTAACACAGTAAAACACGTCTTGCTTGCTTCTCAAGGTCAGAGTCTTACAATGGAGAGCTTCTTCTTAAATAGAAACAAAGTACAACTTCAAGGTCCATTAGGGTTTGCGTCATTTCTTGCGACTGAAGAAAATCCATAAGCGTAAGAAATAATTCTTTATTAAGTTAATTTGCAATATTTGATTTGATAAATTTTCATAAATCGCATTTGTTCTCTTTTATTCACGGTGAGTGATATTTTGGGAAAACTTTCCATATTCCAAATAATGCATAAAATAATTAAACAAGATTGAACAAGAATGGGAATAAATCTTCAAAAGGCGCAAGATTCACTCATGCACACATGCTTCTGGCCTAGGAAAAATGTCTCACAATATGTGGAACATTTTACTCCAGATGTTGCTTCCTGGTTTGAGCTCATAGAGACAAAACATCTCACATAATGTCATGATATATTGTTCCACATTTTGCTTATTAAAATAAAGTTAATCAGATGTAACAATAATCTTCCCTTTTGGCTAATTTTTAGGCAACTACAACATGCAAGATGTGGAGCATAAGACTCACACTGGCTCCAGAATCAATCAGTACCTTCTTGAAAGTTCTGTCTTTTATAATGCATGAGAGTATGACAGATCCAGGATCCTTCTGCTTGATTGGGATTCTCCTAAATGGGGATATTTCACTACATTTTTCATTAAAGGTTACTGATCCATATTCTATTGGTCTCTTTTTAGCGATTACCTCTTTCATGAACTTTAGGTACATGCGCATTTGCTCGAGTGCTTCAAAGAAAGGCATATTGATCTCTAACTTTTTGAACATTGTGATGAATTTGTCAAAGTCTTTCTCTTTTGGATCCTTCTTTGTCACTCTCTAAGGGTAAGGCAACTTAATCACTGATTTAGCCTCTTTTTTATTTTTCTCTTCAATTGGTTTTACTGGTGGTATAACTTCTTCTTCTTCTTTCTTATTTTCCCCCACTTCCAGAACTACCTCTATGACATGGTCATCCTTTGTTGCATTCTCTTCTGCATCTTTAGCAATTTTCTGACTTCTTGTCGTGACAATATTAACATTCTCATGATTTCTCAGATTTTGTACTGTTGCACTTGGTAGGTGATCACACTGAATCACACCGCGTTTTTGACTCGGATTTCACATGTTTATTAGGTCTTTATTACCATTTTGCTTGTGTTATGCTCTCTTTTATGTTGTTTTCAGATATTTAGCTCTTTCGGGACCTTTTTAGAAGAAACGAAGCAAAAAGAATAAAAATTAGGGTTTTTCGGCAAATATTGTACACATGGCGTTATGCATGGCGGCCGCTATAGAAGAAGCCATGACACATCAACCCTCAACCAGGAGGTAACCGCCACGATCCCATGAACTTTCCCATTCACACACATGGCTTCTCAAAACAAAAATACTAAAAAAAAACATCCTAATTTGAAACACCATAGTACCATACTAAAAACAAAAATATTCTAATTGCATATTTGCTTAGTAAATAATTTGAAACACCATCCTTAGTACCTGAACAATGAATGGTTGCAACACATGAAAGGTGAATGCCTTATGTTAGAAAGCCTCAAAATGAATGACAAATGAAACATTGGTTTTGGAGGAAGCTATAAAAGAAAAATCACAAACTTTCAATTAGTTTGTGATAATTATCTTCCTTCTATTAATAATAATTTATTAATTTAAGGATCCTTGCATAACTTACTGAGAATATGAAATTAAGTGACAATAATTATGACGCAGTTTTTAATCAAAAGTCATGTAAGGTTATGAGTAAAAAACAAGACTTTGTCCTATTTAGTGGTGTGAGAAAAAAATTAATAAATTTAAATTGTCTAATTAAAAAAAATAGGTGAAACATCTCATGTCAGTGAAGGTAGATCAATGGCTATGGCACAAAAGATTAGAGAATGCAAGCTTGAGATTAATCCAAAGCTTAGTACATTTATTCTTGTGAGAGGTTTGTTTAATATGAAAAACCAATCAAATAAATGTTCTTTGTGAGACATGTAAAAGAAGGAAAATTTGCGAAAGCTTATTTTCATTCTAAAAACATTAATTCCTCCTTAAGATCGTTATACTTTTACACATTAATCTTTTAAAATAGTGAAAATTTCTTCGGTCAAAGGTACACATTTTTTATTAGTTATTATTAATGACTACAACAAATGGAATTTGTTAAAATTCCTAAAACATAAGAATGAGTCACATTTTTGTGTTCTCATTATTTGTCAAATAATGGAAAGTTGAAAATATTTGAAAATTGAACTATAAGAAGTGATCATGGCAGAAAATTCGAAAAAAAAATATTTGAAAAATTGTGAAAAAAGATATTTTCCATGATTTCTAATGTCTTAGAACTCCACAACAAAGTGGAATTGAATAAAGGTAAAAATACATTTTTTAAGAGATGGTAAGAATCACAATCAATGAAAAAAATGTTGCTAAACACTTTTGGTAAGAAGCTATGAGCTCTTAAGTTATATTCATAATATGACCTACATAAGACCTATGTTGAATAAGACTCCTTATGAACAGTTGAAAGAAAGAAAACATATATTTCATATTTTCATCAATGCTTATTATTGTACGTGTTATATTTTATATACTAATAAACACATTAACAGGTTTGATTCAAAAATAAAAAGTGTATCATGTTAGAACATTTTGGATGTTCCAAAGCATACAAAGTATAATATTAAAGAAAAGCTTAATTGTTGAAGAATTCATGAATTTAAGATTTGATGATAATAGCTTGATACTGATACGTCAAAGCTAGTGGGAAATTTTGGAGAATTCTAAATACTAGAGAAACTATATTCAAGACCCTCAAGAAAAAATGCATCAGCTAATGATGCATATAGTGAAAAAAAACTATGGATAAGAAGTTTTTATGAACAAATGGTGTCAATGGATCTGATCCTAGTCATCAATGGAAGTTAAAATTATCTCACCTAAAAGATTCAATATTAGGAAACAAGGAAGATCTTGTGAAAAATGTTGAGATATTAGATATAATCCAAGTTGAGTTGTGTGGCCCAAACCCAAAGCTAAATAGGGTTTATGGTTTGTTACTTAGTTTGTTATTTTACTTAGTAGTCATGTCACTTAGGTGAATATATATAGACACTTTGTAATTCAGTTTTATCACTCAAGTAAATAATACAACCCTTATTTCCTTTTTCTCTTTTTCTCTCCTCACTAAAAGTGCCTCACGCACTAACAAATTGGTATCTAGAGCTCCGGGTATATTTTTTACCGTGTTTTCAAGAATCACACATCAGAGATTGTGTTTCCGGGATTGTGGATTATTATTGATAAACTGATACAAAGATGAATGGTAACAAAAATTTACCAAACTCCCTTCCAACTCTTGACAGCAAGAATTGGCTTCGATGGAAGAAATAAATGCAATCTCTATTTGGATTTCATGAAACCCTAAAAGTGGTTACTAATGGTGTTCCTACAGTTGGTGAGGATGAAACGGACGCATATATAACCTCTCATAAGGATGCCAAGAAGAAGGATTGTAAGGTGGCGTTTAACATCCAATCAGCGGTTGATGCAGCTAATTTCGAAATAATCGCTCATGCTGAATCGAAAAAGGAGGCATGTGATATTCTTGTCAAGTACTATGAAGGAGGAGAGAAAGTCAAGGTTGTGAATTTGCAAACTTTGTGATGATAATATGAATTATTGTTGATGAGAGAAGACGAAAAGATTACAGGCTATGTGTCGAAGGTGCATAAACTCGTCTGTCTCATGAAGGATTATGGTGAAACCCTAACTGATAAGATGATAGTTAAGAAGGTAATGCGTATGTTAACCTCTCACTTTGATCATGTTATTGTAGCTATTCAAGAATCCAACAATCTTGGAACCCTAAAATTGGAAGATTTGGTTGGTTCGTTGGAGGCGCATGAGATTAGGATTGTCGAAAGGAAAAAAGTTCAGGAATCGATACAAGCACTACAGGATCAATCATGGCAGAAGAATGGTCATTCCAAGAAGTTCAAAGGCAAAATCGACAAGATTCAGGGTAAGAAGTCTTGGTCGATTTCGCACAAAACTAAGGTCGATGATAGAGCTTCTGAATCCTCGAAAAAAGGAGAAGTAAATTCCTATTAGAAAGACAAAGAAGAGAAAAAGCTGTGTAATACTATAACTGTGAAATATGGGGTCACTTGGCCAAGCATTGTTGGTACAAGAAACTCAAGGGGTCGACAAAAGGCAAGGATGAAGAAGCGAACCTTGCATGTCAAGATTCAAATGATTATGATGATATGGTGATTATGGATGCAGTTGTAAATGACCATGTCTAATCCAAGATCTGGTTCCTCGACTCAGGCTGCTCAAATCACATGACTGTTTGAAAAGTATGGTTAGTAGATTTTGACGAGTCGAAGAATAGTAAGGTCGAAACTTGCTGATAATAGCTTGTTGCAAGATGGAGGTACTGGAAACATAGTTATTCAAAGGATTAATAGAGCGAAAGCTTTGATCAAAGATGTACTCTATGTTCCTAGAATAAAGTGCAATCTGCTAAGTGTTGGACAACTAGTTGAAAATGGGTTCTCAGTGGTTATCAAAGATGGAGCCTTAGAACTTTTCAACATCCAAAATAACTTGGTCTTGAAATCTACTTTGTTTAAGAGTAGAATATTTAAGACCATGATCAGTTTGACTGAGGTACAATGTCTGAAAATAGTTGTCGATGATAAAAATAGTTGGTTGTGGCATCTGAGGTTTGTCCATATGAATTTTATGTCGCTCAATCAACTGATCACTCTAGATATGGTAATTGGTTTACAAAGTCTTGAGATGCTCGACAAACTCTGAGAAGGTTTTCTAGTCAAAAAGCAGTCCAGGAAGTCTTTCGTTTAGACTATGCCAATGAGATCGTTCTGCATACTCGAAGTTGTACATTCAGATATATGCGGTTCTTTTAAGGAACATATCATTGGTGGAACACATATATTTTGTTTTGTTAGTCGATGAGTTTAGTTGAAAGCTGTGGTTCTATGTGATCAAGAGAAAGGACGAAGTATTCGAAATCTTTAAGAGATTCAAGATTCTTGTCGAAAACTAGAGTAAAAAAAGATCAAGGTTCTGCGAACAAATGGAGGTGGAGAATACAAATCCAAGATATTTGAAGCATTCTGTGCAGAACATGGAGTTGATCATGAGATAACTTCTCCTTATACTCCTCAACATAATGGAATAGCGGAAAGAAGAAACATGACCATATTGGACATGGCGAGATGCATGCTGAAGAAGAAGAATTTGCCAAAATCTTTATGGGGTGAAGTTGTTTAGACTACTGTTTATATACTGAACATGTTCCCTACCAAGAAGCTGAAGAACAAGGTTCTTGAAGAAGTGTGGCATGGAAAACGACCACTAGTGATTCATTTGAAGGTGTTTGGCTCTATACGTTACATGCATATTCCTGATGCAAGAAGAAGGAAACTTGATGAGAAGAATGAACCTATGATTCTGGTAGGATATCATAAGACTGGAGCATATAGGTTGTTCAATCCAATTAATCAGAAGATTATGATTAGTCGAGATATTGTGATTGATGAAAATTCTTCCTGGGATTGGAATTCTAGTAATGCAATTGATAAGCCACTCATGAGCTATGATTTCGACGAAGCAAGTAATGATGTCAAAGTCGAAGATATTATCGATATTCCAATTGAAGTCGAAGTTGTTACTCACATACCCGACACATTCAAAGTCAGAGAGGTTATGGCTAGCACAAGTCAGAGACCTCAAAGAACTAGAGCTTGTCTAGCAAGACTTCAAGACTATGAAGTGGTTAGTGATGATGAAGTTACAGCAGATGGAGAACTAGTTCATTTATCTTTACTTGCAGGTGCTGAACCAATCAACTATAACGAGGCTTTAAAGAATATGAAGTGGAAGTCTTATATGGTCTAAGAGTTACAAGCAATCGAAAGAAACAACACATGGGAGTTGGTCGAGTTGCCAGCCCATACAAAAGCTATTGAAGTAAAGTGGGTATTCAAGTTGAAGCACAATGTTGATGGTTCGATAGAAAAACATAAAGAGAGATTGGTAGCTCGAGGATTTCTTCAGCAAGCAGGACTCGACTACTCTAAAGTCTTTGCACCTGTCGAAAGATTGGAAATTGTTCAACTAGTGGCAGCCTTGACATGTAAGCAAGGCTGGTCGACATTTCACTTAGATGTGAAATCATTATTTTTGAATGGACCTTTAGATGAAGAAGTGTATGTCACACAACCTCATGGGCTTGTGATTCATAAGGAAGCAAGAAAAGTATACAATTTGCACAAAGCGTTATATGTTCTTAAGCAGACACCTAGGGAATGGAACAAGAAGATCAACTCATACTTAGTCGAATTGGGATTCATCAAATGCAAATCTAAATATGGTGTCTATGTTCAGGTTGTGGCACAAGATATAACAATCATCTGCTTATATGTCTATGACTTGCTAGTAACTGGAAATAGCTTGAAGGACTTGTCAAAGTTCAAAGAGATGATGAAGAGGGAATTCTAAATGTCAGATTTGGGAAAGTTGTCATACTTCCTAGGCATGGAATTTCATCAAAGAAAGTATGTCAAGGAGATACTCAAGAGATTCAATATGGATGATTCGACTCCTGCATCTTCGCATATCGAACCAAATTTGAAGTTGGAGAAGCATGGAGAGGAAGAAAAAGTAGATGCAACTTTGTTCAAATAAATTATTGGATCTCTAAGATATGTGCGCAACAGTCCACCTGATATATGTTTCTCAGTCGGATTAGTGAGCAGACGTATGAGTGAACCAAAGGTGTCACACATGAAGGTTGCAAGAAGAATCCTGAGATACTTAAAAGGATTGACAATTATGGAATTTTATTTCGACGAAAATATGAAAGCAAAGAAGCTATGAATACTTATTATTCAGATGCTGATTCGTGTGGAGATAAGGAAGATCGAAGAAGCACTACTAGATGTTTCTTTCAAGTATTTGGTGCCCCAATCTCATAGTGCTTAACAAAGCAACCTGTGGTGGGATTGTCATCGTGTGAGGTTGAATATATAGCAGGATCCTATGCTGCATGTCAAGCAATTTGGATCAGATATGTGTTGGAAGAGATCAAGGTCAAGGTGAAGAAACCTTTGGTGCTGTAGATCGACAACAAGTCAGTCATAAATCTTGCGAAGAATCCAGTTTTGTATGAAAGAAGTAAGCACATAAACTCTAGATTTCACTTTGTAAAGGATAAGGTGAATCGAGGTAAACTTGAAGTAAGACATTGCTTAAGTGAAACACAATTGGTCAACATTTTCACCAAAGGAATGAAGATCGACATGTTCCTAATATTGAGAAAGAAATTTGGAATAGTTCAGATCGATAATGGTTAGTGTGTTTCGACAACTTAGATTATAGGGGGGTATGTTGAGATATTAGATATAATCCAAGTTGAGTTGTGCGGTCCAAACCCAAAGTTAATTAGGGGTTAGAGTTTGTTACTTAGTTTGTTATTATACTTAGTAGTCAAGTCTCTTAGGTGAATATATATAGACACTTTGTAATTCAGTTTTATCATTCAAGTCAATAATATAATCCTTATTTTCTTATTCTCTTTTTATCGCCTCACTAAAAGTGGCTCACGCACTAACAAAAACCATATTATCATTTAAATGACATGTGTACCTGAATGTGAAACATTCCATGGACATTTAGGATTATAAAAAAAAGTATAATCATATCATTAAGGGTTTTACAAAATTTCCATATCTAAATCTTCTATATTTCATGCATGTCTCAAATCATTAATGATCTTTGGATTTCCAAGAACAAAAATGGATTACTCTAATTTTAATTATTTTATTTTCATATGTATAATGATTATTTCATTTATTGCATTTAGTGTTTATCGCTAGGCGAAATCTAACCGACTGACGTAGAGTTGCCACTGGATTTTATTTAATTCCATAAAAAGGAGAAAAAGGAAAATAATTGATAAAACCCTATAAATATAAAATAATTTGGTCTCGCAACCAAATAAGGGTTCAAAAGTCGGTTATGCAAAGGGAAGATATTAACACCCCATACATCCATCGTACTCGATGGAAACCATCTAAGTTATCTACGTGAATTAGTGTTTATCTATCTAAATGCTTACTTACTACTGGGAAAAGGAAAAATGATTGATTTTTTTATTATTGTGCTCGCCAAGGATTGATGCCCTTGTGCCTACGTATCATCATCGGGGGATGAGGAATCAGAGCTCCGTAGTTCGGAGTAGAAAATGTTTGTTTGTTGGTTGTTTTTAATGAATAATGTTAACGTTCACATTCTAGAGATTAAACGTTGCTTGTATGCTCGTGGATGAGAGACTTAATCATTTGTTTGTTTATGGTAGAAACTACGTACTTGGTTCACATTCTAGCAGTTAAACATTTACTTGTATTCTCGTGTATGGGAGGCTTAAGTGTCATTCGTACCGCAGTAGAACGGAAGAAACATGTCCTTTTGTGAAAAGGTTTTGGAATGATGCCCTAAGGCGCAAAATATAAGTTTGATGAGTTTATTATGATTTTAGGATTTTTTGAAGAGAGATTGTTTTTTATTAGAATTACACTAAAGATTATGGGCAGAGGTGAATATTTCTGATAAACAAGCCAAACGTCTTGTTTCCAAAATATTCAGAGTGGGTTTAAGAAAGGTCCATTCTCACTCCTTTTCCATTAGTTAAAACTCGTGGCGCACAATTCAAATCGTATTTTTAATTTGATTGAGAAAATTCTGCTTGATGTTGGATCAAGGGTTTATTGGTTATTGATTTTGAAATGGTGAGATACGTGGATATTTACAAAGGAACAATGCAAGAAATAAAGGGGGTTATTGTGAGGTAGCCCAAGAGAAAGTCTTGTGTGTGCAAAGTGAAATATGCTAACAAGTGGATAATGGGTTTAAAAACATGTCTCTCTAGGGTAGTGTCATGAATGTCATTCCCACAATAAAAGATTGCAAGTCGCAGATGAAATTTCAAGTCAGAGCAAAAGGTCAAGAATCATGATCCAAGGTTCAAGTGCAAGGATCCTAATGAGTCTTCTAAGTCCAACAGTGGGTCATAGATGAATGCATCTTTTTGGTCTTTTGATTTTATTATATTTTTGTTCTTTTTGATTAGGTAACAAGATAAAGGACAAAATAAAATGACATAAAGTAAAGTGAATGATAAAGAGAGATAAGGTAAATTGCGGAAAGTAAGTGGCGAGAAATAAATTACGAGAAAATAAAGTGCAAGAATGTAAAAGTTAGAGGTTAGTAGTTAGTGATCGATGGTTAATGATTGAATGGTCGATTAATCGCATCAGACAATTTAGCGCTATGTTAAGCAATCGTAAATGGACTTATGTAAAAGCCACAATATCATAAAACAATCGAAAAATAAAATAACTCAAAACGAGAAAAATTCGGATACAAAAGTGCTCGAAAAATTAAACTGAATGCATTAAAATAATCAGCACGGAGTAAACCTCTTGGAAAAATACAGCTTTTGATCAATTTTTGAAATAAAATTTGACCGGTTAAAAGGCTCAGACCGATCAAACGCGACCATAAACGTAGTTTAAAAATTAAAATGAGTAAGCCAGGTTGAACTAAGTGAATTGTAGATTAAGGATAGTAACGTCTGCAAGCTCGATTTTGACACTTTTCGTCAACTAATTTACGCACAGTTGAGGTTCAATTTGACCGATCTGTCTGTAAATTCAAAAAATGATTTCGATCAAAATTTTATGCATTATGCATGATAAAAGACATATTATACTATACATATGATGCAAAGTAAAAATAAAGTCAGATGAATGATTTTTTTTTTAAAATGCCCGGACAAAATTGGGATTGACAATGTTTTTCTTCACAAAGTTTATAAAACAACTACAACCACTAACATACTACGGCTCTGATTAGTAAAATTAACTTACAGTTGATAGTTGGTAGTTAATAACTGATAGCTGGTAGCTGATGGCTAATAGATTATAGTTGATGACTGATAACTGATAAGTTAATTTGAGTGTTTGATAAATTAACTGTTACATTATCTAATATATACAAAATGGCAAAAAATATTTTACTTAATTAAAAATTTGTGGTTCATTATCTTATTATATTATATTATTAGATTAATTTTTATTTGATAAAAATAAATGTCTTACTAAAAAAATAAAAACAGACTTAATATATATGAAAAATTAAAGATATCATCAAAATATATTAAATTTGTATACAAATTTTATAATAAAATTTAACAATATACACAAATTACTATCATTGTAATTTTGAATTCAGTTAGTTTAATCCAAAACAATAATAAAAATAAATTTATTATTTAATATTCTATAATAAAACGATTTTTCCTGCTAATTTTGCAAATGATTATAGTAGGAATTTCTGCAGAATTACCTGTGGGGTTTGCTTCGAAATAAACAAAACATACTATATTCATAATTTCGCTGGAAAATCCGCAGAAAATACCTGCAGAATTTATTTTTGATTTTTTTTATATTTATTTACATATTAATTTATTTTGACTTTGAGTGTGGAAGTGAGTCGTAAGGAGAGAATTATACTCGAGATAATATAAAATTCCTTTAAATTGAGTTGTTTTATAAACATGAGGCTATGTTACTTTAATAACTTAATAACAATGTATTATGTTGCTAAATTTTTATTATTATTATTTTTTGGTATAAATCAAGTATATTCTCCTTAATTCCTCTAACCTTGTATCACCATATTAGGTGACAAATTCTCTTTGAGATTTGACATTGTTGAGTATTTAAGATTTAATTCGAACTCAGGTCCTCTGATTAAATTAAAAGAGACCCTACCATCTTATGTAAATTCTCATTATTTAATTTAATGAATTCTTTTAGTGCAAATATATTAAATTAATATTTCAGAAATTGGACTTTTATAAAGATATTTAAAATAATTAATCATAAAATATATTTATTTATTATTAGAAAAAAAATAATGATTCGGCGGTGTTAATTTATAGACGGTGTAAAAGATGAAAAATATTTTTCACAATTCGACGATGTTATTTTATAAATTGACACCGTTAAATCAATTTTTTAAAATAAAAACTGGGAGATCTTTTATTTTAAAAAAAGAAATAATTTATTAAGAATAAATAATCAAAACTAACGATTCGATTTTTCTTTTTTTTTTAATTGTGAAAAATAAAGATTATATATATAAGCGTATAAACACATTATAATTGATGATCTGTAATTTGTAATTGTTATATTTAATAAGAAAAATAGAAAATTTTGAATAAACTAGGATTATAAATTTTTCTTTTTTCTATAAAATTAAATTATTGTTTTTGATTAATAGAATAGACGAAAAAGACTAACGTGGTTCAATTTTTCAGAGTTGAGAGGCTTTTCAGAAAATAAGGCAAGATTGATAGAGTTGACTTGAATTATGGTATGATATTCTTCATCATAATTTTAATTTTTAGATTTTTAAGGGTTTAGTTGAAGTCTTTAGTTTTAAGTGATGTTTTTGTAGTTCAATTAGTGATTTATTAGGTATTCTTTTACTATAGTTTATGATTTTCAATTGGAAGTTTGGTATACCGGATGATCAAGTAGTATTTTGTTGGAGGCTTGTTTTAGAACAACTGCATGTCTGTGATTTAATGAGTTGTGATATATATTATGTTTTTTTTGGATATTTTATAAGCATTTGAGTGTATTTCTTGTTGGAAATAAATTAGTTTTGTGTTTAGGAAAAGTGTATGGAAGTATTAGAGGCTTGAATAGAAATTTGATAGGTAGGAGAGTTATTTATGGAAGAGAGAACTATGTATTTTTGCTTGATGCAAAAGTGTAGGATTACATCTCTATTTATAGTACTCTAAGGAGAATTCTAGACACACTAATTCTAGAGAGTTCTCAACTCTAGACACTCAAAGAGTATTCTAGAAAATATTACAATCTTAAGAAATATCTAGACACTCCAAATACTACACGAATTTTCTAGAAACATTACCCAAAATAAACTAAGTCCAAATAACAAAGCCCAAAAATCAAATAATAAGATTAGGCCAAAATCAAGTTTAATATTTCAACATCCCCCCTTAAACTTGATTTGTGACTCCAAGCATATTCCTTAACTTCACGAAAGTTTCCAATTTGAGTGGCTTGGTGAAAATGTCGGCAGCTTGATCTCTAGACATTACATACTTCAACTTCACCTTCTTCTTCTCGATGCATTCTCTTATGAAGTGGTAAGGAGTATCGATGTTCTTACTTCTTTCATGAAATACAGGATTCTTTGCCAAAGCAAGTGCTGGTTTATTGTCAACACATATTTCGACAGGATCTTCTTGTGGCATTTTTAATTCTTTCAACAAATTCCTTAGCCAAACTGCATGACAAACACATGATGTGGCGGCAACATACTCAGCTTCACAAGTTGACAGTGTGACAATAGGTTGCTTCTTTGACATCCAATCGAAAGCAGTATCTCCCATAAAGAACACAAAACCAGTAGTGCTCTTTCTATCATCCAAGTCTCCACTCCAACCACTATCACTATAGCCAATAATCTCATAATTGTTAGAAGAGTAATAGTGCAAGCAAAAGTTTGTTGTACCTTTGATGTATCGAAGGATTCTTTTTGCCGCCTTGAAGTGAGTTGTTGTTGGAGCTTCCATGTAGCGACTTACGACTCCTACAACATAGAGAATATACGTCCTTGTACTTGTCAAGTAATGCAGACTTCCAACCAAACTTTTGTAAATAGTTGGATCAACAATCTCTCCATTTTCATGCTTACTCAACTTGTTGCCATATTCCATCGAGGTGCCAACTGGATTGGCATCATCCATCTTGAACTTCGTAAGGACTTCTTTAGCATAACCTTTTTGGGTGATAAAAATTCTTTTGTCTTCTTGCTTTACTTCGATGCCGAGATAATATGCCATGAGACCCATATCTGTCATCTCAAATTCATTTGACATGTCTTTCTTGAACTCTTCGAACATGCTTAAATTGTTCCCTGTGAAGATCAAGTCATCAACATATAAGCACACAATCAAAATATCTCCACTTTGCACTTTAATATAGAGTGCATACTCATATGGACACTTGATGAAGTTCTTGTCTTGAAAGTACTTGTCGATTCGAACATTCCAAGCTCTCAGTGCTTGCTTGAGTCCGTACAATGCCTTCTTCAACTTCAAGACTTTTCCTTCTTGCCCTTTTACTTCATAGCCCTGTGGTTGCTCGATATAAACTTCTTCTTCGAGAAAACCATTCAAGAAGGCCGACTTCACATCCATTTGATAGATCTTCCATTCATTTTGGGCTGCCAAAGAAATGATCAGTCTAATAGTTTCAAGACGAGCAACGAGGGCAAATACCTCCTCATAGTCAATTCCTTGTCTTTGACTATAGCCTTTTGCCACCAATTTTGTTTTGTATCTCTCCACTTCTCCTTTTGCATTCTTCTTCGCCTTGTACACCCATCTTACTCTGATTTCTTTGTGTCCTTGTAGAAATGTAGTAAGTTCCCATGTATCATTCTTCGTGATTGACTTGATTTTTCCTCCCCATGGCGTCTCTCCACTTTACGTTTTCAACTACTTCTTGATAGCTTAGAGGCTCGCAATTACCCAAAAGGAAAAAAAGGTTAATACCATTTATGTTTTCGGTTACCTCATAAAGCTCTTCAATACTCCTTAGTCGTTGTGTCCTCTCACTTGAGCTTGTTTCATCCAACCTTGGTGTCGGTGAGGCCGGTGGTGTAATATTTTCCTCTATCATTGGTTGTTTCATTTCGTCTTCTTCTTCAAAGTAAGGAAGAAAATCGTACTTGTCTTCTTGAACACTCCAATCCCAACAGTCTTCTTCTTCGAACTCCACGTCACGACTTATGACGATCTTTCCACTATTTGGATCATAGAGCTTGTACCCTTTGGAGCTTGAGTCGTAACGATAAATACATACTTCTCACTTTTATCATCGAACTTTGTTCCCCTTTCATTAGGAACGTGAGTATAGGCAATGCTTCCAAAAACTTTGAGGTGATATATCCCAGGCTTCCTTCCACTCCATGCTTCTTGTGGTGTCTTCTCATGCACGTTTCTTTTTGGGGAACTGCTTGTTAGATAAATCACACATGCCACTGCTTCGGCCCAAAACTCTCTCGGCATCTTCTTGCTCTTAAGCATGCTTCGTGCCATGTTAAGTCTGGTCCGATTCTTTCTCTCTGCTAATCCATTTTGTTGTGGTGATCTTGACACTGTTAGTGGGTGGAGGATTCCATGATCTTCACAATATTTGTGGAACTCATTTGAAATGAACTCTCCTCCTCTGTCAGATCTCATGGCCTTAATGGAAAAACCACTTTGTTTCTCCACAAGGTCTTTGAACTTCTTAAAGTTTTCAAACACTTCTGACTTCTCCTTCAAGAAATAAACCCATGTTTTTATAGAATAATCATCAATAAACAGGAGAAAGTATTTACTCTTACCAAAAGAGTTTGGATTGATTGGTCCACAGACATCAGTGTGTATGAGCTCTAGCGGTTTTGTCGCTCTTGACGTTGATTCCTTTGGAAAGCTTTTCCGGAATTGCTTCCCAACTAGACATCCTTCACATAGTTAGTCTGGGTGATTTATACTAGGCAAGCCTCTCACCATTTCCTTCTTTTACAAACATTTTAGACTATCGAAGATGAGATGTCCGAATCGTATATGCCATAGCCACGAAGAGTCGGCATAGCAAGTCTTGAGACACTTTGCAACATCATTTTGAATGTTCAAGAGGAACATTCTATTATTTGACATAGGCACCGTAGCAATCAAGTTATGTATGCAATCTCTTAAGAAAAGACTATGTTCTTTCAAGTGGATGTCATCGCCTTTCTCTAATAATTATCCCAAGATCAAAATATTATTCTTCATGTTAGGAACATAATAGACATTGTATATAAATTGATGACTCCCATTCTTTGAGCGTATAAGAATTTTACCTTTGTCTTTGACCGGTATCTTTGAGTAATCTCCAAATGAGACATTTCCAGTTGTCGCTTTATTGATCTCTACGAACATGCTTCGATCGCCGCACATGTGATTGCTTGCGCCGGTGTCGAGGTACCATTTGTTTCTTTTCTCTTCAAATTGGTTTTGGCACGCGAGCAACAAAGTTTCTTCTTCTCCTCCATTTTCTTCTACAAAGTTAGCTTTCTCCACAACTTTCTTCGAGAATCTACATTTAGATGCATAGTGACCGATCTTGTTGTAGTTGAAGCACTTGATATGTGATTTGTCACACCTCGACCATGAATTTCCTCTTCCACGACCTCTTGTTGCTTGAGGATTCCAACTTCTTTCTCCATTGTTAGAGTACTTATTATAACTGCCTCTTCCTTCTCCTTCATGTCCTCATCCTCGCCCACGATCTTGGCCACGACCTTGTCCTCTTTGACTATTGTAATTCGCATAGTTTGTTTCCTTTATGTTGATTTGTAGTAGTTTTTCCATAGCCTCATTTTGTTTAATTTTTCTCTTTTGTTTTTCATCGTATGCTTGTAAGGAACCCATGAGTTGCTCAATAGTCATGATCTTTAAATCCCTGTTTTCTTCAATGTTGGTAACAATGAAGTCAAAACTTGGATTTAAAGTGCGAAGTATTTTCTCCATGACTTTCACCTCATCAACATCTTCGCCATTTCTTTTAAGTTGATTGACTACGACCAATACTCGAGAAAAATAATCAGAAATTGACTCAGACTCTTCCATAAATAAACGTTCAAAATCACCTTTAAGAGTTTGAAGACGAATCTTTTTCACCTGTTCCACTCCTTTGTTGCAAGTTTGAAGTTTGTCCCATGCTTCTTTGACCGTCGTTGCATTGGAGATCTTCTCAAATGTATCTTCATCAACCGATTGATAAATGAGGAAGAGAGCTTTCTTGTCTCTCTTTCTTGACTCCTTCAATGTCTCCTTTACACCTTGGCTTAGCGAGGCTTCATCTTTCTCCTTGAAGCCTTTCTCAACGATATCCCACACATCTTGAGCTCCTAGTAGAACCTTCATCTTGATGCTCCAATTGTCATAGTTGTTCTTTGTGAGCATCAGAATTTGCAAAGGGAAACCTCCTTTCGCCATTTTTTTAGGACCTTGAAGCTCTGATGCCACTTTGTTGGAAATAAATCCTTTTTGTGTTTAGGGAAAGTGTGTGGGAGTATTAGATGCTTGAATAGAAACTTAATAGGTAGGAGAGTTATTTATGGAAGAGAGAACTTTGTATTTTTGTTTGATGCAAAAGTGTAATATTACATCTCTATTTATAGTACTCTAAGGAGAACTCTGGACACACTAATTCTAGATAGTTCTCAACAACAGACACTCAAAGAGTATTCTAGAAAATATTACAATCTTTAGAAATATCTAAACACTCCAAATACTATAAGACTTTTCTAGAAACATTACCCAAAATAAACTAAGCCCAAAAATCAAATAATAAGATTAGGCCCAAATCAAGTTTAATATTTTAACATTTTCTTGTTGCTTCTGTAGTAAGAATGGAAGTAGTTGTTCCTAGACGAGTACGGTCAAATAAACAAATTGGTAATAAGTTGAAGTTATGTTCAAAAGCTTTTGGAAGTTTAAAGAGAAAGACTGAGGAAATTCGGAAGTGTGGTGGTAATGACACAAGATGCTCAAAATATTTAGGAATTTCATATAAGAGGAGAAAATTCAAAAATTTATCTGATAATTCAGCACAAAAACTGTTCCTATGGAAACATTGCAATTCTCTATTGTAGACGAGTGATGTTTCTTGATACTATAACTATTATAGCCATGTACAAAGAAATTTCCCCAAGTCCATGCTCTCAATGCATCATTGCAAAGATAAGAATAAGAGAAAAACAAGAACAAGAGAAGTCGGAGATGAAGCAACAGTTGCCACGATACAAAGAAAAAGAGATGATTGAAACAAACAATAAACTTTCATTATTAATGAATTATTTAGGATTTGTTGCATCTTCTTCTCATCCACCCCAAGCCAATAATGAAATTGATCACTCAAATGAAGATGGTGTTGATGAATCAGATGAAGACATTGGTAAAAATATTAGTAGTGATTTTGATTTGGATAATTTTTTCTTGTTAATTGGTATGAAATTTAGATTTTTTTTATTAACGTTGGACAAGTGATTATTAGTAGTTTAACTGTGTCATTTTTAGTAATGTAACTCTAGAAATACTTGTTATTGACTCTATAATAATATTTAGCAACTTGGTTGCTTTAAAAATTTGAATGTGATTAGTTTTGAATTGTCTTATTCAAATTAGATTTTTATTTTATATTATTGTTACTTTGATATTTAACACTAATTATAATGATTTAAAAATGAGTTAAACACAAATAAAAATTAGAGAAAGAAATTAACTGCGGATTTAATATTTGCTGCGAGTTTTCAAACTTCAATTATCAGTGGTCATATATGCGGATTTTAGGTTCTTTCCTGTGGATTTACCTGCAATTATTTCTTGGGGTTTTGCTTGGAAACGTAATAAGGTTTTAGCTAGTAACACAAAGCGGCAGGAAAACCGCAGGTAACAAGTTTCCTACGGACATGTGTCAAAATCCGCAGGAGAATATTATACCTGAATTTTGTTTCCATCTTTTTTGATCTCATTGTTTCTCCTATGAATTTTCACTAATTATCAATACTATTTCGACATTCATTATATAATTTAGATTTCGACATTTATTATATAATTTAGATGTTAGTTAAAGACATTAAACATTACATCATCTTTCATTTTAGAAATTAACGCAAATATATGTAAGGTAGTATATTGAAGGGTAAAAATATATATATTTTAAATTAATAAAAATATAAATGGAAGAAAAAGTCACAAAGAAAACTTTACTTTATAACCCTACATTTATCCATGTACCCCTACATTTTATAAAAAGTACCAATTTTATCCTTATATATTTTTAACTAATTTATTATTTTATTTTTAAAATTTTATTTTGCGTACCGGAAAAGTTTGCAAAAGAGTTTCGGTACACAAAAATTGACTACCGGAACTCTTTTATAAAGTCTTCCCATATATAAATTTTTTTTAAAAATTGCTTGAAGAATGAGTATCGGAACTCTTTTGCAAAGTCTTCCGATACACAAAAATTGACTATCGGAACTATTTTGCAAAGTCTTCCGATAAAAAAAAAAAATTTAAAAGATACTTGAAAAATAAATACCGGAACTCTTTTGCAAAGTCATCCGATATACAATTTTTTTGAGTTTCTAAGATAAGTCTAGCTATGAATACGGCACTTGATGATCTCACTATTCTCCCTGTGATGGCGTTGTTGATTTCAAAAAGCCTTGGTTTCAGTATTGGACCTCTTGTTTGAACTAACGAGTTGGGAAAAATACTTTGAATCAAAGAATAAATCTATCTGCACTGAATTGGTAAAGGAAACCTATCTACGTTGAATCTAATCCAAGTTCTGTGGCATGATTTCAAATTGCAGCCCACATCATGTGACTTTAAATCTATCTGCATTTTGCATTGGAACATAAGCATGCACAAAGGGATGCATATGTATCAGTTTGTATTTAAGTGTGTTGAATATAATTGTGTGTTATTACATAATCTTTCCTTTGTCTCTCTAACTACAGTGTGTGAATATTTTGTTATATGTCCCACTGATATCAAATTAGTTTCAGATTATTTTATTATAGTGTGAGTAATAAATATATTTTGAGTGTCTAAGGCATTTTTGGGTATAAAATATTAAAGGTTTGAACAACAATGATCTTTAATAAAGTAAATCTTAGTCTTCTAACTGTAATGTTTTATTATGTGCTTTGATCCATTCCCATTGAACTGGTCAAATGCAATTGTAAACTTTTTTTTCTTTCTTTTATGTAGCTTTCATGTCAGGTATCATTTTTGACAAAATATTTATGAGAAATTCTTATTTATTGCTCACTATAGATTAATACAGAAGTTCTCATAAAGATTCATATATATAAAAATTCAGGGATGCAATTTCCCAGCCTATCATTTCTGATTTCTTCACAACTCAACATCAACTCAATTGTTTCATCAGTATGGATTAACTACAAATTACAATTCTACAACCATGAATTTGACTGTATCTTGGGAATATCAAACTAACCGTAATCCTCAAGAAAAAACTACTCTTTCATATCAAATTGATTTAAGGATTTTTTTTACCTGAATGTGTTACCATAGGATTTTCAGCTGCAACAGGTTCCGTTGGAGAATTAAATAATCTTTTGTCATGGGAATTTGACTCCACTTTCGACGAAAATGGATAAGATTAGTTTTGATACTAAGTGGGGCGTTAGTAGTGGGAGTAGGAACACTGGTAGTATATGCATTAGTTAGGAGAAAAACTAAGAGAAGGAAAAAAAGAAAATGAAGAAGTAATGAATTTAACGTCAATGAACGATAACCTTGAAAGAGGAGCCGGGCCAAGGCGGTTCACCTGCAAAGAACTTAATTTTGCAACCAATAACTTTCCTAGTGATAGAAAGTTGGGTCAAGGTGGCTTTGGAGATGTTTATAAAAGTTACTTTTTTGATTTAGATATACCAATTGCTGTGAAGAAAATATCAAAGGGATCTAGACAAGGAAAGAAAGAATATGTAACTGAAGTTAAAGTGATCAGTCAGCTGAGACATAGGAATCTTGTGAAGTTGTTGGGTTGGTGCCATGACAAAGGAGAGTTTCTTCTTGTTTATGAGTTCATGCCAAATGGTAGTCTTGATTCTCATTTATTTGGGTAAAAGAACACCTCTTTCTTGGAGTGCAAGGCATAAAATAGTTCTTGGATTGGCTTCTGGTTTGCTTTATCTACATGAAGAATGGGAGAGGTGTGTGGTACATAGAGATATCAAATCAAGTAATGTTATGTTAGATTCTAGTTTCAATGCTAAGCTTGGTGATTTTGGGTTGGCTAAATCAATGGATCATGAACTTGGGCCTCAAACAACCGGGCTAGCCGGAACATTTGGCTATCTAGCTCCGGAATATGTGAGTACAGGTAGGGCGAGTAAAGAGTCAGATGTATATAGTTTTGGGATGGTTGTCATGGAGATAGCCTGTGGAAAGAAAGCTACTGAAGTTATGAAGGAAAAAGGTGAAGAGAAGGGAATGATTGAGTGGGTTTGGGATCATTATGGAAGAGGAGAGCTACTTCTGGCCATGGATGAGAATTTGAAAAAGGATATTGATGAGAAACAAGTAGAGTGTTTGATGATTGTTGGATTATGGTGTGCTCATCCTGATGTGAATCTAAGACCATCAATTAGACAAGCTATTCAAGTGCTTAATTTTGAGGCTGCCTTGCCAAACCTTCCACCAAAGAGACCTGTTGCAACCTATCATGCTCCTACTCTTTTGGTAAGCTCAGTAGGAACTTCCATAACAACAAGCCTTCAGGATGGTCGTTAAGTCGTTCACTGATACATTGTCAAGGATCTCATATTGGTATTCTCTCATTTCTACATTAGTATCCATTATCATACTGAGCTTAGGAACAGGAGTATGTTATGTCTGTGTGTATGTAATGTTTGAGTTGGAAATTTGAAATAAAGTAATTATAAATATATAACTTTTTGTTCTTAATCTCTGTTGGTGTCCCTTACTTTTCGGATTTGTATATCTATATCCATTATGGATATTTGTGTATGTAATGTCTTTAAGTACATTATTATGTACCGGATGTACAAAGTGTAAGTTTCTGTATCTTCAACGGTATCTACAACATCATTCAACAGTAGAACTCCCAAGGCGACAAAGGAAAGATTCCTTCTCTTAAGAAAAGCATCCACCACGCTCAACGATAGCAAACTCAGTCCAGCAACTTGTGTCTAGGAGAGACCATTCCATCACGTCGAAAACGTCCACAATAAAGGGAAGTAAAGCTCAGAAGTCAAAAGACCGTTCGAAAGAAGGAAAATCCACTTCCCCTCCCTGGAGCCCGGGCGAAGACCAGGGCGGTCAAGCTTCGTCCTCGGATCGTGGTGAAAACCAGCCGACTAGGGTGCAACCTAAGCATCCCTCATGTACTCCGACTATAGAAAGCAAGCTTCCGAAGTCAATGCAAAAGCCTCCTAGGTTGGGGGAATAGGATGGGAAATGAGAGCTTGATGAACACAACCAACTCGTCAATGACCGACTCGACTACTACAACGTTGATGATGCTTCCAAGTGCAAGCTGTAAGACCCCAATTTTGTCCCTAAGATCCCTCATGGCATCATAACATTGCATTTGCATTGCCTCAAGGATCATAAGCATCTTGGTTCCCCTTACCTTTGGGTGGGACCTCTTGTGAGTGGTTTGAGATCACCAAGCATGCTTGAATTGTATATTATTACTTTTCTTATTTTGTTTACTAACCAAAAGCACAAAAATATGTCACTAACATTTCTTGTTTGTAGCTTGAGCAATCACAAAGTCAAGAGCTTCAAGGGGATCCTTTGTGCAGAGATATGGCCAAGTGAAGATGATAGCAAACATGGCAATGGTTCCCAAAGCTCTCATCCATCAAATATGCCTCCCTAGCATCTCAATTCATCATTTTGATCAATGCAAGTCAAGGGATTTGAGGTTTGTTTCCCAAGGAAACCCTAATTCATCTGTTCATCAACTGTGCCTTGCTCATGAAGCAACCTCAGCCCATGATCAAATAAAATCAAGGGAAGTTCTTTAAGTCATCATTTCATGCATATTTGAACTTATTTGGGTGTCCTCAATCATCAATTTATCAAGATATGAGTCATGGACTTGAGAAGTTAATCAGTCAATTCATCTGACTATTTTGAAATGCACTGAGACCTAACGTTTTATGTGTTGGGCAAATGGAGATGATCCAAAAAGAAACAATGTTCTTAAGGACAATATGAACAACTTTCATGTTCATCAAAATTTTATTTGAAGCTTGGAAGGTCATCTCCCATTCCAAGACATTATAGGTCATTTTGACTGAAACCCTAATTTTGGATCAACTTCCCAAGAACATAACTCATTCATTTTTTATGATTTTAAGGTGGTATCAAATGCATTGGAAATCTTAAGATGTCTACTTCAAATGTTATGTTGAACAAAATTTCAAAATCTCAAAGGAAATACATGTGATAATGTAAAACATTATAGGTCACTTTGGACCAAATGCATTGAAAGTCAAAAAAGTCCAACTTCAAGTGCCCATAACTTCTTCATAAAAAATCCAAATGATGTAAACTTTAAGTCCATTTTGATTTTCTTGAAAATATCTACAACTTTGATGTTGGAGGTTTTTCCATTTGGAGCTTGCATCATAAAAACAGAGGGGCTTGAACATTGGCCAAATTTGGAAACCTCACCTTTGCATGTTTTGCACCTTACACTTCAAACTCAAAATTCACTAATTTCCACACTTCAAAGGGATTTTTTCCCAACATAACATTTGTTCCTTACATCAAGACCTTTCCAACCATTACTCACATGCTCATGTTTGGATTTGGCAAATGGCATTTTCGAAGAGGAGAAGTTTTAGGCATAATTGTGCATAACATGTTGGAACTCATTACACAAGCCTATGCATTGCCAATTACACGTCCATTTCAGCTCAATTACACTGCAGATTGCATTTGGCATTGAATTTGGGCCTTCTACATGATCATGCAAGCCCATGCAAAGAGTATCCATTTGCCATGCCCACAGATTTGATCACACTTGCCTTGCCCCTCCATCTATAAATAGAAGCATCATTCCATTCAATTTTCATCCATGAGTCAACCTGAAATGCTGCTGAACTGAAAACCAAACCTCTCACCAAAGGAACTATTTCATTTTCATTCAAATTTCTCAGATCCGAAATTCAACTAAATCTGGTTGAATTTCTAGATCTAAAGTTCCTAGACCTCTCTCTCATAGTCCATTGTACTTCTGTTTGGCCAAAGGGAGCAAGGAAGCAAGCTCAGATCACCACAATTCAAAGGTTCTCTTCAACTGGTTTTTTCTTCGAAACTCACTATTTATTGACCTATTTGCTTGGCTATTGTGTTGTCTGAAGTCCTCTCCATAGAGGCATCATTGTTGTGTATTCAATTTTCAAAATCTAACAAGTTCATGATGAACACCATCGAGTTTCAACCTCTATTTTCTCTCACTATCTAGAGTAGAAATGGATGGTACAGGGGTGATGTACATCACCCCAGCTTTAATTTGGTACATAGATCGTGAATTTTGGTTGAGTTTGGATGACCTGCAACTTTGGGCGAAGCTTGAGTGCTCGCCGGAGAAGACGGTGGCGCTGGCCACCGTCCACCATGCCAGATTCAATCTGGATTGTTGGATGCACATCCCACGTTTTAATCTCAGCCACGCGTTTGGATTACTTGATTTAATGCCATGTGTTTCGCTGCTGACTTTGGCCTACCGTGGAAACGCGCTTTTGGACCATTAGATGTTGCCACGTCAATTAATGAGTTCCATCAGACGCTCCTGGTTTTTTTTTATTTTCCTATTTTCTGATTTAATTTCTTTTATTTCTTTTATTTTCAAAAATTCATATCTTCTTCATTTTAAATCCAAAAAATATGGGACCAATTGCATTCTTCTCCAAATAATTTCTAGTTTCTAATTTTGATTTTTAATATTTTTTATTTTGTCATTTGATATTTTTTTGTGAATTTTCTCTTTTCTGGTTATTTTTAATTCATTTTAAATAGTTTTTGATATTCAAAAAATACAAAAATATTTTCCTAACCTATTTGAATGATGATGGATCTATGAAAAATATTCTCATCAATTTTTTAATTGATTTGAGATTTATTTGAGATTTTAGTTCAATTAGGTTATTTTTATTCATTTTTAATTGATTAAAAATAGTTTCTGACTTTTAAAAATGCTGAAATTTTTTGTCAAACTTGGGATAAATCACTTGGATCTTTCAAGGTTGATTTGAAGTGATTTTGAAGTTTGACCTTTCTTTTATTTTTAATTCAAGTTTATTTTAATATTAAAAATGCCAAAAATATTTTGCTTATTGTTTGACCTCCAATCTTCATCCCATTTCTGGATTCTCATTGTTTGACTTTGACTTTCAATGTCATTTGGTCAACACACATGGATTGGTACATTTTATTTCACCTTATGCACTTTATTCTTTCCATTTCCTTTTCCATTATTCATCTCTTTCTTCTTCTTCTTCTTTTTCTTTTTGATCAATGAGTTGAAGGTTGATAAGTTAGCATTGATTAGGGAGACTTAATCTTCCTTGATTCAAATCTAATTCATCTTGATCAATTGATCAAGTGAATGGCCTTGCATTAAGGATATGTTGTTTCCTAAACATGCAAAAGGCTTAAACCAAAACAAGATCAATTCTCTTCTTCTTTTTGGCATGGCAAGTTGTTGGAACTTGGTTCACTAATCAAGACTTGTAACTTGTGTTGTTGCCTACATTATTATTGACCGGCCTCAGATAGTTGTGACTTCTACATAAGTCCAATTACGATTGCTTAACATAGCGCTAAATTTGCCTTATGGCACACTAACTACTAACACTAACTATTAACCATTAACATTTACTTTTGCCCTTTACTTTTATGCAATTTACTATTCCTGCACATATTATCCATTTGCTTTTTCCTTTGCTCACTTGAGCACATGTTTATGTTAATGCAATTTGCCTTTTGCTCACTTGAGCATATACTTGTGTATATACTATTGTGTTTGTGTTTTATTTGATTGTTGTGGACCAAATGCAAAAAATGGACAAAAGGACTTAGACTTTAGGACCTTCCCTATGCAAAATGGAGTCAAAGAGCAACTAGGGCTCATGCCTTTAGAGTGCTATAAATGTCAAAGAGCAACTAGGCCTCATGCCTTTAGAATGCTTAAAGCTTGAAGATGAACATTGAAAGGACCATATTCTAAACTCCCTCTTGTCCATTCTTTGATTTGTAAATAGAACCTTTTGATGTGTGTGTTTCTTTGTGCTAGGGATTCCAACTTGATCCAAATTGGGGAACCATTGCCATGTGCTTCTAAGAGCGAGAGAGATTCAAGATACATTGAGGAACCTTCCAAGAGTTCATTTGATTGTTGATTGCTTGAGTTTATGCTTATGTGATTGCTTATTCCAAAGGATGGGAGCTACTTGGATCATCCATATGATCTTAAGAGAGGAACTCCTTTTGTGGTTTTGTTTCTTATCTCTCACCTTTTGCATTGCTTAAGATCTTAGCCATTCTTCTTCTTCTAAGTCAACTTTGACCATTTTTTGTACATACTTTTCATTGGTACATACAACCCATTCAAATGTCTTTTTGTGGTTTCAATGGCCACTTTCTTAATCAAATTTTTCATAACCTTTAGCTATTAGGTTTGAGTTATCCTTGTGGTAGATGTAATACTCACCTATATCCTTAGTGATGGACAATGAGTCTTCCATGCTTATTATAGGGTTAACCCCTCACTAGCATGTTGAAGCTATCCTCACATGGTGGATTTGTGGTTTTAGGTTGAGTTTTCTCCCTTGGATAACAAAAGACCTTAAGGCTTTTGGACCAATCAATTCACCGACTTCATTTTGAGATTTTTACCCCGAACTACGAGGTTTTGATCCTAATCTTTTTTAAGATGGTACGTAGGCAATGGGTTTATCCATCCAAACACAAAATGTAAATAAACTTGTATATTCTCTTCTCATCTCTTCAATCATGTTTGCACAAACAATTTTTTTCACAAAAAACAACAACCTTACAACAAGTATGAAAAGGGCTCCCTAGGAGTACCTAGGATGTTTTGGGTGCCTAACACCTTCCCATTGCATAACCAACCCCCTTACCCAGATCTCTGACTCTCTTTTACTAGTTTTTGATTCGATAAAACTTTTAGGTTTTTGTTCGCTTTCTAACCATTCCTTTGGATAAATAAAAGTGCGGTGGCGACTCGACTTGTATGGTTTACCTTGGATTTAGTCAATATCTCTAATGGTAACGAATACCCCGCTACAGAAAAGTGGCGACTCTGTTGGGGACTATTTGCCTAGTGGGTTTTGCCTACTTTTCATTTTTTGTTGTATTGTTGTGTATATTGTTTTGTGATATATTTTTGTGCAATTTGGGATTACTGTATTGTATGTATGATTGAATTGCTTGAATATTAATTCCTCGTATGCTTGGTGATCTTTGTGAGATGAGTTCTATACCCGGACTAGAGTGCACTTAGGATAGGAGAATGGCGTAGTCTTGTTGACTTGTGTGGAGTTATTCCTAAGCAAGTTGACTTGCAAGTCCATTCACTTGGTGGAGGTCATGTTGGGATCAATAATGTCACACAAGTAGTTGTGGTTAGACATTACTCTTTCCAATATAGACCTTAGAAGCCAAGGACCTTAGTTTACCAAACCCATCTTGGCCTATTCTTAGGATGTAGTGCGAAAGTCGTTCAAGTGTAAGATTTGATACGATTGTTACGCGATACTACACTCATAAGAGTCTCTCTTGAGAATATATTTGGAATACGAGTAGTCGTTTCTCCGACAATATCCGAAAGATGGGATGATGACTATGGGAACCTCTTGTAGAACATGTTTGGCAGGTTTAAACCCTAGTACACTCCCTTTGGGTGGTTCTTAACCGAAACCCCATGCTCGTGACTCGCAACAAACCCTTGATTCGTGGTTGATCCGTTCATGTATCCTTAATATCAATGGAACTTGGGTGTTGATAAGGTGTAAACCATAATCCACCAAAATGGATGATTGATATTAAGGATGACATGATCCATCCCATGACCTTTGTTTGGTGTGCTTTGCTTGATCCTTGAGTGTGATTGTTGCATTCATGCATTCATGCACCCATTTACATCCATATCATCAATAATGAAGAAAATTTTCAAGGAATTTAAGAGGTCTATTTGCAAATTTCCAGACATGGAAAGACAAAGAAGGAATACAAAGAAGTACAGTTTCAGACAACCAGATTTGAAAGAGTTAAGGAATCTGACATCCTATGTATTAGATCCCTTGGGTTTCAAGGCTCGTTTTGGGAAGCTTCTTCCTCTTCTGACTACTCAGGTGGATGAAGGATTGATGAGTGTATTGGTGCAGTTTTATGATCCTTTGTACCGTTGCTTCACATTTCCGGATTTTCAGCTTTTGCCCACGCTTGAGGGGTATGCCTATCTTATGGGAATACCTATTCTAGATCAGCTACCGTTCAGTGGCTTGGAGAGTATTCCTACTTCTCAAGAGATAGCAGACATGTAGCATATAGATGAATCTCTGGTTGGTGCTCATATGACTACCAAAGGTGGAATTCAAGGTCTCCCTTCTGAATTCCTCGTTGCTCAAGTTGTTATGTATGGGAAGGCCATGAGTGAGGACGCCTTTGAGGCCATATTTGTACTTCTCATCTATAGGTTAGTATTGTTCCCCAACATCGACAAGTTTGTGGATATGAACCCTATTAGGATTTTCTCTACTCTTAATCTCGTTTCGACTCTGTTGGGTGACACTTATTTTTCTTTGCATATGAGGAATGCAAAGGGTGGTGGTGCCATTGTGTGCTATTTGCCTCTGTTGTATAAGTGGTTTATTTCTCACTTACCGCAAACGGTCGCTTTCAAAGAGAACAAGGGATGTCTACGGTGGTCCATGAGGCTCATGTCTCTCACTAATGACGATATCTCTTGGTACAACCGTGTGTATGATGGTGTGCAAATTATCGACTCTTGTGGTGAATTCTCCAATGTACCTCTTCTTGGTACACGTGGTGGGATTAACTGCAACCCTGTTTTGGCACGTCGTCAGCTTGGGTTCCCCCTAAAGGATAAACCCAATAACATTCTGTTAGAGGGTGTGTTCTTTCAGGAGGGTAAAGATCCCCAAGGCTTGAAAGCTAGGATGGTCCGCGCTTGGCGCAAGATTCATAGGAAGGGAAGGAAGGAGTTGGGTCCTAAGAACTGTGTCGCTTTGGAGCCTTACAGTGCTTGGGTTAGGAAGAGAGCGTCTGAGTATCTCATGTCGTACGAGTATCCGAGACCTACACCTTTGGTTATGGTTGGGCCTCCGACCCTCCCTGACCAAGGAGTAGAGGAGTTGAGAGACAAAGACCGTTCACGTGCCTGGATACGAACGAGAAGAGTTGCTTCAGCAGATCAAGGAAAAGGATGCTTTGATTGAGTTCCTCGAGCATCAGGTTATTGATGATCCTAATGATGCATGGACTTCTCTACTTCCTCAGTCTTCCAAGTTCTGGAAGAGGAAGTACGATCGACTCGCCAAGGAGAAAGCAGATATGGAGGCAGCCTATGAGGAGGAGGTAAAGAGGCTTCGTGCATCTTATCTTCCTGTGTCCCGAGCTTTAGATGATTGTTTCTAGGGATCCATAGGATGATTATTTTCGTTTTCTCTTGTATATGGTTACCAATGCTGTACTTCTTTGATGTAAAACTATTTTCCAGATATTAGTGACAAGATACTTTCATATATGATAAATGTTTAATACTTCCAAACATTTGCAAATAGAACTCTAAAATTCCTCTGAAATAAAAACAAATCATATGCACAAGCATTGCATGCATCATGTGCATAAGCAGGTTTTGTTCCCGACTTCTTGTCCTTTGGTCTAACTCTGTGTTCTTCATTTATTTCAAAGACAAGCTGACTCACCGGTACTACACCAGAGCCAATTCTTCAAGACTGATGGATCATCTAGAACAAGAAAACCGCGAGCTGAAGGAAGAAGTAGCCAGGTTGACTACCTTGATGGAGTCATTCTTGGCCGCTCAAAGCCAATCTTCTCCAACACCATTAACTCCTCCCCAGAGGACGGTCATTTCTGAGATCGTAACTTCTATTGTGCCTGCTGCAACGGCTCACTTCGCACCATCTATGCCAGTTGGGTTCCCTTGGGGAATGCCCCCCAACTTTGTACCAGAGGGTTTCGCCCCTACTCTTGCTCCTCTGCCGTCATCTAGCCCGGTCCTTTCAGTGCCACCGCCCGCTGTGCACACGTTACCAAGGGTCGAAGATACCATCTACCACTCTGAGTCATCTGAGGGCCCAGACGTTTATGAAAAGATGGATGATATGAAAGACCAATTCCTTGAGCTTCGCAAGGAACTGAAAACTTTGAGGGGGAAAGACCTCTTTGGTAAAAGTGTTGCTGAGTTGTGCCTTGTGCCTAATGTGAAGTTCCCTATTAAATTCAAAGTGCCTGACTTTGAGAAGTATAAGGGAAACACATGCCCCCTCATCCATCTTGTGATGTACGCTCGCAAGATGTCAACGCAGACTGATAATGACCAACTGCTCATCCATTATTTCCAGGACAGTCTGTCCGGTGCCGCTCTCCGGTGGTACATGGGTTTGGAGAGTTCGAACATCCGATCTTTCAACGATCTTGGCGAGGCCTTCGTCAAGCAATATAAATACAATGTGGATATGGCTCCTGATAGGGACCAGTTGAGGGTGATGTCCCAGAAAGAGAAAGAGACATTCAAAGAATACGCCCAGAGATGGCGCGAATTGGCAGCTCAGATAGTGCCTCCCCTAGAGGAAAAAGAGATGACCAAGATCTTCCTGAAGACCTTGAGCTCATTTTATTACGAGAGGATGATATCCAGTGCTCCCTCAGACTTCACCGAGATGGTGAATATGGGGATGAGATTGGAAGAAGGGGTCCGTGAAGGACGCTTAACTCGGGACGAAGGCTCTTCGGCAAAGAGGTATGGAAGCTTTGCAAAGAAGAAGGAGGGAGAAACACATGTCGTGTCTTCCCACGTGAAAAGAAGACCCTCTGTGAAGAGGAAGATTGTTCGCCCAGTCAACAATCAGCATCAGGTGGCTCAGATAGCACCTGTTTTCAGGGAAGCTCAACATTATCAGCAACCGCAAGCTCAACAATATCAACAACAACAGCAAGCCTATCAACCTCGAAATAACAACAGTGCCAGCACCAGCTATGAGAGGAAGAGGGTCACCTTTGATCCAATTCCGATGACTTATGCTGAACTCTACCCGTCGCTGATCGATAGAAAGTTGATCACGCCGCGAGACCCTCCCACTGTACCTGCTAACCCTCAGTGGTGGTACAAGCCTGAGCTTCATTGTGTGTATCATTCCGGTGCTCCCGGACACGACGTAGAGAACTGTTATCCCTTGAAGACCAAGGTGTAAGACCTTGTGAGAAGTGGGATTCTATTTTTCGAGGACGTAGGTCCGAACGTAAAGAAGAACCCATTGCCCGAGCATGGGAAGTCTGTCAATATGGTCCAGGGCTGCCCTGGCAAGTACAAGGTGAAGTATGTCAGTCATATCCGGCAATCGCTGGTTGAGATGCATAGATTGCTGTGTGACTATAGCCATTATGAACATGACCATGATAGATGCAGAGTCTGTTCTGTCAATCAGAGAGGATGTCGCCAGGTGCGCAAAGATGTGCAAGAGATGTTGGACGAAGGAGTCATTGAGATCCTTCAAAATAGAAATGTTGACGAAGATGAGCTCGAAGTCAATGTAATTTCCCCGGTGTTCCGGATACCTGAGCCTGTTGTCATCAAGTATGATGGTAGCAAGCAGAAGGCTTCTCCTGCCCTCATCATCAAACCTGCCGGACCTGTACCGTACTCCTCTGAGAAAGTGGTTCCTTATCGCTACAATGCTGTAGTAGTAGAGAGTGGGAAAGAGGTGTCCTTGCCCTCCTCATCTGTTGTTAAAATTGCTGATGTCAGTGGGTTGACCCGCAGTGGTCGTGTATTTTCAGCACCGTCAAAGCCTCAAGCTGATGCTCGAGGAAGTGCTAATGCTGATTTTGTTGAACGCCCGCTTGGTAATGCTGTGAGCACTCCGAATCCGGCACTTGTTGTTAATCCCTCCTCTATGTTAAGAACCCCTGCTTCTGCTGGCCCGAGTGGCAATACGAAAGAAGACTGTGATGAGATGCTGAGGCTCATCAAAAGGAGCGAGTACAACATTGTAGACCAGCTTCTACAAACGCCATCCAAAATATATGTGTTGTCATTGCTTTTGAATTCAGAACCACACCGAGAGGCTCTGCAGAAGGTGTTGGATATGGCGTACATGGATCACGATGTCACAATAGAACAATTTAATAGCATTGTTGCAAACATTACCGCTTGTAACAACTTAAGTTTTTGTGACTCTGATCTCCCCGAGGAGGGAAGAGACCACAACTTGGCTTTACACATATCTATGGGTTGCAAAGACGACGCCATGTCCAATGTTCTGGTGGACACTGGGTCATCATTGAACGTATTGCCGAAATCCACTCTTGCGAAGTTGTCATATCAAGGGCCTCCGATGAGGCAGAGTGGAGTAGTTGTGAAGGCTTTCGATGGGTCTCGCAAAACTGTGATTGGAGAAGTTGATCTCCCAGTCAAAATCGGACCAAGTGATTTCCAGATTACCTTCCAGGTTATGGATATTCGCCCATCGTATATCTGTCTTTTAGGCAGACCATGAATTCACGAGGCGGGCGCCGTGACATCCACCCTACACCAAAAATTGAAATTTGTAAAGTATAAGAAGCTGGTGGTGGTAGGGGGAGAAAAGGCTCTCCTGGTTAGCCATTTGTCTTCCTTCTCTTATATAGATGCTGAGGATGAAGTTGGAACTCCGTTCCAAGCTTTATCTATTGCAGAGCCTATTAAGAAGGGAACTTCTTCATTTGCTTCCTACAAAGATGCAAAGTTGGCCATTGAGCATGGCGCAACTGCTGGTTTGGGGAAAATGATTGAGTTAAAAGACAACAAGTCTCGGGCTGGCATAAGTTATTTTTCTGGGGTTTCCAACACGAAAGGGTTGTTCAAAAGTGGAGGTTTCATCCACACCAGTCAAGACGAGGAGGCTGCTGCCATCTTGGAAGAGGACGAAGAGGATTCTGGCAACTTTGTCATCCCTGGAGGGATCTGCAATAATTGGGTCGCTGTGGATATTCCAACAGTTATCCATAAGTCAAAGTAATGTTCATTGTGTTTAAAAACCCTTCGCCCATGCCAAAGGGAGAAGTGATGACATTGTTGGTGCATAAATACAATGATATTTTCATTCAATAAATTCATGTTAAATGTTTGTTTTCCCAATTATTTTCCCTTTTCGCTTTTACATGAAATTGGTGATCACATAAAACCAAAAAAATAGAATAAAATCATTCTTTTCATCTGCATAATGATTTGCCTTGTTTGAATTCTAAAAGCTCTTTATATCCAAAAACATTATGCAGGTTGATCAAACCCATTGAACATAATGACCCAACACCATCTCCCAACTTTGAATTCCCTGTATTTGAGGCGGAAGAAGATGATGATGAAGAGATTCCTGACGAGATTACCCGTCTACTTGAGCATGAAGAGAAAATCATTCAGCCGCATCTTGAGAATCTAGAAAAAGTCAACTTAGGGTCTGAGGATTGTGTGCGAGAAGTGAAGATTGGAGCACTCCTGGAAGAGTCTGTTAAGAAGGGGTTGATTGAGTTGCTACGAGAATATGTCGATGTCTTTGCCTGGTCATATGAAGACATGCCTGGTCTAGATACTGATATTGTACAACATTTCCTACCTTTGAAACCTGAGTGCGTGCCTGTGAAGCAGAAGCTCAGAAGAACTCATCCTGATATGGCAGTAAAGATCAAAGAGGAAGTTCAAAAGCAAATTGACGCGGGGTTTCTGGTGACTTCTACGTATCCTCAGTGGGTGGCCAGTATCGTGCCCGTGCCTAAGAAAGATGGAAAAGCCCGGATGTGTGTGGACTATAGAGACTTGAATAAAGCTAGTCCGAAAGATGATTTCCCTCTACCACACATTGATATGTTGGTAGATAATACAACTAAATTTAATGTCTTCTCATTTATGGATGGATTTTCCGGATATAATCAAATTAAAATGGCACCCGAGGATATGGAAAAGACAACATTCATCACACCTTGGGGAACATTCTGTTATCGAGTGATGCCCTTCGATTTGAAGAACGCCGGAGCCACGTATCAACGAGCTATGACCACCTTGTTTCATGATATGATGCATAAGGAGATTGAGGTGTATGTTGATGATATGATTGCGAAGTCAAGAGCGGAAGTTGAACATGTAGGGCACCTGTTGAAGCTTTTTCAGCGTTTGAGAAAGTATCAGCTTCGTCTGAATCCCAACAAGTGTATATTTGGAGTCCGTTCCGGTAAGTTATTGGGCTTTATTGTCAGTGAAAGGGGTATTGAAGTTGATCCTACAAAGGTCAAAGCAATACAAGAGATGCTTGCGCCCAAGACTGAGAAGCAAGTCCGAGGTTTTCTTGGCCGCTTGAATTACATTTCCAGATTCATATCTCACATGACTGCCACATGTTCGCCGATATTCAAGCTCCTCCGGAAAGATCAGTCCCATGATTTGACCGAGGATTTCCAGAAAGCTTTTGACAGTATTAAAGAGTATCTGTCTGAGCCTCCTATTCTGTCTCCGCCTGTGGAAGGGAGACCATTGATTATGTATCTAACTGTTCTTAAAGACTCGATGGGTTGTGTCCTTGGTCAGCAAGACGAATCAGGAAAGAAAGAATATGTTATTTACTACTTGAGAAAGAAGTTCACTGATTGTGAGTCTCGATACTCAATGCTTGAGAAAACATGTTGTGCTTTGGCTTGGGCTGCTAAGCGCTTACGCCTATATGTTAAATCATACGACCTGGTTGATATCCAGAATGGATCCAATCAAGTATATCTTTGAGAAGCCTGCTTTAACTGGGAGGATTGCCCGTTGGCAGATGTTGTTACCTGAGTATGATATCGAGTATCGAGCTCAGAAGGCCATTAAAGGTAGTATTTTGGCTTACCACTTGGCACATCAGCCGATTGAGGATTATCAGTTAGTTCAGTAGGACTTCCCGGATGAGGAGATTCTGTATTTGAAAATGAAAGATTGTGATGAGCCTACGCTCGATGAAGGGCCAAAGCCTGGATCCCGTTGGAGCACGGTATTTGATGGCGCTGTAAATCAATATGGAAATGGTATTGAGGCAGTGATTATTACCCCTCAGGGCACACAATTCCCTTTCACAACAAGGCTAACTTTCAAATGCACGAATAATATGGCTGAGTATGAGGCCTGTATTATGGGATTGGAGGAATGCATTGATCTAAGGATCAAGAATCTTGATGTTTATGGTGATTCGGCCCTCGTTGTTAATCAGATTAAGGGTGAATGGGAAACGAATCAGCCTGGCCTCATTCCATATAGGGATTATGTGAGGAGGATTTCAACGTTCTTTACTGAGGTTGACTTCCATCATATCCCTCGAGATGAGAATCGGATGGCAGACGCTCTCGCTACACTTGCTTCGATGATTGTGGTAAGACTTTGGAATGAAGATCCCAATATCACTGTGATGCGCTTGGACAGACCAGCTCATGTATTTGCAGTAGAAGAAGTAAAAGATGATAAGCCGTGGTATCATGATATCAAGTGTTTCCTTCAGAGCCAGATTTACCCGCCTGGGGCATCTGTGAAAGATAGGAAGACTTTGAGGAGATTGTCAGGCAGTTTTTACCTCAATGGTGATGTACTCTACAAGAGAAATTTTGACACGGTGTTGCTCAGATGCGTGGATAGACACGAAGCAGACCTGTTGATGACTGAGGTTCATGAGGGTTCATTTGGTACTCATTCCAATGGACACGCCATGGCTAGAAAGATGTTGAGAGCAGGCTACTATTGGCTGATAATGGAGTCTGACTGCTACAAATATGTGAAGAAATGCCATAAGTGTCAGATTTATGCGGATAAGATTCATATTCCCCCAACACTTCTGAATGTGATTTCATCACCATGGCCTTTCTCCATGTGGGGAATTGACATGATTGGCATGATAGAACCGAAAGCGTCCAATGGACACAGATTTATTCTCGTGGCAATTGATTACTTCATTAAGTGGGTTGAAGCAGCATCATATGCTAATGTGACCAGGCAGGTGGTTGTGAAGTTTATCAAGAATCAACTCATATGCCGATATGGTGTGCCAGATAAGATCATTACTGATAATGGATCTAACCTGAACAACAAGATGATGAAAGAGCTATGTAGTGAGTTCAAGATTGCGCATCATAATTCTTCTCCTTACAAACTCAAGATGAATGGGGCTGTTGAAGCTGCTAATAAGAATATCAAGAAGATTATCCAGAAGATGGTTGTCACGTATAAAGATTGGCATGAGATGCTGCCGTTTGCTTTACATGGATATCGTACCTCTGTTCGCACTTCGACAGGGGCAACCCCTTTCTCTCTCGTTTATGGCATGGAGGCTGTACTCCCAGTAGAGGTGGAGATCCCATCAATGAGAGTCTTGATGGAAGCCAAGTTGACCGATGCTGAATGGGTTCAGAGTCGTTATGACCAGTTGAATTTGATAGAAGAAAAGAGATTGACTGCCATGTGCCATGGCCAATTATATCAACAAAGGATGAAGAAAGCCTTTGATAAGAAGGTCAAGCCTCGTGTGTTCCGAGAAGGTGACCTTGGGCTCAAGAAAGTCTTGTCTTTCGTGCCCGATTCCAGGGGCAAGTGGACTCCAAACTATGAAGGTCCATATGTTGTTAAGAGAGCCTTTTCAGGCGGTGCTTTGACACTTACAACTATGGATGGGGAGGATTTCACTCGTCCTGTGAATTCAGATGCAGTCAAGAAATACTTCGCCTAAAAATAAAAACAGAATAACTCGCTAAGTTGAAAACCCGAAAGGGCGGCTTAGGCAAAAATGAGTGTCTCGGTGGATTGAAAACCCGAAAGGGCGATCCAGGAAAAAGTTAGAGACATATAAAAAAGGTGAATATGTATCCCACTAGATTGAGTACCTCACCGTGGGGCAATCTAGGCAAAAATTAGGGATTTGGCAAGTAACTGCATCCTGATAAGACTTTGTTCTACAACTGTTATCCGTCAAAGATTCTCGCCCATTCATCATCAACCAAAGCTTCAAATACATCGGATTCAGAATTGGTGGAGAAATGGTCATTATGTTCAATGTAGCCCTTTTCCAATATATATCACCAATCTCAAATTTGTAAAGATCTATGGAGTCTTGCCATTTGCAGACTACCATTCCATCAAATAAACTTGAGCCTTTATCCAATTATTTGCACTCTTATTTGTTTTTATTCAACAAATGTTTTGCATGTTTTAATTGAAAAAATGTCATTGTTTTAAATAATCAAATTTTTCATAATTTGTTTTTAAACAAAGTGAACATTCACAATGACATAAGGATACTGGGAATGCCTTCAGTGCTCTCCCAAGGATGGTAAGATTCTTGACAGGGTAAGGCAGTTGTTCATATTCCTGGCATGTTCCTCCTGAGCCTTTGTGGTTTCTCCCCCTAGCAGAGTGTTGGGAAGATTTATTCCTCCCTCATTCTCTCAGCAGAATAGTGATTCTTCCTCCTTGGAAGACGTGATTTCATTATTTGGGACAGTGTTTGAGGACCTTTGGAAATTTCTGATTTGGTGGTTGTTCCCCATAGAGTTCCATGATCCCCTCTGATGATTACCCCAGTAGAGTGTTTCCATGGCGAATTTTTGATGATCTTTGCCTCCAACTGGAATGTTTTTCTCATTCCCCTGCGGAGATCTTTGTTATCCTGACTTTCTCTTTTGAGATGTAGTACCGGATGTTTGTACTTGTTCGATGGACTTGTCGGTGTTAGAGATACCTGTTTGTCAGCATTCATCATATATAAAACTACGCATGTGTGCATATAGTTTTCAAACATTCGGATATTCATATCGCATTCTTTGCCATATATCTTTGTTTGCGATCCTCTGCTAGTTGGTAATACATTTCCCCAAGCAGATGTCGATGTCTGAACTCCCCATATAGAGTCAACCCCTTAAGCTGAAAGTGTTTATCTTTCCTTCCATATTCCCCACCGAGTTATATCCTCGTGGATGATGATTATTTCTGTTTCCACCCAACACATATATTGGGATGGGAGTCCCTATTAAGTTATATCCTCACTAGGACGAGTCTTGATTCAGCTTGCCTCTTTAGTTTGATCCTGGATTGGCTTCTTGCGACTGTTTCCTGCGCTTCCCTGTGGTATAAATGAATAATTTATCAGTAATTAGTAATCATTCATCTTATCCCCGACGGAGTCTGTGGTTTTCTACCCTTATACCGGTAGTTGTAAACCCTATTTCATCCCCTTGCAGAGTTAACCTTTTGTTCATCCTAATCGATGACGGTTACTCTTCCGTGGTTTTCTACTCAGTATCCGGTAGATGTAATCCCCTCTTTGACTGTTATCATTATCCATATTCGGTATTGATAAGTCCTTCACCCTGGTGATATATCTCTTGGATGATTGCTCTGATCAGGCAATTTATCCCCAGCAAGTCATCTTTCATTTACCGATTGCCGGTAGTGGTTGTTGCTCCCCTTGAATGGTCATCATTATATACCTAGTTTCGGTATCCCGATGCCTTTTTTTGTCGGTCGATTTATCCTTTATTAACCCAGTAACCGGTTGTGGATAATCTTCCATGCGAGTATATTATCTACGTTCTGACGGTAATAGATAATATATCTCATGCACTCTTTGGTCGAAGCCTTTTGTTCTTCCTCAGTCGAGTAAGATTCGTATCCCTTTTTGGAATCGAATGTCCATCCTATAATCGAGTTTGCTTTTAGCCCTCTTTTGGATGATGAGTGTCTTAGGAATATTCCCCAATTCACGTTTTGGTTGGTCACCTATTATATGCCCAGTAACCGGTATCCTTGGTGTTCCTTCCTTCTGCTCCCTATTATGACCTTGTGTCCCCCTGCGGAGTCAGTTTTTCCTGAGCTGAAGTGTACCTTTTTTAGGTCTTCCTCAGATGATCTCGAATGTTTGATATCTCTCACCCTTATACCGGTCTTCGATGTTCATTCTCCCCGAGCATGTTGTTCCTTCACCCTCATACCGGTGTTCGAATCACATGTCTCCTTGAGCTTATTACCCAGTAACCGGTAATACCTCATCTTGGTGTTTCCCCAGTGGAGTCCCGTAGTGGATTTTCCCCATCTGAGTCCGGATTTTCATCCGAAGTATCCATTATGGATAATTTTCGCTATATTGGCATTACTCCCCCAATATATGCGCTTTTGAGTCAGCTTGGGTCTTTCCATGGATTTACTCCTTTTGGAATTTTGCTCCCCAAGCTTTGAAGTCGTGACCTGCTCATGCATTTTATTCCCTTCTTATCCCCATGAGAGTCTTTGTCCCATGGAGTAAACTACTCATATGGATTATCAGTTTCTCCTGATTTCTTTTACTTCTTTGTGGACACATATCTCCACAAAGTGTTACCTTTTGCATACATACATTTGTATCGTGAGGTCTCTTAGGGACCAAAATTCGTCTCTCTGTTATTATTTAAGCCCATTCTACCTTGTCGAGACGAAGATTTTAACCTTCACTTCTCCGGCTAGAATGACCTTAAATAGGGGCATCTTTAAGACCCCAATTTTGTCTCTAAGATCCCTCATGGCATCATAACATTGCATTTGCATTGCCTCAAGGATCATAAGCATCTTGGTTCCCCTTACCATTGGGTGAGACCTCTTTTGAGTGGTTTGAGATCACCAAGCATGCTTGAATTGTATATTATTTCTTTTCTTATTTTGTTTACTAACCAAAAGCACAAAAATATGTCACTAACATTTCTTGTTTGTAGCTTGAGCAATCACAAAGTCAAGAGCTTCAAGGGGATCCTTTGTGCAGAGATATGGCCAAGTGAAGATGATAGCAAACATGACAATGGTTCCCAAAGCTCTCATCCATCAAATATGCCTCCCTAGCATCTCAATTCATCATTTTGATCAATGCAAGTCAAGGGGTTTGAGGTTTGTTTCCCAAGGAAACCCTAATTCATCTGTTCATCAACTGTGCCTTGCTCATGAAGCAACCTCAGCCCATGATCAAATAAAATCAAGGGAAGTTCTTTAAGTCGTCATTTCATGCATATTTGAACTTATTTGGGTGTCCTCAATCATCAATTTATCAAGATATGAGTCATGGACTTGAGAAGTTGATCAGTTAATTCATTTGACTATTTTGAAATGCATTGAGACCTAACGTTTTATGTGTTGGTCAAATGGAGATGATCCCAAAAGAAAAAATGTTATTAAGGACAATATCAACAACTTTCATGTTCATCAAAATTTTATTTGAAGCTTGGAAGGTCATCTCCCATTCCAAGACATTATAGGTCATTTTGACTGAAACCCTAATTTTGGGTCAACTTCCCAAGAACATAACTCATTCATTTTTTATGATTTTGATGTGGGATCAAATGAATTGGAAAGCCTAAGATGTCTAATTCAAATGTTATGTTGAACAAAATTTCAAAATCTCAAAGGAAATACATGTGATAATGCAAAACATTATAGGTCACTTTGGACCAAATGCATTGAAAGTAAAAAAAGTCCAACTTCAAGTGCCCATAACGTCTTCATCAAAAACCCAAATGATGCCAAATTTAAGTCCATTTTGATTTTCTTGAAAATATCTACAACTTTGATGTTGGAGGTGTTTCCATTTGGAGCTTGAATCATCGAAAAAGAGGGGCTTGAACATTGGCCAAATTTGGAAACCTCACCTTTGCATGTTTTGCACCTTACACTTCAAACTCAAAATTCACTAATTTCCACACTTCAAATGGATTTTTGCCCAACAAAACATTTGTTCCTTACATCAAGACCTTTCGAACCATTACTCACATGCTCATGTTTGGATTTGGCAAATAGCATTTTCGAAGAGGAGAAGTTTTAGGCATAATTGTGCATAACATGTTGGAACTCATTCCACAAGCCTATGCATTGCCAATTACACGTCCATTTCAGCTCAATTACACTGCAGATTGCATTTGGAATTGAATTTGGGCCTTCTACATGATCATGCAAGCCCATACAAAGAGTATCCATTTGCCATGCACACGGATTTGATCACACTTGCCTTGCCCCTCCATCTATAAATAGAAGCATCATTCCATTCAATTTTCATCCATGAATCAACCTGAAATGCTGCTGAACTGAAAACCAAACCTCTCACCAAAGGAACTATTTCATTTTCATTCAAATTTCTCAGATCTGAAATTCAACTAAATCTGGTTGAATTTCTAGATCTAAAGTTGCTAGACCTCTCTCTCATAGTCCATTGTACTTCTGTTTGGCCAAAGGGAGCAAGGAAGCAAGCTCAGATCACCATAATTCAAAGGTTCTCTTCAACTGGTTTTTTCTTCGAAACTCACTATTTATTGACCTATTTGCTTGGCTATTGTGTTGTCTGAAGTCCTCTCCATAGAGGCATCATTGTTGTGTATTCAATTTTCAAAATCTAACAAGTTCATGATGAACACCATCGAGTTTCAACCTCTGATTTCTCTCACTATGGAGATCTAGAGTAGAAATGGATGGTACAGGGGTGATGTACATCACCCCAACTTTAATTTGGTAACTAGATCATGACTTTTGGTTGAGTTTGGAGGACCTGCAACTCTGGTCGGAGCTTGAGTGCTCGCCGGAGGAGACGGCGGCGCTGGCCAGCGTCCACCATGCCAGATTCAATCTGGATCGTTGGATGCACATCCCACGTTTTAATCTCAGCCACGCGTTTGGATTACTTGATTTAATGCCATGTGTTTCGCTGCTGACTTTGGCCTACCGTGGAAACGCGCTTCTGGACCATTAGATGTTGCCACGTCAATTAATGAGTTCCATCAGACGCTCCTGGTTTTTTTTTATTTTCCTATTTTCTGATTTAATTTCTTTTATTTCTTTTATTTTCAAAAATTCATATCTTCTTCATTTTAAATCCAAAAAATATGGGACCAATTGCATTCTTCTCCAAATAATTTCTAGTTTCTAATTTTGATTTTTAATATTTTTTATTTTGTCATTTGATATTTTTTTGTGAATTTTCTCTTTTCTGGTTATTTTTAATTCATTTTAAATAGTTTTTGATATTCAAAAAATACAAAAATATTTGAAGTTTGACCTTTCTTTTATTTTTAATTCAAGTTTATTTTAATATTAAAAATGCCAAAAATAGTTTGCTTATTGTTTGACCTCCAATCTTCATCCCATTTCTGGTTTCTCATTGTTTGACTTTGACTTTCAATGTCATTTGGTCAACACACATGGATTGGTACATTTTATTTCACCTTATGCACTTTATTCTTTCCATTTCCTTTTCCATTATTCATCTCTTTCTTCTTCTTCTTCTTCTTTTTCTTTTTGATCAATGAGTTGAAGGTTGATAAGTTAGCATTGATTAGGGAGACTTAATCTTCCTTGATTCAAATCTAATTCATCTTGATCAATTGATCAAGTGAATGGCCTTGCATTAAGGATAGGTTGTTTCCTAAACATGCAAAAGGCTTAAACCAATACAAGATCAATTCTCTTCTTCTTTTTGGCATGGCAAGTTGTTGGAACTTGGTTCATTAATCAAGACTTCTAACTTGTGTTGTTGCCTACATTATTATTGACCGGCCTCAGATAGTTGTGACTTCTACATAAGTCCAATTACGATTGCTTAACATAGCGCTAAATTTGCCTTATGGCACACTAACTACTAACACTAACTATTAACCATTAACATTTACTTTTGCCCTTTACTTTTATGAAATTTACTATTCCTGCACATATTATCCATATGCTTTTTCCTTTGCTCACTTGAGCACATGTTTATGTTAATACAATTTGCCTTTTGCTCACTTGAGCACATACTTGTGTATATACTATTGTGTTTGTGTTTTGTTTGATTGTTGTGGACCAAATGCAAAAAATGGACAAAAGGACTTAGACTTTAGGACCTTCCCTATGCAAAATGGAGTCAAAGAGCAACTAGGGCTCATGCCTTTAGAGTGCTATAAATGTCAAAGAGCAACTAGGCCTCATGCCTTTAGAATGCTTAAAGCTTGAAGATGAACATTGAAAGGACCATATTCTAAACTCCCTCTTGTCCATTCTTTGATTTGTAAATAGAACCTTTTGATGTGTGTGTTTCTTTGTGCTAGGGATTCCAACTTGATCCAAATTGGGGAACCATTGCCATGTGCTTCTAAGAGAGAGAGATTCAAGATACATTGAGGAACCTTCCAAGAGTTCATTTGATTGTTGATTGCTTGAGTTTATGCTTATGTGATTGCTTATTCCAAAGGATGGGAGCTACTTGGATCATCCATATGATCTCAAGAGAGGAACTCCTTTTGTGGTTTTGTTTCTTATCCCTCACCTTTTGCATTGCTTAGGATCTTAGCCATTCTTCTTCTTCCCTCCACTCTAACCCAAGCCAAAACTTTTTGTGCAAACATTTAACAATTGTTTTCAACATTAGAAACCTAAGCCTTATGCTTTTGAATTTCAAACTTTCTTTTCTAAATACTTATTTGAATTGAACTTCTAAGTCAACTTTGACCATTTTTTGTACATACTTTTCATTGGTAAATACAACCCATTCAAATGTCTTTTTGTGGTTTCAATGGCCACTTTCTTAATCAAATTTTTCATAACCTTTAGCTATTAGGTTTGAGTTATCCTTGTGGTAGATGTAATACTCACCTATATCCTTAGTGATGGACAATGAGTCTTCCATGCTTATTATAGGGTTAACCCCTCACTAGCATGTTGAAGCTATCCTCACATGGTGGATTTGTGGTTTTAGGTTGAGTTTTCTCCCTTGGATAACAAAAGACCTTAAGGCTTTTGGACCAATCAATTCACCGACTTCATTTTGAGGTTTTTACCCCGAACTACGAGGTTTTGATCCTAATCTTTTTTAAGATGGTACGTAGGCAATGGGTTTATCCATCCAAACACAAAATGTAAATAAACTTGTATATTCTCTTCTCATCTCTTCAATCATGTTTGCACAAACAATTTTTTTCACAAAAAACAACAACCTTACAACAAGTATGAAAAGGGCTCCCTAGGAGTACGTAGGATGTTTTGGGTGCCTAACACCTTCCCATTGCATAACCAACCCCCTTACCCAGATCTCTGACTCTCTTTTACTAGTTTTTGATTCGATAAAACTTTTAGGTTTTTGTTCGCTTTCTAACCATTCCTTTGGATAAATAGAAGTGCGGTGGCGACTCGACTTGTATGGTTTACCTTGGATTTAGTCAATATCTCTAATGGTAACGAATACCCCGCTACACAAGCTACTAGAATTAACGTTGGCCAGACCAACCAGGTTGTGGTTCAATGGTCTCCCCGACGATTGCATTGATTCATGGGCGAAGTTTTACGATCACATCACCGCCCAGAAAAGGCAACCAATTATTATAGCTGTCTTGAGCAACATCATGCAAAGGGTAAATAAGAGTATCCGGTCGTACACCAATAAATTCACTCATGTGACAATAGAAATAGAGAGGACCAATGAAGCTCTCTAGAACTGGATCTTTGAGAATGGTTTCCTCAACAACCACCCTTTCCGCACCAAACTGGGAAAGAAGCAGGTAAAAACAAATCAAGAGATGCTGAACTTGGCCCAACCACACATGACGTTGAAAGAGAAGTTGAATACTCGTTTCGACAACCCACCCTCGGCTGCCTAAGCAAGTTCCGTCGGCATGCCTGAGATGGAATCTTGTCAGTGGAAAGAGGACACTGATAGGTGGATGTACGGCCGGTATAACAAGTACAAACCTTTGAATACTGACATGGATAAAATTTACCAGAAATGCGCTAACACTGAGTTCGGAAAAATGGGAAATTTACCTCCTTACCCTATTGTTGTACCCCCAAATTCACCTTCTTCTTTTCAATCCTAATTGGCTTATGTTTTATCATCATATACATTCATGCATATCATTCACTACAACAAAAACGAGTTTATGCAACAACGGAAATCCGCAGCCTAAACTATCAAAACCGTAGTCTAAACCTTTAAGGGACGGTTTTCTAGGCGTGGAGTAAACGGCTCTTGCCTATTCTAAAAGGGTACGGTTTTTTAACTTTACCCCACAGTAATTCATAAGTGTCGCCTGAAATATGTCTATTTCCTACGGTTTATAAAATTTGTTTAGACCGCGGTTTATTTTTCCCTACAGTATAAAACCGTCCCCTTAGATGTAAGCTATTTTTTTAATAGTTTATTTTGGGCTACAGTTGTAAACCGTCCCCTTAGTTGTAAACCGCGGTTTATTTTTTTAATAGTTTACAGTGTGTAGTTGTATAACATCTTTATATCCCTGTAAATATCAAATACATGTGTTATACTAAGGTCCGTAGCCCTGTAAGCAAATAACAAATGACATCAAGTTATCAGTATATTATCTCAACTAATAAGTGATTCTAAATTGCTCCAAAAACAATATAAATATGAAAACCACAATATTTACCATCATTGAGTTATACTAAGGTCCAATTTAGCCTAACTTCTAGCTTATGGTATCTTTTAAATTGCTATAAGAACTTATTCTTATTACTTGGAAAAGCCCTAATTTGATATTTTTGCCAAGGAATTTCAAGGAATCTCACCTGAAGAGAAGCAACTTCTTTATGCAAGGATTGGGTGGTACTGGACTTATCATGGAAAAGTTTTTCTTTCTCTGCTATTATTTCATCCTTCTTCTTCAATTCTTGCGACTTCTCACTAATTGGAGACTTTTCAAAATAAAATTAAACATAATAAAATCACAAGACTAGTTGAAGAAGATGAAGATTTGGGGAGTTTTTGGACTTTAGTGAAAAAAACGATGAAGATAATCGAAGTGTAGAATATACGGCCTTGAATCGAGAATGGATAAAGGGTTTGTGTCATACCCCAATTTTGTCCGGACATATTTAAATTTTTGTAAAATCGATTTCATTTTTAATTTGGATCATATGCACAGCATGACATGCATTCCATCATGAATAATAACTAAAATATCAGTCAGAATAAATTTATTGAAAATACAGACAAATCGGTTGAATCATTTCCTCAAGTACGGACAAAATCAGCGGATAAAAAGTTTCGAAATTAAAATTGTAGAAGCCAGTATTGTTAATCTACGGTTCATGTAGTTTAACCTGGTGTGCTCGTTGTATTTTTCAGCAGCTGTTTCAGTTGCGTTTTGACCCGCCTGAACCTTTTAACAGATGCAAACTTATTTCAGAATTTGAAGAAACGCTGTATTTTTTCAATAAGTGTATTTTGCACTGATCATTTCATGCATCTGATTTAATTTTTCGAGCAAATTTTTGCCCGACTTTTATTCATTTTTAGTCGTTTTAATTTTGTTGTTTCGTCAAAATAGTCAGATTGAATAAATAAAATTTTCCATGTTATTATTTTAATTTTATCATGATTATTTAAAAAGTTATGAATTTTATTTGATTCAATTGATTAAAATTGTTTTAAAACGATTAAATCATATAAAAAGGGCATTGTAGGCATTTTAATTTATTTAATAATGTGTGCTTCTTGGTGTGCTTCTTTGAATTAATCTTGATTGTTAGATCAAGATTAATCAACGATCCTCATTTTCTATCCATGTCAACTCTATCCAACCAATTAAAATTAAGAAAGATAATTGAAGAAAATGAGCGTACTCCCTCCACTCATGCGCCAGCTGGCATTGAAAAAGCTCTCCATTTTCTCTACATTTGGCTGATAGTCCAGCATGGAAAAGGTTGGTCATTCTATTTTTAAAATATCTCCTTCACGTGGTGGCCACAAAAAGGGGGAGGAGAAAAATCCATTTGTTAAAATATTGTCTCCCTTTCTCTCTCTGAGATAAATAAATTGAGAACACTATGAAACATTTAAAAACTGGACACAACCATTCACATTTCACAATGGAAGAAAAACATAAACCATTGTTAATATTCTGCATTCTTCTATCAATGTTATCTCTACCAACAAACGTATCAGGTTTAAACCAAGATGGATTGTACCTGTACCAATTCAAACTCACCTTAGACGATCCCGACTCATCTCTCTCTTCATGGAACCCAACTGACACCACACCCTGCAACTGGAACGGTGTCCGCTGCGACTCCACAAACACCACCGTAACAGAACTCGACTTCTCCGACACCAACATCCAAGGCCCATTCACGTCGTCGATTCTCTGTCGTCTCCCTAACCTCTCCTCTATCAACCGTCAACGAGCTCCGACCCACAACCACACCTCACGGAAAAATACCCTTCATTCCACTTCCAACAACAAACCTCCACACAAGCCACCACTATTCCTCTTTTTTCTTACTCCACCGCCAAACAGATTCTGTCAACGCTATTACCTCACGATGATTAGGCAAGGTATGTTGGAAATTTGGGTGGTGGACTCAATAAAAACTTGTTTTTGAAGGATAAGAAAAACAGATTTTATATTGTTTTCTGCATTAGCCAATACCAAAGTAGAGCTGAAAAGTGTTATCTTAGCGGTTTGGTTTGGGAAAAGGTGATTTGAGAATGGCACCTGAAGAGGCTTTAGGTGAATTACTTCAGATGCCTTTGGGCTGTGTAACACCAATTGCAGTAGTGAATGAATCAACATGATTGTGAGCTTGATCGTATCAGCTTGCGTTGCGACATCGTCGGGGTCACGGATTATGCGAGATCTACAATGGAAGAACATCACGGAACAAGCGTCGAATCTTCAACAACAACAATTCGGTTTTGTAGCTTTGAAACTCTACAACAAACTCGTCGGTACAAGATGAATTTCGTGGATGCGGTGCGATAAATATTGAAGGGATAAGATTCGACATTGCGATAATTTTTCGATTCAAGTTTTTGTGTTATCCAAGTTGTTAATATTACTAACTTTAATTTCAATTCAATTTTTTAGATGCTATTGTTTCATGATTGTTTAATGTTATATTAATTTTTGATGCTGCATATGTAATTTCTTTTGCATAGCCATTAGTGATATTGTTTATTGAATTGTTGTACTGTAATTTTAATAATGCGTGCGATACTGTGATATTGCATGTTGATATTGCACAATATGTTATATTTTCATGAATATCGTGTTCATATTGAATTGCATGGCTATTAAAAATTTTTGGTTTGTAATACTGCATGCTTGTTTTTGTTCCATGAACATGGTGCATATGATTTTGTGTCTTAATTAGTCATTTGTATTAGTGTTGTCTTAAATGTGGTTTGTCTATAAAATTTGTAATTATAATGTTAATAGAATATTGTGGTGCATGTAAATTTTGATCCGATTATGTCGTGTTGTTACTGATTTTTGGTAACATATTGTAAATAATATTGAGTGGTTGCTATTTGATTTTGATTCGATTGTAATAAAGTCGGAATATCGATCCGCGGATTCGACAATTTTATGCCGTTATGCCGCCCAAACTTCAACACATCAATTGGATATTTCACCGAGTTATGATTTTGCGTATGACATTACTCATGTTGTCACTACGTGCAAACCGGTTCTTAAACACATTATGACTAATTCAATCCGATCATTTTTTTTAAAATCAACATTGTCACTTATTTATTTCTCTTTTAATTAAATTAATTAATTGATTAAAATTTTGCTTAATTAGTTTAATTTTGATTAATCAATTTTAATTAACCTGATTATTTAATTTAGTTAAATAATTTTGATAACTAATCTTAATTGACTTAATTAATCGATTTAATTGAGTTTTAATAAATTAATTTTAATAATTAAATATGATCAAATTCTTTTTATTATCACAATTTCAAACCATCCTCAAACTCGAATTTATTCAAATTCATCATTAATTCATAAACTAAATCCATTTCAATCTCATCGATTCAAAAATCCTAAACTATTTAAAAACCAAACAATTCTTGATTCAATCGAGTCCCATTTTCATACCCTTGTAAGTCGATCGCTTTTAGCATCGCCGTCAACCTCACATAGCTTACTCTTGGGCTTTCTTATAATGAGACCTATTCGATTTTAATTAATCGATTAGATGAACTACTCACTAATTAAATCCAATTCATTCGTAAACATAAATTTTAAACCCCGATCCAACATCGAGTATTCTTTATTAAAATTAAATTCAAATACCTAATCACAATTAAATACTATTTCATTTAGAAATAAAAAAAGAGATGGTTTTGAGTCTTCAACTCCTCTCCTCGATTATTTGAATACGAATTCTTTTACTCGGTTAATCGAATAATCGTCATTTCTAATCCACTTAAGTACAAGCAAATCAAATCCTTTTATAATAAGAAACAAAAAGGGAGATAACTTTGAGTCTTCAATTTTTCTCCTCGACTATTTGAATACAAGTTCTCTTACTTGGTTAGTCAAATAATTGTCGTTCCTTTACAAACTTCCATACCCAGATTAAATCAAACTATTTCATAATAACGAAATAAAAAGGGAGATAACTTTGAGCCTTCAACTTCTCTCCTCAGTTGTTTGAATATGAGTTCTCTTACTCGGTAAGTCGAATAATTGTCATTTTTCCACAAATCAATAAATTAATCAAAACTGTACGAAAAGGGAGATGATCCTGAGTTTTCAATTCCTCTTCTCAAGTGCTTGGATATGAGTTGTCGTACTTAGCTATTCAAGTACTTGTCGTTCATTCTAAAAATACATCAACCATACGCAAACTTATTTTCGTAATCACTCAGATGAAAAAGAAAGCGGTCTAGAAACTTCTACTCCCTTTCCCGATTATTAGGATACAAGTTGTCTTACTCGATTATCCGAGTATTCGTCATCCATTCAAAACACCTTAATTATTATCAAATCCTTTCTGTAATTAAGGATAAAAAATAAAGCGGTCTAGAGTCTTCTATTCCCTTTCCCGATTGTTAGGATACGAGCTGTCTTACTCGACCATCCGAGTAATTGTCATCCAACCAAAATACTTTAACACATCAAACCTATCCTCTCCTCGCCCTCGTGCGATAGAAACCAATCAAACAAAACTACAAACATATTAATTCAACTTGTCACCCCCCTGTGACCAAAACCCTTCTTTAAAAAAGAACACTATTAATCCTTTCTGACGCGCATAACAAACTAGTGCTTAAGCCTCCGCCAAGAGTAGACAAGCCAGCGTTTAGCCTTTGGAACGCGAACTACGCAGTTGTTCATAAAAAACACCAACCAATCGTAGTTCCCCGAACTACGAATGCTCTGATTTCCTTATTATACCATAAGGATACGTAGGCAGGAGATTGTTGTATCTTCGCGAGCACACTAATAAAAAACCTCCTCTTTCCCTTTCTGAGGTTCTCATCCATTTCTATTTTTAATATATTTATAACCCAAAGATAACAAACAAACATAAATTAACACTTGAAACACAAATTAGAACTAAAAGGTTCCCGTTGAGTACAACGGACGTGAGGGGTGCTAATACTTTCCCCTTACGTAATTAACTCCCGAACCCGAATATGGTTGCGACGACCATTATTCCATTTCCTAAAGGTTTTATCGATATTTTTCTATTCCTTCATTGGGATAAATAAAGTTCGGTGGCGACTCTGTTCGAATATAATTTTTTCCGCAACCATCGCGAGGAATCGTATTTTTCGAGATTCGACAGTTTGGTGTTCATGTAAATCTTAGAGAGATAAGGGTTTCAAAAGCAGAGCGAAACACAATAGAGACTGATTTTTCTTTTCCCATTTTATATATTCTTTTAAATATTTAATTTGTCAATCTTTTGAGATGATTTTAAATAGTTAATATTATTTTTTAAATGTTTTTTTTTCTGAAACTTTACTATTAAAGAAAAAAAAATTATTTTACCTGTTGCAAATTAAAAAAACAAATTTTAACTTTTTAAAAATTTTAAGTGTTCATCAATGCTTTCATAAAAAATATTTTTACAAAATAATTTTATGAAAACAATTATTAAATGAAAATTTAAAAATAAATTAAAATATAATTAATTTTATGTAAGATTAGCCTATCTGTACTACTAGTGTAAACTATTTTTTTATCACAAAATTTCTAAGTTCATTAATGTGTCAAAAAGATATTTCATTTTAATGGGCAACATTTCTAAATTCTCATTTTATATTATTTTGTGCGATATTTTTTAATATTTTTAACATATAAAAAGATATTGTAGATATTAACAATAAATTTTTAATAACTTTGTAATGAATTTATATTTAATTACTTTAAAATAGCTATTAAAGAGACCAACTTTTATTTTGGAGATGTTCGGTCTATAATAAATTTCTATTATAATTTGATTTATTTAGATTTAAATAATAAACTATCAACTTAATAATCATTTTTTCAAGATCATATTTTTTAAATTGTGCTATTCATACTAAACGAGTTAATATAAAGGTGACAACTAAATAATTAAAATATTTATACAAATAACTATGTACAAATATTTAAGATGATATGCTTTGAACAAAAAAAAGTATTGTAGTAAATTACATATGTGTGGTTTACGGAGAGTTTGGAACCCAATAAATTCACATTTAAAGCAAAAACTTAAAAACCGTAGTCTATAGAATTATGATGCGCTTTGTAAACGTTGTTTTTCAAAAGATCAAATGGCCACACGTTCAAAACCGTAATTTAAAGTGAATAGAGGACGGTTATTTTACGCCACGTATTGAAGAGCGTAGCCTAAAATGTATATACCACGGTTTTTATCAAAACTCCAGAATTTTGACAATGCCTTAAATCTGCAGCCTATTAATACTTTAAACAATGGTTTTTAAGCCGTTGCCTATTATTCTGTTGCCTAAAGTAAAAAATATTGTAGTGATTGGTTTTATGATTATGGGATCAAGGTACCTCTTTTTTGGCCTTCTTCAAGCTTTGGAAGAGAGAGAGGTGACAATCAGTGCAAGGAGGGTGGGATGTCCTCAACTTCATGGTTACTCAAGCTACATGGAGTTTCTTATGCCCTAAGACATCAAAAATGGTCCATTACTTCATCAATTGATTGAAAATTGCAAGAGATTGAAAGTTGATCACACTCTCCTATCTTTTGGTCCTTGAACTAGGAGTGTTGATTATCTCAGTGTGTCGCACACCCATGGACCAATTTTTAATTCATCTTCATTATGTCTTTATACAACACATCTTTGTTTAAAAGTTTCTCCATTTTCCCTAGGGGAATCAAGGTTTTGAAGATGTGCACTCATCTTTTGTCTTTTTGGGTTGAAATTAGGGTTTGTGTTAAAATCAGTATATTTCTGATTTTTTGAGCAATACTTGATTCCATGGTATTCTATGTGTCTCTAAGTATCTATGTGTAGAAGATTGGCCATCAATTTTATTCAAAAGAGGTCCAATTACTCAGATGATCAATAATTTGATTCAATTGGGGAAGAAGTTAACTGAGCAGATTATAAAGTCAACTCTTGATTTTTTGGTAAAAATTGTGTTCTACAAGTTAAATATGGTCTATGTTGGAAATTTGATCAATAAAAGTCAAGAGATTCATCAAAAATCAAGGATATTAAAAATTTGTCAAAGTTGGAAATTAGGGTTTTAAAGAAAGGTTACTATTTTGGGAAAGTTTACAAATAATTTCAGTCAACTTCATGGCCATGTTTCACCCAGATTCAAGCTCCATTTCAAGACAACTTCAACATGAGAAATGTAGTACAAAGTTCCCTTTTTCCAATGGTTCCAATAACTCCACATTTGGTTTAATACAACTCAAGTTATTCCCTTTCAAAATCAAGACTTTAAGTATGTAATTTGGTTTTATACTTAGTAAAATTTTGCCAAGTGTTTAATCAGTTTCAAGCAACCACCTTCATGACCATTTTTCACCTAGATGCAAGTTTCATTTCAAATTGACTTCAACATGAAAGTTGTAGATCACATTCCCTCTTTATTTTATCTTTAAAAGGTGTCTCATTTGATGGCTTAATGAACAAGTTATAGAGTTGTAAAGTTGGATCCTCAAAATTGTCAAATGACCTATAATTTGCATGCATACATGCAGTTTCAAGTTGTTGTTTTTGTGGCCATTTTTAATGGACTTCTAGACCTTATCTCAATTTCCCCACAACGTGAAACTTGTTCATCTCCCTTCCCTCTTTCCAAAAAGCTCAAGTTTGTTTCATTTGGTCAAGAAACCATGGAGTTATAATGGCTTAAACACGGCCGATCCTTAATTTCCATTATCATGAGTGTCATTGGTTTTGTGCATAGTGTTATCATTTGCTTGTAGCATGGAAATATCACACGCACGCCACACCTCTTCCTTGCATTTTATGACCAAACCACATGCATTTTTCATGCATGAACATCATGCTTCAATTGGCCAAATTAGGAAATGTTCCATTTTCCCCTTCCTTCTCTCTCCACTCTCTCCCAAGTCCTATGAATTCTGACCCTTTTCCAGTCTATTTCAGCTTCCAAAACGACACAAAAACTCACTGTCATATTACCCAAAATGCAACACTCAACTAGATTTTTCTCTCACACTCATTTTTTCCAAAATTGGAAAAATAACTTTGCCACATGTGCTGACTTTTTCCCCCTCACCTAAGGTCCATATAAAACTCATTTTGACTTTCTAAACCTACAGAACATGTTGGAAAGAGGCAAAATAGATCTGAGCATCATTCACTCTCATTTACTCTTTCTCCATTTTTGAAGCTCCCTCTTGAGCATTTATCTGGCTCACCCTTGCTCATCATCTTCCTACTGATCCTGCTCTTCTTCCTTGTCCAAGAACCAAAGGTGCAGTGGACACTCTCCACTAGGTAAGTTCTCTTCACTTTGTTCTTCTTCATGCTTAGCCATTCACCATATTTAAGCTCATGCATATGCATATGGAAGATCTACTCTTGAGTAGATCATGAAGCTAGGCTCAATTCTAAACTTTACAACTTTGTTTGATTTTTGCTTAAACATGTTTGAACCCGTATGTTCTTTCCCATATTTCTCCATGATCCAATCTTTATTTTTGAAATCTAAAGATGTCATGTTGTTCTACTAATTGCATACTTCATTTTTGATTCAAACTTCATTTAACTTGGTGGAGAGATGAGAGAGATATTTTAGGGAGAAGTTTGCATGTTGGAGTTGGGATTATGGTTTTTAATCTCATGTTTGATGCATGGTCGAGGTTGAAGAAGAGTAGGTGTCGAGTTGTGATTGGATGTGTTTGTTTTTTGTCCTTTTGCGCTTAAATGAAGAGTGACTGATTGATTTTGTTCCACATGAATTAAAATGGGACACTGCCCATTTTTATTTCATTTTCATTTTTCTGTTGGATATGTGGACCGGGCCATGTTTCATTTTGTTTTCCCCACCCCCCTTTTTTGGCCCGCTTTCATGACTAACTAATCCCTCTTTATTTAATTTGCTAACATGCACCCCCTATTTCTTTTCTTTATTATTTGTTTATTGTTTTTTTATTTAAATAACTTCCTTTTATCCAACAATCTCCAAAAAAATATATGAATTATATTTTGTATGTTTTTTAATTTTCCATATTTTTTAATTTTATTTTTTATTTATTTTAATATTTATTTTGATTTTTATAATTAAATGTGTTTAATTGACCTAGTTTTAAATGTTAGGGTTTAACTCTTGATCTTCCCTTTTTGATTTTGATCCAAATTTTTGTACACATGTAGACACATGAATATAGGTCTTTTGATCTTTCATTTGGTGTTTTTATTATCTATTTTGAATCATTCTTAAACTTATTTTTGAAGATTTCTTGGTATGATCAATTATTTGTGTATTGCTTGAATGATTGAATTGTTTGAACATCTTTTGCATATATTTTTAAGCACATCTTTAAGACACATTGAGCTTCTGACTTCACCTTTCCATGCTTAATTTTTCATATTTTTTCCATGTTTCTAACTATTTTTCTTGAATTATTCAACGTATGCTTATTTCTTGTGACACATTTGCACCTAGTTGATTATTTTGGTATGCACTTGTGCAATCATTTGGGATCCCTTTCCCATTCTTTCTTGACCTTTTCATCATCATTTAGGGGTCCTAAATTCACTCATGTGGACCATTTCAGGTATCTCCAATTGATGTTTCTTTGCTTGTTTGTCTTGAAAACTATTTGCTTGCTTTTGAGATCTTGGTTTGGACTTTGTCTTGTACATTCCAACTTGAATACTATGGATCCAAAGGGATTTGTTGCTTATTATTTTTCTTATGACTTTCTTGGTCTTGGTATCTTTATGCCTTGCTCTTATGATTATTTGAATGGTATTCCATTGCCACATCATCATGATGACACATTAATAGCTACGTTCTTCTTTTCTTGACCTAGTTTTGAGTTTAGTAGATGGTGAAGCTCTTAGGAGCTTGGGATCCATTTTTTTGTTTGGTTTGATGTTGTTATCATTTCATTTCTTCATGTCTAAACTTCATTTTGCATTGCTCATTTTATGTGATTGGGCAAATGATCCCTTACTTGGAAGATGTCCACCTTTTGACTTGTTAGTTATGCTTGAACTTTGAGTTTATTTGCTTGTTGGTACCTCTTGAAATTAAGAGGTTGTGTTTTATACTTTGAGGAGTATTTATATTGTCCCATGACATATAAGCACCCGTATCTTGATCTTTGTTTATCTTGTTGCATTTTGATAAATGATTCCTTTCTAGGATGATATCTTTACTTGTTTATCAAGTTACTTGGCTTTGATGTGCGTGTAAAGTTTGCATGACTTCCCTTGTTGCTCTTGAACCTCATATTGAGTTAAATTATTGTAAAAGTCATGAATCCCTTAATGTCATGTACATGCTTTCATTGTTTTATTTCTACTTGTTTAAACTTCTTTGAACTTGTGTGTTTGCCTATCTTTTGGCCTATCTTTGAACATAACTTGTGTGATTCGTTCATTATGATTGAGTGATTTGTATGTGGAGTTTAATATGTCATATACTTATGAATTGTGTGGTTTGATACCATTTCCCCATAATTCTACTTCATCTACTTTCTTGAAGTTCATTTTCCTTTAAGAGCATGATTAGGGTTTGATTATGATCTTTACTTGTATCAACCTTTGAGTGTGCTTTGATATGATGCCTTTGTGATGTCTTGAGTTTTATTATGTATTAATACCATGTCTTTTCTTTTAATATCATTCATCTACTATGTACTTTGTCATGTCTAATTGCTCACACACTTGTGTTCACTTCCCTTTACAACTTTGAATGATGCTTGTGTACTTTGGTGTTTGTACCATGGATTCAATGCCTATTTTAACTTCTTATTGATATTGAGACTTTTGTTAATTTAATAACATGTCTATGTTTGTATCTTCTTTCTTACACAATTCTCTTCTCTTTACTTGTTTTATTTATTAGCATTGCATGAGGACTTATGTCCATTTATGGTTATGTGGTTGTCTTTCCTTGTGTATTTTGGTTGAGAGTCTTTCTCAAAAATGTTTAGGTGATGATGATAGGTCTTTAATGTAGTTTTATACTTCCTTGTATGACTTATCATCTCTTTTCCCTCACTTCACTCTTCTCATACCATGTTTGTTTGGACACTTGACACATTAACATCATTGCTTACTAGTGTGCTTATTTGTGTGCTTTCCTTGAACCCTTTGATGACTAAACCATGTATGCATGACCATTAGGAGCTAGACAACATTCCCTTATGATTATTTTTATTTGATGATTCTTCCCATTTTGGTTTGATAACTTATTGTTTGCTTTTGTTGTATTCACAACTTATTTGAGCTTTGTCTCCCTCTTTCATGACTAGTTTGATTGAGTAAGTTACTTTTTGTTAACATGTGATATTTTGGTGATAGCTTGTGATGTCCTAAAGCATGTTTAAATGTGAGAATTCACTTTTTATCCCTTGCCTGCTTGTTTTGCTTTCACTCTCTCTTTCATGACTTGATATGGATTGTTGCAGTTTTTCTTTCTTGACTTGATATGGATTGCTTTGTCTTTTGATTCTTTCACCCTTATTTTCTCCATGACTTGATATGGATTGTCATTACTATTATTTTATCTATTCTCCCATGACTTGATATAGATTTCTATTGCTTTTCTTTTCTTCCATGACTTGATATGGTATTGTGTTGTTTATTTATTGTTCCATGACTTGATATGGTATTGTGTTGTTTATTTATTGTTCCATGACTTGACATGGATTGTCTTCTTCTTCTATCTCTTTTCCTTATGTGGATGAAATGTTCCCCTAGGAACTCTTTGGTTCATTATTGGTTAAGATTGAACTAAAATAGACTCTAAGTTTGTGAACCAAGCATGACAACATTAGATAGTCCCCTTGATCCTTAACCCTAGGTCAATCCTTGCATGCTAACTTAGGTAGATGTTTCCCTTTTATCCTAACTTTAGGACCACTTTTTCATGCCAACATTAGGGTTCTCTTTTGAACTCCCTTAGATTTTTCATTTCTCTTTTGCATTCATTCTAAAACAAAAACCTTTTCTAAATCAAAATCCAAAAACATTCTAAATAGTACTTGAACTCTTTCAACAATAAGAGAGAAGTACACATATACCTCCTGACTTAGGTGGATCATTTTATGTATTCTTTCAACAAAATACTCAACCAATCAAACTTAGTTTTCCACTTGGATTTTCTTATGAAAATTTTCAATAAGGATGGTTACCCATAAAAATCACCAACAAACCAATTTTTTTTAGAAGAACTACGATGCTCTGATTCTTTCGAGATACATATGCATTGGGTTGCAAAGCCTAAGAGAGCGCGGTAATAAAAAGACTTTCTTTTTGTTTGTAAATAATTCAATCTTTCTGCATGCATTCCGTTTTAGATTATAAACTTTCGAATAAACACACCCTTTTGATTAGAACAACAAGAATGGATCCTGTAGAATACTACAGATGTGACGGGTGCTAATACCTTCCCCTCGCGTAATCGACTCCCTTTGCGATTAGATTCATCCTTTTGTAGGTTTACTTGGTGTTTCCTTTCCCTCTCTTGGGATAAATAACATTGGTGGCGACTCTGTTTTGTGTGCGTTTTTTTTCGAGATGCGATAGCTGGCGACTCTGCTGGGGACTCTCTAAGCAAGTCAGTCCTAGCTCTTGTTTGTTTTCTCTTCATTGGGTGTTTATTTCTTTATGTTTAACTTGATTATTTCATTCATTGCATTTTATTGCTTTCCACATTTTGGATATTATTATTGTGTTGGTTGCTGGATCTTCTATTTGCAGGTGGGATGGGATGTTACTATGAGGTAAAAGGCCCACTACCCAGGCCAGTGACACATAGGTTAGAGTGGATAGTCATGTCAACTCTCGTGGTGCCTGGCATGTAAGAGTTTGCATGACATCCCACGCCCAGACGAGGTTCTAGTGGGAATGCTCTTGTCTTGCATGCCTTATGCATTAGATAGAGTGTTGTTATAAGGACCATCGACTCTGGTTTCCATTTAGAAGCATGTTCTATTATGACTAGAACCTACCTGTGAGTTGGAGTGGGTGTTACAAAACAAGCTTTCATCATACCCGATTTTCTCAAAATTATGTCAAACCTTTGAACTTGCAGCGTTCGACTTCAGTTATTATCAAGCACAACAGCTATTCATTGATATGGAAACCATACTTGCATTCATAAGCATTGTTATATTCATTCTCTTAACACAGATGTTCTTGTATTTCCGGGTACTTTTAGTCCTTGATTGTTTTTATTTAAGCATTTTCTAAGGATGGATACTGGTAAAGGTGGGCATGTTTCTTACAAGTTTCCTAAGGTTGATATGGACTCCCTTCTCAAGATGGCAGACAAATCACCTTCTGGAAAATTGGAAGTGAAATTCTGGTATCAGATATGAGATGTCGAAGGTAATGTCACGACACTAATATCTGAGTAATGAAAACAGGATAAAGATAAAGAATAGTAATGCAATAGACACAAGCAATTGTTAACCCAGTTCGGTCCAACTCACCTACATCTGGGGGCTACCAAGCCAGGAAGGAAATCCACTAAAATAGAATCAGTTCAAAGACTCTCCGTACACTTCAACAAGTTACAGTCTTTCTCACCTAATCTCTACCCGTGCAATTTCTACCTAAGCACTCTTAGATATGAGAACCCACTCACTTCCCTTCAATCACACCTGTGATTTTAAACAACAATTCCTTGTGAAAAGAAAACACTTTTCAATAACACACACTTGATTTTACTTCACAGTTTCAATCAAGTAGACACACACTTGATCTTGCTTAATAAATTTGATCAAGTAGACACACACTTGATCTTTCTTAACAAGTTTGATGAAGTAGACACACACTCTTGCTTACAAGCTTAGAGTGACAAATTACAACCCACAAATCAGACCAATTCAATCATCTAAGGATGACTTGAATGGCTTACAAGTCTCACGACTAAACAAGACACAAACCCTTGCTCTCTCTTAGTATTTCGCTCAGTATTGGTTGTGTGTTAAATCAGGTTTTCCAAGTCCCTTTTTATAGAAGCTTTCAGCTGGGCTTGGACATCTTGAAAACCCTAAAACTATTTTCCAATTAAATCTTCTCATGATAGCTGGTTAGATCTCTTTGGAAAATAAGTAAATCAGGTTGTAATCAATGATTGAATGCGCCTGCAAATCAGATCTTCAATCATACATAGATTTCCATTAAATGTGCAATCACATAACACATAACATTCACCCTGAATATTCTGTGTACAGGATGTCATGGCATCGGGTCTGACATCCTGGAACAATCCTGCACAATTCCATAATTCCATTTATAATTTCCAACAGGTACATAAATATCTTATGTTAAGACATCACAAACAACATATTATGAACACTCTTTGTTTTACCAAAATTGCTGCCAACTGCCAACACTTAGAACCAACAGGAAGTTTTCAAAAGAGACTATGGTAAGATTGGAGAGTACCTCAAAACTCCTCTCGGAAAATATCAACACAATACACTTCATACTCTGTTGTAGTTCTATGATCCTCCCTTGTGCTGCTTCACTTTCCCAGACTATCAGTTGCCACCGACCTTGGAAGAGTATTCAGGTATTTTGGTAATTCCCACCTAGCTTCAAGTTCCTTTTCACGTTTCTATAGAGGTTCCTGATTCTGAATGTATTGCTGCTACCCTTTATTTGGACAAGTATGTGGTGAATTCTAATCTCAAAACAAGAGGAGGGATCTCTAGTTTTCATCTGAGTTTTCTTTTAGAAACTTTAGGTGCCTTGGCTAAGGAATAGGATTAGAAGGTTTTCAATGCTGTTTTGGCTTACAGTATCTATGGTATCATCTTGTTTCTCGATGTGGTTTATTTTGATATGAATGTCATTCGTATCTTCATGATGGGGAACCCATTACCAACGCTTTTGGGGGATGTATATCATTCTAAGAATCACAAGAGGAGAGGTGGCTTAGTGTGGTGTTGTGCTCTTCTTTTGTATCATTGATTCCAAGGCCATCTCCTGTGCAAAGGAGCGTTTGTAGATACCAAGGAGACCTTGAAGTGGTCCAAGATGTTAATTGGGATTACTTCCAAGGGTTTGGTTTGGTATAACTTTAGATTGGATAGGATGGAGAAATATGAAGTGATTATGAGTTGTGGAGAGTTTCCTAATGCCCCCCTCATGGGCATTAGAGGAGGTATAAACTATAATCCCGTACTTTCTCAGAGACAATTGGGTTATGCTTTGAAAGGACCTCCAGAGGATATGAGCATACAAAAGTCTTTGTTCTATAATGTGACTGATGATGTTGAGATGATGAAGAAAGTTTCTAAAGCCTGGAATTATATTTCGTGTAAAGGGAAAGAGTTTTTCAGCAAGAAAGATTGTTAGATCTCTTTGGAAAACTATTTTCCAATTAAATCTTCTCATGACAGTTGGTTAGATCTCTTTGAAAAATAAGTAAATCAGGTTGTAATCAATGATTGAATGTGCCTGCAAATCAGATCTTCAATCAAAGATAGATTGCCATTAAATGCGCAATCACATAACACATAACATTCACCATGAATGTTCTGTGTACAGGATGTCATGACATCGGGTCTGACATCCTGGAACAATCCTGCATAATTTCATAATTCCATTTATAATTTCCAGCAGGTACATAAATATCTTATGTTAAGACATCACAAACAACATCTTGTGAACACTCTTTGTTTTACCAAAATTGTTTCCAACACTTAGAACCAACAAACTCCCCCTTTGGAAAATTTTGGCTAAAACATATATCTGTCCATTTTGTTCATAAGAGAAAACACATCAGCAGTTAAACAACATAATAGCAGTTTAAGCTGCAGCAGAAGCAAACACAATTACTAGCTAAGCTACTAATAATACACACATGCACAAGGGTACTTCTTCTCCCCCTAAATCTGTGCAACACAAACAGAATTACTAGTTATAGAGGCAACTAGTAAAACACACAAATGCAAAGGGTTCTTCTTCTCCCCCTAAATCTGTGCAATACAAACATCTCCTTTAATAATAACAGCACATGTAACCACAACACCTGTAACAATCAGAATATCATTCTGACATCTGCTTCAACATCACCTGTGCACCACATCATCCCACCTGTGCACCACATCAGACATCTCCTTTGACATCTGTAAACAGAGCAGCATTCTGTCTTACAACAAACACATCTCCTTCAATAATAGTTGTTCATCTGTTAAGCTACATCAACACATACATCTCCACATTAGCTCCACATAATTAACTGCTCCACACATAATCACTTCTCCCCCTTTTTAGTCAAAATTGACCAAAGGTGACCAATTGGACAAAATAAATGTCAATTAGCCTAGCAGAGAATGTCACAGCAGATGTTATAACATTAAAAATGTTAAAACATAAACGTTAGGAGATACAAACCATCATTATACACAGTTGTGATAGCTGAGATAATGAGAAATCCATGGAACTCATTAAGAGCCCAAATATTACATAAAGGCATCATTAAGGACTGCCACAAATTACATATATTTCAACAGAAAAACAACAGTAAAACATCAAATTCTTCAGCATCCAAAGTAGCCAAAATAGCAGAGGGACCAGTCTTCATAACAACACTTAGAACAACTAAACCAACCCAGTCTTCATCACCACACACAATCTTCATTTCAAGGGGAACCATTACCACTTAATCTGAGGAAGAGGCATCATCTTCACCTTCAGAATCAGAGTTGCCACTAGATTGAGCATTGGACCTCTCACTTGAGGTATTGGCATCTGAATCCTTGGTCTCACCAGCCTTCTCCATCTCTTCCTTCTCTAAGCTACCAATAAGAGCCTCCAAAGCCTCTTTCCTTGCCTTGGCAACCCTAATACCATTATCCAGCTCCTTACAAGTTTCCTTTAATTGATCAATCAAGCTACCTTGAGAGGCAGGCTCCTTTCTTGTAGATGTCATGACAACATCATTGACATGGCTTCCTTCAAACAGCTTGTAGTGAATGGATAGTGGAGGCTTTCTTCTGCTTGGAATGTCACTTGTGTTGAGAATGCTTGGTTACTGGCTCAAGATGATTCCACAGATGATAGATGGAAAGGCAATTGGCAGCTTCACTGCATTTGTGGAGGCATGTCTGACAATTTGATCAAACATAAACCTTCCAAAGTCAAAGTTTATCCTGGTTCCAATAACATAAATGATTCTTCCAAGACCAATGGAGATGGTTGAGATATGATTAGTAGGAACCCAGTTGGCTGAACCAATCTTATGTAAGATGGCATATTTGACAGTTAGCTTGCCAATTGATAGGTGATTCCTACTAGGCCATTCCTTAACTTGGCCAGCAGTAATAGTCCTACATACTTCATTGTATGTAGCCTCCAACTCCACACCTCCATTAGTTCCTCTCCCTAGAAATTTGTTGATTATGGTTGGGGAGAATCTCACACATTTACCTCTTACAAAAACCTTGCAGAATTCCTTGCTACTCTTTTCAGAAATATCCTCAGGGATATTCACAACAAACTCTTTTACTAACCCCTCAAAGCATTGGGGTAAACCAACAACAGTTCTCAGCAGTCCAGCATTCTTGATCAAATCCATCACTTCCTTCACCTCTACAGCCTCCTTTCCCAGCTCCCTTTCAACAACAACCCTCCTTTGAATGACAAACTTCCACTTGGCAGCACAATCTTCAAGATGGAAAGAGATGTTATCTAAGTGCACAACTGCAACTTTGCCTGGAGACTTCTTAATAGCCTGCCTTTTAGCAGGGGAGATATCTGAGACATCGTCTTCGACATCATCATCAGAGTCAGAACTCTCTCTGACCTTCCTCTTCTTAACCTCAACTTTATTCCATGATTTGGAGGGTCCTACACCAGCAACCTTTTTCACTCTTCTTGCTGTCCTCATTTCAGCCACATGTCGCAACCTGAAAAATACAGTGTGCGAAAAAACTGAAGGAGAATTGCCATCCAAGGCGCAGCGGAATTTAAAAATTTCTCTATTTAGTGATCCTTACGAATGGGCATGATCAGTGATAGAATCGTTACCTCTTATGGCGATTCAAACCTTTGGTGCAGATTTCTGATAATGATCAAAACCTTTGATACAGATCCACGGGGTGATCACGAACGTTGAATGATGACAACGTCTCTACTCAGTCCACACGAACAGATTCCTTCAATCGCAGTGCTAGCTGTTATGAATGAAGGCTTTGAGTGAGAGAGAGATACGAAATTCCAACTCTTCAGTTGTGTTTTCTGTCTCAGTGAGTTGAGTGACAATGCTTCTACCCAAGGGGTTCTATTTATAGAACCACTTGTGTGGGCTTCAAGCCAAAAAGCCCACTTAAGTGCATTTTGGCCTATATCTCATAATATGCCAAAATCACTTAAGTATTTGGTACCTTACCATATTTCGTATTCTACTTAAGTACACCGTACCTTACGATGTTCCTTAATTATTCTATCTCTCATCAATCCGTCCTTTGTGTGTGACCCTATAGGTTTTCGCGACGTTGACAATTATATTAAATCACGCATTTAACATAATAAACAGTGAGCGGTATCTAGCAACATATCACTGCTACCCAAGTCACGAAAATGTCATGTGATCTGACAAAACCTCTTGTGATAGTAATTATGTGTATAATTACCCCTTTGCCCTTATGTCTATATTGAACATAAGGTATAGACCGTGTCACCCTTGTCCAGTTCAATATTGGGCCCATAGACATTTATCCTGTTACGCAGGATTGGCAAATTCCATCTAGGACACTCATGTCCCTCAGCATGCTTCGTGGAGTACCCATCAACCGTCTTTATGGTTATCCAGTTACGGACAATGTTGGATTAGAAATAAAGCACTCGACTCTACATCTAGGATCCATAGTGGTTTCAGGTCGAAGAGTGGTATACACTATTATCACCATGAGAATAACTTATGACACTTTGCATAACTTTCTATAGAGTATTCTCATAGCGGGTCAATCCGGTATAAATATTACTCCTAATATTCATACCTATGTTTAAGACTTGATAACTCTTTATCCATGATCCATGAGATGTGATCATCAGTCTACAAACATAATAGTCTTAATGCTTTAATGTTATCCCACTTCACATTAAAGCTCGACTACGGATACTTTAAGAACAGTGCCCTTATGTTTAATGTGTTCTCATGATTAAGTCACACTTAATACATTAAACGGACTATCTATTCTAGGGACTTTATTATTCAACCATAATAAAGAAAATGCCCTTTTATTATTAATAAATAATTCGATACAAGTACCAAAAGTATTGGCCTCTAGGGCTTACACCAACAAAAACAACCGGCGAAAAAAGAAAAGACAGAAGAGTCACCACCGTGCGTTATTTATCCCAAAGGAGGGAAAGGAAACGCTCGATGTAAACCTGAAAAGAGGAAAGGAAAGGACAAGGTCTCGCAACCAAATCTTGGGTTCGGGAGTCGGTTATGCGAAGGGAAGGTATTAGCACCCCTACGCATCCGTAGTACTCTACGGGATCCACTTTTGTTGTTCTTGTCTAAAGGGTGTGGGTTTATCTAATGTGCTATTTACTAAAAAGGGTCAAAAGAAAATGACTCGCACGGATGTCGCATCCACTGAATACGTATCTCATTTGAACATGAGAATCAGATTCTTCGTAGCTCGGCTGACCTATGGGTTTGGGGGATGTGTGCTCGCTAAGACATCGCGTCTTATGCCTATGTATCTCATCTGGAATGAGAATCAGAGCAAGCCGTAGTTCGGCTAACTACGGGTTAAGGGTTGTGTTTTGGGAGAACGACGTTACTACGCAATCTACCGGATGCTCGACCTTTGGAGACTTACTCGCCTGTAGTAGAAGGAGTAAACGTGTGTTTAGGAGAAGAAAAATCAATGAGTGTGTGTTTTGGGGATGCTCATGCAAGAGGGCAGTCCTATGGGGAGAAGATCACATCACACAAAACATGCATCTTGAAGTAAATACACCAACAAGGGGGGCTCAAACATACATGGGTAGGGCTTTAGTCAAGAGGGGTCATATTAACCTCGACAAACAAGCCATGGGAGGGTAATCAAATGGGCTCTTAACCACTGACATTGAACGTCAGGGTGAGCAGATCAAAAGGGTAATGAGGATAGGACCTCATAGCTCTTAACCCTGGACAGGGTGAACTCATGACAAAAAGTGGGGGTTCAGAAAGATGGAACCCTCTCCACTGACCGACCGGACAAGAGATCTGGGGTTTTTGTTCTGAAGCATCGACGCGTAGTGTGATCTTAAAGAACGACGCACTGAATAACGGGGGATTGACTATTGATCCCTTTTATCCGTTAATTGCCTCTTCATGGAGGTCTTTAGGCAAAAAGTAGTAAAATGCAGGAAAGATAAAGGGGGTTAAGATATCTACCACACGGATAAAGATCCGAAGCAACAACAAATAAAGGGGTAAGAAACCCAGATCTCTCTTAAGCTAGCACCATCAAAGAAAGCGAGTCAGTACAGGTAATTGGAATAAACCTCCAGGTGGTATCCCACAAATAAAATGGAACACTAGGCCATCTCTGCAAGAGTCATGTGAGTCCTCACAAAAACAAAACTCAACAAACAGGTTAGAGAAACAAGATAGGGTAATCAAGAGTTTCCCCCAAATCAAAATGTAACCACATGAATCATGCCATTAAAATTCACAAAAAGCTCACAAAAAGCAACCAAGGGTAGGAGGCCTAAACCTCTTGTCAAACACATGCATCAAAAGGGTATCAAATTCACCCATAATACCTCATACATTCAGAGAATTCAAATTAAAAGCATACAATAATGGGAATAAGGCAAACCTGACTGGAGAGATCGAATGAAATTGAATTGCCCGGTTGGGTTTGCAAAGCAATCTGAGGGTTTATATGAGATGGAATTGGCTCTTTGCAGATGAGTTCCCTTCAGTCTCTGGAGGTTGCTCTGAACTCTGTTATCTCTTCTCTCACTATCTTTTTCCCAGCCAGGGTAATAGGAATAGAATGGAATTTTGTTTCACTGAAACTCTGAATTTATAACCTGATTTTTGTGGACCTGTGGGCTAAAATGAGAGAGGCCCAAGTCCAAAATTTTTCTGTTATATTTTTTTTATTTATTTATTTATGTTTATATATATATATATATATATATATATATATATATATATATATATATATATATATATATATATATATATATATATATATATATATATATATATATATATATATATATATATATATATATATATATATATATATATATATATTTTTAACACGTGGGCTTCGCTTAGCGAGCATGATAGTTAAAGAAATTCCTCTGAGCGTAGGTGATTCTGGTGGCTTTTTTTGGGACTCACTAGGCGACCCATTCTGCTCGCCTAGCGAGCATGACAGCTCATGAACAAACTTTTGCTCCTTCAAGATTAGCATTTTGACTGACGAATAGACCCCATTTGAACCTGTTGGAAGTAACTCAAGTCTTTCCCTTGTGTTGACTGATCATGTAAATAGAACCCACAAAGTGTCCTGGATGATGTTCAAGCTTCTTGGAGCTAATCTCGATTGATATGATGAAATGCAATGTATCTAATTCTGATTGATAATGATGAAATGCAATCTGAAATGTTAAATGACCTAAAAATGAATGCATGAATGAGGAGGGCAAATTTTGGGGTGTTACACCACAGTCTTCCCTTTTCTGGTCCTCAGTTTCTTTGCTACACTTGGTTTCACAAGATGGACCAAGGTGTCATCTTCTTCCTCAGAACTTTCTTCCTCCAGATCAATAACATTCTCAGTAGTTTCATGAGACACATCTTTTGGTTTCTTACTAGGTAAGGTTTTACCTAGAGAACATAATCCCTCAGCAGCCACTTCCTTCTATGATCTAGATGAATCATCATCTTTCTCAGCTTGGGGTTCCACCTCAGGAGAGGGGTCCCTTCTGGACAGAGGGGTAGAAACACCCTTGACTGCATGCCCTTCATTCAGAATCCTAGTAACTAGGTTTCTAATGGTACGATCAGTAAAGTGCATGTCATCTTTATGAGGAGATTTTTCAGGAATGTTACCTTGCTTACTTCCTGCCATGGAAGAAGGGCCTGGGCGTCACCTGGTATCACACAAAGAGGAGTGACGTCCAACACGTATTCATCTAGAAATTCCATGGAGGGAGTCCTTGCATGATGAGAGGGTTTTGAACCAGAGGATGAGGGATGATGAGACATTTTGTTGAACTTTTGAAAAAAATCTCTTTTCCCTAGAAGAGGTTTTCTGAGAAGTTGGATGAAGATGGAAATGGCTGTGTTTAGGTAGCGTGTGGAAATGGTATAGATACTAGTTCCAATACTAGGTAATGATTCATCATTAATGTGGCTCTTTCTTTTAAGTGGGCAGACAATATTTTTATTACCTTTTCCACTCCACTTTAATTGCCATAACTTCACAAGAATCCAAATCCCCAATTTCACTCTTACATATTCAAGCTGATTATCATCCAAACCCCTTGCATATTTGTCAGCTAATTGCATTTCATGCTTTAGAGTTATGAATTTTTCTTCCATAAATTTTCTAATGGAGTGATGATAGAAATTAATGTGCTTGGTCCAACTGTGCTGAATAGGATTTTTGGACATAGTTGTAGCATTCAGGTTGTCATAGTACAATGTCATGATATCGTGTGTGACATTGTAAGCAATCATCAGTAGTTTCAACCAACCCTGTTGAGAACAACTACTTCCATCTGCTATATATTCAGCATAAACACCATTTTCATCTTTCAAATATGTAGGAGCAGGTGTCCTTTCACTCTCCATCCCAATCTTCTCAACATTGTTCTTGGCACTTTTGCTTTGAGATAGACACATAGGCCCTTCTATCTGCTTGACTTGTAGCCCAAGTCCAACAAAGCTCTTTCCAACTTCAGACTGTATATGACTAGCAACATGTTCAACCATCTGATCCATCCTCCTATCTATTTGAGCCATCATGAGCTTTTCTCCTTTGGAAGTGATGTTAAGTCTGAGATTCTGGTGTGACATCCTTGTCTGACATTTCCCACAGACTTTCAATTTGGGAGTTCCTCTAGCAGATATAATCATCTTCATCCCTTTCTCTTTGACTGGGGTACATTTTGAGGAGTAACTAATTTGAGAGCTCCACATGTAACAGTTGTCTTTGGTTCTGACTCCTTCCATGATCACTTCACTTTCTTTGTTGGTAATCTGACATTCAGTTTTAGTGAAGTTAACATTTAGACCTTGGTCACATAGTTGACTGATGCTTATTAGATTTGCAGTCAAGCCTTAACAAGTAGGACCTTGTCAAATTTAGGAACTCCAGGGCATTCAAGCTTGCATATCCCCTTGGTTTCACCCTTTGCTCCATCACCAAAGGTTACATAGCCTATGGCATGAGGATGAAGGCCAGTTAGCAGGTCTTTGTTTCCAGTCATGTGTCTGGAGCACCCACTGTCAAAGTACCAATCTTCTTTGGCTGACACTCTAAAGGGAGTGTGAGCTATTAGACTTGTAACATTTGTCTTAGGAACCCATTGCTTCTTGTTGACAGGTGTAGTGGGGTATTCGTTACCATTAGATATATTGACTAAATCTAAGGTAAACCATACAAGTCGAGTCGCCACCGCACTTCTATTTATCCAAAGGAATGGTTAGAAAGCGAACAAAAACCTAAAAGTTTTATCAAATCAAAAACTAGTAAAAATGTCAGAGATCTGGGTAAGGGGGTTGGTTATGCAATGGGAAGGTTTTAAGCACCCAAAATATCCTAGGTACTCCTAGGGAGCCCTTTTCACACTTGTTGTAAGGTTGGTATTTTGTGAAAATTTGTTTGTGCAAACATGATTGAAGAGATGAGAAGAGAATATACCAGTTATTTACATTTTTGTGTTTGGATGGATAAACCCATTGCCTACGTACCATCTTAAAAAAGATTAGGATCAAAACCTCGTAGTTCGGGGTAAAAATCTCAAGAATGAGTTGGTGAATTGATTGGTCCAAAATCCTTAAGGTCTTTTGTTATCCAAGGGAGAAAACTCAACCCCAAAACAACAAATCCACCATGTGAGGATAGCTTCAACATGCTAGTGAGGGGTTAACCCTATAATAAGCATGGAAGACTCATTGTCCATCACTAAGGATATAGGTGAGTATTACATCTACCTTAAGGATAACTCAAACCTAATAGCTAAAGGTTATGAAGAATTTGCTCAAGAAAGTGGCCCTTGAAACCACAAAAAGACATTTGAATGGGTTATATTTACCAATGAAAAGTATATACAAAATTTGGTCAAAGTTGACTTAAAGATTTAATTCAAAATAAGTGTTATGAAAAGAAAGTTTGAAAATCAAAAGCATAAGGCTTAGGTTTCTAATGTTTGAAAAGAAGTGTTAAATGTTTGCACAAATTTTTTTGGCTTGGGTTAGAGTGGAGGGAAGAAGAAGAATGGCTAAAGTCCTAATCATACAAGAGATGAAGGATAAGAAACAAGACCACAAATGAAGTTCCTCTCTTGAGATCATATTGATGATCCAAGTAGCTCCCATCCTTTGGAGTATGCAAGCAAAATAATAGTAAGCTCAAGCAACAATCAAACAAGTCTCTTAAGAGATCCTCAATGCATCTTGTATCTTTCACTTTGGATGAACATGGCAATGGTTCTTCAATTTGAGCTCTCATAGGATTCCCTAGCACAAGAGCACACACACCAAAAGTTTTATGAAACAAATCAAGAATGGACAAGAGTGAGTTTAGAGGTTTGGTCCTTCTAATCCATCTTCACATTAAGATCCTTTTAATCCAATTTGCATAGGGAAAGTCCTAGAAACTAAGTCCATTTGTCCATTTCTTTGCATTTTGGTCCACAACAAACAAAACAAAAGCACAAGCACAATAATATATACACAATTATGTGCTCAAGTGAGCAAAAGGCAAATTACATTAACATAAACATGTGCTCAAATGAGCAAAGGAAAAAAGCAAATGAATAATATGTACAAGAATAGTAAATTGCATAAAAGTAAAGAGCAAAAAGTAAATGTTAATTGTTAATGGTTAATGTTAGTAGTTAGTGTGCCATAAGGCAAATTTAGCGCTATGTTAAGCAATCGTAATTGGACTTATGTAGAAGTCACAACTATCTGAGGCCGGTCAATAATAATGTAGGCAACAACACAAGTTAGAAGTCTTGATTAGTAACCCAAGTTCCAACAACTTGTCATGCCAAAAAGAGGAAGAGAAATGATCTAGTATTGGTTTAAGTCCTTTGCATGGTTTAAGAAGCAATCTATCCTTAATGCAAATCCATTCACTTGATCATTTGATCAAGATGAATTAGATTTGAATCAAGGAAGATTAAACCTCCCTAATCAATGCTAACTTATCAACCTTTAACTCATTGATCAAAAAGAAGAGAAGAAGAAGAAGAAAAAGATGGATAATGGAAATGAAGAAAGTAAAGTGCATCGAATGAAAAGGAATGTAACAATCCACAAATGTTGACCAAAGATAGGTAAGATCAAGGTCAAACCATAAAAATCAGAAATGAGATGAAGATTGGTAGTCAAGAAAGAAACAAAATATTTTTGGCATTTTTAATATTTGAAAATAAACTTGAATTAAAATATTAAAGAAAGGTCAAACTTCAAATTCACTTCAAATCAACTTTGAAAAGTCCAAGTGAATTATCCCAAGTTCAACAAGGTCAAACAAAGTTTGACAAAAAATTTCAGCATTTTTAAAAGTCAGAAACTATTTTTAATCAATTAAAAATGAATAAAAAATAACCTAATTGAACTAAAATCTCAAATAAATCTCAAATAAATTAATAAATTGATGAGAATATTTTTCATAGATCCATCATCATTCAAAGAAGTTAGAAAAATATTTTTGTATTTTTTGAATATCAAAAACTATTTAAAGTGAATTAAAAATAACCAGAAAAGAGAAAATTATTAAAAAATAGCAAATGATAAAATAAAAAAATATTAAAAATCATTTTTAGAAACTAGAAATTAAAAGAGAAATAATGCAATTGGTCCCATATTTTTTGGACCAATAATAAAAGAGATATGGATTTTTGAAAATGAGATGGAATTAAAAAATGGAATAGAAAATAAAATCAGAATTAAAAATGGCAAAAAGCGTGAGCCCTTGGATCTGAGCTCATTAACTGAGCTGGCAGATCCAAGCATCCAGAGGCGCGCGTCCAACATATTCCACGGTCAATGCAACCACACGTGGTATTTAAAAAAGTCATAAGAATGGAGCGTGGAGATTAAATCTGGAGAATGCATCACACGGCTCAGGATTGATCTGGCAATGAGACGGTGGCCAGCGCCACCGTCTTCTCCGGTGAGCTCCGGCGAAGGTCGAAAAACACAGAGGTTCAAATGCTAACTAAAATGAACGATCCAGACACCATTCGAAAGGTGAAGTGATGTACATCACTCCTATACCACTCACTTCCGCTCTAGATTCCTATTAAGAGAGAAATCTGAGATGGAAGTTTGGTGATGTTCAACTGAACTTGCTTGATTTCAACAATTAAGCACTCAATAATGATGCCTCTATAGAGAGGACTTCAGACAACACAATATCAAGGTCAATGGATCAAAGAATAATGAGATTCGAAGCAAAAACCAGTTGATCAAAACCTTTGGATTATGAAGAATTATGTCACTTTCCTTGATTCCTTTTGCAAACAGAAGCTTCAATAGATCAAACGGTGAAGGTCTAGGAACTTTAGATTTGAAAATTCAACCAAATGCAATTGAATTTCAGATCTGAGTTTTTCAAGAAAATGAACTTTGTTCCTTTGGTATGGTTAGGGATTCACTCTTGCAGCATTTCAGGCGCCTTCAGGTTGGAGAATTGAAGAGCATAGCACATGTATTTATAGCTGGAGAGGGTTGAATGCATGAGTTAACTCGTGTGCATGGAAAATGGATTTTGCATTGCATGGGCTTGTGTGATCATGTCGAAGGCCCAATGAAGACTGAAATGGCTTGCTGAGTTCATGTGAATTGCAAATGGACGTGTATATTAAGTGTAATCAGCTCATGCATGGCAATTGAATTGAATTTCACAAAATGCACTTAATCCTCCATGCCTTCGAAAATGGTGCTTCCAAACTCCAAATGCAACCTTGTGAGTAATGGTTAGAAAGCTTGTTGCATAAGGAACAAATGATATGTTGATCAAAATTCCAATTGGGCCTTGGAAATTAGTGAAATTTGAGCTTAAAGTGTAGGGTGCAAAACATGCATAAGTGAAGTTTCCAAATTTGGTCAATGTTCAAGCCCTTTTGTCTCAATGATGCAAGCTCCAAATGATAAACCCTTCAACATTAAAGTTGTAGATCGTTTCAAGACAATAAATTTGGACTTCAATTTTTCATCATTTGGATTTTTAATGAAGAAGTTATGGGCACTTGAAGTTGGACTTTTTTCCATTTCAATGCATTTGGCCCAAAGTGACCTATAATGTTTTGTATTATCACATGTGTTACTTTTGAGATTTTGAAATTTTGATCAACATAACATTTTAAGTAGACACAATAATATTTCCAATTCATTAAGTCTCATACCAAAATCATGAACAATGAATGAGTTATGTTCTTGGGAAGTTGATCCAAAATTAGGGTTTTAGTCAAAATGACCTATAATGTCTTGGGATGGATGATTATCTTCCAAGCTTAAAATCAATTTTTTATGAACATGAAAGTTGTTCATATTGTCCTTAAGAACATTTTTTCTCTTGGGATCATCTCCATTTGACCAACACATAAAAAGTTAGGTCTCAGTGCATTTCAAAATAGACAGATGAATTGATTGATCAACTTCTCAAGTCCACCACTCATATCTTGATGAATTGATGATTCAGGGCACTCAAATAAATTAAAATATGCATGGAATGATGAATTAAAGAACTTCCCTTGATTGTATTTGACCATTGATTGAGGTTGCTTCATGAGCAAGGCATATTTGATGAACAAATGACTTAGGGTTTCCTTGGGAAACAAACCTCAAACCCCTTGACTTTCTTTGATCAAAATGATGAATTGAGATACTAGGGAGGCATATTTGATGGATGAGAGCTTTGGGAACCATTTCCGTGCTTGCTTTCATCTTCTCCTGACCTCATCATTGCACAAATGATCTCCTAGAAGCTCTCAGCCTTTGTGATTGTGTAAGCTACAAACAAGAAATGTTAGTGACATATTTTGTGCTTTTGGTTAGTAAATAAAAATGAGAAAACCAATGATATACACTTAAAGCATGCTTGGTGATCTTAAACCACTCACAAGAGGTCCTCACCCAAAGGGGAGAAGAACCAAGATGCTTATGATCCTTGAGGCTTTGCAAATGCAATGTTATGATGCCATGAGGGATCTTAGGGCCAAAATTGGGGTCTTACAACAGGCCTGTGCTGTTTGGGTCTTGGTTGATAGTGAGTCTGATGATGAACAGGGCTAGGATAACCATACAACTTATAGCAGAAGGGCTTCAGGTGGCCAAATTTTCCACAGTAATGGCATCTCCATCTTTGATGTTTCCCTTTCTGCTGTCTTTCATTCTGATGTTGTGACATATGATGTGACATCTCAGGGTTTCTTTTAATATGGCTACACTTAGGTTTGGATTTAGGTTTGTAACCAGTGTAACTACACTCAGGCTTAGATCCATTATACCCAGTGCCATATTTATCTCCTGTTATTTGTCCAGTTTGGAGAATCTTGTCTAAGGAGTCAGATCCATTATTTAACATTCTTACATACTTGGTCATCTCTTCTAGTTTAGATTTCAAGAACATAGCCTCAGTTTTTAACTTGGAGATGGTTTCTACATGCTCTTCCTTTTCATTCTCCAGCTGTACTATCACTTTCTTCTGGCTTTGACTTTCATCTAGCTTGGAATTCAGAACCACTTCTTCTGTTTTTAATTTGGAGATGGTTTCCAAGTGTTCTACCTACTCATTCTCAAGTTGAGTAATTACCTTCTTCTGGCTTTCAACTTGTTTACATACCTCTACACTTTTGATACACAACTTTCTATAGGTAGTGACCAACTCTTCAAAGGTTACTTCATCATCACTTGAGTCTTCATCAGAACCCCATCTTCCAGTCAAGGCAACCACCAAATTTGCAGACTCTTCTGTTTCACTCTCATCAGACCAAGTGGTAGCAAGACTCATCTTCTGCTTCTTGAGGTAGGTTCCACATTCAGTTCTGATGTGTCCATACCCATCACATTCATAGCACTGTACTTCTTTTCCTTCTTTGGGCTTATCATCTACCCTTGTTCTTCTTCCAGCATTGTTGGATTTACTGATGTCAGATGAGATGTTCTTGACATTAGCCTTAGATCTTACATCCATCTTTTTCAACAGTCTGTTGAACTGTCTTCCCAGCATTGCTACATCATTTGCCAGATCCTCATCAACATCCTGACTATTTTCCTCCTCTGTGTTTGATATGAAGGCTATGCTTTTGGTTTTTCTTTCAGATCCATCATTCATTCCCATCTCAAATGTTTGAAGGGAACCAATTAGCTCATAAACTCTCATGTTGGAGATGTCTTGAGACTCTTCTATGGCTGTCACTTTCATAGCAAATCTCTTAGGGAGTGACCTGAGTATTTTCCTTACCAGTTTCTCATCTGACATCTTCTCTCCCAGGGCTCCTGAGGCATTCTCAATTTCAATAATGCTCATATGAAATTCATGTATATTTTCATCTTCTTTCATCCTTAAATTTTCAAACTTGGAGGTGAGCAGCTGTAGTCTAGACATTTTAACTCTAGAGGTGCCTTCATGAGTGGTTTTGAGAATGTCCCAAGCATCTTTAGCCCCCTCACAGTTGTTTACCAACCTGAAGATGTTCTTGTCTACTCCATTGAATATGGCATTCAATGCTTTAGAATTCCCAAGGGCTAGATCATCCTCCTCCTTGGACCATTGTTCTTCAGGCTTCTTGTCAGTTGTGGCTTCTCCTTCCTTAGTAATTATTGGATGTACCTAGCCTGTTAACACAACCTTCCAAGCCTTATTATCCAGAGATTTTAAGAAAGCTACCATTCTAGGTTTCCAATAGTCATAGTTAGATCCATCCAAAATTGGTGGCCTGTGAATAGATCCTCCATCTCTCTCCATTGTACCAGAAAGTATTGCCCCTATATCTCACCCAGAACCAGAGCAAGATGCCTGCTCTGATACCAATTGAAATTCTGGTATCAGATATGAGATGACGAAGGTAATGTCACGACACTAATATCTGAGTAATGCAAACAGGATAAAGATAAAGAATAGTAATGGAATAGACACAAGCAATTGTTAACCCAGTTCGGTCCAACTCACCTACATCTGGGGGCTACCAAGCCATGAAGGAAATCCACTAAAATAGAATCAGTTCAAAGACTCTCCGTACACTTCAACAAGTTATAGTCTTTCTCACCTAATCTCTACCCGTGCAATTTCTACCTAAGCACTCTTAGATATGAGAACCCACTCACTTCCCTTCAATCACACATGTGATTTTAAACAACAATTCCTTGTGAAAAGAGAACACTTTTCAATAACACACACTTGATTTTACTTCACAGTTTCAATCAAGTAGACACACACTTGATCTTGCTTAACAACTTTGATCAAGTAGACACACACTTGATCTTGCTTAACAACTTTGATCAAGTAGACACACAATCTTTCCTACAAGCTTAGAGTGACAAATTACAACCCACAAATCATACCAATTCAATCATCTAAGGATGACTTGAATGGCTTACAAGTCTCATGACTAAACAAGACACAAACCCTTGCTCTCTCTCAGTATTTCGCTCAATATTGGTTGTGTGTTAAATCAGGTTTTTGAAGTCCCTTTGTATAGAAGCTTTCAGCTGGGCTTGGACATCTTGAAAACCCTAAAACTATTTTCCAATTAAATCTTCTCATGATAGCTGGTTAGATCTCTTTGGAAAATAAGTAAATCAGGTTGTAATCAATGATTGAATGCGCCTGCAAATCAGATCTTCAATTATACATAGATTGCCATTAAATGCGCAATCACATAACACATAACATTCACCCTGAATGTTCTGTGTACAGGATGTCATGACATCGGGTCTGACATCCTGGAACAATCCTGCATAATTCCATAATTCCATTTATAATTTCCAGCAGGTACATAAATATCTTATGTTAAGACATCACAAACAACATCTTGTGAACACTCTTTGTTTGACCAAAATTACTGCCAACACTTAGAACCAACAGGAAGTTTTCAAAAGAGACTATGGGAAGATTGAAGAGTACCTCAAAACTCCTCTCGGAAAATATCAACACAATGCACTTCATACTCTGTTGTAGTTCTATGATCCTCCCTTGTGCTGTTTCACTTTCCCAGACTATCAGTTGCCGCCGACCTTGGAAGAGTATTCAGGTATTCTGGTAATTCCCACCAAGCTTCAAGTTCCTTTTCACGTGTCTATGGAGGTTCCTGATTCTGAATGTATTGCTGCTACCCTTTATTTGGACAAGTCTGTGGTGAATGATAATCTCAAAACAAGAGGAGGGATCTCTGGTTTTCATCTGAGTTTTCTTTTAGAAACTTTAGGTGCCTTGGCTAAGGAATAGGATTGGAAGGTTTTCAATGCTGTTTTGGCTTATAGTATCTATGGTATCGTCTTGTTTCCCGATGTGGTTTATTTTGATATGAATGTCATTCGTATCTTCATGATGGGGAACCCAGTACCAACGATTTTGGAGGGATGTATATCATTCTAAGAATCACAAGAGAAGAGGTGGCTTAGTGTGGTGTTGTGCTCCTCTTTTGTATCATTAGTTCCAAAGCCATCTCATGTGCAAAGGAGCGTTTGTAGATACCAAGGAGACCTTGAAGTGGTCCAAGATGTTAATGGGGATTACTTCCAAGGGTTTGGTTTAGTATAACTTTAGATTGGATAGGATGGAGAAATATGAAGTGATTATGAGTTGTGGAGAGTTTCCTAATGCCCCCCTCATGGGCATTAGAGGAGGTATAAACTATGATCCCGTACTTTCTCAGAGACAATTGGGTTATGCTTTGAAAGGATCTCCAAAGGATATGAGCATACAAGAGTCTTTGTTCTATAATGTGACTGATGATGTTGAGATGATGAAGAAAGTTGCTAAAGCCTGGAATCATATTTCATGTAAAGGGAAAGAGTTTTTCAGCAAGAAAGATTGTATTGCTTAATCTCTTTACATAGACAGGATCAAAGACAGAGTTCAAACTGTCTTGTTGCCTTTTTCCGGTAGATAAGCCATTATATCCTCAAGAGCCAGATTACCCTGATTTTGTGCCTAAAGAGTACTTCAATAAAACTTTACTTTTGAACAAGAAGTTGAAGCATGAGAATGAGTATATGAGCATGCAAGTTTTTGGATTTAGGCAAGAAAAGATGAATTTGGCTCACAAGCTTAAAGAAAGAGATGAATTTCTTGGTGAATATGGTCTTGCTGTGAACGGAAGGATCAGAAAAAAGTCAAAAGCTAATAGAGTTAAAGGGAGTACTTCTACAATTGTTAAGGAACAAAGGAAAGCTCTTGAAGACGTTAAAGAAGAGATCAAGCAAAAGCACTGAGACTGTGAATCCCTCAAAGCCTCAAAAGCCAAGATGGAGAGAGAATACAAGGCCAAGATTAGATAGTTGGAGAAGCAACTTCAGGTTAATAATGTCCAATTAGAGGAGGAAAATACCTAGAGGATAGAGGTAGAGATCCAACTTAGAGGAAACAATATTCAGTTGGGGAAAGCTGTGGAGGAGGTTGCAAGCCTCAAAGGCTAGTTGAAAGATAGAGATGATGCTCTCATGCAGATCCCACTTCTAGGGTGCAGCGAGTGTGAAAAGTTGATTGATCAATGTCAGTATTTGGATGACATCTGTCATACCCTAATTTTTAAACCTAAGATCCCACATCTCATTTGCATTTTTTGCATACAAACAAGGTCACATCTTGGTCCTTTCCCTTATTAATCTTTGGGTTTGCTCTTGCAGGGATCACCAAGGATCTCTTTGTTTTACCTTTGTGTTTATTTGATTCATTTCTTATCTAATCACTAATTAAAATACCAAAACTATGTCTTGTTTCCCTTGAGTTTATTATTCAAGGTAGGGCTTTTCAAATCAATAGCATCTCAATGTTTAGTTGCTTACTTCTCAACGAAAGTCAAAGGTTCGTGTGTTTATTTCCATGCCTTTTTCAACAAGAAACTTCAAGATTTGAACAATTTAATCAAGAGACAACCAAGGACAACTTATCTTGAGTTCATATGATCACCCATGTACTTTGAAATGCAAGGAAAGTCCAAGTACACAAGCTTGTTCCAAGTGGTTTGACCTAAAAGACAACAATTTGAAGTCAAAGTTACAAGGATCAAAACTCCTTCAATTTGCAACATTTTTGAATGCTTTTTTTTTGCATATGACTCTTCTCAACATCCTCTATATCTTCTCTTCAAATGACAAGAGCCAATTATGCTTTTAGGATCATCAAAAGATTGGAGACATTATAGGTCATTTGGAGACATCAAAAGTTTCAAGTGATTTTCCCCAACTTTCAAAGATCATAAAATTTTAAATTTTCAACATATGGGTCTGCTTCATTTTGCATAATGTCACTTGTGATGCCCTTTACAAGTTTTCTTCAAGGACCAAGGATAGAATATGCTTGGAAGGCCATGGAATTCATTAAGAAATTACAGGTCACTTTCAGCCATGAAGCACTCGAATTTTTCTAAGTTATGTAACCAGTTTTTCATGCCAACTTCAACATGTCATAACTTTGTGCTCAAACATCCAAATTCAACCTTTCTTGGCACATTGTAATCTTGGCCATGATATCAACACATTGCAAAAAGAATGGGATAAAAAAGCCTCTAGAGTAGGACGCCCCATTGGTTTGAACATGGTGATTTGGAACTGAAGAAATCACCATTGCCTGAAATTTACACATGACTAATCTTAATTCCAAGCCAAATTAGCAAGTGTTTTGATCCTAAACATGTTTAACCAGGTCTCCAGAAGTTAATTGACCCTTAAAACACATCATTTGGCTGAGTTTTGATGAGTTTCAAGTCACATTTTTCACACATTCGGATCAAATTCGTTTTGCACGAATCCAGCATCATTCCACAGGTATTTGGATACAAACACATTCCCTATAAATAGAGGAAGTCATTGCCTTTATCTGAACTCAAACAAGTTACCCTGATGTAGTCCTTCACTCTCTGATGTTTTCCCCTAACTTATCTGATTTTGATTGATCGTGTTCATCAGTTAATTTTATTTTTCATGGCTTGCATATTTGCTCAGTTTATATAAATGAATTTTGAGCATAAGGTTGAATTCGGGATGAGAAGTGAATCACAATGGTGGTGGTCTTGTGTCTTGAATTTACCAAACGGTGAAACTCAGATGAAAGCTCACCGGAGAAGACGACCAGAGTTTTCTCAGGTTGTCTGAGTTTAAATCAGACACGTTGGCAAATTGAAATGTTTTGATTGGTTGGATTTAAACTGGATCCCGTGTTTGGCTTGCAGCGTGTTCCATCATGCATCCCAACCTTTGGAGTGTTTAATCCGCCACGTCAATTAATGAGGCGTGATCCAATGCTCCGTGTTTTTTCTGATTTTAGTTCTTTTACTTTTAGTATTTTTAATTTCTTTTTCTTTAAATATTCATAGTAATTTAAGTTTTTAACCAAAAAATCCCAAAATAATTTCTAAAATTCTCTTTCATTTTTCTTCATCTGATTTTTATTTTTCCACATTTTATTTCACTGATTTTCTATTTTCATGAATTTTCTCTTTTCTACTTTGTTTTAATTGGTCAAAAATTACTTTTCTGCATTTTAAAATTCTGAAAATTTTATTTTATGTTTCATATTTTATTTTCAACCTTCCATAACTTTCTTGGCCATTTATTTGGTGTTTTGAAGAACTTTATGGATTTTCCATTTTTATTTTTGTTTTAAAGTTCATCTAAAAATACCTTTGATGCATTTTTATTTAATTTAATTGCATTTAATATTTGTATTGATCTTGTGAACTTCTGTTGGCATTGGATCATGATGGTTTGGACTTCAAATATCATCAAACTCAATGGATCTTGGGTGTTGATTGGGTGAAAACCCTAATCCACCAAAATAGATGATTGATTTTGATGATGACTTGATCAAACTTTTGATCCAATTTGGGTGTGACCTATCTTGATTCTTTCTTCTTCATCTCCTTCTTTTACCTTTGATTAATTGGATGACTTGTATCCATCTTGTTCATGATATATGGATTGGTACTTGATGAACTTTCATCATTTTAAATCTACCTTCTAAGTGATCATGGATCATTTAAGGTACTTTGGATTGATGCATAAGTTTGTCCTAAGTTTCATGAAGTGTGGATTAAAGTAATGGACCATCCTCCTAGCCTCTGTGCTTGATCATCTCTTTCCTTTTTGTGTGGTATGGCTTTAGGAGAATTATTTACATATCATTTCTCTAGCAGGTATTAACACAAAAATTATTATTGACTGGCCTCAAATAGTTGTGACTTCTACATAAGTCTAATTACGATTGCTTAACATAGCGCTAAATTTGTCCCGAAAGGAAATGTATTTTTATAAGTGAGATTGTAAGTCTCCAATTCCTCATGGTATTGTGTGAAAATGTTGTTCCTTTTTCATTTGTGAGAGTTACTGGCATACTTGTTGATTTTATCCAAGTTGGATCCCTTCTCATAAATGATGTATAGGTTCATATTTTCATGCTTGTGAGTGGATAGTTGAGTATTCTAAAAAAAATGACCAAAACATCCTTTCATCTTCACTAACATCTTTTACTAACACTTTACTTGTATTAACTTTTAATTCAAAGTAATTTACTTTATGGTCTTTTACTTTTATGTCATTTACTTTATATTTTATGTTTAGCATTTCATATCATATTGTTTGTGATTATTCAATTTTTTTCTTTATCCATTTGGACCTTTCTTTTATATCATTGTAAAGAAGACACTAATAAGAAAAAACCTAAAAATAAACTTGTTTATCCTAACTCGTGGACTTGTGGTTACTATCCTGGGCATCATTGTGGAGTTATGGACATAGAATTAAGATCCCGACCTGTGCTTTGAAACTTGTGAATTGAGACCTTGGAGTTCATCTGATACCTATGACTTTGGACTTATCTATGAAGACTTGACTTGGTTACTTTGGTTTCATCTGATACATGGATTATTATTTTCTTATTTTGTCTTTCTTGAGGCTTAATCCAAAGGAGGAAATTCTTGCTTGACTTATGTCATAAAGCTTGCTATTTCTTGGTTAGATCATTCCTCCCTAGATTTTATTTTATGCTCTAGGATAGTCTCTTCTTCTCCTCCCTTAACTCATTTGTGCACTTTTCCTTTTAAAAAATTTATCAACGTATTAGACATGAGTCATTTCCATAGTTGAGATATAATTCTCCTATCCCCATAGCAATGATGATAATTCTTTTCCATTTATGAGAGACAATCACATACTTGTTGATCCTTATCCAAGTTGGATCCCTTCTCATGATGTGTTCGCTGTTGATTTTGGCGAACAACCTCTGGTTTTCCAAAACTTATTGAATTGGGTTACTTGCAGGATCAACCATACAAATCCTAGGACATGTGCAAATTTAAATAACTTTGTAACTCTTTAGAACAACCTTTGTATCCTTTATTTGGTTTACTAAGTCTTTCATGTACGAAAGATATTGACTAAAAGTGCTTAAGTAAAAGTAAACTTAACAAGACTAAGATAAATGGCGAAGAATAAATTGCATAAAGTAAATGCAAAGGATAAATGACTGGTAAATGTAAAGGAAAATTGGTAAAAAACTTTGAAATTTATAAGATAAAACTTTAAATAAATGGTGTTTGTTCACACGTACATTTTCCAGATAAGACTCTTTTCTCTCACACGGGTACTTTGAGTATTTTGCAGGAATTTTGTACAAGTTTTCACATCCCCATTCTGATAACAGCTATCCTATTTATATACAAACAAAATAACTGTCACTAACGAATAAATCCTAAAACTATGACACTTGGCTCTCTCCATGACTTCCTTTCGCCAGGTGCTTCCACGCGTCTTCTGCCAAACGTTATAACTTTTTTAATTTGAATTTCCGCTTTACGTCGAAACGACGCGTCTCCTCAGACTTGTCGAATTGTCGAAATATCATAACATCATCCATACTTGTCAAAGACGTCTTTTCATCTGCAGACATCTTCTTCTGTCGAAATATCGAACCACCAATTTGTTGAAAATGCTCTTCAAGTATATATTTCCAATTTCTTTTTTTTGCAAGCATCTCCATTTGTCGAAAACACTATTCTGCCTATTAATTTCATGGCGTCAAAAATACATGTATACAAATTGCCCCCCAGCAAAGATGTTTCGACTACTCTGGAGAAACAATCATTTGTTGTCAACCAATATTTCGATGCCATGTCATTTAATTCCACTATTTCCAAGCTTTTATAACCTCAAGTTCCCAAATAGATTCATCATTACACTTTTTTCAAAAAACGTCATGTCTAGCCCACGTTTAGACCTTACCCCCATCATGGCCTTTTTCAACTTCCACATCTTCATCATCACCGTTGTGATTCAGCCACATGTCCCACGATTATCATCAAAAACTCAAACGTTTTTATCATCTTCCCTTATAAATACTCACAACCTATTTTCTCTGAAACTTTTTTACGCTTCAAACTTTCTTCTTCATACCCATTTTCATACTTTCACTTTCCTGAAAAAATTTCTTTGTTCTTCTCAACAATGGCTCCTCCAAAATCTTCCAGCAGCAAACACCCCAAGAAGACCCAAGATTCAACTCTTCATCCTGCGCACGAGTTGAATGGACCAATGATTGTTGGAAACCAACAATACGTTCCTGATCCTCCCAATGAGAGAGAGAAGGAATGTATCTATAAATCCCAGGTATTAATTCCTGTTCTTGTTTCTGGTATTATCACGCTATGTTAGGTCCACTCCCCAATCCAGATATTAAACCAGATCGTTAGAAAGAATTTTTCCCACCTATTTCCGTACCAAACCCATAGGTGCTGGAGTAAAACCTCAACCTCAAGAGAAAACCGTAGAACAAATTGACCCACAAAGTTCGACTGATGATGGAGAGTTGAATTTAACTTATTTGAATTATGCTAGGATCTTTAGAACTTGTCCATGGTCAAAAGACCCTTCAGACTATTTATCCTGGCTAGATAAGGTTGAAAAGATTAAAGGAGATTTCTGGAAGGAAATAGGTACTTTCGACCTCATTCAATTGTCGAGGACAAAACACTTGCCCCAATATGCTTTTAGCTTCCCTCTATTTTTGGCACAGTACCTATAACACTTTTCACCTTCCTTGTGGGATGGTCACACCCACTCTCTTCGACGCAGCAGCCATCGCTGGCCTTCGCCCCAATGGGATAGATTTCGACCCCACTAACCTAAATGAAGATTCCATAGCTTTCGACGCTAGCTTTGCTCCATACTCTTTATTCATGTCTCATTATCATGACAAGGATACCACAAAAGTCTCGGATGTCGAACATATAGCCTTTTTGACTCCATGGCTAACAAAATATGTGTTTTACTCTCGTTCCCTCCAAGTTGCCAAAAGATTCATCACTATGGCCAATCAGCTTCACGCAGGAACCAAACTATGCTTAAGTGAAATGATTTTGGCGAATCTTTACGAATCCTTGAGTGAGAGTGTAAATTTTTTGAAAACCATCAAAGACAAAGGTAAAATCAATTTGTCAGGACCTTTCTGGCTTTTACAATTATGGCTTTGTAACACCTCAAAATTTGCCCTCCTCTTCTTGGGACTAGCTTAGCATATTGCATTTCATATTGTAGGACATTAGGCATTTGCATATTGCATAACATGTGATAATAAGAAGGTCATCCTCCTAAGTCTTTCTCAGAAGATAGTGAGGTTAAGAGATTCAAGCCTGAGGGTTTCTTTAAATTGATCACCAACCATCTGAGGGTTTGTGCTTCAATTAGGGTTTTCTTGGTTCTTCAAGGAGGTTGAGCATTATCTTGGTTGCAAGGATACATCATCATCATTATGGTTATGTCATCCTCAAGGGGTTCACTGTTCATGCACAGGTTCCTTAGGATTAGGGTTTTGACCTCTGGTCAACCCTAATCAATTGCATTCTTTCAATCAGGGTTTCTCAAGGAGATGAGGTATTCTATTGGGGTGAAGATCACATGATCATTATGAAGAGTTTATTGGAGCTAGGGGTTCATTTCTGAGCCATTTCCCCAAGTGGTAGAGGTTCAAGCTGATCAGCGCATGGCTAGGTCATCTGAGGACCTAGAGAGTCAACAGAAAGTCAACTGTGGGTTTTGAACTGGGAAATTGATTTTTTTTCATCCCATTCATGTTCCAACAATGTTTATTCATCATGTCAAACCTCTACGTTGAAGAATTTGAAACCAGATCAAAAGTTTCCAAAAATGGAAAGTGACCTGTAATTTCAAGTTTCCAAAAATGGCAAGTTTTTGGACCAAATTCAACTTAACTTTCCAACATCAAATAAGCTTCAAATTAATTTTTGTCCAACATGAAAGTTGAAGATATTTCTCTCCCATTTCCAAAAAGTCCAAGATCATGAATTTATGATGAATGGTTGAGGAGATATGATCAAATCATTGCCAAGTGTGCTTGAAACTTCAAAAGGCCATAACTTTTGAACCAAAGCTCCAAATTGAGTGCCTCTTTTTGCACTTTGCTCCTCATGACATATATTTTCCAAATCATTCATGGCATTGCATGAAATTTCATCATATAATCATTTGCCCATTCATGACCATTTTGAAGGGAAATTTGCAAATTTGAATTTGGTGAATCATGGGAACAAAATACCATTGCCAACATGTGCATGAAGTGATTTTAAGTGAATTTGATCATCCATTTGCTACTGTTCACGTGTACATTTGCATGGCACCACCAATTTTCCAAAATTTGTCATACACCTTATTTTTGCTTAATCTCAACTAAACCATGCTTAATTCTAATTAGGATGTGATTAGGACTGAGTATATATACCAAATCCTAACAGAATTGTTGAGAATTCATCATTCTAGATCCAGATCTCATTTTCCCTCCAAAAGTTCTCTCATCTCAAATTCAAATTTTCTCCACACAACCACACATTTTCTTGATAGATCCATCATCCTCATGACATTTGGAGCATGATTCATCCATTTTCTATGGAAATTGAGCAAGGTTTGAAGCATGTCAAGCACATGAACACAACAATGGCAAGTGCAAATTGAGCAAGATCTAGGTCGTGGCAAGCATCCATTTCCACATCAAGCTTCATAACAAGAGCAAAGGAGGAGATCTACACACTTTGGAGGCCTTGAACTCACTGTTTTGATCACTGCCATTCCAGGTTGGTGAAAATTCGAAGCTCATAATTTTTGATTTTATGTGCATAAACTTGTAGAGCTTTGCATGCTGGTTATTCTGATATAAATTTCATGAAATTTGGATGAAAAATGAAGAAGTTATGTTGAATTAAAGTTTAGATCTAGAAACTTATTTCCTTCGATCCAGAAAATAGATGATGAATTAGGCTTATCTTTTATGATATTTGGAATGTACTCATCAAGACCTTTCCAACGGTATATAATTTGTAAAATTCTGGGGAAAAAAAGTTGCAGCTCCGCCGTGTACACGGTCGGAGAAGACGATCGGAACTACTGTTCCGGCGTCCGGTGGGGCGGCTAGGGTTATGCAGCAAAACGCTGCATTTTGTGCTGTGGCAAGGCAGTTTGGCTGAGCGGGTGGCTCAACGCCTTTGGACCTAGCTCTCCCCTGTTCGAATCCATGCGCTTGCAAATTCCATTTCATTTTTTTTGAGCGCTTACCATTTCCTCCCAAACCTGTGTTCGAGTCCAGGCGATGCATGTTTTGGAATTTATTTTGGTTCAGCGCTTTGTTTTTTTGCATGTACCCAGTTCGATTCCAGCTTCCAGCATTTTTCAAATTTACTTCATATTTTTCTATTTCCCTCCATTTCATCATGTGATTTCTTCATTAATTCACATTTTTTTATCCAACTTAGAAAATTCATAATAAATTGAAAATGATTCCAAATAATTCCAGATTTTTTTCTACAGGATCATATGGATGTCTATTATTTTTTGATTATGATTTCATGATTTTATGATTTCTGGATTTTGAATTGTGGACTGTTATTTGCGTATGATGCAAAATGTGACATGCTTCATTCATTCTATTGTGAAATGCTCATACATTGGCCAATTGACTTGAAATTTGGTACACTGGTTTCCAACATGTTGCATGATTTTTGAGGCTTGGTTGTGCATTTTTATCATTTTTCATTTCTGTTTTGGACACATGAATGCATGGTGTGACAATGTGTGTCACACAATTTGATGTCATACTTGTTCATTTTCATTGCCATATCAATTGAGCACTGTTGATTCTAATTTTTGGCATGATGATTGTGTTTGACACGTTGTGTGGATATAAAAATTTTCATGATTGTTTGATTCATTTCTGTTTTAATATGGAATTTTGATTCTTGATGACCAAATGTATGCTTTGAAATTGCCTTTGCCTTAGCATGATCATGAAATGACTTTGCTTAATGCTTTTGACTTGGTCCTTTTTAGGACATGTTCATGATTGATTAAATATGCTTTATGTTGAATATTGGTTGCTATTTTGACTTTTTGCTTTGTCTTTGACCCTAGCCTTGGTGCTAGTGGTTTGCACTCATCTTTTGAGCTTTGTATTTCAGGTTCAAGCTATTAGATCCAATGATGGATGTTGATCTCAATGCATGAGATGCAATTTATTTTGTGCACTAATCCTTTGTGTTGTAGGTTCATGAAGTGGAGTGGAATCACTTAAATTCTTGAGTTGCATTTGACTTGCATTGTGCATATTGGTTGTAACACTGTTGACTGTTGATTGTTTGTCTGAATACTATACTGATTGTTTGGTTGTTTACACAGGTACTTTAGTAGCTTTAACTCATTGCTTGAGTTGCTTTGCTTTGCTTGTGGTTGGCATACCACTTAGGTAATCTCTTGAACTCCATGTAGTATGGAAGACCTGCTATCTTTGGCAGGCACCTGTCTGAAGCCCTCCTTAAGAGGCCATGTTCTTGATTGTTTAATTTTGTGCTAAAGACCTCAATGAGGCATGGTTACATGTAAAGACCTCCTAAGTGAAGAGGCAATTGGCAGATAGAAGGGATGTGCAATCCATCCCCTGCTATTCAGTTGAGTCTTTCATCTTGCTCGCACTACGTGCTGATGCATTTTGAATAAACACCCAAAATCTTGTATGTGGTGTCAGTCATGTGGAGTAGAGTCCCCCTTTCTGGACTCCCACACCTTCATTGATTCAAGCTCACCAAGGCCAGGGTTAAGAGCTCTGAGGTCTAACCCTCAGTACCTTTCGTCTTCTCATCCTGACGGTCAATGTCAGTGATTAAGAGCCTCGGATATCCCTTCCAGTTGGCTTGTTTGTCGAGGTTGATATGACCCCTTGACTAAAGCCCAACCGTGTATGAGCCTCTTGTTTGCATATAGAGCGTGATGATTGCTTCTGGTGTTTACATGCTTTCCACTTCTCACCTCCTTTTCTGTAGGATCCGTACGTTTAACTTTCGAGGAAGTTGAACGTATGTAGAGTTAGGACTTGAGTTGACTCACTTCCTGTGTGAGTCAAACTCTTGTTTAGATACTTCAACCTAGGACTATTATGGATTGCATGACAACTATTAGGCTCGAGTCAGTCTCCCTTTTTGTTTGTTATTCCCCGGTCTCTGGTTAGGAGAAGTTTCTCCCCTGTATAGGGGAACTACGTCGCCCTGATCCTCATACCAGATGAGGTACGTAGGCAGGAGATCACGCGAGATCTCTCAGGGCAACCCTTTTTCTTTTTCAACCGTTTGTGTGTGTTTGCTTGCCAGCTATTAGGTCAGAGTTCCCGACTCCCTTTTAGTCTGTACGTTCAACCTTGTTGTTTCTTTTTGACGTCTCAGCGTCGCTTCTTGTTTGTGTAACAACTAGTAGGCTCGAGTACCAGACTCCCTATTAGCTTGTCAATCTGATAACTTGTTTCCTTGTTTGTGTGAGTGTTTGGAGTCTGATGTAAGCCCAGCGATTGGCATTCGGTTTCCCGTTTGTTTCTTTTGTGGAGTCAGATGTAAGACCATTGATTGGCTATCTGTTTCCTATTTCTTTTGTGGAGTTGGATGTAAGCCCAACGATTGGCATTCCATTTCCTATTTGTGTTTGTGTGTTTCTTTTGACGTCTCAGCGTCTTTGTATTGTGTTTTGTTTCGGCGTGCGTTAGCCGAACTACGGTAGCTCTGATTCTCATTCTAGATGAGATACGTAGGCATAGGATGCGATATCCTAGCGAGACCGTTTCCCGTTTCCCCGAACTACGTCGACTCTGATGTTTGTTTCTGACAAACTACGTAGGCCCAGGATGCGATATCCTACCGAGTCCGCTTCCGTCTTCTTCGGCCTGTTTATTCCAGCGTGCGTGCATTCTTTGAGCAGTTTTCAGCAACTTTATTCTATTCTTCTGAGTGTGGATCCCGTCGAGTACGACGGACGTGAGGGGTGCTAGTACCTTCCCCTTGTGTAACCGACTCCCGATCCTTGCAATCTCCGGTCGTAAGACCATTTCCTTTCCAGGTTTACTTCGAGCGTTTCCTTTCCCTCCTTAACGCACGGTGGCGGCTCTGTTTGTTTGTTTTTCCCGCCGGTTGTTTTTCGCGTATGCGACAGCTGGCGACTCTGCTGGGAAATACAGAAGTTGACCTTTTGCTGGTCCATCTTCCCTAAGCGAGTCACTCCTAGCGCTCTCTAGGATAGTTTTGGTTGCTTTTGTTGCTCTATTTATTGCACTTATGATTATTATACTGTGACTGTATATATTTGCATATGTGTTTGCATGCATCATATTATAAATGTGCTGATTCTGGACAGGTTTGGTTCCTCTGAGTTGGGGGGGTGTTCTGAGTGGGGCTAAAACCCAGGCCCGAGTATACACCTAGGATTAGCGTGGTCTCATGTTGCCTCTCATGTTAGGTCAACATGTTTTTGGCGACGTGACATACCACAAGCCGGGCGAGGTTATATTGAGAGAGCTCTTCCTTTGTGGAGTATCCACTTTGGTTGGGTTACCTCATTTGAGCTGTTGACTTCGGTGACCGTTCTTTCCCGGATCTTTGGTTTAGACGATCTTATGAGAGCTGCAGCGACACACCCGAAAGGGCAAACCCGTTGAGTATCTTGTCCGATTGTCGAGACCATTATCCGCCTTAGGATGACCTGATTAGAATTCACCTGTGAGGGGAGGGTTTGATTTCTACAGATGCATGTTCTGATGGTGACTTTCTGTTGGTAACTATGGTTCAGTCGAATTTATGGATATTTATTTCTGAGACGCCAAAATTTTATCCGTGGTATTTATCAGTGGGGATCCGTTTATTTCAGGATTCCCTGGGCTGGTTAAGGGGATCTTATGGTTATCTGTTCAGAGGACTTTCTGGTGATGATGGTGATGTATCTGCCGATTCCGTTTATTTCGGAACTCCCGAGTTGGATTTATGGTTATTTATTCCCTCAGATGGTTGAGATCAGTTCAGAGACCAGGGCCTCAGTGCAGTGGGTGTTTAGATGACTTGGAGGATGGCACAGTGCATTGCATTCATACATCAGCATCATTCACATTTTGCATTTATCTGCATCTAACTCATGTTTATCCATATGCAGGGGACATTCTTGATTGAGATCCTGGTTGAGAGACTTCTTTGCTCCAGATATGAGGGCCGGCTTAAAAGATGACGTCGTCTACAGTTTCTTTAATCCAGAGATTGATGGGCTGAAAGATATGATAGCATTGATTACACCTGACCATGTGGGGATGTTCCGTGAGACTTATGGAGGTATTCTGAAGGTGGTTTTCAGGCTCTCATATACAGATAGGAGTGTCATCCATACTCTTCTCCAGTTTTATGACCCGGGTTTGAGATGCTTTGTTTTCCCGGATTACCTGTTGGGACCTTTGATGGAGGATTATGCCAGCATCCTGGGGATTCAGATCAGAGATCAGATTCCTTTCTATGTCACCAAGGGGGAACCTGATGTTGCTGAGATTTCTCGTGCTCTTTATTTGAGCCCAGAAGTGACTAAGGGGGGTTTGAAGAAGAAGGGAAAGTTGCCTGGTTTCCATCTGAGTTTCTTGGAGGCTAAAGCCAAGGAGCATGCTGTGTTGGGTGATTGGAAGACTGTCTGTGCTCTGCTTGCTGTCAGCATCTATGGGATCATCCTGTTCCCTAATCAGAAGAGCTTTGTGGATATTAATGCCATCAGGTTGTTTGTGCAGAGGAATCCTATTCCTACCCTGGTTGAGGATGTTTATTACTCGGTCCATAATCGGAACGAGAAGCGGCGTGGTGGATTGATCAGATGTTGTGCCCAACTGTTGTACAAGTGGTTCATGGGGTATTTGCCTTCCAGAGGTGCCTTTGCTTTTGTTCTTCTTGACCATACAGTTAACTGGGCGACCAAGCTGATGGGTTTGCGAGCCAAGGACATAGCTTGGACTCATAATGGTGTGGCTGGACGAGACTTCATTTATAGTTGTGGGAGTTTTCCCAATGTGCCTCTCATAGGAGTTCAGGGTTGCATTAATTACAATCTGACGCTTCTTAGGAGACAAGTGGGGTTTGCTATGGAGGTTCCTCCTCTCGAGTGTGAGATTCAGGAGTCTTTCTACTTCCCGGCTGAGGGTAATCTGACACGGTTGAGGCAAGTGTCCGGGGTATGGCGCAACATTCAGAGAAAGGGCAAAGTTCCTTTTGGTAGGGTGGATAGCAGGTCTTTTCCTTTGTTTGATGATTGGCTTAGGAAGAGGATTGAGCTCACGCATCTACCATTTCCTGGGGGTGATCCTTGGTGTCCATTGATTGAGGGGCCATGTTCTTCTGTCAGCATGGAAGAGTTCCTTGAGATGAAGAAAGCCAGAGATCAGCTGCAAGCAGAGAAGACTGAGTTGGAGATGAGTGTTGCTAGAATTCAAATGGCTAATCAGGAAATCAAAGGGAAAATAGAAGACCAGGATAAGAGACATGCCATTGTGGTGAAGCGCTTTGAGATAGACACCGCTTATTATTGCAAGATCAGCCAAGCTTTGGAGTCATCTACAAAGGAGCACGACATCACCAAGGAGAAGTTGGCTAGAGCTTTGAAGGTCATTGAAGATGAGAAGAGGAGGCAAATCCTTGTGAAGAATCAGAGAGATGCCAGAGTCAGAGTCCTTATCACCGAGTGGGAAGCAAAGCTGAAGATTAAGGAAGAAGAGAACGTGAAGATTATTGCTGAGAGAGATCACTATCTTGCTGAGAGGGATCATTATTTCAGACAGATGAAGATTCACCAGAAGGAGATAGGAAGATTGCAGCAGGAGAACACTGAGCTTAGGTTCGCCGTGAAGTTTACCAAGATGGTTGATGATGCAGAGCCGTCTGTGGGACCTTCTTCAGTATAGACTTTTGTTGTTGTTATCGTGGATTACTGTCAGACATGTTGACGGAATCCCCTTGCTTGTATTTTCTTTCTGATTCTGGAGAATTGTATTTGATTTGTATCAGCTAGATGTATGACTTTTGCACGTGTAGTGCATTTTTTATATACAGTGGTTATTATCATTCATTGATTGATCTTCGAGCTTTATTTGCTTTCCTGTGTGCACACTCACATAACACACACATGGTTGGGTGATATCTTCGCTAAATCATAATTCTCTGCTCTGTATGGTGAAACCAAATGATTGATATCAGAATGTTGCTGGAAAATTATTATCTGTCTCGATGAAACCAGGATCGAAAGACAGAGTGTTCCTCATATGGAAAGACATTGCATTCATGCATGAATCATAATAATTTGTCTTCTATTTTGCAGGTGTTGGTTTCTAACGTGCTTGATTGTTTCAGGAATCATTGCTCGCGCACGCAGAATCATTCCTTTGCACGTATCACGTCCACACAGATACCCTACTAGGCGCAACAAATCCAAACTGATGGATACATCCAACGCAGATATTCTCGAGCTAAAAGAGAAAATGGGAGAGCTGATCAATGTCATGCAAGGGTTCGCCTTGGGGCAGAAGGTACTCATTGAGAAAGTGGAGAAGCTTGAGCGGGCTTCTGCTGCTAACAGTGGTGTTAATTTAGAGGGTGTCTCCAACCACGGTCTTGGTGGTCTAGGGATGTGAAGGAGAATTGCCATCCAAGGCGCAGCGGAATATAAAAAAACTTCTCCTTTAATGATCCTTACGAATGGGCATGATCAGTGATAGAATCGTTACCTCTTGTGGCGATTCAAACCTTTGGTGCAGATCTCTGATAATGATCAAAACCTTTGATGCAGATCCACGGGGCGATCACGAACGTTGAACGATGACAAAGTCTCTACTCAGTCCACACGAACGGATTCCTTCAATCGCAATGCTAGCTGTTATGAATGAAGGCTTTGAGTGAGAGAAAGAGGGAAACAAAATTCCAAGTCTCTACTTGAATTTCTGTCTGAGTGGAATGGAGTGCTTCTACCCAAGGGGTTCTATTTATAGAACCACTTGTGTGGGCTTCAAGCTAAAAAGCCCACTTAAGTGTATTTTGCCCATATCTCATAATATGTCAAAATCACTTAAGTATTTGGTACCTTACCATATTTCATTTCCACTTAAGTGCACCGTACCTTACGGTGTTCCTTAGTTACTCTATTTCTCATCAATCCGTCCTTTGTGTGTGACCCTATAGGTTTTCGCGACATTGTCAATTATATTAAATCACGCATTTAGCATAATAAACAGTGAGCGGTATCTAGCAATACATCACTGCTACCCAAGTCACGAAAATGTCATGTGATCTGACAAAACCTCCTGTGATAATAATTATGTGTATAATTACCCCTTTGCCCTTATGTCTATACTGAACACAAGGTATAGACCGTGTCACCCTTGTCCAGTGCAATATTGAGCCCATAGACATTTATCCTGTTACGCAGGATTGGAAAATTCCATCTAGGACACTCATGTCCCTCAGCATGCTTTGTGGAGTACCCATCAACTGTCTTTATGGTTATCCAATTACGGACAACGTTGGATCAGCAATAAAACACTCGACTCTACATCTAGGATCCATAGTGGTTTCAGGTCGAAGAGTGGTATACACTATTATCACCATGAGAATAACTTATGACACTTTGCATAACTTTCTATATAGTATTCTCATAGCGGGTCAATCCGGTATAAATATTACTCCTAATATTCATACCTATGTTTAAGACTTGATAACTCTTTATCCATGATCCATGAGATGTGATCATCAGTCTACAAACATAATAGTTATAATGCTTTAATGTTATCCCACTTCACATTAAAGCTCGACTACGGATACTTTAAGAACAGTGCCCTTATGTTTAATGTGTTCTCATAATTAAGTCACACTTAATACATTAAACGAACTATCTATTCTAGGGACTTTATTAATCAACCATAATAAAGAAAATGCCTTTTTATTATTCGATACAAGTACCAAAAGTATTGGCCTCTAGGGCTTACACCAACAGGATGGTGGTGATCCCAGGAAGAAGACGACTACTGGTGGTGTGGCTATCAACAACGGTGGAGGTTTTGGTGTTGCTACAGGCGGTGGGCCCGGTCCTGTAGTCAATAATCTGAAGGATAGTCTGTTTCCTCCTTTCTTTGGGGCTGAGGAGGATATAGAGGAAGATCAGTTCTCGGTACTGAATGAGCAGTTTGGCCAATATGGTGCTCAACCGCCAAACAAGGAAATTCAGGTGCTGGCGGAGAAAATCAGGGCTTTAGAAAGCTATGCTACTCCGGGGGTTGTTAACATGTCAAACATGGGGCTAGTTGAGGGGATTGTGATCCCGTTGAAATTTAAAGCGCCTGCGTTTGATAAGTATAATGGGAGTTCTTGCCCGGAAACTCATCTCCAGGCATTCGTCCGAAAGATTTCTGCTTATACAATGGACCAGAAGCTTTGGATGTACTTCTTCTAGGACAGTTTGTCTGGTTGGTCTTTGGAATGGTACACCAAATTGAGGTCGTCTGATATCAAGAGCTGGCAGGATCTTGGGGATGCGTTCTTTAAACAGTACCAATTCAATGCTGACATGGCTCCTAGCCGTACCCAGCTGCAGGGTATGTCTCAGAAGTCAAATGAGGGGTTTAAGGAATACGCACAGAGATGGAGGGAGTTGGCTGCAAGAGTTCAGCCTCCGTTGGTAGACCGAGAAATGTCTGATCTGTTCATGGGTACCCTTCAGGGGACGTTTGCAGAAAGAATGGTGGGATGCCCGGTTACCAACTTTGCAGACATAGTGGTGGCTGGGGAGAGAATAGAAAGCTGGTTGAAGCTGGAGAAGATACAGGGTAGTGCTTCGTCTTCTGGGTTGAAGAAGCCCTTTGGTAATGGCCAACGCAAGAAGGAGGGAGACACAAGTGCGGTGTATACTCAAAGAGGACAAGGTAGGGATCGTTACTACCAGCACACTATTGCGGTAACAATTCCTGTTGACAATCAGCATGCACAACAACATCAACAGCAACAACCGCCACAACAACGACAACCATTTCAACAAAGACCACAGAGGGCCGGGTATCAGGTGAGAGGACGAATGACTGATCGTCAGTTTGATAGGCCGGCTGTGACATATTCTTTCCTGTTGAAGAAGTTGAAAGACTTGGGGTTGGTTCAGCTGAGAACATTGGCTCCTTTGAGACCTGATCAGAGGCCTCCCAACTATGATGAGAACGCCAAGTGCGAATTCCACTCTGGTGCCCCTGGACACAATGTGGAGAATTGTAAAGCTTTTAAGCATGTTGTCCAGGACATGGTGGATTCTAAGGCCATCAACTTTGCACCATCTCCAAATGTTAATGCTAATCCCATGCCCGCGCATGGTCAAATGGGGGTGAATGCAATTTCCGAGGATAAGGACCGAATCTGGGTAACGGATGTGGACCAGTTAAAGACTCCATTGGCTGAGGTCAAGAGGCAACTGTTGAGGAATGGGGTCTTCCCGGGCTGTGATGATTGTTGTGCCGTTTGTACTGTCACTCCCAATGGGTGTGTATTATTGAGGGAGGTTGTCTAGAGGATGATGGATGAAGGGAGCCTCAGGTTTAAGAAGGTTGATTTGGGGAAGGAAGATGTCTCCACCATAACTATATATTTTGATCCGATCGATTTGTCAGCGCTGGCAGATGCGGCTCCAGTTACTATCACGGTACCTGGGCTAATTCCTTATGACAATGATGATGCGGTACCATGGGACTATGGTGGAGAGGTTTACTATAATGGGGAGAAGCAGGAAGATCAGGATGCAGGTGTGTAGCACCTCAAATTTGCACCTATCATTGTGCATACCATCTCATATTAGGTCATAGCATATCATAATCCATTGCATAGCATTTGCATTGTCCCCAGTTGCCTCAAGAGCAAGCAAGCAGAAATTAGGTCAAATTGATCAGGAGATCAGTCCACCAATCAAGCAAGGATGTTTCTCAAGGAATCAAAGCCCTAGGGTTTGTCCAACAAGTTCACATGTCTTGGAGGTCTATTTGAAGTGTTCAAGTCAAGGGTTGAAGCCTCAATGGTCATCAGTTCAATGCATAGCCAGGCCAAAACCCTAGGAGGTCAACAATCAATCAAAGCAGTGGATGGTGGCCATTCTTGTGGAATTTGGGCACCATGATCAATAATCAAGAGTTCATACATCTTGAGACATCATTGGAAGTCAAGTTCTCAAGGAATCAGGGTTTGGAATTCATCAGAAGAAGTTCAATCAGTCCAAAACCCTAGAAAAGTCAAACTTGGTCAACTGTGGATTTAATCAGAGATTTGATGGATAGAATTGATTTGAAGGAGCTCATTCATGCTTGTATAAGCCTCATCTATCATGTCCAACCTCATCATGGAAGAAAATCAAGTCAAATCAGAAATTTTCCAGAAATAGAAAGTGGACCTGTAATTTCAACTGCCAAAATGGAAACTTCTTGATCCTCAACTTGCATCATGATACAAGCTTCAAATGAATTTTTGACCAACATGAAAGTTGAAGATCTTGTTCTCCCATTTTCAAAAAGTCCAAGAACTCTCAAATCCCATGTGTGGTTGTCAAGATATGATCGATTCAATTTCAGAAATTTGTGAACTTCAAAGGGCCATATCTCTCAAACCATAAGGCCAAATTTGGTGGGGTTTTTTCCTACAAACCACATTTTTCATCCTCTTTCCAAAAATATAAATTTCATTCATCAAAACCCTACCAATCAAAATGGCATTTTTGGACCTTTTTCATTTAAAATCAAAGTTTGACCAATGTTTGACTTTTTGATTTAAACACTTTTTGCACATTTTGCCAATTGGGATTCACTTTACATGTTATTTGAAACTTGCTCCAATTCCAAATTCATGCCCATTCCACCACTACACTACCATTTTGGACAAAAATTCAAAATTGGCAATTTGTGCAAAAGGCTTCACATAAGCAAGGCATGATTAGCAATTCAAGTACAGACAGAAAACAGCAATTAGAATGTGGTCTGTGCAGCATGTTTGTAGGCCCACTCGAGCAGATTTCACACCTCCACTTCATTTGTACAAGTTTAGCAAAAATGCAAAATGCTTCATTAAGACATAATTGGTTTAGCATTTCCTTAGTGGAGCTTAAACAGACTACATAAAGTCAATTTGCTGCTGATTCACAACCCTAGTTTTGCAGCCACCAACCAGAACACTCTCCTCTCTCTCAACTGCATTTTGGCTCGAGCAACATTTTTACCAAAAACCCTCAAAGCACACAAGAAACCCTTGCTTCCTCCATCATCTAAGCATCATTTAGGAGTGTTTTTGCGCATCATTTATCAACTGGAACCTTCCCTTTGGTTCTGCATCTTCAAGCATACAACAATGGCAGCTTTTGGTTTGGACACCTTCATGCTTTGCTGAGCTAGAAAAGCTTCATCATCCATCACTACAGAGCTTAAAGGCCAACTGTTTGAGTTTGAATCAACCAATACAACCCTGTTTCACATTGTCTTCAAAAACAAGTAAGCAATTCGACCTCAATCATTTGCCATGCCATAATGTGTTTATGAAAGGTCCTTATATGCTGGTTTCAATGCACTTTGTTTCATTTAAAATGGTGCTCTCATGATGGAGAAATCTGAACTTTCATTTTCATGACCAAACATGTTTTCCTTCGATTTGGCTTGTCTATAATGATTTAATGAAAAGTGATGATATATTTGTGATGCTAAAAGTTTGATGATGCTATTTGTATGCTTGATTGCTGTTTCTGGAATTTTTTGTTCTTGGTCGAATGCATGATGATGATGAATGCTTGCTGCAGTTTAGGAAACCCTGTCCAGAAATGTTCCTGCTTGTGGTTCTGTTGTTTATATCATGAAGAATATTGTTAGTTGCCATGCTGCTTGCCTGTTGGTGTTTGAATGTTGTTTTAATGTTGGCAATAACACAATGAACATATGTCCTGCTGTTGTTCTAAAACCCTAAAGAATTCCCAGAAAATTCATATGGATTGTGTTGGTTGTGTTTGGATATGGCTGTTTGTTGCTGCATGAACATTGTTGCCTTGATGCTTGCCATGCCATTCGAATTTTGATTAAACATGATGAACATTGGATGATGAATGTATGCCCTGCTGCTGTTTTGAATATGCCCAGAAATCCATATGGTTTGTGGCTGTTGTGTGTGGTTTGTGGCTACTTGATTGCTGCATGATTTGTTATGTGACATGTTGCTGTTTACTTGGTGGTAGTTTTGATCGATTACATGAAGAACAATGCCTTGGCCATGCTGTTAGAAACCCTAGGGTTTTTCTTAAACCCAGAATTTGAGTTGATTGGCTCGTTACTGTTCTATTGGCTGAGAGCCAATCAAAACATTTTATTTGCCTTGCCCAGAACGCAGCACTTCAATAAGTGACCGCGGGAATTACACAAATGCCATCGGTTGACCATGTTTGACTCCATATCATGCTATCTTGTTCATGTTCATCCCAATTATTCATCCAACTTCCACAATTATTTTCTTTCTCAATTTTCATCCAAAAATCCTGAAATTTTTCCCATCATGTTCATGATTAAGTCTAGTATTTGATTATGAATTTTAATAAATTTTTCATTGGTTGGATTTTTATTGATAATTGGTTTTCCAACATGCATGCTCAAATGATATCTCTTGCCATTTCAATTGTGAAATACTCATGTTGTGTCCAATGAGCTTGAAACTTTTTGTGGTGAAACTAGACACATTGACCTTTGTTTCCATGTAGAGTTTATACATTTCTCATTTGTGGTTTGCTAGTTGTGAATTTGTGAACTAGGGTGTGTCAATTTGTGTCACACCAATGATATGCATTTTCATGTTTTTTGTTCACACACTTCCTGGCCTCCAAACAACTTGAAATTTTGCATGAATGATCTATCACATGTCTAGTTTGTGTATGAATTTTCCTGGAATTAATTGTTCTGTTTCCAATTTATTTGAGAATTTTCTTTCATGCTTAGTCATTTGTTGACTTTATGTGATACATGTTGCCAAATCTTTTGTGAAATTCTCAAATCTTATTGTATGATCATGAAATTTCATATGTGATAATTAGACATCTCAAGCTTTGCATTGGTGTTAACCTCACTCATTTCTCTTCTGTTTTCAAATTGATATGATTTTTTGAAGTTGACCCATGTTTGTTGACTTTCATTGTGCATGCTTGAACTTGGTTTGACTTCTTGATTTTAATTGACTGCCTTCCTCTCACCCAAATGCCATGAAATTTTACATGTATACCATGCTAGATGTTAGGATTGAGGGTGATTTATTTGATGATTTTTGAAAATGTTTGGGTTGACTTTTGATGCAAGTCATTCTGTTGACTTTTGTATGCTTTCCTTTGCCTTACTTTGACTTCAAATGTTCATAAAATGATCATAATGCATGATTTGAATGTGGTCCCAATTGTGATAGCTTCTCAAGTGTTTGCCTTTGGTTTTGGTTGACTTTTCCTTGCTGCCTTGACTTTTTCTTTCATCCTTGACCCTAGGCTAGTCCTAGTGGTCTTTTGAGCTTACAATTGAGTTCTTGTTTCAGGTTAAGCACCAATGCCTCAAAGATCATTCAAACTTGTTTGAACTTGATTGTTTACCATGTGCTAACCTTTGTTTTGTAGGTGTGACTCATGTGTTTGAGTCTTGCTTTGCACAGTTGATCGTCTGTTTTGTTTGTGAACTGTTTACTGATTAGTTTGACTTTTGCAGGTACTTTAGTTGCTTAAGTTCTTTGAACTTGATTTGCTTTGCTTTTTAGCAACTTGCTTGAGGTATAATCTCTTTTACTTCATGTAGTCTGGAGACCCGGTCTGTTATTTGACCGGGCAAACTGTCTGAAGTCCTCCTTAAGAGGCAATGCCTGTGTTTGTTTAAGATTGTCCCAAGCAGGAAAAGTCCTTCAAGTAAGGCAATTGGTGGAAGGTAGGGATAAGCAATCTATCCCCCACTACTCTTGTTGTGTCATCCCTCTGCTCACACTGCTGTGTGTTGATGCATTGGGATACAAACCCAAAATCTTGTACAAAGTGTACAGTGTCAGAGTCTTCGAGTATAGAAGGGTTCCCACTTTCTGGACCCATGCTCATTTGTCTATTAGCTCTCCCTGGCCAGGGATAAGAGCTGTGAGGTCTCATCCTCACTTCATCCTTTCATATGCTTCACCTTAGCCTCTCAATGGCAAGGTTAAGAGCACACTTACCCTATTCCAGTTGGCCCTAGTGCCTAACCTTTTGCTTGAGCCTCTTGTATGCATATAGAGTGTGCTTCCTGTGATTGCCTGTTTGCTTTGCCTCTTTAGGTTTAGTTGACTTGCCCTTGTGCAAGGTAGGTTGTGCTTGACTTGCTTCCTGTGCAAGTCAGGTCTGTGTGGCTTATCTCCTGTGTGAGCCATGCTTAGAGCTGTCCGGCCGAACTACGGCAACTCTGATTCTCACGTTCAGGTGAGATACGTAGGCACGAGATGCGATGTCTTGTCGAGTTTGACTAACAACTAATCCGTGCTTGTTTTCGCCCTCGTTGCGATCTTTTCTCTCGCCCTCGTTGCGATCGAGACTTTCCCTTTCTCTCGCCCTCGTTGCGATCGAGTCTTTTTTCCCAGCCGGCCGAACTACGGCAACTCTGATTCTCACGTTCAGGTGAGATACGTAGGCACGAGATGCGATGTCTTGTCGAGTTTGACTAACAACTAATCCGTGCTTGTTTTCTCCCTCGTTGCGATCTTTTCTCTCGCCCTCGTTGCGATCGAGACTTTCCCTTTCTCTCGCCCTCGTTGCGATCGAGTCTTTTTTCCCAGCCGGCCGAACTACGACAACTCTGATTCTCACGTTCAGGTGAGATACGTAGGCACGAGATGCGATGTCTTGTCGAGTTTGACTAACAACTAATCCGTGCTTGTTTTCGCCCTCGTTGCGATCTTTTCTCTCGCCCTCGTTGCGATCGAGACTTTCCCTTTCTCTCGCCCTCGTTGCGATCGAGTCTTTTTTCCCAGCCGGCCGAACTACGGCAACTCTGATTCTCACGTTCAGGTGAGATACGTAGGCACGAGATGCGATGTCTTGTCGAGTTTGACTAACAACTAATCCGTGCTTGTTTTCGCCCTCGTTGCGATCTTTTCTCTCGCCCTCGTTGCGATCGAGACTTTCCCTTTCTCTCGCCCTCGTTGCGATCGAGTCCTTTTTCCCTGCTGGCCGAACTACGGCAACTCTGATTCTCATGTTCAGATGAGATACGTAGGCACGAGATGCGATGTCTTGTCGAGTTTGACTAACAGCTAATCCGTGCTTGTTTTCGCCCTCGTTGCGATCCTTTCTCTCGCCCTCGTTGCGATCGAGCCTTTCCCTTTCTCTCGCCCTCGTTGCGATCAAGTCCTTTTTCCCTGCCTGCCGAACTACGGCAACTCTGATTCTCATGTTCAGATGAGATACGTAGGCACGAGACGCGATGTCTTGCCGAGTTTGACTAACGACTAACAGCTAATCCTTGCTTGCTTTCGCCCTCGTTGCGATCCTTTCTCTCGCCCTCGTTGCGATCCTTTCTCTCGCCCTCGTTGCGATCCTTTCTCTCGCCCTCGTTGCGATCGAGCCTTTTCCTTTCTCTCGCCCTCGTTGCGATCGAGCCTTTTCCTTTCTCTCGCCCTCGTTGCGATCGAGTCCTTTTTCCCTACCAGCCGAACTACGGCAACTCTGATTCTCATGTTCAGGTGAGATACGTAGGCACGAGACGCGATGTCTTGCCGAGTTTGACTAACCGCTAACATCTAATTCTTTTCTCTCACCCCTGTTGTGATTGAGATCTCCCCTTTCTCTTGCCCTAGTTGCAATCGAGACCCTTGCTTCCTGTGCAAGCCTTGTCTAGGATAGGTTGGCCCGCGTGCCATTTAGCTAGAAACCTTAACTTAGGGTTGACTTTGCATGACAACATCTAGGCTCGAGTCGTAGTCTCCCTAGAGTTGTGTCTCCCTCTGTTATCTGGTTAGGCTAGATCCTTGTCCCTGCGTAGGGGAACTACATCGCCCTGATCTTCACACCAGATGAAGTATGTAGGCAGGAGATTGAGCTGATCTCTCCGGGCGCCCTTTTTTCTTTTTGTGTGTGTTTGGCAACTATTAGGCTCGAGCTCTAGTCTCCCTTTTAGTCTGTTTGTTCGCCCTTTTTCTCTTTTCACCCTTTGTGTCTTAACCACCCTTGTGTGTGTTCTGGTTGGAGTCCGACATAAGTCCAGCGATTGGCAGTTGGTTTCCTGTGTGCGTTTTGGTTCGGATGCTGATGTAAGTCCAGTGATTGGCATTCGGGCTCCATGTTTGCCTTTGTTTGTGTTTGTTTGTGTGCGTGTCAGCCGAGCTACGAATGCTCTGATTCTTCTCTCGTCCGAGAAGATACGTATGCATAGGATGCGACATCCTAGCGAGCATGTGTCGTTTCCCCAGTCCGAACTACTTCGACTCTGATGTCTATGCCTGATAGACTAAGTAGGCCCAGGATGCGACATCCTGCCGAGTCAGTTTCAGTCAGTTTCTTTCGTTTCTTTCAGCCAGTGTGTGTGTGTTTGAGCAGTGTTTAGCAACCAATTTTCCTTTCTAGTGTGCGTGGATCCCGTAGAGTACTACGGATGCGTAGGGTGCCTAACACCTTCCCTTCGCATAACCGACTCCCGAACCCATTCTCTTTGGTCGCGAGACCATGTTCTTTCCTAGGTTTACTTCGAGCGTTTCCTTTCCCTCTTTTGGGATAAATAACGCACGGTGGCGGCTCTGTTGTTTCTTTCTTTTCCCGCCGGTTTTTCGCGTGATGCGACAGCTGGCGACTCTGCTGGGGATAATCAGAAGTTGACCTATGCTGGTCCATCTTCCCTGAGCGAGTCTCTCCTAGCGCTCTCTAGGATTAGGGTTTTGGTTGCTTTCTGCTTATTGTATTTTATTGCATTCATTGTATATATGTACATTTTTTGTTTGCGTTTATTGTGTACACTTATGTTTGCATTCATATTCATGATTCATTCTGCCTGACTGGTTGTCTGTTTTTCTTTGTGGGGTGGGAGTCAGTTGAGATGAGTTCTATACCCGGACTCGAGTGCACTCTAGGATAGGAGAATGGCATAGTCTCGTTGACTGGTGTGGAGTAGTCCTTAGCCAGTTGACTTGCGAGACCATTCACTTGGTGGAGGTCATGTTGAACTAATAATGTCACACAAGTTATTTGTGGTTAGGCATTATTCTTTCGATCATGTGCCGCAGAAGCCAAGGACCTTAGCTTACCAAACCCATCTTGGCCTATTTTTAGGACCGTAGTGCGGAGGTCGTTCAGATGTCAGTTCTGATACGACTGTTACGCGATACTACACTCATAAGAGTTTCTCTTGAGAATATTCTTGGAATACGAGTATTCGTTCCTCCGATAATATTCGAGAGATGAAACGATGATTATGGGAACCTCTGATAGAACATGTTTGGCAGGTTTAAACCCTAGTACACTCCCTTTGGGTGGTTCTTAACCGAGACTCCATGCTCGTGACTCTCAACAAACCCATGATTCGTGGTTGAGTCGTTCAAACATCGTTAATATCAATGGATCCCGGATCAGGTGTAAAACCTAAATCCACCAAAGCGGCTGGTTGATATTAAGGATGTTAGAGCCGGTTCATGTACCGTTAATATCAATGGAACTTGGGTGTCGATAAGGTGAAAACCTAAATCCACCAAAATGGATGATTGATATTAGGGATACATAGAGCTTTCCCACGACCTTTGTTTGGCGTGCTTTGCTTGATCCTTGAGTGTGTTTGTTGCATTCATGCATTCCTGCATTCATCTGCATCCATATCATCAGAAAAAAAAGAAAATTTTCAAGGAACTCAAAGGAGTTTATTTGCAAAAATTTTCAAAACATGAAAAACCGGGAAAATTTTTTCACCTGATATATCTGATGAGATGTTCTCATATATGATCAAAATGCTTAAACATTTCAAAGTTTGCAAATAGAACCCTCGAGTTCCTTTGAAATAAAAACAAGCATATGCATAAACACTTCATGCATCATTTGCATAAGCAGGTGTTTTGATCCGGTCTCCCATCCAGTGGTCCGACCCTGCGATCTTCATTTATTTTGAAGACGCACTTTGCCAGTATTATACCAGAGCCATCTCTGCCAGATTGATGGATCATCCTGAGCAAGAGAAGTGTGAACTCAGAGAGATATTTTGCCAGACTTTGTACTGTTGATGGATTTATTCCTGGTTAGCCGATCCCGGGCTGGCATTGGCTACTGTTCTAGGGCATGCAATGAGCAAGGTCTGTTCAAGAGTGGAGGATTCATCCATGACGATCAACCTGAAGAAGAGGATGCTGCCATCTTGGAAGAGGACGCAGAGGACTTGAACAATTTCATCATTTCTGGTGGTGTCTGCCACAATTGGGTCACTGTGGGCTTTCCTACAGTTGTTCATAAGTCAGAGTAACAATCACTTTGTTTAAAAACCCTTCTCCCATGCCAAAAGGAGAAGTGATGACATTGTTGGCAACATTTTGTGCAATGATATTTTCATTCAAATAGATTCATGTTAAACATTTGTTTTTCCATTGTTTTCCCTTTTCGCTTTTTGCATGAAATTGGTGATCACAAAAAACCTTTAAAAACAAGAATAAAAGCAATCTTTTCATCTGCATAACGATTGTCTTATTTGATTTTCAAAAAAGCTTTTCATATCAAAATCTTTATGCAGGTTGCTTCTCAAACCCATTGAACATAATGATCGGACGTCATCTCCCAATTTTGAATTCCCTGTATTCGAAGCAGACGAAAATGATGTTGAAGGGATTCCCGACGAGATTTCCCGACTTCTTGAGCAAGAAAAGAAAATCACACTCAGCTGCATCTCGAGAATCAGCAGAACAGCCAACTGGGGCATTAAAAAAAAAAGAATCAATCAAAAAAAAAAAGAAAAAACAAAGAAAGAGGAGGGTGCAAAACCAAATCAAAAGAAATCAAATCAAAAGCAAAATCAAAAGCAAAATCAAAAGAAAACAAAAGGAAATGGCACCCTCAAAGTCCCAAGTTGACTGATGCTGAATTCGATCGAAAGGAAGAGATCAACTGCCATGTGTCATGGTCAGTCATATCAGCAGAGAGTGATGAAAGCATTCGACAAGAAGGTCAAGTCTCGAGTTCTGAGAAAATGACCCTGTGCTCAAGAAGGTCTTGTCTTTCGTGCCCGATTCCAGGGGCAAGTGAACCCCCAAGCTATGAATGTCCATATGTTGTCAAGAGAGCCTTTTCAGGCAATGTTTCGACACTTACAACAATGGATGGAGAAGTTCACTCGTCCTGTGAATTCCAGATGCAGTCAAGAAATACTTCGCCTAAAAACAAAAAAAAAAACAAAAGCTCGCTAAGTCGAACACCCCAAAGGGCGACTTAGGCAAAAAGGAGCGTCTCGGTGGATTGAAAACCCGAAAGGGCGATCCAGGCAAAAGGTAGAGACATTGAAAAAAGAGAATGTGCATCCCGCTAGATTGAGCACCTCACACTGGGGCAATCTAGGCAAAAATTAGGGATTTGGCAAGTAACTGCATCTTGACAAGACTGTACTCTATATCTGTCATCCGTCAGGGATTCTCGATTCGTCGTCGACTGAAGCTTTGAATACATCGAAAATTCAGAATGGTAGAGGAAAGGTCATTATGTTCAATGTAGCCCTCTCCAATATACATCACCGATTTCAAACTTGTACAGATCTATGGAGTCTCGCCCTTTGCAGACTACCATTCCATCACATCAATTTGAGCTTTTATCCAATTATTTTCACTCTTATTTGTTTCAACTCAACAAACGTTTTGCATGTTTTAATTGATAAGGTATCATTGTTTTCAAAATAAACAAATTTTTCAAAAAAACTGTTCTTAAACAAAGTGAACGTTCACGATGATGGAAGGATACTTAGGAGATCCGCAGTGCTCTCCCGAGGGTGGTATGATTACCAACAGGTAAGACAATTGTTCGTATCTCGAGCATGACTGTATCTTTGTCCTGCAGAACCTCGTATGGTCTCTCCTCAGTGAAGTTGCCCGATGCAGTGTCGTTTGAAGTTGTTCATCTTCATGTTCCCGGCAGTACAGATTCTTCCTCCAAATCCCTGTTAGCTCTATTGTGGGGCATCCCCAGTAGAATGCTGTTTGAGCCCTATCGTGGGGCATCCCCAGCAAGTTTGCTGTTTCGGACATTATTGTGGGGCAGTTCCCCAAGAAGAGTGTTTACTGAAGACTTCAACTTTCGCCTCTCCAGCAGGCCAGTCTTCCTCTCCACCAGCATGGGTGTTTTTCTTTGTAGATTCAGTATCCGGAGGATTGACATCCCAGTACTCCATCATGTCCTCAGATGGATCCCCGAGCGGAGTTGTTGGCATGATGAGCTTTCTCAATGCCTATCTATCCTCATCAGAGATCTGGTTGCTCCTTGGTATCTCTGATTTCCAGCACGAGTTGTTGTGGCGCGTCTGCCAGTATGTTGAACTCTGTTCTCCGGTTGTGACCGACGATCCCTCCGGAAGCCTCTGGTGGCCTTCCTCCCCTACAGGATGATGATTGTTCCCTATTGTCCCAGTCTCCAGTGGATTTTCTTGGCTCTCTGGTGACTTTGGTTTTCTCTCCGGACGATTGATTCCCGGACCTGCGTGTTGAGCATGTCTGTTTGTCAGCATTCATCATGCATAATGCATACATGCATAATCATAGCATTCGGATACTCATGTTGCAGCTGTTGCCGGGTGTCTGTTGATTGTTACCTCCTGCTATTTGGTAATACAAATCTCTCCAGTAGATTTTCCTCAAGCAAATATGGGTGTGTCCGATCTCTCCATATAGAGTCTACCCCTTAAGCAGAAAGTGTCTACCCTTTCCTGCCATTTCCCCACTGAGATACATCCTCGTGGATGACGGTTGCTTCCGTTCCCTCCCTACACAGGATGGGTTGTCCCTATTGAGTTCTTTCCTCATTAGGATGAGTCTTGTTTCAGTCTGCCTTTTTGGATCGACCCTAAACTGGCTCCCCGTCGACTGTCTCTTGTGCTTCCCTGGGGCATAAATGAATAGTTGCTCACTAACCGGCACTCATTCATCTTATCCTCAGCGGAATTTGTTGGCCTCTACCTACGAACCGGTAGTTGTAAGTCCTATCTTTGTGGTTTTCTACCCACTAGCTGGTAGTTGTAAAATCCCACTTTCATCCCCTTGGTGGAGTTAACCCTTTGTGCTCATCCCGATGATGACTGGTTACTTTTCCATTGGCCTCTACCTACAAACCGGTAGTTGTAAGTCCTATCTTTGTGGTTTTCTACCCACTAGCTGGTAGTTGTAAAATCCCACGTTCTCCCCTTGGTGGAGTTAACCCTATGTGCTCATCCCGATGATGACTGGTCACTTTTCCGTGGTTTTCTACCTACAAACCGGTAGATGTAATCCCCTCTTTGTGGTATTGATACTCTTTTCCCTTTTGGATACTTGCCTTGATCAGGCAGTATTGTTCCCATTGGGTCTTCACCTTCTTTGTGGATACTTGCTCCGAGTAAGCAACTTTATCCTCTTTGGATTGGTCATCTTTGCATACCTAGTCCTGGTACCGATGCCTTTCCTTTCGGTCGTTTATTCATTTAACAACCTACAACCCGGTTATGGATAATCTTCCATGCGAGTGTATTATCTACGTTTTGACGGCTATAGATAATATGTCTCATGCGCTCTTGGGTCGAAGTCGTCCTCCCCAGCAGAGTAAGATTTGTATTTCTGGTGAAATCGAATGTCCATCCTTTAACAAGATTGCTTTTCTAGCCCTCTTCAGGATGCTGAGTGTTTTGGAACACAAACCAATTCACGCTTTGGTCGGTCACCCGTTTCATACCTACAACCCGGTATCCATGGTGTTCCTTCCTGTTTGCTCGCTGTCGTGACCTTGATCCCCGAGCGGAGCGGGTTTCATGAAATATTTCTCCAGCAGAGTTCATCCCACCAGTGGATTGGACAGGTTTCAGTAGCAGGTCGATACCTGCATCCTCAGCTGAGTCGTTTCTACTTGTGAACGTTGTGGGTCGTCCCCGGCGGAGTAGCGGTTATTCCCCAAAGCAGGGCCTATTTTATCTGAGGTTGGTATGAGCCTTACCCCCAGAGAGTTGCCTGTTTTATTCCCCCAGCGGAGCCTTTATTTCCCCAAGCGGAATTTTTTGTGGATTGATTGGGCTATCCCCAGCAGTTTACTGTTGTTTTCCCCTAGCAGAGTTGCGTTATCACTCCCCAGCGAGTTGACTTGTCTCCCCCTAGTGGATTTGTATTGACGGCTCCCCAGCAGTCGTGGTTCCCCCCAGTGGATTTATCTTGAAGATTCCTCAGCACAGTCGTCCTGTGTATCTCTCCCCGCAGAGTTCTCATCATTTTGCATTGCATATAGTAATCATTGCATCCTCAAAACTGCGTAGCATTTCCATTCCATATGAAGCATTACGCCATAGAAAAATTCAAACGTATGCATTCATGTGTTCGAAACCACATCAGACTGTATTCCCCGGCAGAGGCGGATCATCTTTATTCAACATCAGCGCACCAAATCAGTTACAGTTGCTTCGACAGCATTCAGAATTGATTATCCCCACAGAGGTTTATCTCCTCACCCGATGGTGACAGAGGTTTATTTCCTCACCCGGTGGTGACAGAAAGTTTGTTTCTCCCCAGTGAGACCCCCAGCAAATGATCAGCCTTGCTTGGGCATATCTAAGATGTCGTTCTTGTGATACCAGTAAGTGTCATTTCAGCACCCGCGTGTGTCTGGTCATTCTTTTTGGTGTCGGTAAACGCCATTGTTTCGGTGTCGGTAAACATCGAGTCCCACCCAGTCATCGGTAAATGTCTGGTCATTTTTTGGTGTCGGTAAACGCCATTGCTTCGGTGTCGGTAAACATCGAGTCTTTCTTTCAGTCATCGGTAAATGTCTGATAAATCCCCAACAGAAATCCCCAGTAGAGTCATCTGTAAATGTCCTATCTGGTTTTCAGTTGCAAATATTTGTCTGTCTCTCACCAATAAATTTCTCATCCCAGTCATCGGTAAATGTCTGGTCATTTCTTTTGATGTCGGTAAACATCATCTTTCGATGTCGGTAAACATCGTGTCTCATCCCAGTCATCGGTAAATGTCTGTTTGTTCTTTGTCTCTTGCCAATAAAACCAAAATCCCCAGAAGTCGTCGGTAAACGTCTTGTCTGGTATCATCACAAAGATTTTGTTCCTCCCCAAGCGGAGATGCCATCGGTAAATGGCCCAGTTTTATTTCGATATCGGTAAATATCGAGTCCCCAGTGAGGATGCCATCGGTAAATGGCCCAGTTTTCTTCGATATTGGTAAATATCGAATTCCCAGTTGCAGCAGCCATCGGTAAATGGTCTGGCTGAAGTTGACATCGGTAAATGTCCAGTTTCTTTGAAGCCACCATCGGTAAATGGTCTTGCTTCCTTCCTACATCAAATTATTTCCCAGCAACCATCGGTAAATGGTCTGGCTGAAGTTGATATCGGTAAATATCAAGTTTTTAACCATCGGTAAATGGTTCTGTTTTTCTCAAGTTGTGTTCCCAGCAGCCATCGGTAAATGGTCTTGCTGAAGTTGATATCGGTAAATATCAAGTTTTTAACCATCGGTAAATGGTTCTGTTTTTCTCAAGATGTTTTCCCAGCAGCCATCGGTAAATGGTCTGGCTGAAGTTGATATCGGTAAATATCAAGTTTTAACCATCGGTAAATGGTTTTGTTTTTCAGAAATTTTGTTTTCCCCAGCCGCCATCGCTAAATGGTCGTGCTGAAGTTGATATCGGTAAATATCAAGGTTCCAGTCCTTCAACCATCGGTAAATGGTTTTGCTTTTCTGAAGTTGTCATGCAGTTTGTCATCGGTAAATGACGTGGTTCCTTTGTATCATATCCAGTCGGTGCAAATTTCTACGGTTCTTTGGTATTCAATCCCTGTTTACCCTGAAAGTCTGACAGCCACTGCTATCATCCGTTCGGGTTCCCAGCTGATTGAATAGGGGCAGCTGTAGCACCTCAAATTTGCACCTATCATTGTGCATACCATCTCATATTAGGTCATAGCATATCATAATCCATTGCATAGCATTTGCATTGTCCCCAGTTGCCTCAAGAGCAAGCAAGCAGAAATTAGGTCAAATTGATCAGGAGATCAGTCCACCAATCAAGCAAGGATGTTTCTCAAGGAATCAAAGCCCTAGGGTTTGTCCAACAAGTTCACATGTCTTGGAGGTCTATTTGAAGTGTTCAAGTCAAGGGTTGAAGCCTCAATGGTCATCAGTTCAATGCATAGCCAGGCCAAAACCCTAGGAGGTCAACAATCAATCAAAGCAGTGGATGGTGGCCATTCTTGTGGAATTTGGGCACCATGATCAATAATCAAGAGTTCATACATCTTGAGACATCATTGGAAGTCAAGTTCTCAAGGAATCAGGGTTTGGAATTCATCAGAAGAAGTTCAATCAGTCCAAAACCCTAGAAAAGTCAAACTTGGTCAACTGTGGATTTAATCAGAGATTTGATGGATAGAATTGATTTGAAGGAGCTCATTCATGCTTGTATAAGCCTCATCTATCATGTCCAACCTCATCATGGAAGAAAATCAAGTCAAATCAGAAATTTTCCAGAAATAGAAAGTGGACCTGTAATTTCAACTGCCAAAAATGGAAACTTCTTGATCCTCAACTTGCATCATGATACAAGCTTCAAATGAATTTTTGACCAACATGAAAGTTGAAGATCTTGTTCTCCCGTTTTCAAAAAGTCCAAGAACTCTCAAATCCCATGTGTGGTTGTCAAGATATGATCGATTCAATTTCAGAAATTTGTGAACTTCAAAGGGCCATATCTCTCAAACCATAAGGCCAAATTTGGTGGGGTTTTTTCCTACAAACCACATTTTTCATCCTCTTTCCAAAAATATAAATTTCATTCATCAAAACCCTACCAATCAAAATGGCATTTTTGGACCTTTTTCATTTAAAATCAAAGTTTGACCAATGTTTGACTTTTTGATTTAAACACTTTTTGCACATTTTGCCAATTGGGATTCACTTTACATGTTATTTGAAACTTGCTCCAATTCCAAATTCATGCCCATTCCACCACTACACTACCATTTTGGACAAAAATTCAAAATTGGCAATTTGTGCAAAAGGCTTCACATAAGCAAGGCATGATTAGCAATTCAAGTACAGACAGAAAACAGCAATTAGAATGTGGTCTGTGCAGCATGTTTGTAGGCCCACTCGAGCAGATTTCACACCTCCACTTCATTTGTACAAGTTTAGCAAAAATGCAAAATGCTTCATTAAGACATAATTGGTTTAGCATTTCCTTAGTGGAGCTTAAACAGACTACATAAAGTCAATTTGCTGCTGATTCACAACCCTAGTTTTGCAGCCACCAACCAGAACACTCTCCTCTCTCTCAACTGCATTTTGGCTCGAGCAACATTTTTACCAAAAACCCTCAAAGCACACAAGAAACCCTTGCTTCCTCCATCATCTAAGCATCATTTGGGAGTGTTTTTGCGCATCATTTATCAACTGGAACCTTCCCTTTGGTTCTGCATCTTCAAGCATACAACAATGGCAGCTTTTGGTTTGGACACCTTCATGCTTTGCTGAGCTAGAAAAGCTTCATCATCCATCACTACAGAGCTTAAAGGCCAACTGTTTGAGTTTGAATCAACCAATACAACCCTGTTTCACATTGTCTTCAAAAACAAGTAAGCAATTCGACCTCAATCATTTGCCATGCCATAATGTGTTTATGAAAGGTCCTTATATGCTGGTTTCAATGCACTTTGTTTCATTTAAAATGGTGCTCTCATGATGGAGAAATCTGAACTTTCATTTTCATGACCAAACATGTTTTCCTTCGATTTGGCTTGTCTATAATGATTTAATGAAAAGTGATGATATATTTGTGATGCTAAAAGTTTGATGATGCTATTTGTATGCTTGATTGCTGTTTCTGGAATTTTTTGTTCTTGGTCGAATGCATGATGATGATGAATGCTTGCTGCAGTTTAGGAAACCCTGTCCAGAAATGTTCCTGCTTGTGGTTCTGTTGTTTATATCATGAAGAATATTGTTAGTTGCCATGCTGCTTGCCTGTTGGTGTTTGAATGTTGTTTTAATGTTGGCAATAACACAATGAACATATGTCCTGCTGTTGTTCTAAAACCCTAAAGAATTCCCAGAAAATTCATATGGATTGTGTTGGTTGTGTTTGGATATGGCTGTTTGTTGCTGCATGAACATTGTTGCCTTGATGCTTGCCATGCCATTCGAATTTTGATTAAACATGATGAACATTGGATGATGAATGTATGCCCTGCTGCTGTTTTGAATATGCCCAGAAATCCATATGGTTTGTGGCTGTTGTGTGTGGTTTGTGGCTACTTGATTGCTGCATGATTTGTTATGTGACATGTTGCTGTTTACTTGGTGGTAGTTTTGATCGATTACATGAAGAACAATGCCTTGGCCATGCTGTTAGAAACCCTAGGGTTTTTCTTAAACCCAGAATTTGAGTTGATTGGCTCGTTACTGTTCTATTGGCTGAGAGCCAATCAAAACATTTTATTTGCCTTGCCCAGAACGCAGCACTTCAATAAGTGACCGCGGGAATTACACAAATGCCATCGGTTGACCATGTTTGACTCCATATCATGCTATCTTGTTCATGTTCATCCCAATTATTCATCCAACTTCCACAATTATTTTCTTTCTCAATTTTCATCCAAAAATCCTGAAATTTTTCCCATCATGTTCATGATTAAGTCTAGTATTTGATTATGAATTTTAATAAATTTTTCATTGGTTGGATTTTTATTGATAATTGGTTTTCCAACATGCATGCTCAAATGATATCTCTTGCCATTTCAATTGTGAAATACTCATGTTGTGTCCAATGAGCTTGAAACTTTTTGTGGTGAAACTAGACACATTGACCTTTGTTTCCATGTAGAGTTTATACATTTCTCATTTGTGGTTTGCTAGTTGTGAATTTGTGAACTAGGGTGTGTCAATTTGTGTCACACCAATGATATGCATTTTCATGTTTTTTGTTCACACACTTCCTGGCCTCCAAACAACTTGAAATTTTGCATGAATGATCTATCACATGTCTAGTTTGTGTATGAATTTTCCTGGAATTAATTGTTCTGTTTCCAATTTATTTGAGAATTTTCTTTCATGCTTAGTCATTTGTTGACTTTATGTGATACATGTTGCCAAATCTTTTGTGAAATTCTCAAATCTTATTGTATGATCATGAAATTTCATATGTGATAATTAGACATCTCAAGCTTTGCATTGGTGTTAACCTCACTCATTTCTCTTCTGTTTTCAAATTGATATGATTTTTTGAAGTTGACCCATGTTTGTTGACTTTCATTGTGCATGCTTGAACTTGGTTTGACTTCTTGATTTTAATTGACTGCCTTCCTCTCACCCAAATGCCATGAAATTTTACATGTATACCATGCTAGATGTTAGGATTGAGGGTGATTTATTTGATGATTTTTGAAAATGTTTGGGTTGACTTTTGATGCAAGTCATTCTGTTGACTTTTGTATGCTTTCCTTTGCCTTACTTTGACTTCAAATGTTCATAAAATGATCATAATGCATGATTTGAATGTGGGCCCAATTGTGATAGCTTCTCAAGTGTTTGCCTTTGGTTTTGGTTGACTTTTCCTTGCTGCCTTGACTTTTTCTTTCATCCTTGACCCTAGGCTAGTCCTAGTGGTCTTTTGAGCTTACAATTGAGTTCTTGTTTCAGGTTAAGCACCAATGCCTCAAAGATCATTCAAACTTGTTTGAACTTGATTGTTTACCATGTGCTAACCTTTGTTTTGTAGGTGTGACTCATGTGTTTGAGTCTTGCTTTGCACAGTTGATCGTCTGTTTTGTTTGTGAACTGTTTACTGATTAGTTTGACTTTTGCAGGTACTTTAGTTGCTTAAGTTCTTTGAACTTGATTTGCTTTGCTTTTTAGCAACTTGCTTGAGGTATAATCTCTTTTACTTCATGTAGTCTGGAGACCCGGTCTGTTATTTGACCGGGCAAACTGTCTGAAGTCCTCCTTAAGAGGCAATGCCTGTGTTTGTTTAAGATTGTCCCAAGCAGGAAAAGTCCTTCAAGTAAGGCAATTGGTGGAAGGTAGGGATAAGCAATCTATCCCCCACTACTCTTGTTGTGTCATCCCTCTGCTCACACTGCTGTGTGTTGATGCATTGGGATACAAACCCAAGATCTTGTACAAAGTGTACAGTGTCAGAGTCTTCGAGTATAGAAGGGTTCCCACTTTCTGGACCCATGCTCATTTGTCTATTAGCTCTCCCTGGCCAGGGATAAGAGCTGTGAGGTCTCATCCTCACTTCATCCTTTCATCTGCTTCACCTTAGCCTCTCAATGGCAAGGTTAAGAGCACACTTACCCTATTCCAGTTGGCCCTAGTGCCTAACCTTTTGCTTGAGCCTCTTGTATGCATATAGAGTGTGCTTCCTGTGATTGCCTGTTTGCTTTGCCTCTTTAGGTTTAGTTGACTTGCCCTTGTGCAAGGTAGGTTGTGCTTGACTTGCTTCCTGTGCAAGTCAGGTCTGTGTGGCTTATCTCCTGTGTGAGCCATGCTTAGAGCTGTCCGGCCGAACTACGGCAACTCTGATTCTCACGTTCAGGTGAGATACGTAGGCACGAGATGCGATGTCTTGTCGAGTTTGACTAACAACTAATCCGTGCTTGTTTTCGCCCTCGTTGCGATCTTTTCTCTCGCCCTCGTTGCGATCGAGACTTTCCCTTTCTCTCGCCCTCGTTGCGATCGAGTCTTTTTTCCCAGCCGGCCGAACTACGGCAACTCTGATTCTCACGTTCAGGTGAGATACGTAGGCACGAGATGCGATGTCTTGTCGAGTTTGACTAACAACTAATCCGTGCTTGTTTTCGCCCTCGTTGCGATCTTTTCTCTCGCCCTCGTTGCGATCGAGACTTTCCCTTTCTCTCGCCCTCGTTGCGATCGAGTCTTTTTTCCCAGCCGGCCGAACTACGGCAACTCTGATTCTCACGTTCAGGTGAGATACGTAGGCACGAGATGCGATGTCTTGTCGAGTTTGACTAACAACTAATCCGTGCTTGTTTTCGCCCTCGTTGCGATCTTTTCTCTCGCCCTCGTTGCGATCGAGACTTTCCCTTTCTCTCGCCCTCGTTGCGATCGAGTCCTTTTTCCCTGCTGGCCGAACTACGACAACTCTGATTCTCATGTTCAGATGAGATACGTAGGCACGAGATGCGATGTCTTGTCGAGTTTGACTAACAGCTAATCCGTGCTTGTTTTCGCCCTCGTTGCGATCCTTTCTCTCGCCCTCGTTGCGATCGAGCCTTTCCCTTTCTCTCGCCCTCGTTGCGATCAAGTCCTTTTTCCCTGCCTGCCGAACTACGGCAACTCTGATTCTCATGTTCAGATGAGATACGTAGGCACGAGACGCGATGTCTTGCCGAGTTTGACTAACGACTAACAGCTAATCCTTGCTTGCTTTCGCCCTCGTTGCGATCCTTTCTCTCGCCCTCGTTGCGATCCTTTCTCTCGCCCTCGTTGCGATCCTTTCTCTCGCCCTCGTTGCGATCGAGCCTTTTCCTTTCTCTCGCCCTCGTTGCGATCGAGCCTTTTCCTTTCTCTCGCCCTCGTTGCGATCGAGTCCTTTTTCCCTACCAGCCGAACTACGGCAACTCTGATTCTCATGTTCAGGTGAGATACGTAGGCACGAGACGCGATGTCTTGCCGAGTTTGACTAACCGCTAACATCTAATTCTTTTCTCTCACCCCTGTTGTGATTGAGATCTCCCCTTTCTCTTGCCCTAGTTGCAATCGAGACCCTTGCTTCCTGTGCAAGCCTTGTCTAGGATAGGTTGGCCCGCGTGCCATTTAGCTAGAAACCTTAACTTAGGGTTGACTTTGCATGACAACATCTAGGCTCGAGTCGTAGTCTCCCTAGAGTTGTGTCTCCCTCTGTTATCTGGTTAGGCTAGATCCTTGTTCCTGCGTAGGGGAACTACATCGCCCTGATCTTCACACCAGATGAAGTATGTAGGCAGGAGATTGAGCTGATCTCTCCGGGCGCCCTTTTTTCTTTTTTGTGTGTGTTTGGCAACTATTAGGCTCGAGCTCTAGTCTCCCTTTTAGTCTGTTTGTTCGCCCTTTTTCTCTTTTCACCCTTTGTGTCTTAACCACCCTTGTGTGTGTTCTGGTTGGAGTCCGACATAAGTCCAGCGATTGGCAGTTGGTTTCCTGTGTGCGTTTTGGTTCGGATGCTGATGTAAGTCCAGTGATTGGCATTCGGGCTCCATGTTTGCCTTTGTTTGTGTTTGTTTGTGTGCGTGTCAGCCGAGCTACGAATGCTCTGATTCTTCTCTCGTCCGAGAAGATACGTATGCATAGGATGCGACATCCTAGCGAGCATGTGTCGTTTCCCCAGTCCGAACTACTTCGACTCTGATGTCTATGCCTGATAGACTAAGTAGGCCCAGGATGCGACATCCTGCCGAGTCAGTTTCAGTCAGTTTCTTTCGTTTCTTTCAGCCAGTGTGTGTGTGTTTGAGCAGTGTTTAGCAACCAATTTTCCTTTCTAGTGTGCGTGGATCCCGTAGAGTACTACGGATGCGTAGGGTGCCTAACACCTTCCCTTCGCATAACCGACTCCCGAACCCATTCTCTTTGGTCGCGAGACCATGTTCTTTCCTAGGTTTACTTCGAGCGTTTCCTTTCCCTCTTTTGGGATAAATAACGCACGGTGGCGGCTCTGTTGTTTCTTTCTTTTCCCGCCGGTTTTTCGCGTGATGCGACAAGGTGAAACCACCATTTCAAAGGTGGATAATGCCGGACCCAGTGGTTTCACTCGCAGTGGAAGGTTGTTTGCACCTGACGCGTTGAGGAGTGGGGAGGGAGAAAAAGAAAAGAAAGATAAGGTCGAGGCTTTAGCCAGGGCAAGAGGGAAGCAGGTGGTGAGTGAGAGTACTCCTGTGGTGACACCGGCGCCTGGTGGGTCGGAAAGAGAACTTGATGATGAAGCTGAGGAATTTCTGAGGATCATCAAAAAGTCAGAGTACAAGCTTTTTGACCACTTGCAACAGACTCCATCCAAGATATCAATTCTATCATTGCTGCTGAGCTCTGAGGGGCACAGAGAGGCTTTGTGGAAAATATTGAAGAGAGCCTATGTCCCCCAAGAGATCACGATTAATCAGCTAGAGACGGTGGTGTCCAATGTCAATGCCAGCCATGGGCTAGGTTTCACTGATCTTGATCTGACCGTAGACGGGCGTAATCATAATAGGGCATTACACATTGCAATGGAGTGTAAAGGAGCAGTGCTTTCGCACGTTTTGGTGGATACCGGCTCATCGCTCAATGTGTTGCCAAAGAAGGCCCTGACAAAGCTAGATTGTGAAGGGGTGATCCAGAGGCCTACTGACCTGGTTATGAGAGCCTTTGATGGTTCAAAACGGGCTGTGTTTGGGGAAGTGGAGCTCCCTGTGAAGATCGGGCCCGAGGTGTTTAAGTCCGTATTCTATGTCATGGATATTCAGCCGGCATACAGTTGCCTGTTGGGTCGCCCATGGATACATGCTGCTGGGGCAGTGACTTCGACTTTGCACCAGAAACTGAAGTATATCTGGGACGGGCAGGTCGTCACCGTTTGTGGGGAGGAAGATATCTTCGTCAGCCACCTATCATCGTTCAAATATGTTGAAATATGGGAAACACCAAGTCAAGCATTCGAAACCGTCAAGGTGGAGAATGCCATTTTTGTCAAAGAAGAGAAGAAGCCGTCCATTTCTTCGTACAAGCAGGCCGCCGAGGTGGGGAAGAATGGAGAAGCTCCTGGTTGGGGGAAGATGATTGACATCGCCGCCAAAGAGGACAAATTTGGGGTTGGTTATCAGCCGGGCCGAGGCTCGTCTGGGCAGAGTAAGGGACGTCGTCAGCCATTCACGTTCACCAGTGCTGGAATGCTGGATCCAGATCACATATGTATGGTGGGTGAAGAGGTCGACAGTGACTGTGAGCTTGATCAATGGATAAAATCGTGCGTACCAGGGATGGAGATCCAGAACTGGAAGGCCGAAAAGATCATCACTGCCACTCTACGTGAAGAGTAATATTTCCTGTTTTTCAATTCTGTATGCATGAAAGCCCTACGTTTTTCCCGAAACGTGATGGTTCATTGTAAGGGCCACCTCATGTTTCATTTTGCAAAATTTGCATCAATAAAAGGATGTTTTTCACATTAAAAGCGGTGTTCCCTGTTTTTCATTTATTTTTGCAGTTTAAAAAAACAAAATAAAAATGACAATGTTTGTTTTCATTTTCCTTCTTTTCATTTGTTTCGCTCCGGTTCTAAAGCAATGCATGAATCAACATTCATGCAGATGCGATCATTCTCCGGATCTCATTGATAACAATCCTGTTACACCTTCATATGACTTCGACAATCCGATCTATCATGCCGAAAAAGAAGGCGAAGAAGATTGTGAACTGCCAGAGGAATTGGCCAGATTGTTGAAACAAGAGGAGAAGGTGATTCAACCGCACGAGGAACAAGTCGAGATGGTGAATTTGGGTACCGAGGAGGTCAGGAAAGAAGTGAAAGTTGGGGCTGCTTTAGAGGCGAGTGTTAATAGTAGAATGGTAGACTTGTTGAAAGAGTATGTTGATATCTTTGCCTGGTCTTATCAAGATATGCCAGGGTTGGATACCGATATCGTTGTGCACAAGCTACCGTTGAGAGCAGATTGTCCTCCAGTGAAGCAGAAGTTGCGCAGAACTCGACCCGAGATGGCCATGAAAATCAAAGAGGAGGTTTAGAAGCAGTTGGATGATGGGTTCCTCGCTGTCACTAATTATCCGCCTTGGGTCGCGAATATTGTGCCGGTCCCGAAGAAAGATGGGAAGGTGAGAATGTGTGTGGATTACCGGGATCTGAACAGACTAGCCCGAAGGATGATTTCCCGTTACCTCACATCGATGTGTTGGTAGATAATACAACTCAGTTCTCGGTGTTTTCCTTCATGGATGGCTTTTCTGGCTATAATCAAATTAAAATGTCGCCAGATGATATGGAGAAAACAACGTTCATCACACCGTGACGCACTTTTTGCTATAAGGTGATGCCATTTGGTCTCAAGAACGTCGGTGCCACGTATCAGAGAACTATGGTGACTTTGTTTCATGATATGATTCATCATGAAATTGAATGCTATGTTGATGACATGATAGCAAAGTCCCAAACAGAAGAGGGGCATTTGGTAGATCTGGCCAAGTTGTTTGACCGGTTGAGACAATTCAGACTGAGGTTGAATCCGAATAAGTGTACTTTCGGAGTGCGATCTGGTAAGTTGCTGGGGTTTATTGTAAGTGAAAGAGGAATCGAGGTTGATCCTGCTAAAGTAAAAGCAATACAAGAAATTCCTGAACCGAGAACAGAGAAAGAGGTTTGTGGTTTCTTAGGTAGATTGGACTACATTTCACGGTTCATATCTCATCTAACAGCCACGTGTGAACCTATATCCAAGTTGTTGAGAAAAGATCAAACGGTCAGGTGGAATAATGATTGCCAAGCGGCATTTGAAAAGATAAAAGAGTATTTGCAGGAGCCTCCGATTCTGAGCCTCCTGTGGAGGGACGACCGTTAATTCTGTACTTGACGGTCCTCGAGGGGTCTATGGGGTGTGTATTGGGGCAGCATGACGAGTCTGGTCGGAAAGAGCATGCCATATATTACCTTAGCAAAACGTTTACCGACTGTGAAACAAGATATTCACTACTCGAGAAAACTTGTTGTGCTTTGGTATGGGCTTCTCGCCGACTGAGACAGTATATGCTGGTTCATACTACTTTGTTGATTTCCAAGATGGATCCAATCAAGTATATTTTTGAGAAGCCAGCATTGACCGGACGGGTTGCGAGATGGCAAATAATTTTAACTGAATATGATATACAGTATACCTCTCAGAAAGAGATCAAGGGGAGTGTATTGTCTGATTACCTCGCCCAACAACCCATTGAGGATTATCAACCGATGAAGTTTGAGTTCCCTGATGAGGACATCATGTTTCTCAAATCGAAAGATTGTGAGGAACCTATCCCGGAGGAGGGGCCTGACCCTGAATCCGAATGGATTCTGATGTTTGATGGGGCCGTTAACGTGAATGGTAGCGGTGTTGGTGCTGTTTTGGTTACGCCAAAAGGATCCCACATTCCTTTTGCTGCCTGGTGTAGCACCTCAAATTTGCACCTCCCATTTTGTACATACATTTTCATGTTTAGGTCATTAACATTGCATTGTTCATTGCATAGTCCACCAAGGCATCAGTCAAGACTGGTCAGGAGATTCAGTTGTGCAAGCAAGCAAGTGCATTTTCCATGGAATCAAAGTCCTATGGTTGGTTCAATGAGTTCATGTGACCCAAGGATCATTTTGAAGTGGTTTGGTCAAGCATTGGATGCTCAAAGCTCATCAGTCAATGTACAATTCATCTGAAACCCAAAAAAGTCAACAGAAGTCAACTGTTGGATTTGGAGGTGGGAAGTGGTTAGAAATACTTCATTCATGTCCAAACAAGTCTCATTTGACATTTCAAACATCAACAATGAAGGATTTGAGGTCAGATCAAAACTTACCAATAATAGTAAGTGACCTGTAATTTGAATTTGCCAAAAATGGAAAGATTTTCAACTCAAGATTATATCATCAAGAAAGCTTCAAATGAAATTTTGTCCAACATGAAAGTTGAAGATCTTTCTCTCCCATTTCCAAAAAGTCCAAGATCATGAATTTCTGATGTGTGGTTGAAGAGATATCGGTCAATCTTGGCCAAGTGTGACTTGAACTTCAAATGTGCATAACTTTCAAACCAAATGTCCAAATGGAGTGGTTCTTTTTGCAACATTCTTCTTTTGACCTATGCTATCCAAAACATGCATTACTTGCCATGCATTCTCATCACATAATCATTTGCATTTTCACTTGATTTTGGAGGGAAAAATTATAGTTTGAATTTGGTGCATTTTCCACACATTCTACCACTTGCATTGGCTCTAAAATGATATTTGAAGTGAAATTAGAGTGCATTTCCTGTACTGTTCATCACAATTTCCATGCATAAGGGTAAGATTACCAAATTTGCATGTGCACCTCTTATTTTGGCTAATACAATTAACCATTGCCTAAACCTGATTAAGGACATGATTAAGAGAGAGTATATAATGTAAAACCCTAACTGTTTTCAGGATTAACAGTCACAATTCTCAGATCTAGATCCAAACCATAAATTTTTCTCTCACTTTTTTCTTTCAAATTCTTCAAACACCTTGCATTTTTCTTGATCTATTCTTCATCTGGAAGAGTTATGGAGTAGGTTTGCAGGAAGAATCGAAGGAAACAGTGCACTATTGCTCATACTTGGAGCTTTGAAACATCAATGGTGGATTCAGATTTGGATGAGATCAAGCACGATTAAGCCTCAAGTCTTCATCCATTCATCCATACAAGTGATTTGGAGGATCTGTTTGAGCTTTTCAAGGCCTGAATCAAGCAATTCTAGTTCTGTTTTCTCCAAGAGGTCAGAAATCGAATTTCTCTATTCTTAAATTGATTATGATGTTGTTATAGATCTTTGAACGCTGATGAAGCTGAGCTTCGAATCACAAAATTCCATGTAGAATTGAATTAGTTATAGTGATTTAAAGTTTCATGGTTGATTCTTCTTTTGATCGATTCTCTGAATATATGTTGAATTAGAACAAACCATGCTTGGATTCGTGTTGTGCGTTGAAAGATCTAGCCATTGATGTGCTTGATTTTAATTTCTGAAAACAAATGTTCTTGAGCCATGTACTGTACACGATGAACACGATGAAGATGATAGAAAAAATTTCCAGAATGCGTTTTGATCTTTCCCAGCGTGTTTTCTATGTTCTGCATGTGTTTGTGCGTAAACTTCACATGTATTGGTCCATATCATCATCCGCATGGCAAATTGATTGGTTAGTGCTGCATGACTGTGCCACATAGGATAAGTGAAACGCTGAGTTTTGATGCTAGCGCGCCACATTTTGAATAATGCCTCACTTCGATTCTGGCTCACAGCATTCTTCACATGTACTTCACATATTATTCCATTGCACCATGCATTCATGTACTATGCTTTTCATGTGTTCTTTTTATTTTTTTTCATCTTCTAAAATTCATAAATAATTGATAAATCATCCAAAAAATATGAGGATTTTTGCATCAGATCACATTTTATGTCTAGTGTTTTTTGGTTATTTTTCCACAAATTGTGCATGGCTGGAAAATATTTTGCCCTAGGGTTTGTGAACATGTATGCTATTTGTAACTTGCCTTGCTTCTCCATTTATGAAATGCTGAGTTTTAATCCAATGCCTATGAAATTTGACATGCTTAAACTAGACTCTTGGCTGGACATTATGGTGTTGAGTTTGTATTTTTATCATGTACCATTGCTGTTTTATGATCATGTTAAGGTAGGTGTGACAATTGGTGTCACACCTTGTGATGTCCAACTTGATTAATTTGTTTGCCATGCCAAATGAATTCCAATTACCTTGATTTTTTGTATGATGCTATATATGGATATTGTGATTGATCATGAATTTTTCTGGAATTTTTGGATTGATTTCTGATTTGATTGAGATTTTTCATTCTGGTTGGTCATTTGTGAGCTTTTGAATTGTCTTGAACTTCATGTGATTGTGAAATGCTTGTGGTTTATCCTATGGATGTGAAATTTTGCACATTGCTTCTGGACATGTTGAAGTTTGTTTTGTCTTTGGTTTGAGGTTTTTACCATGTTTCATTTCTGTTTTAGGCTTGTGCTAAGTTGGTGTAACATTTGGTGTCATATTTGAGCTTGTTTTGATTGCCTTGCCTTATACAATTTGATTACCATGCCTAATCATGTCCAATTGTCCTAAATTTTTGTGTGTTGATCATGTTGTATGTTATATTCATCCATGAATTTTCTCAAGATTATTTGAATCATTTTTGATTTAATGTGCATTTGTTCATTCTGATGTCTCAATGTGCTTACAACTCGCATACCTTGCCATGTTTGATTTGTGAAATGAATTTGGTGAATGATATTGATATAGGACTTTTTGGATTGTGTTCTTAATTGATTGAGGTTGATTCAAGTTGAATTTCATGTTCTGTTTTGGATTATTTCTCCATCTTTGACCCTAGGCCTTGCCCTAGTGGTTTGTTGCTTATGTTTAAACTTTGATTTCAGGTTAAGAGGTACATGGCCATGATGGGATTGATTCACTTGCTTAAGTTGACTAATTGGTTGGTGTTGACTAATTTTGAGTTGTTTTGTAGGTTGATGCCAAGTCATTTGTGTTGTGCACATTGGCTTGTGGCTTGCATTGCTTGCTTATCTGTCTGATTGATTGTGTGATTGTCTGTTTGATGGATTGACTTGTATACTGATTGAGTTAGATTTTTTTCAGGTACATAAGTTGCTTAAGTTCTTTTGAACTTGCTTTTGCTTTTGCTTGGTTGCTTAACCATTTGAGGTATAATTCACTGACTTCATGTAGTCTGGAAGACCTGTCCTGTTACTTGGGCAGGCACCTGTCTGAAGCCCTCCTTAAGAGGCAATGCTTGTGTTTGTTTATCTTTGTGCCAAGCAGGAAAAGACCTCCATGAGGCAATTGGCAGATAAAAGAGATGTGCAATCCATCTCCTGCTATTCAGTGTGTCATTCACCTTGCTCACACACCATGTGTTGATGCATTGTGGATATTAACCCAAGATCTTTGTTGTGTCAGTCATATATGGAGAAGAGTTCCTACATTCTGAACTCCCACGCTTTCTATTGTTTAAAGCTCTCCCAGGCCAGGGATAAGAGCTGTGAGGTCTTACCCTCACTTCCCATTTCATCTGCTTCACCCTAACCCTCAATGTTAGGGTTAAGAGCTAACATCACCCGATTCCCGTTGGCTTGTGTTTCACAGCCTAACCTTGTATGAGCCCAATTGTTTGCATATAGTGTGTGTGCTTGCTTTTTGTGCTTGTATGTATTTGCTTGTGCTGTTTAGGATAGCTTGCTCCCTGTGCTAGTTAGATAGAAACTTCAACCTAGGACCATGGTGAATTTACATGATAACTATTAGGCTCGAGTTAGTGTCCCTTCTAGTTTGTCATTTCCTAGTCTCTGGTTAGGTTAGAAGTTCTTTCCCTGTTAAGGGGAACTACGTCGCCCTGATCCTCATACCAGATGAGGTACGTAGGCAAGAGATGAGCTGATCTCTCCGGGCGCCCTTTTTCTTTTTCAACCCCTTTGTGTGTGTTTGGAATTTAACGTAAGTCCAACGATTTGCAGTTGGTTTCCTGTGTTTGTTGTGTGCTTGGTGTCCGATGTAAGCCCAGCGATTGGCATTTGGTTTCCAGTGTGTTTGTTGGTTCGGAGTCTGATGTAAGTCCAGCGATTGGCATTCGGTTTCCATGTTTGCCTGTTAGTATGGAGTCTGACGTAAGTCCAGCGATTGACAGTCGGTTTCCTGTTTGTGTTTTGTTTTGCGTGCGTTAGCCGAGCTACGAGTGCTCTGATTCTTCTCTGGTTAGAGAAGATATGTATGCATAGGATGCGACATCCTAGCGAGCACGTTTCCCCCTGTCCCGAACTACGTCGACTCTGATGTCTGTGCTTGACAGACTACGTAGGCCCAGGATGTGATATCCTGCCGAGTTAGTTTCTTTTGTCGTTTCTGTGTTTCCTTCCAGCCAGTGTACAGTGGTTGAGCAGTTTAGCAACCTTTATCCTTCCTTTTGTGCGTGGATCCCGTCGAGTACGACGGATGCGTAGGGGTGCTAATACCTTCCCTTCGTATAACCGACTCCCGATCCTTGCATCTCTGGTCGCGAGACCATGTCTTTCCCAGGTTTACTTCGAGCGTTTCCTTTCCCTCTTCTGGGATAAATAACGCACGGTGGCGGCTCTGTTGTTTCGTTTTCCCGCCGGTTTTTCGCGTAATGCGACAGCTGGCGACTCTGCTGGGGAAAATGAGAAGTGACCTCTTGCTGGTCCATCTTCCCTAAGCGAGTCTCTCCTAGCGCTCTCTAGGATAGGGTTTGGTTGCTTTTGCTGTTTCATGTATTGCATTCATTTATTTATGGTTTGCATTTATTGTTTGCATTTATGTTTGCATTTTCATCTATTCATCTGGCTATGCTGTGTTTGTCTCTCTGTTGGGGTGGGAGTTACATGAGGTAAAAGGCCCAATACCCAGGCTATGAGTGAAATCTAGGACACCTAGGAATAGAGTGATTCATGGGAAGCGGGTGGTATTGCGCCACTTAGCGGAACATTGATATCACGAGCAGTTCAGACTCTGATGGGGTATCGTCGTTACATACTTCGGGTGTGTATATGATGATATTCTATGAAAGGGTTATTTATGTTGCGTTTCTCTTGACCTTACCCTGGCCTAGATGACACCCGTGAGTGGGGAGGAAATGATCATTATTACAGGTACAGTTGGTGACTTGTCGGTGACTTGTTGGTGACTTGTGATCCTGTTGGTGACTTGGTTCAGAATTGTTGTGTCTTAGATGACTTTGGGTCTCAGATGACTTTGGGTTTTAGATGACTTTGTGGTTCCGAATTCAAGCCGAAGTTTTGAACCAGTGCCTTGTAATGCACAGCCAACCAGTCATAGTTGCATCATTTGCATCATAGCATGTTTATTTTCGAAAAAAAAATGCAAAAAAAAATGCATAAAGAAGAAAGTTAACCCGCATGTGCATATCCTTTATCAGGATTATTCATGATAAAATATAGTACCCATATCATGCATATCATGCACATATCATCCTTGCATTACAGACTTGCTTGGGAGAGACTTCTCATTCTGATTCCTGACTGAGACAGGATTGCTGATCGTCGTCCGCACCGCTACGCTACCAGACTGAATCAATAGAAAAGTATGGATCAAGTGCAAGCTGAGTTAGCAGAGATGAGGGCAAACATGGCCCAATTCATGACCATGATGCAGGGTGTTGTGCAAGGGCAAGAGGAGCTGCGAGCCTTAGCCCAGAGACAGGAAATTGTGGTTCCACCGGTCAACCGCAACTCACCAGAGGGGGTCCCTGTTAATGACCAAGTTGCTGCTAATATTGCCGTCAACAACTATGCTGTGGGTGATGAGTTGAGGGGTATCAGAATCAACGGACAACCTCTTACTGCAGAGACTGCTAATGTCAGAGCAACCCGTGCTCTAGTTCGCCATCCTGCTCCGTTGGTTGACTGACAAGAGGATATGTTTACTCTGCTCAGTGATGATGATGATGAAGTTGTAAGAACTGGAGAGAGGGATAGAAAAGTGGATGCCCTTGCTGAGAAATCCGTGCCATGGAGTGTCAGAACTCTTTGGGCTTCGATGTGACCGTTATGGGATTGGTTGATGGATTGAGGATCCCTTACAAGTTCAAGGCGCCATCCTTTGACAAATACAATGGTACCTCCTGTCCTCGCACTCATGTGCGGGCTTATTACAGGAAGATCTCCGCATACACTAACGATGAGAAGATGTGGATGTACTTTTTCCAAGACAATTTGTCTGGAGCGTCTTTGGACTGGTACATGGATCTGAAGAAAGAATCTGTCAGAAGCTGGAAAGATCTGGGTGAAGCCTTTCTGAGGCAATACAAGCACAACATGGACATGGCTCTGAGCCGAACCCAACTGCAGAGCTTGTGTCAGAAGACTGGTGAAAGCTTCAAAGAGTACGCCCAGAGGTGGCGTGAGCTAGCCGCAAGAGTACAACCGCCGATGTTGGAAAGAGAGCTGACTGACATGTTCATCGGGACCCTGCAGGGTGTGTTCATGGACCGTATGGGAAGTTGCCCATTCAGTAGCTTTTCTGATGTTGTTGTTTGTGGGGAGAGGACTGAGAGTCTTATCAAAGCAGGAAAGATACAAGATCCTGGCTCTTCATCTTCGAGTTCTAAGAAGCCATCCTCTGGGGCACCCAGAAGGGGAGAGAGTGAAACAAACGCTGTACACCGCCGGAGGAATGTTAATAGAGGACAGTATCGTCAGGTTGCTGCTGTGATTATTCCAGCAACTCAATCACAACAGCAAAGAAGACCAACTCAGCAATATCAGCATCAGCAACATCGTCCTCAACAGCAGGCTTACCAGCCTCACAATGGTAATCAAGCTAGTACGAGTAATGAGAGGAAGAAGATCATTTTTGATCCAATCCCTATGTCATACGCAGAACGGTATCCCTCTTTGATAGAGTGGAACTTGATTACTCCCAAAGACCCGCCGGCTATACCCGTTAACCCTCGGTGGTGGTATAGGCCTGATCAGCATTGTGTGTATCATTCGGGTGCTCCTGGTCATGATGTGGAAAGCTGCTTTCAGTTGAAGAATAAGGTGCAGGACCTTATGAGATCAGGTATTCTGAGTTTTGAGGACTTAGGTCCCAATGTTAATCGAGCTTGAAGATAACAAGCCCCGGGCTGGCGGTGGCTTTTCTTCTGAGGGCTTCAACGAAAAGGGTTGTTCAAAGCAGAAGCTGCTGATGCAAAGGATACTGACATCTGTCATCCCTGGTGGGATCTGTCGCATTTGGGTCACTGTGGGCGTTCCTACAGTTGTTCATAAGTCAGAGTAATAATCACTTTGTTTCAAAACCCTTCTCCCATGCCAAAAGGAGAAGTGATGACATTGTTGGCAACATTTGTGCAATGATATTTTCATTCAAATAAAAGCATGTAAAACATTTGTTTTTCCATTTGTTTTCCCTTTTCGCTTTTTGCATGAAATTGGTGATCACAAAAAACCTTAAAAACAAGAATAAAAGCAATCTTTTCATCTGCATAACGATTGTCTTGTTTGATTTCCAAAAAGCTTTTATACTCAAAATCATTATGCAGGTTGATTCTTAAACCCATTGAACATAATGATCCAACGCCATCTCCCAATTTTGAATTCCCTGTATTCGAAGTAGAGGAAGATGATGTTGAAAGGATTCCTGACGAGATTTCCCGACTTCTTGAGCAAGAAAAGAAGATCACTCAGCTGCATCTCGAGAATCAGCAGAACAGCCAACTGGGGCATTACAAAAAAGGAAAAAAAAAAGAAAAAAGAAAGAAAGAGAGGAGGGTGCAAAATCAAAAGAAATCAAAAGAAATCCAAATCAAAAGAAAGAAAAAGGAAAGAAAGAAACAAAAGAAAAATAGCACCCTCAAAGTCCCAAGTTGACTGATGCTGAATGGATTCAGAGTCGTTACGACCAAGTGAATCCGATCGAAAAGAAGAGATTAACTGCCATGTGTCATGGTCAGTTATATCAGCAGAGAGTGAAGAAAGCATTCGATAAGAAGGTCAAGCCTCGTGTGTTCCGAGAAGGTGACCTTGTGCTCAAGAAAGTCTTGCCTTTCGCGCCCGATTCCAGGGGCAAGTGAACCCCAAGCTATGAATGTTCATATGTTGTCAAGAGAGCCTTTTCAGGCGGTGCTTTGACACTTACAACAATGGATGGAGAAGTTCACTCGTCCTGTGAATTCCGATGCAGTCAAGAAATACTTCGCCTAAAACAAAAAGAACAAAGTAGCTCGCTAAGTTGAACACCCCAAAGGGCGACTTAGGCAAAAAGGAGCGTCTCGGTGGATTGAAAACCCGAAAGGGCGATCCAGGCAAAAGTTAGAGACATTGAAAAAAAGAATTCGCATCCCGCTAGATTGAGCACCTCACACTGGGGCAATCTAGGCAAAAATTAGGGATTTGGCAAGTAACTGCATCCTGACAAGACTGTGTTCTACATCTATCATCCGCAAGGAATTCTCGATTCGTCGTCGACTGAAGCTTCGGATACATCAAAATTCGGAATTGGTAGAGAAAAGGTTATTATGTTCAATGTAGCCCTCTTCCAATATATATCACCGATTTCAAACTTGTACAGATCTATGGAGTCCTGCCATTTGCAGACTACCATTCCATCACATCAATTTGAGCTTTTATCCAATTATTTTCACTCTTATTTGTTTCAACTCCACAAATGTTTTGCATGTTTTAATTGATAAAGTATCATTGTTTTCAAAATAAACATATCTTTCACAAAATTGTTCTTAAACAAAGTGAACATTCACAATGATGGAAGGATACTTAGGAGATCCGCAGTGCTCTCCCAAGGGTGGTATGATTACCAACAGGTAAGACATTTGTTCGTATCTCGAGCATAGCTGTATCTTTTTCCTGTAGAACCTCTTATGGTTTCTCCTCAGCGAGGTTGCTTAGTGCAATGTTGGTTGAAGTTGTTCATCTTCATGTCCCCGGCAGTGCAACATCCTTCCTACAAGTCCCTGTTAGCCCGATTGTGGTGCATCCCCAGTAGAGCGTTGTTTGAGCCCTATTGTGGGGAATCCCCAGTAGAGTGTTGTTTGAGCCCTATTGTGGGGCATCCCCAGCAAGTTTGCTGTTGGAACACTTTTGTGGGCCAATTCCCAAGCAGAGTGTTTATTGAAGACTTCAACTTTCGTCTCTCCAGCAGATCAGTCTTCTCCTCTCCCCGACATGGGTGGTTTTCTTTGGAAGATTCGGTATTTGGTGGATTGACATCCCAGTAATCCGGCATTCCCTCGGATAGATTCCTCAGCGGAGTTGTTGGCATGATGAGCTTTATCAATGCCTATCAATCCTCATCAGAGATCTGGTTGCTTCTTGATATCTCTGATCTCCAGCATGAGTTGTTGTTGTGGCGTGTCTGCCTGTATTTTGGAACTCTTTCACCCGGTTGTGATTGATGATCCCCCCTGCAGCCTCTTGTGGCCTTTCTCCCCTGCAGGATGATGTTATTCCCTGATGTCCCAGTCTCCAGCAGGTTTTCTTTGCTCTCTGGTGATTTTGGCCTTCCCTCTGGAGGAGTAGCACCGGGTGGTTGATTCCTGGACCTGTGTGTTCAACATGTCTGTTTGTACGCATTCATCATATATTCATCATGCATAATGCATACATGCATAATCATAACATTCAGATACTAATGTTGCATCTGTTGCCGTGTATCTGTTGATGGTTGTTTCCTGCTAATTGGTGATACAGATCTCCCCAGTAGATCCTCCCCTAGCAGATGTGGGTGTGTCTGATCTCTCCATATAGAGTCGACTCCATAAGCAGAAAGTGTCTGTCATTTCCTTCTGCGCTCCCCACTGAGTTATATCCTCGTGGATGACGGTTGTTTCCGTTCCCTCCCTGCACATATAACGGGATGGGTTTTCCCTATTGAGTTCTTTCCTCATTAGGATGAGTCTTGATTCAGTCTGCTTTTTTGGATCGATCCTAAACTGGCTTCCTTGTGGCTGTCTCTTGTACTTCCCTGTGGTATAAATGAATAGTTGCTCACTAACCGGCACTCATTCATCTTATCCTCAACGGAATTTATTGGCTGCTACCTACGAACCGGTAGTTGTAAGTCCTATCTTTGTGGTTTTCTACCTACTAACCGGTAGTTATAAATCCCACTTTCATCCCCTAGCAGAGGTAACCTTTGTGGTTCATTTTGGTTGTTGGCGGATTTTGTGGTTTCTACCTACTACCCGGTAGTTGTAAATCCTTTTTTCTCACTCTGTTCCTCAGCAGATTGTTTGTTGGCTTCTACCTACGAACCGGTAGTTGTAAGTCCTATCTTTGTGGTCTTCTACCTACTAACCGGTAGATGTAAACTCCATGTTCTCCCTTTTGTGGAGTTAACCCTTTGTGCTCATCCTAATTGATGACGGTTACTGTTCCGTGGTTTTCTACCTACTAACCGGTAGATGTAATCCCCTCTTTGCGGTTATCATTATCCAATTTTCGGTATTGATATTCCTTTCCCCTTTCGGATATTTGCTTTGATTAAGCAACTTTATCCCCAGCGGGTCTTCCTCTTCCTCGTGGGTAATTGCTCCGAGTAAGCAATTTTATCCTCAGTGGGTCCTCTTTCATTCACCGTTTGCCGGTAATGTTTGTTGTTTCCCCTTGTGATTGGTCATCTTTACATACCTAGTCTCGGTATCCCGATGCCTTTCTTTTTTCGGTTGATTTATCCTTTGACAACCTACAACCCGGTTACGGATAATCTGCCATGCGAGTATATTATCTACGTTTTGACGGCTATAGATAATGCATCTCATGCGCTCCTTGGTCGAAGTCTCGTCCTTCCCAGTCGAGTAAGATTTGTATTCCTTGTGGAATCGAATATCCATCCTTTAACAAGTTTGCCTTCGCTCTCTTCAGGATGATGAGTGTTTTGGAACACACACCAATTCACGTTTTCGGTTGATTTATCCATTTAACAACCTATAACCCGGTTATGGATAATCTGCCATGCGAGTGTATTATCTACGTTTTGACGGCTATAGATAATGCATCTCATGCGCTCCTTGGTTGAAGTCTCGTCCTTCCCAGTCGAGTAAGATTCGTATTCCTTGTGGAATCGAATGTCCATCCTTTAACAAGTTTGCTTTCACTCTCTTCAGGATGATGAGTGTTTTGGAACACACACCAATTCACGTTTTCGGTTGATTTATCCATTTAACAACCTACAACCCGGTTATAGGTAATCTGCCATGCGAGTGTATTATCTACGTTTTGACGGCTATAGATAATGCATCTCATGCGCTCCTTGGTCGAAGTCTCATCCTTCCCAGTCGAGTAAGATTCGTATTCCTTGTGGAATCGAATGTCCATCCTTTAACAAGTTTGCTTTTACTCTCTTCACAATGATGAGTGTTTTGGAACACACACCAATTCACGTTTTCGGTTGATTTATCCATTTAACAACCTACAACCCGGTTATGGATAATCTTCCATGCGAGTGTATTATCTACGTTTTGACGGCTATAGATAATATATCTCATGCACTCTTTGGCTGAACCCTTTCTTTGTTTCCCCAACTGAGTAAGATCCGTATTCCTTGTGGAATCGAATGTCCATCCTCTAACAAGATTGCTTTTCTAGCCTTCTTCAGGATGATGAGTGTTTTGGAACACAAACCAATTCACGCCTTGGTCGGTCACCTGTTATATGCCTACAACCCGGTATCCTTGGTGTTCCTTCCTGTCTGCTCCATGTCGTGACCTTAATCCCCAGTGAGTCACCTCTCCGTTGGTGTCGATAAACGTTGAGTTTTTCCTAGTTGTCCGTTGACATCTAGTTGTATTTTCTCCACAGGTCATCCGTTGATGTCTGGCCACCTCTCTGTTGGTGTCGATAAACGTCGAGCTTCTTCCGTTCGTCCGTTGACGTCTGGTCGAGTCTTTCCCAGTCATCCGTTGATGTCTGTTCACCTCTCCGTTGGTGTCGATAAACGTCGAGCTTCTCCCTTTCGTCCGTTGACGTCTGGTCGAGTCTTTCCCAGTCATCTGTTGATGTCTGTTCACCTCTCCGTTGGTGTCGATAAACGTCGAGCTTCTCCCTTTCGTCCGTTGACGTCTGGTCGAGTCTTTCCTAGTCATCCGTTGATGTCTGGTCACCTCTCTGTTGGTGTCGATAAACGTCGAGCTTCTCCCTTTCGTCCGTTGACGTCTGGTCGAGTCTTTCCCAGTCATTCGTTAATGTCTGGTCACCTCTCCGTTGGTGTCGATAAACGTCGAGCTTCTCCCGTTCGTCCGTTGACGTCTGGTCGAGTCTTTCCCAGTCATCCGTTGATGTCTGTTCATCTCTCCGTTGGTGTCGATAAACGTCGAGCTTCTCCCTTTCGTCCGTTGACGTCTGGTCGAGTCTTTCCCAGTCATTCGTTAATGTCTGGTCACCTCTCCGTTGGTGTCGATAAACGTTGAGTTTTTCCCATTCGTCCGTGGACGTATGGTTGTACCTTTCTCTTGATAAAAATCAAAATCCCCAGGAGTCGTAGGTAAACGTCTTGTCTAGTTACTTGGCTTTCCTTTGTATTATCCCCTGCGGAATGCAAATATCTTGTATCATCCCCCGCAGAGTGCAAATTTCTACGGTTCTTTAGTATTCAATCCCTGTGTACCTTGAAAGTCTGACAGCCACTGCTCTCATCCGTTCAGGTTCCCAGCTGATTGAATAGGGGCAGCTGTAGTACCTCAAATTTGCACCTCCCATTTTGTACATACATTTTCATGTTTAGGTCATTAACATTGCATTGTTCATTGCATAGTCCATCAAGGCATCAGTCAAGACTGGTCAGGAGATTCAGTTGTGCAAGCAAGCAAGTGCATTTTCCATGGAATCAAAGTCCTAGGGTTGGTTCAATGAGTTCATGTGACCCAAGGATCATTTTGAAGTGGTTTGGTCAAGCATTGGATGCTCAAAGCTCATCAGTCAATGTACAATTCATCTGAAACCCAAAAAAGTCAACAGAAGTCAACTGTTGGATTTGGAGGTGGGAAGTGGTTAGAAATACTTCATTCATGTCCAAACAAGTCTCATTTGACATTTCAAACATCAACAATGAAGTATTTGAGGTCAGATCAAAACTTTCCAAAAATAGTAAGTGACCTGTAATTTGAATTTGCCAAAAATGGAAAGGTTTTCAACTCAATATTACATCATCAAGAAAGCTTCAAATGAAATTTTGTCCAACATGAAAGTTGAATATCTTTCTCTCCCATTTCCAAAAAGTCCAAGATCATGAATTTCTAATGTGTGGTTGAAGAGATATGGATCAATCTTGGCCAAGTGTGACTTGAACTTCAAATGTGCATAACTTTCAAACCAAATGTCCAAATGGAGTGGTTCTTTTTGAAACATTCTTCTTTTGACCTATGCTATCCAAAACATGCATTACTTGCCATGCATTCTCATCACATAATCATTTGCATTTTCACTTGATTTTGGAGGGAAAAATTATAGTTTGAATTTGGTGCATTTTCCACACATTCTACCACTTGCATTGGCTCTAAAATGATATTTGAAGTGAAATTAGAGTGCATTTCGTGTACTGTTCATCACAATTTCCATGCATAAGGGTGAGATTACCAAATTTGCATGTGCACCTCTTATTTGGCTAATACAATTAACCATTGCCTAAACCTGATTAAGGACATGATTAAGAGAGAGTATATAATGTAAAACCCTAACTGTTTTCAGGATTAACAGTCACAATTCTCAGATCTAGATCCAAACCATAAATTTTTCTCTCACTTTTTTCTTTCAAATTCTTCAAACACCTTGCATTTTTCTTGATCTATTCTTCATCTGGAAGAGTTATGGAGTAGGTTTGCAGGAAGAATCGAAGGAAACAGTGCACTATTGCTCATACTTGGAGCTTTGAAACATCAATGGTGGATTCAGATTTGGATGAGATCAAGCACGATTAAGCCTCAAGTCTTCATCCATTCATCCATACAAGTGATTTGGAGGATCTGTTTGAGCTTTTCAAGGCCTGAATCAAGCAATTCCAGTTTTGTTTTCTCCAAGAGGTCAGAAATCGAATTTCTCTATTCTTAAATTGATTATGATGTTGTTATAGATCTTTGAACGCTGATGAAGCTGAGCTTCGAATCACAAAATTCCATGTAGAATTGAATTAGTTATAGTGATTTAAAGTTTCATGGTTGATTCTTCTTTTGATCGATTCTCTGAATATATGTTGAATTAGAACAAACCATGCTTGGATTCGTGTTGTGCGTTGAAAGATCTAGCCATTGGTGTGCTTGATTTTAATTTCTGAAAACAAATGTTCTTGAGCCATGTACTGTACACGATGAACACGATGAAGATGATAGAAAAAATTTCTAGAATGCGTTTTGATCTTTCCCAGCGTGTTTTCTATGTTCTGCATGTGTTTGTGCGTAAACTTCACATGTATTGGTCCATATCATCATCCGCATGGCAAATTGATTGGTTAGCGCTGCATGACTGTGCCACATAGGATAAGTGAAACGCTGAGTTTTGATGCTAGCGCGCCACATTTTGAATAATGCCTCACTTCGATTCTGGCTCACAGCATTCTTCACATGTACTTCACATATTATTCCATTTCACCATGCATTCATGTACTATGCTTTTCATGTGTTCTTTTTATTTTTTTCATCTTCTAAAATTCATAAATAATTGATAAATCATCCAAAAAATATGAGGATTTTCGCATCAGATCACATTTTATGTCTAGTTTTTTTTGGTTATTTTTCCACAAATTGTACATGGCTGGAAAATATTTTGCCCTAGGGTTTGTGAACATGTATGCTATTTGTACCTTTCCTTGCTTCTCCATTTATGAAATGCTGAGTTTTAATCCAATGCCTATGAAATTTGACATGCTTAAACTAGACTCTTGGCTGGACATTATGGTGTTGAGTTTGTATTTTTATCATGTGCCATTGCTGTTTTATGATCATGTTAAGGTAGGTGTGACAATTGGTGTCACACCTTGTGATGTCCAACTTGATTAATTTGTTTGCCATGCCAAACGAATTCCAATTGCCTTGAATTTTTGTATGATGCTATATATGGATGTTGTGATTGGTCATGATTTTTGCTGGAATTTTATGATTGATTTCTGATTTGATTGAGATTTTTCATTCTGGTTGGTCATTTGTGAGCTTTTGAATTGTCTTGAACTTCATGTGATTGTGAAATGATTGTGGTTTATCCTGTAACACCCTTCTAAAATACCCCAATAATTAATTAAAACAACAAAATATAAATCAGAGTAGATATGCAATTTCAGGGTGTCACACTTTACACTTCACACCATTCACCAAAATAACTTGTCATGCTCATTTATTAATCAAAATAAAACATTGCATAATTCGCAGCGGATAGAAATCTAACAACATGCAAACCATGTAATCACATTACATGTAAAACTGTTCAACAACCACAAATGAAAACAAAGTAAACATCCCGTCTCGATGTTACATATACCAGAGCATGACCCATTAAGGAACTACACTAGACTCCAAGCACTAGCTTCTACTCAATCACTGCTCGTTACCTGAAACATAGTTGTAAGGGTGAGTTCCTCAATCGATATAATAAGCATTATAAAATATCATGTAATGCTAAGTAAATTAACACATTCATCACCCTAATCAGATCACACATTCAGCAACGGCAACATCAACTCAAAATCATACTCAAGACAAACACAAAACACACGTATAATATTGGAATACATCCATTCATATTATACGCCATACATACATTATGCAATGAGACTCCATGCATGCGGTACCGACTATTCGTGAACACATAGTTCAACCTCACCGATCAAACCCAGATACGGCTACCAAGCTCACTAGTCCCACTCATTTGAGACCTAGTGACTCACTCACTAATTCCTCACCATGGGAATTAGCTACCACCATAAAGGCCATGCTATGCACGCTAAATCACCTAGCATGCAAACATCAACAACAATCCACAACAACTCACTCACTAATTCCTCACCATGGGAATTAGCTACCACCATAAAGGCCATGCTATACACGCTAAATCACCTAGCATGCAAACATCAACAACAATCCAAGATAGACATATGCTCACACTCTAAGCCATAAATAGTCTATTCACAATTGCATACATAACAGATACATTCACAGCATTATGCATACCATCATACATCATCAGCATATTTATCACAGAATCATATTCATATCATGCCAAATAATAAATCACAGTATTAGCACACTCTACTAATACCTATACTGCTCAAAACAACGGGAAATGATCCCTACTATATCATACACCAATATAGGCCAAACGTCAAATATGTACACAATATTTGAATATCAATTTTCCACTTTCCAAACAGTGTTAACCGGTTAACGCCCTGGGTTAACCGGTTAACGCAAAACAGAACGCGCTTCCTGGCAATTTTAACAGTGTTAACCGGTTAACACCCTTGGTTAACCGGTTAACGCAAGACAGAATTTAATTATTTTAATTATCATAACAGTGTTAACCGGTTAACACCCTGGGTTAACCGGTTAACGCAAGACAGAAAGCTGTTCCTGCGCTAACACGAACAGAATGCAGAATTACCCGCATTTTTCGCCGTTGGAGGACTTCCAGACCTCCGATTTCGATTCCGTAAAAGGCTACACGTCCAGAAAATCACAACTCATCCAAATATAGGTTCATTCACAGTTTTAACTTAACTTATTCATCCCAATTCAAAGGTATTTCTCAAAACCTAATTAGAGTCAATCAATGGCTTATTACTACCCATCACATGTTAATCCATAATACCCATTAAACGACGATAAACCCCCCTTACCTGAGTTAATCCGGCAAATCTTCTTTGACCTGCACAATCGTGAATTCTCCTCTTGAGCCCTAGCCTCTTCTTCTCCCTTTCTCAGTTTCTTCTCTTTTCTCCCAATCCTTACGTGTTCTCTGTTTTCACGTATAAAACCCTTTTTACCAAATGGGACTCTTTGATTCCAACTTTATTATTCCAATAATAATAATCCAATAATATTCCAATTATTTAATTAAATTAATAAATATACTATTAACTTAAATTAAATAATTATCATATTTTATCGGGGTGTTACATATCCTATGGATGTGAAATTTTGCACATTGCTTCTGGACATGTTGAAGTTTGTTTTGGATTTGGTTTGAGGTTTTTACCATGTTTCATTTCTGTTTTAGGCTTGTGCTAAGTTGGTGTAACATTTGGTGTCATATTTGAGCTTGTTTTGATTGCCTTGCCTTATACAATTTGATTACCATGCCTAATCATGTCCAATTGTCCTAATTTTTTGTGTGTTGATCATGTTGTATGTTCTGTTCATCCATGAATTTTCTTAAGATTATTTGAATCATTTTTGATTTAATGTGCATTTGTTCATTCTGATGTCTCAATGTGCTTACAACTCGCATACCTTGCCATGTTTGGTTTGTGAAATGAATTTGGTGAATGATATTGATATAGGACTTTTTGGATTGTGTTCTTAATTTATTGAGGTTGATTCATGTTGAATTTCATGTTCTGTTTTGGATTATTTCTCCATCTTTGACCCTAGGCCTTGCACTAGTGGTTTGTTGCTTATGTTTAAACTTTGATTTCAGGTTAAGAGGTACATGGCCATGATGGGATTGATTCACTTGCTTAAGTTGACTAATTGGTTGATGTTGACTAATTTTGAGTTGTTTTGTAGGTTGATGCCAAGTCATTTGTGTTGTGCACATTGGCTTGTGGCTTGCATTGCTTGCTTATCTGTCTGATTGATTGTGTGATTGTCTGTTTGATGGATTGACTTGTATACTGATTGAGTTAGATTTTTTTCAGGTACATAAGTTGCTTAAGTTCTTTTGAACTTGCTTTTGCTTTTGCTTGGTTGCTTAACCATTTGAGGTATAATTCACTGACTTCATGTAGTCTGGAAGACCTGTCCTGTTACTTGGGCAGGCACCTGTCTGAAGCCCTCCTTAAGAGGCAATGCTTGTGTTTGTTTATCTTTGTGCCAAGCAGGAAAAGACCTCCATGAGGCAATTGGCAGATAAAAGAAATGTGCAATCCATCTCCTGCTATTCAGTGTGTCATTCACCTTGCTCACACACCTTGTGTTGATGCATTGTGGATATTAACCCAAGATCTTTGTTGTGTCAGTCATATGTGGAGAAGAGTTCCTACATTCTGAACTCCCACGCTTTCTATTGTTTAGAGATCTCCCAGGCCAGGGATAAGAGCTGTGAGGTCTTACCCTCACTTCCCATTTCATCTGCTTCACCCTAACCCTCAATGTTAGGGTTAAGAGCTAACATCACCCGATTCCAGTTGGCTTGTGTTTCACAGCCTAACCTTGTATGAGCCCAATTGTTTGCATATAGTGTGTGTGCTTGCTTTTTGTGCTTGTATGTATTTGCTTGTGCTGTTTAGGATAGCTTGCTCCCTGTGCAAGTTAGATAGAAACTTCAATCTAGGACCATGGTGAATTTACATGATAACTATTAGGCTCGAGTTAGTCTCCCTTCTAGTTTGTCATTTCCCAGTCTCTGGTTAGGTTAGAAGTTCTTTCCCTGTTAAGGGGAACTACGTCGCCCTGATCCTCATACCAGATGAGGTACGTAGGCAGGAGATGAGCTGATCTCTCCGGGCGCCCTTTTTCTTTTTCAACCCCTTTGTGTGTGTTTGGAATTTAACGTAAGTCCAGCGATTGGCAGTTGGTTTCCTGTGTTTGTTGTGTGCTTGGAGTCCGATGTAAGCCCAACGATTGGCATTTGGTTTCCAGTGTGTGTTTGTTGGTTCGGAGTCTGATGTAAGTCCAGCGATTGGCATTCGGTTTCCATGTCTGCCTGTTAGTGTGGAGTCTGACGTAAGTCCAGCGATTGGCAGTCGGTTTCCTGTTTGTGTTTTGTTTTGCGTGCGTTAGCCGAGCTACGAGTGCTCTGATTCTTCTCTGGTTAGAGAAGATACGTATGCATAGGATGCGACATCCTAGCGAGCACGTTTCCCCCTGTCCCGAACTACGTCGACTCTGATGTCTGTGCTTGACAGACTACGTAGGCCCAGGATGCGATATCCTGCCGAGTTAGTTTCTTTTGTCGTTTCTGTGTTTCCTTCCAGCCAGTGTACAGTGGTTGAGCAGTTTAGCAACCTTTATCCTTCCTTTTGTGCGTGGATCCCGTCGAGTACGACGGATGCGTAGGGGTGCTAATACCTTCCCTTCGCATAACCGACTCCCGATCCTTGCATCTCTGGTCGTGAGACCATGTCTTTCCCAGGTTTACTTCGAGCTTTTCCTTTCCCTCTTTTGGGATAAATAACGCACGGTGGCGGCTCTGTTGTTTCGTTTTCTCGCCGGTTTTTCGCGTAATGCGACACCCGGCTAACATTTGAGTGCACCAACAACGTGGCTGAATACGAAGCTTGTATTCTAGGGATTGAAGAGGCGATTGATTTGCGGATCAAGAACCTGTTTATATATGGAGATTCAACTTTGGTTGTAAATCAAGTTAACGGAAAATGGTATACGCATCAATCTCATTTAATTCCATATCAGGATTATACGAGGAGGTTGTTGACGTTTTTCACCAAGGTGGAATTACATCATCTGCCGAGAGAGGAAAATCCTTTAGCAGATGCTTTGGCTACTCTGGCTGCCTTGATTAAGGTGCGGTGGTGGAATCAGTTCCCTAGTGTTGAGGTGGGACGTCTGGATAGACCGGCTTATGTGTTTGCTGTTGAAACAACGCTTGATGATGAGAAGCAGTGGTATTACGATATCAAGCGCTATCTGGAGACCCAAGAGTATCCTGAGGGAGCATCCAAGAAGGACCGAAAGACTCTGAGGAGGTTGGCCATGGTGTTCTATCTGAACAAGGATGGGGTTTTGTACAAGCGGAATTTCGATTGGGTTTTGCTCAGATATGTTGATGACCGAGAAGCAAGCCAATTGATGAAAGAGGTACACGAAGGGTCGTTTGGTACCCATGCCAGTGGGAATGCCATGGTGAAAAAGCTGCTGAGAGCTGGGTATTATTGGATGACAATGGAGGCCCAGTGTTTCAACTTCGGGCGAAAGTCTCATAAATGCCAGATTTATGCTGACAAGGTGCACGTGCCTCCAAATCCTTTGAGCTTAATGTCGTCTCCGTGGCCGTTTTCTATGTGGGGCATTGATATGATTGGGAAGATTGAGCCTACGGCTTCGAATGGGCACCGGTTCATATTAGTGGCTATTGATTACTTCACCAAGTGGGTGGAAGCAGCCTCTTATGCAAACGTGACGAAACAGGTTGTTTCCAGATTCCTGAAAAGAGACATCATTTGCAGATATGGGGTTCCCGAGAGAATCATTACTGATAATGGTTCTAATCTCAACAATAAGATGATGGCAGAGCTGTGCCGGGGGTTCAAGATTGACCATCACAATTCTTCTCCTTATCGTTCGAAGATGAATGGGGCGGTCGAGGCAGCCAATAAGAATATTAAGAAGATTGTGCAGAAGATGGTCGTGACCTATAAGGATTGGCACGAGATGTTGCCATTTGCATTGCATGGGTATCGAACCTCGGTGCGTACGTCTACTGGAGCAACGCCGTTCTCGCTTGTGTATGGAATGGAGGCCGTGCTACCGGTTGAGGTTCAGATTCCTTCGTTGAGAATCCTGATGGACGCGAAAATGCAAGAGGTGGAATGGGTAAGAACTCGGTACGAAGAGTTGAGCCTGATTGAGGAAAAGAGGCTGGCGGCCATTTGTCACGGGCAGTTGTACCAGCAGTGGATGAAGCGCGCTTTTGACCGAAAGGTACGACCTCGTGTGTATCATGTGGGAGATCTGGTGTTAAAAAGGATCCTTCCTCCTCAAAACGATCGTAGGGGAAAGTGGACACCCAATTATGAAGGTCCATTCGTGGTCAAGAAGGTTTTCTCTAGCGGAGCCTTGTTGTTGACGACCATGGATGGCGAGGATTTTCCATCCCCTGTGAATGCGGACGCAGTTAAAAAATACTTCGTATAATAGACCCGCTGGACAAAAAGAATAAAATAGTCCAGGCAAAAATGGGCATCCCGATGAACCAGAAAAAATGAATGAAAAGGTTCGGGCAAAAATTAGGGATAAAAAGGAAAAAACTGTACACCCGACAAGTCGAAAACCCCACAAGGGCGGCTTGGGCAAAAAAGGGTATCCCGGTGGACTGAAAACCCGAGAGGGCGGTCCAGGCAAAAGAGGGATTGAAACGAACAACTGCGTCTAGCATGATCGTTTGTACTTTGGTTAAGGCACCTGGATAATCCCCAGCAGGGATCGGTTGGAAGCGTCTTGTTCAGAAGGCAGAAAGTGCGGAGAGTCTTGAGGACATATGGGGTGTAACCGAGTTGGAACTCGATGAGATCGCGGTTTCACATTGCCATTAGGATAGATTTTTCCTTTTATGCGCAATTACCTCTTTTCAGGAATTGCTTCCTGTGTATAGCTCAGTTATGAGCCACTTTTTTTCAATCAATAAAATGCATATTCAGTCAAATAGTTTTGTTTTTGTTTTCATTACCGCTTTGATTGCAAAAACATCCGTTTATTTCGATAAAGAATCTTTGCATTTTGAGACATGGAGGTCCCTTCCAATGCATGTTTATAGGTTTGAAAACCTGAAATCTTATTCAGAAGGTGGAGTGACCTAGGTGTTGAAATTTTGGCACGCCTGGGGCACGTTTTTATCTAATGATCTCTTTTGCAGGTGTTGTTAGATATTTTCACTCACTTGCAGGTTGGGATGTGAAGCTTTTTGACAAAAGATCCCCGTGGAGTCCAATCAGGGACAAAGGAATAGAAGAATGGTGAAACGACGACGAAGGATGACGACGATCCTGGAAGTTAATCAAGAAGACTCTTCAAAGTCTGAAGAATTGGAAAGTTGATACCAATTTGAGGGGTTCGATCTCCGTGGAGTACGGAGAAGTCGAGAATACAAGGTGATGAATCAGAAAATTCCAGACGAGTCTGGGAGCTCTCAAAAGTGGAAAGTTGACACTGGATTTAGATGTTGAATACCAGGGAACGACGAGTCGACGGGTGTTCTGTGCCAGGCTTTCCTTATTTCCCCAAGCAGAGTCGGGATTGTTATCTCCCCAGCGGGTTCAAGATCGGTGTTTCCTTGGCATTCAGGCCTGAAGGTTGTTGTTTCCCCTAGCAAGGTTGAGATTGTTATTTCCCCCAACAAGTCGAAGATTGTTGTTTTCCCCGCAGAGTGCGTTGGTGGTTTCTTCCCCAGCGAAGTCCCCAAGCGGATCAGGTTCAGTGGAGGTCGTCCCTGGCGAGGGTTGTCGTTTCCCTAGCAGTGGTGCTATTCCCCAGCAGGGTGGAGATTGGAGCGATAGCGAGTTCCTCAGCAGAGTGCCTCGAGCTCCCCAGAAGAGTCCCTTGAGGGGGATATTTTTTATGCATTCATCATTTAGATAAGCATAGCATATTGCATACCTAATTGCGTAGCATTTCCATGGTTGTGGAGCATTACGCTGTAAAAAAATCATGCATCAGCATTGCAAGCATAAACTAGTCTCAAGCCGTGGTTACCGTTTGAGGATTGGTTTCGCTAGTTGGAAGATGTTACTCTGAGGAGCTTAGCATCGTGACGTTGGGTCAACGGTATTCCCCAGTAGTGCGATATTGGAGGAGATTTCTGTCGTGCAAGATAGAAGTTGGAGGATGTTACTCTGAGGAGTTTAGCATCATGACGTTAGAGCAACAATGTTCCCCAGTAGTGTGATATTGGAGGAAAATTTTCCGTCGGGCGGAGATGGAAATAAAATCAAAGAACGTTACGCGATCAGCGCGAAAACCGAAGAATGGAGAAAAGAAAGTGTTGCGGCATCTTCTGGAGAATGGGGTTCAAATGGAGATTGGAGTTGAAGATTGTATCCGGGATGAGGTCCTCAGGACTGTCTTCTGATCATGTGTCACCTTAGACTTTGGCGAGGCCAACAGAAGTCGTTATGGGTATCTTCAGAGGAAGAAATGCACATGATTACCTTCCTATTGAGGAGGTGTACCCTCTGATATGTCGCCATCAGAGTGGTGTTTTGGTGTTATTTCCGGCGTTGCCAGCGGAATTATCACAAGAAAATGGAGAACGAGGTTCAAATGGAGAGAAGGAAGTGTTGGGCATTTTCTGGAGAACGGGGTTCAAATGGAGAAAGGGAGACACGGGGTGTTTTCTGGAGAACGGGGTTCACAACGGCGATCGTGAGTTATCGTCAGGCGACTGAAGTTTAACTGGAGATCGGGGTTCATTGTTTGGCAAAGAGGAGTGTTATGAAGTTGTCGGGGTTCAAATGCGGTGATTCGGGATCATAAGTGCAAAAATAATTGTTCGGGGTCCAAGAAAAAACAAAAAAAGAGGAAGTCATCAGAAAGTTTCGGGGTTCAAGAAAAGCAAAAAAAAAAATGTGTAATAATAATCCCCAGCGGAGCGCAAATTGTTCGTCTGTTCTTGGTATTCAACCACTCTTCACACTGATCATCTGAAAGCCGAGGCTATTCATATCGACAGGTTCACAGTGGATTGAATAGGGGCAGCTGTAACACCTCAAAATTTGCCCTCCTCTTCCTGGGACTAGCTTAGCATATTGCATTTCATGTTATAGGACATTAGGCATTTGCATATTGCATAACATGTGATAATAAGAAGATCATCCTCCTAAGTCTTTCTCAGAAGATAGTAAGGTTAAGAGATTCAAGCCTGAGGGTTTCTTTAAATTGATCACCAACCATCTAAGGGTTTGTGCTTCAATTAGGGTTTTCTTGGTTCTTCAAGGAGGTTGAGAATTATCTTGGTTGCAAGGATACATCATCATCATCATGGTTATGTCATCCTCAAGGGGTTCACTGTTCATGCACAGGTTCCTTAGGATTAGGGTTTTGACCTCTGGTCAACCCTAATCAATTGCATTCTTTCAGTCAGGGTTTCTCAAGGAGATGAGGTATTCTATTGGGGTGAAGATAACATGATCATTATGAAGAGTTTATTGGAGCTAAGGGTTCATTTCTGAGCCATTTCCCCAAGTGGTAGAGGTTCAAGCTGATCAGGGCATGGCTAGGTCATCTGAGGACCTAGAGAGTCAACAGAAAGTCAACTGTGAGTTTTGAACTGGGAAATTGATTTTTTTTCATCCCATTCATGTTCCAACAATGTTTATTCATCATGTAAAACCTCTACATTGAAGAATTTGAAGCCATATCAAAAGTTTCCAAAAATGGAAAGTGACCTGTAATTTCAAGTTTCCAAAAATGGCAAGTTTTTGGACCAAATTCAACTCAACTTTCCAACATCAAAGAAGCTTCAAATGAATTTTTGTCCAACATGAAAGTTGAAGATATTTCTCTTCCATTTCCAAAAAGTCCAATATCATGAATTTATGATGAATGGTTGAGGAGATATGGTCAAATCATTGCTAAGTGTGCTTGAAACTTCAAAAGGCCATAACTTTTGAACCAAAGCTCCAAATTGAGTGCCTCTTTTTGCACTTTGCTCCTCATGACATATATTTTCCAAATTATTCATGGCATTGCATGAAATTTCATCATATAATCATTTGCCCATTCATGACCATTTTGGAGGGAAATTTGCAAATTTGAATTTGGTGCATCATGGGAACAAAATACCATTGCCAACATGTGCATGAAGTCATTTTAAGTGAATTTGATCATCCATTTGCTACTGTTTACGTCTACATTTGCATGGCACCACCAGTTTTCCAAAATTTGTCATACACCTTATTTTTGCTTAATCTCAACTAAACCATGCTTAATTCTAATTAGGATGTGATTAGGACTGAGTATATATACCAAATCCTAACAGAATTGTTGAGAATTCATCATTCTAGATCTAGATCTCATTTTCCCTCCAAAATTTCTCTCATCTCAAATTCAAATTTTCTCCATACAACCACATATTTTCTTGATAGATCCATCATCCTCATGACATTTGGAGCATGATTCATTCATTTTCTGTGGAAATTGAGCAAGGTTTGAAGCATGTCAAGCACATGAACACAACAATGGCAAGTACAAATTGAGCAAGATCTAGGTCGTGGCAAGCATCCATTTCTACATCAAGCTTCATAACAAGTGCAAAGGAGGAGATCTACACACTTTGGAGGCCTTGAACTCACTGTTTTGATCACTGCCATTCCAGGTTGGTGAAAATTCGAAGCTCATAATTCTTGATTTTATGTGCATAAACTTGTAGACCTTTGCATGCTGATTATTCTGATATAAATTTCATGAAATTTGGATGAAAAATGAAGAAGTTATGTTGAATTAAAGTTTAGATCTAGAAACTTATTTCCTTCGATCCAGAAAATAGATGATGAATTAGGCTTAGCTTTTATGATATTTGAAATGTACTCTTCAAGACCTTTCCAACGGTATATAATTTGTAAAATTCTGGGGAAAAAAAAGTTGCAGCTCCGCCGTGTACACGGTCGGAGAAGACAACCAGAACTACTGTTCCGGCGTCTGGTGGGGCGGCTAGGGTTATGTAGGAAAACGCTGTGTTTTGTGCTGTGGCAAGGCAGTTTGGCCGAGCGGGTGGCTCAGCGCCTTTGGACCTAGCTCTCCCCTGTTCGAATCCATGCGCTTGCAAATTCCATTTCATTTTTTTGAGCGCTTACCATTTCCTCCCAAACCTGTGTTTGAGTCCAGGCGATGCATGTTTTGGAATTTATTTTGGTTCAGCGCTTTGTTTTTTTGCATGTACCCAGTTCGATTCCAGCTTCCAGCATTTTTCAAATTTACTTCATATTTTTCTATTTCCCTCCATTTCATCATGTGATTTCTTCATTAATTCACATTTTTTTATCCAACTTTGAAAATTCATAATAAATTGAAAATGATTCCAAATAATTCCAATTTTTTTCTATAGGATCATATGGATGTCTATTATTTTTTGGTTATGATTTCATGATTTTATCATTTCTGGATTTTGAATTGTGGACTGTTATTTGCGTATGATGCAAAATGTGACATGCTTCATTCATTCTATTGTGAAATGCTCATACATTGGCCAATTGACTTGAAATTTGGTACACTGGTTCCCAACATGTTGCATGATTTTTGAGGCTTGGTTGTGTATTTTTATCATTTTTCATTTCTGTTTTAGACACATGAATGCATGGTGTGACAATGTGTGTCACACAATTTGATGTCATACTTGTTCATTTTCATTGCCATATCAATTGAGCACTGTTGATTCTAATTTTTGGCATGATGATTGTGTTTGACATGTTGTATGGATATAAAAAATTTCATGATTGTTTGATTCATTTCTGTTTTAATATGGAATTTTGATTATTGATGACCAAATGTATGCTTTGAAATTGCCTTTGCCTTAGCATGATCATGAAATGACTTTGCTTAATGCTTTTGACTTGGTCCTTTTTAGGACATGTTCATGATTGATTAAATATGCTTTATGTTGAATATTGGTTGCTATTTTGACTTTTTGCTTTGTCTTTGACCCTAGCCTTGGTGCTAGTGGTTTGCACTCATCTTTTGAGCTTTGTATTTCAGGTTCAAGCTATTAGATCCAATGATGGATGTTGATCTCAATGCATGAGATGCAATTTATTTTGTGCACTAATCCTTTGTGTTGTAGGTTCATGAAGTGGAGTGGAATCACTTAAATTCTTGAGTTGCATTTGACTTGCATTGTGCATATTGGTCGTAACACTGTTGACTGTTGATTGTTTGTCTGAATACTATACTGATTGTTTGGTTGTTTACACAGGTACTTTAGTAGCTTTAACTCATTGCTTGAGTTGCTTTGCTTTGCTTGTGGTTGGCATACCACTTAGGTAATCTCTTGAACTCCATGTAGTCTGGAAGACCTGTTATCTTTGGCAGGCACCTGTCTGAAGCCCTCCTTAAGAGGCCATGTTCTTGATTGTTTAATTTTGTGCTAAAGACCTCAATGAGGCATGGTTACATGTAAAGACCTCCTAAGTGAAGAGGCAATTGGCAGATAGAAGGGATGTGCAATCCATCCCCTGCTATTCAGTTGAGTCTTTCATCTTGCTCGCACTACGTGCTGATGCATTTTGAATAAACACCCAAAATCTTGTATGTGGTGTCAGTCATGTGGAGTAGAGTCCCCCTTTTTGGACTCCCACACCTTCATTGATTCAAGCTCACCAAGGCCAGGGTTAAGAGCTCTGAGGTCTAACCCTCAGTACCTTTCATCTACTCATCCTGACGGTCAATGTCAGTGATTAAGAGCCTCGGATATCCCTTCCAGTTGGCTTGTTTGTCGAGGTTGATATGACCCCTTGACTAAAGCCCAACCGTGTATGAGCCTCTTGTTTGCATATAGAGCGTGATGATTGCTTGTGTGATTGCTTCTAGTGTTTACATGCTTTCCACTTCTCACCTCCTTTTCTATAGGATCCGTACGTTTAACTTTTGAGGAAGTTGAACGTATGTAGAGTTAGGACTTGAGTTGACTCACTTCCTGTGTGAGTCAAACTCTTGTTTAGATACTTCAACCTAGGACTATTGTGGATTGCATGACAACTATTAGGCTTGAGTCAGTCTCCCTTTTAGTTTGTTATTCCCCGGTCTCTGGTTAGGAGAAGTTTCTCCCCTGTATAGGGGAACTACGTCGCCCTGATCCTCATACCAGATGAGGTACGTAGGCAGGAGATCGTGCGAGATCTCTCCAGGAAACCCTTTTTCTTTTTCAACCGTTTGTGTGTGTTTACTTGCCAGCTATTAGGTCAGAGTTCCCGACTCCCTTTTAGTCTGTGTGTTCAACCTTGTTGTTTCTTTTTGACGTCTCAACGTCGCTTCTTGTTTGTGTGACAACTAGTAGGCTCGAGTACCAGACTCCCTATTAGCTTGTCAATCTGATAACTTGTTTCCTTGTTTGTGTGAGTGTTTGGAGTCTGATGTAAGCCCAACGATTGGCATTCGGGTTCCCGTTTGTTTCTTTTGTGGAGTCAGATGTAAGACCATTGATTGGCTATCTGTTTCCTGTTTCTTTTGTGGAGTTGGATGTAAGCCCAGCGATTGGCATTCCATTTCCTATTTGTGTTTGTGTGTTTCTTTTGACGTTTCAGCGTCTTTATGTTGTGTTTTGTTTCGGCGTGCGTTAGCCGAACTACGGTAGCTTTGATTCTCATTCCAGATGAGATACGTAGGCATAGGATGCGATATCCTAACGAGCCCGTTTCCCGTTTCCCCGAACTACGTTGACTCTGATGTTTGTTTCTGACAAACTACGTAGGCCCAGGATGTGATATCCTGCCGAGTCCGCTTCCGTCTTCTTCCGCCTGTTTATTCCAGCGTGCGTGCATTCTTTGAGCAGTTTTCAACAACTTTATTCTATTCTTCTGAGTGTGGATCCCGTCGAGTACGACGGACGTGAGGGGTGCTAATACCTTCCCCTTGCGTAACCGACTCCCGATCCTTGCAATCTCTGGTCGTAAGACCATTTCCTTTCCAGGTTTACTTCGAGCGTTTCCTTTCCCTCCTTTGGGATAAATAACGCACGGTGGCGGCTCTGTTTGTTTGTTTTTCCCGCCGGTTGTTTTTCGCGTATGCGACAGGCTCAATGCCACCTTTGAAGCTTCTCTTCCTATAAAACACGAAGTGAACGAAGAAAAAGTGAAGGACAGCAGTGTCGAATGGCCTAGGTTGGTGCAACTAACGCCAACTGATGAAGGAATTAGCCTTCGACAAGCTTTCAACGGTTATGTCATGATGTTTGCCAAAAGGTATCATTTTACTTCGACCATGGCACCCTTGCTAGTAGAAAAATTGGACCTGAATGGTTTACCCAACAACTGCCCTTGGAAATGCAGAAGGATGAGAATATATTTTTGGATGTTTGGGAATCATTTTTAACCCCTAGGCTCCTTTTTTCCCATCATAACGTAACCAACACCCAAATAGCTTTGATAGTCTACCAACCGAATCTCGTTGCTAGACAGTTTGGCTTGATCCAAATAAAACCTCGACCCATCTTCCCAAAGAAAGGATCTATCGTTTTTTACAACTCCCTTCATAATGAAGATAAGAGCAAAGAGCTGTCGAAGAAGCTAACTAATGATTCTCTTGATATTCGACCAGTGATCTTTCGACCATCTTTTCTCTGTACTCCTGAGTTTGATGAGTGGTGGAAGGATTATTATTCTACCATATTTTTTGACGTAACAGCCTTCACCACACATTTAACAAATGCTTTTGCTTTCATGCAGGATCGAACCAAAAAAGGTATTCAAAGACACATTAAAGAAATACAAAAATTTCAAAAATATTTTGAAACTGTGTATAAACCTGATGATCTTAGTCGAACCATATGCGAAGCAACAGTAATTTTAAAACATAAATTGACGGAGAGGTTTGAAAAATTGTCATTGCCTTCACATGTTTGACTAGAAGCACGCTATGACCTGGCTTTCAGCTGTCATCCACCAAAATTTCCTCCTCTACCAACTGCTGAGTTTGGCGTGGCATTAAGCCCTCCATTTCTAGATTGGTTCGTTTGTGGGGACTATATGAAACTTATTCGTCAACATTACAAAAAATTGTTGAGCGTGTGGTTCCGACTAAGTATCATCTGGACGATTACCAAGGACACCTTCATATTGGAATAGAACACGTTCGCGTGGAAAGTCCCATTCTTGAAGGTGTTAACAGAAAACACGATTTTTCTTTTGTTATTCTAACTGTATTATCATGTATTTCTTATATTTGTTTCTAATTTTCCTCTCTTTCCTTAGCCGTAAAGATCCCTACCAAGAAAGCTTCCGTCGAAGCGTCACCAGGTGCTGCTAAGAAACCTTCGACAAAGGTACAAACCTCACCCTTTTCATTTATTCTTTTTCCTTTTAAGAAATTAACCGGCTTTGGTTTGCATGACTAGGTAAGTCGAAAGCCCCCACCAGTCCAAAAAAGAAAGAAAGAAGAGAAGAAAGAAGAGGAGAAAGTTTCCAATGAAGAATCTGGTGATGAATCTCCAGAGCCAAACCCCCCTCCTCAGAAGAAGACAAAAATCAAGAGGGTCTCTTTCCAAAGATCCATTGTTAAGTCAGCTAAAAAAGATTCTTCAAGTACTCCAACTGCCAAACTTCAGTCGAAGGATACAGAGAGTGGGAAATCTAGTTTTAATACTTAGATTCCTGAGGTAAATCCTTATTTTGACTATCTATGTTCATCTTCATTGCATTTCTTTCTTCTAACTTAGAATTATTTTCAGAAACAATTGGCTGTCGAAGGAAAACCTACAGATAAAAACAAACCAAAACCTGATAGTGGTTCTGCTCTCAAAATTGTCAGCTCGACGTCCACTTCTCCGAAGGATTCGACAAAAGGATCAACAATGGAGATGGCGCAGACACAAATTAATCATGAACCTGAGAAAACTCTGGAAGAGACAGTCCAAGAAGAAGATATCCCCAAAAATGATCATGACAGACAGACTGTAGCAGAATTCGACGCTACAATGAGTGAAGCTTCTGAAGACGATTCTCCTCCTCATCCAGGATTAAATGCTGCAAATAAGGGCGATGACACTGACATGGAAACTGGGGTCGAAGATGACCATGAAGAAGAAACTGCTAAAGATGAGGATGACCAGTCGAAACAACCAGATGCTGGGAAAACTTTAGGGCGAAGCACTCAACCCGCTCCTGACCAGACCAAAGGAAGTGCCATATCAACTGGTTCGACTGGTTTCTCTCGCGAAGAGCTTGAGAGTCTCAAGGTGCAGAAACCCTTAGAATATCTGAAGGCCATGCTTAGCGCTCGTCACAATTTTCAAAATTCTTCGCAAAGTAGTTCGACTACCTATGAGGCCACTTCTGAAGCGCAATCTCTTGACAACATCTTGACCAAGATTAAGACGAAAATCCTTGATGTTGATTTGTTCAAAGTTTTAGAAGAAAGCGCCACTGCTCATATTGAACTCAAGAAGATTTTGAAACAAATAAACGTCTTGGAAACTTCTGCTGAGGTTGGCAATTCTGTGATGGAGCTGATGACCCTCATTGACTTGGAGACTGCAGACCTTCATCGTCAAAGAGATCTCTCCCAGCAAATCTCCACAAAATCCGAGACTCAAGTTGCTGAATGGGATGCTGTTGCTACTTCGACTGACGAAGTTTCAAAGCTGCAGCAGCTTTCTGAAACTTATATCAAAGAAGTTGCTGCTTGTGATGATAATATCCAGAAATGGGAGAAACAAATAGCTGTTCTTCAAGAAAAAATCTCCCAAGAGAAAACGCGCAGAGCATCCATACAGCAACCTAAGCAAAATGAGATTGACGACGAATTGAAGGTGGGTATTCGACATGCAGAAAGGGCTCAACAACTTAGTCAAGAGATTGAGACTCTCTCTACCCACAGAAGTCTTTGTGATCATCGACTCCAGTTTCAGAAAAATAAATTTGCCACATTGAAGGAAGCTTTTGCTAGTATCAAATTGTAGTCGAATTAGTTTAACAATTCTCAGCCCTTTGAGGCTTTCTTTGTAATAACTTTGGTGCCATTTTTGTTTGGCAAAGCTATCACAATTATTTTCACAATTATTCTACTGCTATTTTTACTTCTTGCAATATTGGCTTATATTTTTTCAAATACTTTCCATTTATCTTTAAGATTCTCTCGTCTTTTCCTATCTCTTCAATCTCATATGCACCATTTGAAAAACTTTTCAAAATCTGGAAAGGTCCTTCCCACTTAGGAGACCATTTTCCCATTAATCTATCTTTTCTATCCATAGGAAGGATTACTTTCCAAACGAGATCACCAATTAAAAAGGTCTTGAATTTTACTTTCTTATTGTAAAACTTTTCGACTCTTTCTTTTTGTCTCTTTATTAGATCCAGCGCACGCAACCTTTCTTCGTCTAAATCAACTAATTCGTCCATCATCATACACCAATATATATCTGATGGGATTTCATGATGCCTTTGAACTCTAACTGATTGCAAATATATTTCGACTGGTAAAACTGCATCATGTCCATAGGTCAACTTAAATGGAGTCGAATTCGTTGCTTCTTTTGGAGATGTTCGACAAGCCCACAAAACTTGATCTAAAGTTTTATGCCAGTTTTTAGGTTTTCTCCCCACATGCTTTTTGATCAAATTTATCACTACCTTGTTGGCTGCTTCAACTTGTCCATTGGCTTGAGCATAGTAAGGTGTCGAAGTAAGGAGTTTAAATCTTGTTTCTTGTGCAAATTTCTGCATATTTTTACCAGTGAACACAGATCCTTGATTTGTTGTTATTGTTTCTGGTATCCCAAATCTATAAATTATGTGCTTTTGGATAAAATCTATAACTGCTTCTTGATCCACATTTACCAATGGTATGGCTTCAATCCGCTTAGTAAAATAGTCTATTCCAACCAAAATGTACTTTTGCCCTTTTGAAGAGGCTGGTCGAATTTCACCAATCAAGTCTAAAGCCCAACCTCTAAATGGCCAAGGCTTTATAATTGAATGCAACTCACTTGCAGGAACATGTGGTATGCCTGCATGTACTTGACATTCCTGACAACCTTTTGCAAATTCGACACAGTCCTTCAGCATTGTTGGCCAATACATTCCTTGTCGAAATAATAACCATTTCATTTTATGACCTGCTTGGTGTGCGCCACACGCTCCACTGTGCACATTCGACAAAGCTATGTAAGCTTCATCTTCACCTAAGCATTTCAACAAGACTCCTTCTACAGTCTTTTTGAACAATTCGTTTCCAAAAAGTACATAACTTAAAGCTCTGTATTTTACCTTTCTTTCGGCTTTCTGATTTGGGTCTTGTAGATAATCCTTGATGGGATTTCTCCAGTCTTCAATTCCTGAATCATCTATATTGAATATCTCAAAATTTTCTTCGTCACCATATCCTAATCTTATTGACTCCAAATCTGATGGGGAGAATTTGGTAGATATGACTCTTCCTCTGACTTCAATAGCCTTTTCTAACTTTTCCTTCGACACTTTGTATCCAGACGCAAGTTGAGCAAGGTCATTTGCCTCTTGATTCTCCACCCTGGGAATGTGCCTAAAGGCCACATTGTCGAATTCCTTGAGAAGTCTATTGGCTATTACAAAGTACATGATTAAATTTTCTTTCACACATTTATATTCTTTAGTCAACTGCTTTATCACCAGTTCAGAGTCACCCATCATTTCGACTCTTGTTGCCCCCAATTTCAACAATATTTCAAGTCCAGCAATCAAAGCTTCATTATTTGAACACAGACTTTCAACTTTGTACTTGAATTTTGTTGGAATTCTGTCAGGAGAAATAATCAACATCCCAACACCAGTTCCATTCTTATGACTGGAACCGTCGAAATACAGTTTCCATGGTTCTAATTCGACACACTCTACATTTTCATCTATAGAGTGGTCAGCTATAAAATCGGCAACCACTTGTCCTTTCACAGCCTTTAAAGGCAAATATTTCAAGGAATATTCTGTCAATGCAAAAGCCCATTTTCCGATTCGACTATGTAAAATAGATTTAGATAACATATATTTTATTACGTCGAAATGAGAAGAAATGTACACATCAACAGGCTTTATATAATGCTTTAATTTCATACAAGAAAAATATACACATCAACATAGTTTTTCTATAATACTATATCTAGTTTCAGCATCATTTAGGACTCTACTGAGATAATAGATGGCCCTTTCGACGCCATTCTCATCTTCTTGGCACAACATACTTCCTAATGTTTTGTCTGATGCCGAAATGTACAATCTCATACTTCTTTTTCTACAAGGAGATATTAGAATTGGAGGACTAGCCAGGTATTCCTTGATTTTGTCAAAGGCAGCTTGTTGTTCTTGCCCCCATGCAAAGTCTTCCTTCTTTAGTCGAAGTAGAGGAGAGAAGGCTTGCGTTTTTCCACTAAGGTTGGAGATAAACCTTCTGAGAAAGTTGATTTTCCCCAACAGAGACTGCAACCCCTTTTTCGTTGATGGCGCTTTCGCCTCCATTATGGCTTTGGCTTTGTTTTCATTTATTTCGATCCCCTTCTTGTGGACCACAAAACCTAAGAAATCACCCGCCTGCACACCAAAAGCACAATTAAGGGGATTCATTTTTAAACCAAACTTCCTCATCCTTTCAAAGGATTGTCGAAGATGGTCTATATGACTTTTCCCTGAAACAGACTTGATCATAATATCATCAATGTACACTTGCATGAAAGTTTCAATAAAGTCATGAAAAATGGAATTCATAGCCCGTTGGTAAGTTGCTCCAGCATTTTTTAAACCAAAGGGCATTACTACCCATTCGTACGTTCCTATTGCTCCAGGACAACGGAAAGCTGTTTTAGGAACATCTTCTTCAGCAATAAAAATTTGATTATAACCAGAGTATCCATCTAGCATACTTAAATACTCGTGGCCTGCTGCAAAATCTATAAGCATTTTTGCCACTGGCATAAGATATTCATCCTTTGGGGTAGCTGAATTTAAGTCTCGAAAATCAATGCATACCCTAAGTTTGCCATTTTTCTTAATTACAGGAACTATATTTGCAATCCATTCGACATACCTGGTTGTGCGGATGAACTTGCATTTTAGAAGTCTTTCGACCTCTTCTTTTATTTTTGACAGAATCTCTGGTGCGAAGCGTCTTGGAGTCTGCTTTACTGGCTTCTTTCCTTCCATTATTGGCAGCTGCAATTCGACCAAACTTCTATCTAAACCAGGCATCTCGTCGTAATCCCATGCGAAGCAGTCTTTGAACTCTTTCAACAACTGGACTATTTCGACTTTAAACTGGGGGTCCATCTTTGCGCTTATGTAGGTTGGTCTACTTTCTGCCCCAGTCCTAAATTTATTTCTTCTAATGGATCCTGCGCCACCATCTTCACGTTAGTTGACACTGGATCTTTTTCGAACCCCAGAGGTTCGTCATCATAAATGGCGTCAAGCTTTTGGTGTTTCCATTCGCCCATCTGGTTGTTATCATAATCTTCTGCAACGTCTCTTTGGGGACATTATTCGTTGGAATTTTCTTTGTTGGATTCGACAGCCATATATTTTACTTCGGCCTCAAGGGCCTCTTTGAGTTTGTTTTCGGCTATGTAAGTCATAATTCTTTCGAGCGCTGATTCTTTACTCATCATCATCAAATTCGCTTCCCCATCCTGTTGGCGCTATATGAGTAGTTCCCCACATGTAGTTTGATTCACCAATTACTTCTTTGTCCCACTGAAAACCATGTGAAGGATGAAGGTACATGGAGCAGTAGGTGTTGTCTGTTGCTTTTAGGTCGAACTCGGCTGGGCTGCACGGAGGGATGTGAGCCAGGTTCTTGTCGAAACTTCGACTGTTGACATTGTTCACTTCTGTCATGAAATAACTTTGATCAACTTCAATGTTTTCGAAAATCCCGTCTGGTCTCCAGATGGCTATTCGTTGATGCAATGAAGAAGGTACGGCTCCTACACCATGAATCCACTCCCTTCCAAGTAGTAAGTTGTAATTCGCCCTTGAAGCAATGACCATGAACATTGTTGGCCTTGTTATGGTTCCAACAGTCAAATCCACCTGGATAACGCCCATAGTGGTTCCTACTTTTCCTTCATAGTTCGACAACACCATGTTGTGAGGTTTTGCGTCTGAATCATCCTTCCCAATCTTCTTTAGCATGAAATGAGGCATCAAATTTACTGCTGCTCCGCCATCTACCAGTATCTTGTTTACACCAACATTCTCAACCTTTCCTTTTATGAACAAAGGCTTTAAATGTGCCTTCATGGAATCATTTGGCCTTTCGAAGAAAGCATTCTGTTCTTCGACGCAACCATTGTTCATGACGTAGTAGCAAACGGGCCTATGTACCATTGTTTCCTCTTCCGTCTCATCTTCCTCGTCTTCGACCTCCATGATTCTATCATAATCTTTAGGGAGGACAGAAACCACATTGCATATCACATTAAAGGACGCTTCTGAGTCAGATTCGAAGTTGTCAGTTATTTCGTCGTCTTCTTGCACCTTCTCTTTGGACACCACTGGTTCGACCACGCTGCCAGGATTGATCTGGTGGGAGGGCTCCTCTTTGTTTACTATCTGAGCATTGTCACTAGATTCTTCTTTATCTTTGCTGTCAGCATCTTTTCCAATCACACTTTTTTCTGCAGCTTCTTTTTCTGCCCTCTTCTGCCTCTGGAATCTTCTCCATTGGGATCTTGACATAGGGTTTTTTCCTTTGTAGTTTTCTGAAGGATATGGTCTCGGCTTGTGCTTCTCCACCTCCTTCTTACCTTCCATCAAAGTGCCTCTCTGAACTTCAAATTTTTTCCATTTTTTCTGTCCTTGAGCATCTCTAATGGGTTGAACCCATTTGTCATCCGTTGCTTTGTTGGGATGTTTGTAAGTGCTATGATGTCTTTCTCCACGCCTCCATTGGTGATGATCACTTTTTCTTGGGTCATATCCTGTTGTCCCCCAATTTCCTTTTCTCCTGGCTTTATTCACTGCTTCCAGATCGGTTGCTGCCTTCCTGTCGAAGATTGCACTGCAACGTGGGCATACCATCACTTCAATCCTCATCTTTTGGCACCTCTTGATGAATTCACTAGATTTTCCTCTTCTTTAGGATATGCCAACCTTTGGTACTCCTCTCAACGGCGATCTTCATCCACTTTTGCTTGGTTTCTCTGAGACACTTCCACCATATTCACCCCAACATTCCGTCCGTCAGCAATGCTTAATTTGTTCATTTTTTAATAAGTCTTTCTTCTTCGACTTCACCATTTCTTTGTATCTAGTCAAAATCCTTTTATGGGAAGCAACACCAAGATATGTTCCTGGGATCATGTTTGCAGCAACATTTGTTCAAATTTCTTTTGGGGTCCTCCATTACCCTACGTAGGATTCCACCGGTCACATGCTTCATAGGACCATCCACAACTTCTGCTTTAATTCCTGTGACCTCTTTATTGAAAGGTCTCATAATGTTGACGCAGTTTGCCACATCACCTATCCTCATTTGGTCAGGATCAAGGCCTTCAGTAGCCTTGTTATTAATAGTGAGGTCTTCAGTAACCTTCTTTTTTATGATAGGGAGATTGTCAGTTGTCTCAGTTGTTTTTTCATTGTTGCTCGAAGGTAAATCCCACCACCCGATTGGCTGGATTGCATTGATGTCGATACGAGAACTTGCAGGCGCAGTGTATTTCGGGAGATAATCGTACTTCCCACTTGGCTGTCCCAGGCAATCCCAATTTGCTCCTTGTCGATCTACAACATTTTCAGCAATATTGTCATTGTCCTTTTTGTCGAAACCTTCAGTAGTTTCCATCTTTTTCTGGTCGTCAAAGCCTTCAGTAACTTCAACTTTGTTCTAGTTTGTAAGATCATCAGCAATCTCAACCATGTTGATATTAGTGTCGAAACCTCCAGCAGCTTCCACCATTTCAAAACTACCGTCAGAAGTAACTTCGACCTCCACCATATTCATAATGGATGGTTCAGCATAATGGGCTTCGACTGGATGCATGGGGTTCGAATCAATCCTCATCTGTTGTTTTGGCTTATCACCAAACTTCAGCCTTCCGTCACGGGTAGCATTTTGAACGAGATCCCTGAAAAGGAAACACCGAGACGTTTTATGGCCCAGAAAGTTATGGTATTTACAAAAACCTCTCTTTTTCTGTTGTTCCACAGGCGGTTCTTTAGCGCCTGGTGGTTTTATTAATTGACCATCTTTAACCAATAAGTCAAAAATCTCGTCACATTTGGTGATGTCGAACGTATAAGTTCTTTTAGGAAAATTATCATTGGTTTCGACTGGATTTCCGTTCGACGGAGTTAGTACTTTACACGAATATGGTGGGCCTTGCTTCAGTCCTGCTAAGTCAATCTCTTGTTCGTCGAAGTTACTTGGTTCGTTTTCGTCGTATTCATCATCTTGACATACCCCTACATAGGCCACCCTTTCTTTTTTATTTTTATTTGCTCTAAATTTTTCATCCCTTAACCTTTCGACTTGTCTCACCCTATCTGCTAATTGCGTCATATCCCTTAAATACTGAGTGTATAGTTTCTTTCTTATAGAATAATCTATACCCCCTGCGGCCATTTCGACTAACTCATGTTCTGGCACCCGAGTGAAACACCTAGCCTTTAGCAACTTGAACCTATGTAAATAATCATCTATTGGTTCTGAGTATTTTCTCTTAACACTGGCTAATTCCTTCAGACTTATTTTGGTTTGTCCCATGTAAAATTGTTCATGGAATAACCTCTCTAATTGGGTCCACATATACACTGAGTTTGCAGGCAAGGATGTAAACCAAGTAAACGCGTTTTTCGTCAAGGAAGTAGGAAAGTATTTTATTTTCAAATTTTCATTACGGGCTATCTCTCCTGCTTCAATCAGATAACGTGCTACATGTTCTATGGTGGATTCACTAGTATCCCCTGAGAATTTGGTGAACTTAGGAACTTTCCATCTTGGGGGCAATTCTTCTTGCAGAATATATTCCGACAGTGGTGAAGCGTAATTGGGCCTTTGTAATCCTACGTTTACCCCATTTTGTGCCATTATCATTTCGACCATGGCCGCTAAATTATTTTCGGCAGACAAGTTATTATATCGGATTCGCTGTTGCAACACAACATCAGCGTCTTGGCCTCTCTGGACTACTATCCTTCTAGGCTCTTGTGGAACAGGAATTTCGACACGAGGCTGTCGGACTACTTCCTCTTGGTTTCTGACGTTTTCCTGGGGATTATCTAAAGGTATTTGATTTATTGTAGGCTCTTCTTGGACCGCCACCATTGGGTCCTGAACCACTTGTTCTCTATGTCGAGTTTGAGGGACCCCTAAAAAGTCAGCAATGCGCGTCATTTGCACTGCCAACAATTGGTTTGTTTGGGTGGTGTTTTGTATTAGAGGATTAAACACCGCCCCCATTTGTTGTGTCAACATTTGGACCATATCATGATTACTCTCGTCCATTTGTTGTCTAATTACTTGCGCATAATTATTTGTTATTGCCGGCATGTAAAGTGGTTGTTGGTTTAGTCTACTCATGTTTCCGCCATATCCTGACCCTTGTAATGGTGAAGACATATTGGCCATAGAATCAGAATATAATACCGGCGAATTGTGTAAATTTGCCATTACCGAAGTTGGCATTCCAAATGGTTGTTCCCTACTAGACAGAGGCATGGTGAAATTTGTCACAAAAGGCCTAGAAGCATTCCCTATAGGAGGAGGTGTCCCAACAGACATTTGTTGCGCCCTAATGGACGAACTAGGCGCATTTTGCGATATTGAAACCGCTGGTATTGGCCCTGTTAACGAAGGCTCTCTGCATGACTTCCTTTCGCCAGGTGCTTCCACGCGTCTTCTGCCAAACATTATAACTTTTTGAATTTGAATTTCCGCTTTACGTTGAAACGACGCGTCTCCTCAGACTTGTCGAATTGTCGAAATATCATAACATCATCCATACTTGTCAAAGACGTCTTTTCATCTGCAGGCATCTTCTTCTGTCGAAATATCGAACCACCAATCTGTCGAAGTGTCGAAAACATTTATCAACTAAACTGTTGAAAATGCTCTTCAAGTATATATTTCCAATTTTTTTCTTTTTGCAAGCATCTCCATTTGTCGATAACACTATTCTGCTTATTAATTTCATGGCGTCAAAAATACATGTATACACGATGATGCAAAGTTCTCATACTTGTGGGTGACTAGTTGAGTATTCTCCTTAAAATGACAAAATGTCTTTTCCATAAAAATGAATCAAAACAAACTCCCTTTGCTATTTTTATCATGAAGTACGAGGTTTTGATCCTCCATTGTACTTTCTTGGGTACGTAGGCATGAGATTTCAAAAGTCTTGACAAATATAAAAAAGAAGAAAAATATACTTATTTTCCATCTCTCCAATCTTTTAGCAAACAACACCCTTTCAAACCAAAATGTACATATTTTCAAAGAGGTTCCCATGGAGTACCATGGATGTTTAGGGTGCTAATACCTTCCTTTTGCATATCTAACCCTCAGACCCTTGTTCTCTTTTTATTAGTTTTATTTTAAAACTTCTTTGGATTTTGTTCACACCTTTTCCCTTTTCCTTTGGAAATAATAAAAGTGTGGTGGTGAGTCTTGCTTTGCGAGTTAAATTAATCAATAACTTAATTTCAAAAATTGTATCGCTACGGAACCCTTAGATAGTCGACATAACTATCTCGCGTGAAAGATATGTTGTTAAACTGGGGATTTGAGAGGTGAAAACCTGCTCGCTGGTTGGTAACGATCATCTGGGATGACCTGCTACTGGATATATTGTCTTGAAGACTTACTATGAATGGGATTGCTGGGGAAATTCATGCTCCATGGAGATGTTACTTACTGGGGAAAGCCAATAAATATTCCTACTTGGGAACTGTACATGTATAGTTGGGGATTAGACTTCTAAGAGCGGTCATGAATCCTATTGTCGCGGCTGGAAAAATGACAGAGTCGCCACCATCCTTTATTCGTTCCTAAGGAACAGGGAAATAATGATAAAACCTAATAGTTAAGGGTAAGAGACTAGGTTCGGGAGTCAGTTAAGTAAGGGGAAGGTGTTAGGCACCCCTTACCTCCATTGTACTCAATGGGATCCTCCTACAATTTTAGGGCTAGTGTGTGTTTGAGATGTTTGCTTTATTAATTATTATTGATTAATTATTTATCTATTTATTGAAAGTTATTTTATTATTTAAAAGAAAATTGATTGACTAAGAAAGGAAGACTTAAAGATGTTTTTGATTATTGTACTCGCTAGAGTTTACAACTCTATGCCTACGTACCTCCAAGTTCATTGAAGGATCAGAGTCCCGTAGTTCTGGTAGAAAAAAGTTGTTTGTTGATTGTTTTTATCCCTTGAAGATTCTCACGCATCGGGGGCGGAGAAGTGATTGATTTTAAGAAAATGCCTCAATACACTAGGGTAGAGGACTTATAGTTTGAAGTGTGTTGAATTTGATTTTATCCCTTGATTGTTTGTAAAGATAGTATTTAATTTTTAAAAAAAAATAGTGATTATATTAGAATATTATACATAATCCTTTATCCCGATTTTATCCCTCACTTAACCCTTCAAAACCTTAGAGTTTTATCCCATATTTTATCCCATGTCCTTGTCCAATTTGATTTGGAAATATAATTTAATTTAATTAAGAAAGTTAAATAAAATTTAATAAGATATATCTCTTATCCCAATTTTATTCATAATTTACATCCCTTAAAACTCTAGAAATTATCCCATTATTATCCCTGATTTTTTATCCCAAATTCCTATCCCATAATTATCCCAAGTTTTTTTATCCCAAAATTATCCCACAATTTTTATTCCATATTTCATTAGACATAATTTTTTATCCTGATTTTATCCCCGATTTAACCCTTGAAAACAAAAGAATTTTATCCCACATTCTTATCCCATTAAATTTATAAATATAATATAATATAATTAATAAAAATAAATTAAGTTAAATTTAATAAGATATATCCCCTATCCCGATTTTATCTCATTTTTATATCCCTTATTTTTATCCCTCACTTTATTCCTTGAAAATCCTAGACTTTATCCCATGTTTTTATCCTTGAAAATCCTAGACTTTATCCCAGGTCGTATCCCATATTTTTATCCCATGTCTTATCCCTTACTTTTATCCCTTATTTTATTTTTTGAAAATCCTAGACTTTATCCCAGATTGTATCCCACATTTTTATCCCATGCTTTATCCCATATTTTTATCCCATGCTTTATCCCTTAAATTTATATTCAATTAATCTTAATTCCTCACTTTATTAATCCCTAGTTAATTAAATATGTGTTATTTTATATTAAACGAGAAAATTATTAAATCGATTAGTTATAAAGATTCATGATATACTTCATCCCTTAATCCTAATTAAATAAATTATATAATAATTAAAATAAATAAATAAATAAGAGTCATCAATAGTTAAATAAATAAATATAGACATTAATATAACCTGTAATATATTATATTCAAGATTTCAATGCATGTCTTCTTACTAGTTTGAATATATTACAATATTATGATAGCTTTGGTTGACATGTTAGAATTGGAGAACATGTCACATGTGTTAGGTTTGATACATTACAACCATACCATAGAATAATAAGAGATGAAGTTTTAGGAAATACTCACTCAACTCATTTCATATAACTTAAAAAATACTAAAACCGAAAGCTCATACTATCCAAATCCATACTACTAGACCAATCAGATTGATTTACACTTAACTCATTTTTAAATACTTGTAATTATATATTACTAACCTATAACTTCTAAACCAAAAAGAGTATTGATATAGTTAAAAATAAAGCATATTCTTTTTATTTAATTACAAAGGCACATGTCTTATTTTAATTAAAAAAATAAATTGAAAGAATATACTACCAGGTTATCCCTTTCTCTCATTCGTTATTCCTCACTTTTGTTTCACGGAAAGGTCTAAAACTTTCCAATCTCTTCCTTCTTCTATTTTTTAAGAAATCACAACAATAGTCTTTATAACACCAATCCAAATCTATTAATTTATTCTTTCACTCTACAAAGAATCTACCACACTTTGTAAATAGCAAGGAAAGATCTTAAAGAAAAAAAAGGAGACAACATACTAGTGCGATGATGTTTCACTCTGGTGTTCGGCGATCGGAAGCTATGAAGCGGTTGCGAGGCGGATCCGTAGTGGAGCCTGGAGATGCATGGATGGTCCGTGTGTGAATCCGACAAGGAATGACGCGAGCATCTGCGGAGGTGTGTGGGTCGGTGCGATTATTTTCTATCCCCAATTTGGACAACACAATAGCAAAAGATCCAGGTGACCATCTCCACTGATATTCATGGCGGCGGCGGAGGTGACCCGGCGACATCTTCAATGTCTTTTATTATCACTTTAAGAACAACAGCATGTATCTCACCCAAACATATCTTCCATCTCTGTTCTTCTCTCTGTGTTTTCCGAAGGTGAAGTTAATACGATTCAATATGTATGGGGATCGTTGGATCTTATGAGTTATTTTCTGTCTTTGTTGTTAGTGTCACTGCAAGTGTTCTTCATGTGGGCTTGTGGTCAAGGGTTGTGTAGTGGATTTTTAGAAGAATGAAGTGTGGTGTTAGTATACGTGTTTTTCACCCCCCTCCCTGATGCATTCAGAGTTTTTTTTTATAATGGGATAATCTTCGATGTTGATTTAATTCTTTGATTTCTTCCACTCTTAATTTTTAGAAATTATTTGAATGTTTTGAATTTTGATAAATGGTTGTCTATACATTGTTTTGGAAAGATTTTGATTTATTTTGAATGCTCATGAATGGAATGTTTTGGAAAGAGATAAACAGTATATTTTTATATTTAGAAGGTTTATGATCACAGCATATTTCCTTGTAATAACAAATAATAATGAATTTTTTTTTCAATAATTAACCTTAATTAATAATAATAATACTTGACTTTTTCTAATTACTGTAGTAATAACAGTTTTTTCTCACAAATAAAAAATGTTTCTTTTTGTTTCTTTTTATAATAATTGTAATAACTAATATAATAAATAACTACAATTTAAATTAAAAATAATGATGATAAATACAAAAATAATTAATATTAAAAAATGAAATAATGAAAATGATGATAATAATATTTTTTGTTACTCTTCTTGGACTAAAATAAATAAAATAATAATTAAAAAATGCCTTAAGTTAAAATGAAGAAATAATTTTAAAATCATTTTCTTTAGTTTTTTTTTTAATTTATTAAAAATGCATAAAAATAAAAATTATTAAAAATAAATATTTATGTAAAAGGAAAATTAATTAAAATAATAAATAAAAAAAAGATATAAATTTTATGGAAAAAGAGAAATAAAACGTAAAAAGAAAAAGACATACAAAAATTAGGAAGATGGGACTCGAACTCATGACCTTTCATAATCACAACTCCTTACACATGTTCTCTTACCAATTATGCCATTTCACATATTCGAAATAAAGTGGAAATAGAAAGCATATAAAGGGTGGGCAAAATTTGGGGTACGACACCTATGTTATGTATGCATGTTCGTATGGATGCATGTTTTGAATTGGTGTATGTGTTTTATGCATGATGCATTATTTGGGCTAAGGACTCTTTAATGGTATGTAGAATGAAAGGGTGAAATTGTGGGAACCGATGTGTATTTTTTTGTAACATTCCGACTCTTCGACCTTTGGGATTCTAGTATGTCCATGTAATGCTTTTGACATCTGGAAATGCGCCATATGATTTGAAAGGAAGAAAATCATGTGTTGATTAAGTTGTTGATGTTCATTAGGAACCATGTGTCTTACTTGAGATGTAGTGCTGGAAGACTATGGTCCCTTCGATGTTTCAAAATCAAAGTGAAATATATTTTTAAAAGCTCTTTATTATACCCGATGTTTAAATGAATTATTAAAAAATATTTGACACTTTGTAATCAAGCAAAAAAAATTGAAAAACAAGGAAATAAGGCTCGAAAAAAACTTTATTTATTGATGATTTGAACCATAAATGGGCGATAGTACATATAGAAGTAATTCCCGTAAGAGGAGATTACTGAAAACTAATAAAGGAAAAAAATGGCAATGAAACAGATTATTCAAGTTCCTATTGAGTCCAACACATGATATTATCCCTAGGTCTTCGAAGTCACAATACTTTGCTTCTAAAGACGATGATTGGATTAATTGCTTCCGTCTGAGCTTCTCTAATAGTATGGCTCAAGTGCTGCAGTTGTATGCCTTTTGGATATTCCTGATTTGTTTTTGGATCGCCCTTTTCGATTCTTAGCCCACCGGGATGATACACAATTTTTTGCCTAAACTGCCTTTTGGGTATTCGACTTATCGGGTTTTATTTTTTCTCACCTTATCTAACCAACTACCTTAGTAAATTTTTCAATGTGTTCTCTGATTGTCTCCTTCTTCTTTTTTCGATGGATCTCATTAAGAACAATTATTTTATTCAACTGAAATCTCTGTGTTGTGAACTGTGATGTGAATTCTTCATATAATTTTCTCCAATAGATTAACAATCCAACTTCAATGGTTTTTTTAGTGACCTATGGATCATGAAGTTGATAATATGAATGGCAAACGTGTTCTTTTGGTGGTGAGAGGAGGCATGATTGGGTGAATTGGAATATGACGTTGTTTTGCAGTTAAAAAAGCAATTAGGATCGAAGCATCCACATCTTATTGATGCGAAAGTTATTTCTTCGTCAAAGTAAGAATCGACGCGACTACAACTTGCAGCATCTGGAGTGGTGATCAGGTATCACGTGCGATAATTTTGTTGTAATGAGTTGTAGATCGAATCGCCTTTGTCCACCATCGAAGATGACTGGAAACAATTTTCTAGAGGATAACAATGATCAGAACATGGTAACATAAAAGGTTTTGGTGCGTGGAGTGACTAACAAAAGCGGTTTTGGTTGCGGTGGCGCAACAAAAGAGATCAAGAAAATGTGATGGTGATTCGTGAGGATCAGAAGACAATTTCCAAAAACGACACCACTATTTCGTATTGAAATAAGAAAAAGTAGTAGATTTAAGATAACCATCCAGTAAGGGCTTTTGACCCGATGGTTGATGTCTTTGGTGAACAGAGAGATGGAACCTGGAAGTGTGAGGATGAAATGAATGAATACCTAGGTGGATGACAGTTAGAACCATTAGTGGTTGGCCTGACATCAAATGCGGCTAGGGGGGTGCATATCAACAGTTGAGATGGAGCTAGGTCGTTGCTTCAGTTTTGTGCTTTGGTGTGGACGTCTACCTGTTCACCATCTGAACGAACGCTTAAGGTTAGATTGAGCCTCTAAATTAGGTCTTTGTCCAGCCCAAAACAACAATTTATGATAAACATTTTTTTCCTTAAATCATATTATATTATTAAACCTTAATTATACACATTCAAAGCTAAACCAAAAAAATATATATATCATTCTACAAGTTAACACAATATAGTGTTTTATAAACCTATGCAAGAAAATGAGTAACACCATCAGAATTTTGTTGACCAAGTATCAATTAACGACCATCTTGAAGGCTTGTGGTTATAGAAATTTCAACAGAGCTTCCGGATGTTGTAGGAGCATGATAGGTTGCAACAGGTCTCTTTGGTGGAAGATTTGGCAAGCCAACCTCAAAATTAAGCACTTGAATTGCCTGTCTAATTGATGGTCTAAGGCTTACATCAGGATGAGCACACCATAGTCCAACAATCATCAAACACTCCACTTGTTTCTCATCAAAATCCTTTTTCAAATTCTCATCCATTGCCATCAGTAGTTCTCCTCTTCCATAATGATCCCAAACCCACTCATTCATTCCCTTCTCTTCATTTTTTTCCATCATAACTTCAGAAGCTTTCTTTCCACAAGTTATCTCCATCACAACTATCCCAAAACTATACACATCTGACTCTTTGCTGGCCCTACCTGTACTCACATATTCTGGAGCTAGATAGCCAAATGTTCCAGCTAGCCCGGTTGTTTGAGGCCCAAGTTCATGATCCATCAATTTAGCCAACCCAAAATCACCAAGCTTAGCATTGAAACTAGAATCTAACATAACATTACTTGATTTGATATCTCTATGTACCACACACCTCTCCCATTCTTCATGTAGATAAAGCAAACCAGAAGCCAATCCAAGAACTATTTTATGCCTTGCACTCCAAGAAAGAGGTGTTCTTTTACCAAATAAATGAGAATCAAGACTGCCATTTGGCATGAACTCATAAACAAGAAGAAACTCACCTTTATCATGGCACCAACCCAACAACTTCACAAGATTCCTATGTCTCAGCTGACTAATCACTTTAACTTCAGTTACATATTCTTTCTTACCTTGTCTTGATCCTCTTGATATTTTCTTCACAGCAACTTGTATATCTAAATCAACAAAGTAACCTTTATAAACAGCTCCAAACCCACCTTGACCCAACTTTCTATCCTTAGAGAAATTATTAGTGGCAATATCAAGTTCTTTGTAGGTGAACCTCCTTGGTCCTGCTCCTCTCTCAAGGTCATCATTCATTGAATTTAAATGCATAGCCTCTTCTTTTTGCTTTTCACTTCTCTTTCTTTTCCTCTTGAGTACTACATATGCTACAAATGCTCCTACTATTATTACAACCCCACAAGAGATTGTTACTATCACAATTATTCTTGTTTCTTTTGTATTGCTATCATCACTTTTATCCAAAGTTGAATTAAACTCCCATGACAAAAGATTATGTAATTCTCCATTGAAACCTGTTGCAGCTGAAAATCCAACAGTAACCCATTCAGGTAAGGTCTTCAATAAATCAATATGATATGAAAGACTGGTTTTTTCTTGAGGATCAGAGGTACTTTGGTAGTTCCAAGATACCGTCAAATTCTTGGTTGTTGAGTTGTAACCTATCCTTACCTCAGCAGTGTCTCCGCTATGTAAGCTAGTATTCCAAGGAGTTGACACTGATGAAATGATTGAGTTATTGTTGATTCCCACATGTTGTGTTGTCTCACCCCATTCCTTATTCGGGTATGAATCAAACTCCACATGAACAATTTGGTTACTAGGAGAAACCATTGTTGTGGTGTTAAATAGGCCTATAAAGCCACTAGCAGAATTGGGTGGGATTTCAAATCCAAAAGGAGCCAAGAAAAAGGCTAGGCCATGGCCATATAAAGGTTTACTCAGAGTATCGATTATAAAAGTGAAACGAGTTGTGAAGTCAGTGACTTCACCTGTTTTTGAGTCCCATAGTAACACTCTTTTGGCATAGATGGCCCTTCCAACTTGACATGTATACTTTTCTTTTATGTTAAAGTTAACTTCTCCCTCAGTCGGTGCTGCAGAACCTTGGTAGATTATAGTGACATCATCTGGACTAAAACTTGGATTTCGGAAGTGAACTGAATAAGTAGGAAAAGAGAAGAAAATTAAGGATAAGAAGAAAACAGCAATGGTAGAGAAACTGGAAGCCATGCCTTGAATATTCAAAGCGATCATGAAAAGTATGAGTTTTGAGAATTATAATGATGCTCAATATATAAATGATAATCTAAACATGGTTGCATCAAATGATAGCTACATAAATGAATATAAAAAGTTCTAAACATGTGACTAGTTCAATCAGATTGAAATATTGTAATATGATATATATATATATATATATATATATATATATATATATATATATATATATATATATATATATATATATATATATATATTACTTGGGAGATAACATATCAAATTGTTTAATCAACTTCAGCATTTTCTCCTGTTTTGTTTTTGCTTGAGAGAATCAAGGTGTAGTAATATTTTTAAAATGCATGCCGGCATTATGTTTTCATTAAACTAATATAGTGACAGTTGAAAATTTTACATTTATGAGTTTCACTATATAAAAGAATAGTGAGCATACCTTCAGAAAAAAAAATTAATTCTTTTTATAAGTTAACAGTAGAAGAAGTTTGTTAGAGAACTTGTTGAACAAGTTACAGGGGTATAAGAGTTATTTTTGACCTTGTAACTGTTTTGTCGCGTATGATATGAGTTAGGCTACTTAATTACTATAAATTATTGTAATTGACTTATTTTCATTTTAATGAGAATCAATTAGTTGTTCATATTCTTGTGTTGATGTTTGTTAAGGTATTTGTTCATATGGTATCATAGAGCCAAGTTTCAATTGGAGATGGCGCGAGGAGGAGGTAATGTCAACAATAAGTAATAGAGGAAATACAAAGTTGATGAAATATTGAATCTTTATTATATTAATTAATTGGAAAACCTCACAACGGTATGTGTTTTGTAATATCCTATTTTTTTAACTCGACAATTAAGTAAGTAAAATATATATAAATCACAATTACTAACGATACTCACAAACATCAAAACACTTTGAACCACATAATAATAAAAAACTCATTTGATAAACAGTAGAAAGTTATAAAACGTTGGCATTAAAAGCCTCAATCAACAATATTATTAGTTTTAAAAATGCGGTTCAAAACAACACGAATCAACATGAATATATGTAACATAAAATAAATGACAGAACAATTTGTTTCCTTGTGTTACATATCAAAGTGACTCCAACTATAAATTCGAACGACAGGCAACTAAAGAGGTACACCATCATACTCTACCTCAAGCCCCTACTCGTGTACCTGATTATCTATGCTTCGGAGGAGTACAGACGCAGCAACACAAAAAAGGGGTGAGAATACATTCAAATAATAAATTATGCATAAACATTTAAGATAGATTTACATATCTACAAAATTATCCACATATTATAAAGCACACCAATATAATGTATTCATACCTCACTCACATTGCAATCACACAAGGATATTCATCATTGCTCAAACATCTCATTATCATGTAATATAATGCAACCCAATTCTATTGCATGCGGTACTGACTCAACCTTTGGTTCTTCATATGAACCGGGTTCCAATCAAGTGCAAGCCCCGAGCTCCAATCAACTGTGAGCTCCAAGCCTCCACTCTAAACTTGGGACAAGCCACTAGTCCCCATTCTGAACTAGCGAACATGCATCTTTCACAACAACAACAACATATTATATATGACATATAAAAATGCAATACAGCTCCACTCTGACTATACATAAAAACACAATGACAAAAGATGCAATACAATCTCACTCTGACTATACATAAAAACACAATGACAAAATATGCAATACAATCTCACTCTGACTATACATAAAAACACAATGACAAAAGATGCAATACAATCTCACTCTGACTGTAACAAAAATACATTCACAGCATCAATAGTAACTCTCACTTCGAATCACGCGTCTCAACAACTTACCAACAAGTATGCACAATAATTCACACCACATCGTACTTGCATTCTCATCACACATATTCACAAATTAATCATAACACTCATTTATTCATAATATCAATTAATTAATTATATAATTTAATTAAGGGTAATGCTAAAGTGTGCCCTAGAGCCACAAGATAAGACACCTACTTGTAGAAAGTTTGTATTGAAAAAACCAATTATAAAATTAATTTTATACCTTTATTAGAATCAATGCACAATTTCCAACACAAAATTACTTTCTTTAGTTCTTATCTTGTGCCTCCATGACACAAGTTAGCATTACCCGTTAATTAATCAATTCATATTCATCATAATACACCCAACAATAGCCATTAATCGACCGCGCGAGAAAACCACCCTCAAAACCCAACTCAGCAGGTCAGAATGCACTCTCTAACACGATGACAGGTAGTATGTCACCAGGATGGCACTCGTCATCCTCCCCATCCCTCAACACGTACTTGTGACGACCGGTAAGATCAGGCTAGCCTATAGACCATGACGGTCTCTCTATTATATGTCTGACTCTTGTCAGCGCTTCACAATGCATGATGCCCAGGGTGTCATACGGGTGACGTCCGTTACCCTTCTATCAAAAGAAGAATTGTGTTCTTTTATGGCAGAACCTGTAAAACTCACTCACAACATGCCTAAACACTTCCAAATAGTCTACAATTATTACCCACGTGGTTATCACACATTAGCATATTAATTCCTATAAATCTAATATGTTATTCCATCGATTATACCACAAAACTAAGAAATTATTCATGCTTTAAAAATCTCAATTTCATGTTAAAACTCATGTTTATGAACAAGTAGCATATGAAAGAATCACCACAAATACAATACAAAATTTTGTAAGTAAATCATGACATAAAAACATAATTGAAATCATATTACTCATCACATAACATAATCAACAAAAGACAGAAAACTTTACTGAGTTTAAGGGAAACCTCTCTATCCTTTTATGAATTAAGCACCCATAGATGAAGAATCTCCATACCTTGGAATTCCAGCAAAAGTCAACAAATCAAGTTTCTAATGATCTCTTCTCTCAAGCCCTAACACTCTCTTCGAAAGTTTCTCTCTCCAATTTCCCTTGTTTTCACATACTAATAGAAAAGCCTCTAAAAACCTAATTTTCTCTAACTTTTAAAATATATACTATTTCATTTAATTTCTCCAAATTGCACTTTTTGCCCAACTAAAGTTTAATTCTCCTCTACTCGCCACTAAACTCTCCCAATTCACAAAAATGTCTCAATTCTACATATTCTCTCTAATTTCTAATTAATTAATTCTCACTAAACTAATTAATAAACATAAAACTCCACAAATGCCATCATCGACCAAACATGTCATAATTCAAATAAAATAATTATCTAAATAATTTAACCAATTGAATCAAATAAATAATTAAATAAATGACAAATAAAAAGTGTGGGTGTTACAACTCTCCCCCACTTGACAGAATTTTCGCCCTCGAAAATTACCTGATGGGAAAAGCTCTGGATAAGACTCTCTCATCCTACACATGAGCTCCTACGTCACACTACCACCAACAGGACCTCCCTAAACAAAGTTCACTGAAACCATCCCTTGCCTCACGAGCTCTTCACTTCACAATCCTCAATTCTCAATGACAAGGTCTCATATGTCAAGTTCTCTCTAACTTGATCATCATCCAACTGGATCACATGAGACGAATCAGGAATGTAGTTTCTCAGTTGAGACATATGGAACACATCATGAAGATTCAAAATATATGAAGGCAACGCCACTCGGTAGGCCACCTTTCCTACTCTTTGAAGAATCTGAACAAACCAATAAAATAAGACGTAAATTTCAACGGGCGGCCAACACCAGTTATTGGAGTAACCCTCAAGAACATGTGATCTCCCTCTTGGAACTCAAGTGTCTTCCTTCTCTTGTCATGATAGCTTTTATGACGATTCTGTGAAGCTTTCATCTTCTCTTGGATCATCTTGATCTTCTCGTTAATTTGTTGAACTGTCTCAGGTCCAAGCACCGCGCTCTCACTAGAATCATACCAATATAAAGGAGTCCTATACCTGCTACCACACAATGCCTCGAAAGGTGCCATTTCATTGGTAGAATGGGAACTATTGTTGTAGGCGAACTCAACCAACGGCAAGTAACTGTCCTAGTTACCTCCCTGCTCCAAAACACATGCTCTCAACAAATCCTCCAAAGACAAGCATAACTCAACTTCAGCTTATTACTCATCTCTCTTGCATATTATGTCAAAACCTGGACGAGAACCACATATCTCTATCTAACACAATACATGATAGAATATCATGCAAGCTAACAATCTTCTTGATATACAACTCAGCCGATTTCTACAAAGTATAACTTATCTTAATTGGTATAAAATAAGCATATTTAGTCAGTCTATCAACAATAACCCAGATGGAATTGCATCCTTTCGTCGTCCTTGGTAAACTTGTCACAAAATCCATGGAAATGAGGTCCCACTTCCACTCAGGAATACTTAACGGTTGTATCAGGCCTGGCGGCTTATGATATTCAATCTTCAACATCTGACAAGTCAAACAAGCATAAATGAACTCAGATACTTCCTTTTTCATTCCTGACCACTAAAACATTTTCTTCAAGTCTTGATAAATCTTTGTGACACCGGGATGAATACTCAGACCACTTCTATGACCTTCCTCAAGAATACTCTTTTTAAATTCTAGTACATCAAGTACACAAACTTTGTCTCTGAAGCACATCACATTGTTCTCGTCGACCCTGAAATCACCTCATTTCCCTTTATTGATTAACATTATCCAGTCAACAAATCCTAAATCGACTTTCAGACATTTTCTGATCTCTTCAAGGATACCATTAGTCATCTTCAACATATCCAACTTCACACTGTTAGAATTCTCTTCGCATAACAAACTCAAATCTCTGGATTTCTCAATCAGTTCTAGCTCTCGAACCATCAGTATCGACATATGCAGCGACTTCCTACTCAAAGCATCAGCTACGACATTGGCTTTACCAAGATGGTAACTCAACCCAAAATCATAATCTTTCTGGAATTTGAGCCATCTCATATGTCTCATATTCAACTCTTTCTGATCGAAGAGATACTTCAAAATCTTGTGATTACTGAACACCTCAAATCTGGAACTAGACAGATAGTGCCTCCAAATATTTAATACGAATACTACAAATTCCAACTCTAGATCATGCGGAAGATAATTCCTTTCATAAACTTTCAACTATCTAGAAGCATAATCCACAACCTGACCATTCTGCATCAACACACCACCTTGCTCCATCTTCAAAGAATCACAATACACAACAAATGATTCACTTAGACTTAGCAAAATCAACAATGGAATAGACGTCAACTTATTCTTGAGTTCTTGAAAACTCTCTTCGCACTGAACACCCCACACATAAGCTTGGCCCTTTCGAGTTAACTGAGTAAACGCAATGCCAAATTTAAAAAGCCTTTGATGAACCTTCTGTAGTAACCAACCAAACCAAGAAAACTTCTAAACTCAGTAACAGACTTCAGAGTCTCCTATTGCAACACAACATCTATCTTCGATGGATCCACAACAATACCACCACTAGAAGTCATGTGACCAAGAAAACTCATTTCTTTCAACCAAAACTCACACTTTGATAACTTTGCATATAACTTATTATCCTTCAAGGTCTGTAACACAACTTTCAGATGTTCCCCAAGATCTTCATCAGACTTCGAATATATCAGAATATCATCGGTGAACACAACCATAAACAGATCGAATTACGAATGGAATATTCTATTCATGTATTAAATGAACACTTCATGCACATTAGACAAACCAAACAAAATCATTGAATACTCATAGTAACCATACCTCGTCCTGAATACAGTCTAGGAATATCATTTGATTTCACATGAATCTGGTGATAACCCGAACGCAAATCAATCTTGCTAAACGCACAAGCACCAACCAACTGATCCATCAAACCATCAATCCTCAGAAGTGGATAATTTTTCTTGATAATAACCTTATTCAACTGTCGATAGTCAACACACAACCTCATGGTACCATATTTCTTATTAACTAACAACAGTGGCGCTCCCCATGGTGAAAAACTCGGTCAAACAAACTTCTTCTCAAGCAAATTTTCTAATTATTTCTTTAACTTACTCGGCTCTAAAGTTGACATCCTATAAGGAGCCATCAGCATAAGACTAGTACCAGGTACTAAGTCTATAGAAAACTCCACCTCACGCTCTGGTGGAAAATCACTAACGTCGTCTGGGAACACTTCGGGAAACTCACACACCACAGGTAGATCCATAATCATTTTATCGCCTCCTCTACTCAAGGATGTGGGCACCATGAACACTTGAGAACTCTCACTTAAGGACATCACTACCTACCTCGTGGTCATGAAACTCGACTCCTTACTTTCTTCGGATTCAAGAAAATTCATTGATTTATCAAAACAATTGATATGCACATGGTTTAACTCCAACAAATTCATTCCCAAAATAATGTCAAGTTGACTTAGAGGCAAAAAAACCAAGTCAACTCCAAAACCTCTACTATAAATTGTCAAAGGAAAATCCTAGCACACAAATAAAGTAGTCATTGAATCATTAGTTGGGGTATTAATGACCATGCTACCACTCATAGCAGACACTTCCAACTTCAACCTTGACACACACTCAATAGATATGAACTTCAAATCTTCCTATTCAATAAACTCAGGAAAAAGCATTAACTTGTCCAAAAAACCTGCACTCTTGAAATCAGCGGCATGATGAAGTAATCCTCCACACCTGAAACATCCTAGACAAGTAGAAACATCCCCCCACTTATTTCAATCTCGCTCCAGTTGACAAGCGGTTAGAAAAACAAACAAGCACTGACAGTGTTTAACACACATATCACATACCAGTGAACAAACAACATTACCAAAACCTGGCCGGCCGGAAGGACCTATTATGATACTACTATGTAACACCTTACTTCTTAACTCGACAATTAAGTAAATAAAACATGTATAAATAACAATTTGTCACTAAGCAGGATGCTACTCACAAACATCAAAACACTTTGAACCACATAATAATGAAACAACTCATTTGATAAGTAGTGGAAAGTTATAAAACATTGAAATTAAAAGCCTCAACAACATTATTAGTTTCAAAAACGCAATTCAAAACATCAATAATCAACATGAAGATATTCAACATAAAATAAATGACATAACAAGTCATCCGCTTGTGTTACATATCAGAGCGACTCCAACTATAAACTTGAACAACAAGCAACTAAAGAGGTACAACATCATCCTCAACCCGAAGCTCTTACTCATATACCTGATTATTTGTACTCAAGAAGAGCACATAAGAAGCAACACAATAAGGGGGTTAAAATACATTCAAATAATAAATGGTGCATAAACATTCATGATAGATTCACATATCTACAAAATTATCCACATATCAGAAAGCACACCAACATCATGTATTCACACCACAGTCACATTGCAATCACATAAGGATATTCATCATTGCTCAAACCTAGCATCATCATGTGATATAATGCAACAATGACACGACTCATGCTCGTCACGACCCCCACTCTGACCTGAACTCACAACTCAACTCTATATGCATACAGTACTAACTCATTGTTTGGTTCTTTTGAATCTCGATCCAATTAACTATGAACCCCAAGCTCCAATCAACTACGAGCTCTAAGCCCCCACTCCGAGCTTGGAATAAGCCACTAGTCCCCATTCTGAACTAGCGAATATTCCTCTTTCATAACAATAACGACATATGTTGTAGGACATATAAAGATGCAATACATCCCCACTCTGAATGTACATAATCACACAACGAAAAAAGATGCGATACAACCCCACTTTGATTGTAACAAATATACATTCACTATATCAATAGTAATTCTCACTCTGAATTATGTGTCCCAATAACTCATCAGCAAGTATGCACAATAATTCACACCATATCGTACTTGCATTCTCATCACACATATTTACAAATTACACATAACACTCATTTATTCATAATATCACTTAATCAATTATATAGTTTAATTAATTAACTCATATTCACCATAATACACCAAACACTAGCCATTCATCGACCGCACGAGAAAACCATTCTCAAAACCCAACTCAGTAGGTCAGAATGCGCTCTCTGACACGATGATGGGTATCCTATCACCAGGATGACACTCGTCATCTTCCCCATCCCTTAACAAGTCACACTTGTGATAACCGGTAAGATCACACTCTCCTGAAGACCATGACGGTCTCCCTGTTATATGCTTGACGTCTGTCATCGCTTCACAACACATGATGCCCAGGGTGTCATACGGGTGACGCCCGTCACCTTGCTATCAAAAGCAGAATTGCGTTCTTCTATTGTAGAACCTACAAAACTCACCCAAAACATATCCAAACACTTCCAAGCAGTCTAGAATTATTACCCACATAGTTATCACACATTAGCATACTAATTCCTATAAATATAATATGTTATTCCATCGATTCAACCACAAAACTCATAAATTATTCATGCTTTAAAAACCCCAATTTCATGTTAAAACTCGTGTTTATGAACAAGTAGCATATGAAATAATCACCACAAATACAATACACGAATTTGCAAGTAAATCATGGCATAAAAACAAAATTGAAATCATATTACTCATCACATAACACAATCAACAAAAGGGAGAAAATCCTATTGGATTTTAAGGGAAATCTCTCTACCCTTTTTTGAATTAAGCACTCATAGATGAAGAATCCCCTACCTTATAATTCCAACAAAAGTCAACAAATCAAGCTTCTAATGTGCCCTTATCTCAATCCCTAACACTCTCTTCCAAAGCTCTTCTCTTCAATTTCCCTTATTTTCACGTATTGATAGAAAAGCCTTTAAAAACCTAACTTTCTCTACTATTTAAAATATATACTATTTTATTTAATTTCTCCAAATTGCAATTTTTGCCCAACTAAAGTTCAACTTTTCTCTACTCACCGCTATACTCTCCCGATTCACAAAATTGACCCAATTATACATATTCTCTCTAATTTCTAATTAACTAATTTAATTAATTTCCATTAAACTAATTAATAAACACGAAACACCACAAATGCCATCACTGGCCAAACATGTCATAATTCAAACAAAATAATTATTTAAATAATTTAATCAATTTAATCAAATGAATAATTAAATAAATGAGATATAAAAATCGGGGTGTTACATGTTTCACCATAATTGGAAGAGTATATTATCAACTTTTATGGTTGGGAGAAGTGTTTATGTCATGTTCTTGAAATAAGTAACAAGTCTAGGATTGTTGATTACACGATTCTAGTACCACAAAAAGATCATCTCAACTTTATTGTGTGAAAAAGTTGTAACATTCTTATTCATTCATGCCTGATCAATTCAACGAATCCACATGTGATAGAAAGTGTGGTGTTCGTTGTAAATTCGATAGACTTATGTCTTCTTTGTATTAAGATATCTCAAATTTCAAACAAGGTTCGTTGAAGGTATTTGAGTATTTTACTAAGATATGTGCGTTATGTGAAGAGTTAGATTAGTACAACATATGTTGCAATGCACTTAACCAAATGCTTGTGTGGGTTTGAATATGAGAAGTTCAAAAAATTTGATCATAGATCTTGTTAATGGATTCTCTTCGAATTATTAAAAAGGTCATCTTAATGGCATTTACATAAGACATACAATAAAGTTATGGCTTATGTGCACAATGTTGGGAAAGTGACTCCAATCACAGGGGGGTGAATTGCGGTATTCAAAATTCGTAAATAATTTTAAAGTTTTAATACTTAAGAAGTAATTTGTGTTAGTATTCAAGAATTCAGAGAGAAAAATAGCAAAAAATTAATAAAGTAGTAAAGCAAATAAGAGAGATAGAATTAGAGAGATGGCATAGACCTAGTCCTTTCCCTAAGAGATATTATTTAGATTTCACTATAGTATTGAGCTTTTACATGCTTCTCATATGAACTCTTGTTACAACTTAATTGAGAGATTATGCGCTAGCTTATCCCCCAACCAAAAGAGATTTTTTTCACGGGATAAAATCACGAACCGAGTAGATATTTTACAAGTTGATCTCAATAACCCAACATAATTTTTACAGGCTAAGTTCTATAACAAAATATAGATTTTTAAAATGGTTGATCTCAAGAACCGAACTCAATTCATCAAGAGTATCACACTATTGAAAATAACAACATTGGCACGACACCAATACAACTCTTTGTCACAAGCAATTTTCACTCATAAGGCCTTAAGAAAACTTTTGGTGAAAGAAAGTATTTAGAGTGACATGTTAACCAATACTTGGGTCTGAATAACTTATGGAAGATAAAGGCACCTTCTAGAATGCTTGTGTTTGGTTGGAGGTTGATTATTAATAAGTTGTCAACTAGAGCTCAATTGTTAAAGAGGGGTATAATTAGTAGGGATTATGTTAGTAGTAGGAGTTATGTATTATGCTTGTAGGAGACAAAAGAGATTTAACACTTATTCTTTGATTGTCAGGTAGTTGTGAGGTTGTGGATCTCGGTTTAGAGGTGGCTTGGCAGGAAGCTAGAAGGCGTTTGGTAGAGATTGTCTAACTTCATTTATCTTTGTCATTTGTGGAAGAGAAAGGATGGGATTAATTTGATAAGCATTGTTTGGTTAGCAACTATTTGGAATATATGGTGTTCCATAATTGTTGTGATGTTCAATGATGGTTTCTTCAAATTTAATGATTGCCTCTTGCCTATCAAATTCTTGTCTTTGAAATGGGCAGGTTTAGATAGAAATATATTTTGTAATTGTAGTTTCTATGATTGATTTCTTTCTCTTTTTAATTGTATTAAGAGGTAGTCGGAGTTATCTTTCAGTTGGTTGTAAGGTTCGAGTACCCCTTGTACTCATTTTCTTTGAAAGAATCCATCGCTTATTAAAAAAAATGTAAAGAATTAGGAAAATCTCAAATTTGGGTGTGAAATTAAGTGAAGAGAAACCTCCTTTACATAGGAATACTTTTTGCTCAAAATAGAAACAATTCATGGGTCTTTCAAATGACCTAATCGCTTAGCTGATCAATTAGATACTTGTAATAATTGATTATTTATGCATAAAAAAGAAAGTTTTGATATAGAGTCATTACCAATGATTAAGAGAATGTCATGATTGATTATCATATAAATATAATTGATTCTACAGTTTAAAGTTTTCTCCCAAACATATCGATAGTTCCCTAATGAATTGGCCAAGCCTTAAATTTTTTTAGGTGTTTTGTTAGGTAAATAGAGTTTTCCAAAATTGTTTTAAGTGGTTGTGTGTGTGTGTGTGTGTGTGTGTGCGTGTGTGTGTGGTTGTGTGTGTGTGTGTGTGTGTGTGTGTGTGATTTTACTTAGTATATTATGAGTTACTCTTCTGCTTTCAAAAGACTTTGGTCACTCAGACAGATACGACCATGCGAGTTTTCATATTTCTTCTCTTTCACAACTCTGGAGCTTTCAAGTTCCTTTGCCAAATATCCCGATCATATAAGAACTTCATTGATACCTTGAATCTTATATTGGACGAGGCTTAAGGTATCTTCAAGTTAATTTCCATCATCTTAGCGGAGGTGGTAAAAGATAAAATTAATGCGTAAATTTCTGGAGTAGTTAAGCTCCCTCTCACATGAGTACATAATATAATCTACTCCCTCTTTGGCATAATAAAAAAGGCAGAAAACAAATATAACACATAGATCATCATCATTTTGAGAAAGGGAAAAGCAAGAGTATAGGTACATAGGCATACTAGTTAATGCATGATTTATTTAAGATTCCTAGTTCGGTTCTTATGAAAAAGAAGCTTTCTTTAGGAAGTGATTTTGTAAAAAACATTTGCGAGTTAATTAGACGAGGTCACAAAATCAAGTACACGTTCCCCTTTTTCAACATAATCTCTAATAAAGTGGTGTCTAACTTGAATTTGTTTTTCCCAAGAGTGAAGTATCAATTTTTTAGTAAGGTTTATGGCACTAGTAATGTCACATCTTATCACGACAACTCCAAGAATAACACTGTAATCACTGAGTTGATATTTAATCCAGATAATCTGAGAGCAACGAATATCTAGAGAAATGTATTCTACCTCAGTTGTGGATAGCGCGACACTTTCTTGTTTCTTAATATGTAAGTTCCCAAGTAAGTGACATGTACCTCTGGTACAATTCCTATCCAATTTACACCCAGCAAAATCAGAATCTGTGTACCCAACAATGTCACAATCCTCTCCCTTTGGGCACCATAAACTCATTTGGTGTGTTTCAGTGACTCAGTGAGATATATCATTATCTGTTTGAGTGCACTAAGATGGGAATATTTTGAGGATGCTTGAAAACGAGCACAAAGACAAAAAAATGATATAAGGACGAGAGGTAGTGAGATAGAAAAGAGAGCCTATCATACATCGGTATTTGACTTTTTCACCTGGTTTTCCATTCTCATCATTGTCGAGGTTACATCACTCCTACACAATATACCTTTGGTAACATCATATTACTACAACCGTTTAAGCAATCGTAGTAATAACTCAGCTTAATGCACCTAAATTTATTTGGATTTTATTAAAAGTCATTTCTTCACGGTTCAAACTAACAATCATGGTGATAGATGGAAGGTTACATGCTTCAAATCCCAACATCAACAATGTTTTTTATTTTTTTATTACAAAATGGGCTTGTCCACTAACTCTTAAAATCATATTAAAATTAAAATACATATCACCACTAATAGTACCATAACCCATTATAAATAATACTGATATTTAATCACAGTTTCTCTTAGCAACCGTGATGATAAGTTTTACACACATACGCACGCGCGTGCGCACACACACACACACACACACACACACACACACACACACACATATATATATATATATATATATATATATATATATATATATATATATATATATATATATATATATATATATATATATATATATATATATATATATATATATAATTTAAAATAACCATATTTTTCAATTAAAATTCTAAAATAACCTATTTTTTTAAAAATATTTATGGAAATAACCACATTTTACGAAGCATGCACCAGTTAGACTGGCGCATTTATTTTCATTCAACAGAGGCGTCAATGGCTTGGGCGCATGCATTGAAACATTGTATTCACTGGCGCCACATGCAATGGCACATGCATGTGTAGCCATGTGAAGGTGTCACATGCAATGGCGCATGCATGTGTAGCCATGTGTGTGCGTCACATGCAATGGGGCATGCATGTAGCCATGTGTGTATGCCAATGCTCAACCACTCATCTATTATAAATACAAAATCTCTCCCATAATTATTTACACAACTTCTTATCCTCCTTCCATTTTCCTTCAATCTTCTTCAATTTCCTTTAAAATATCTGCATATTCATACTTGTGTCCATATATTTACAAGAGAAATGCTGATTTAATCTTTTCAGTAGTGAAACCTCCGATGAAGATCCGACTTTGGAATATAGATAATATTCGAACATCTTAACTAGACCTTGAACCATTGGTTAGATGGAAACTTTGTAGATGGTGAAAGGATTAGAAGATTTCAATGGCTTAATATGATGTTCAACAAAAATGGAGAAGTTTGTTTTTGGATGGTGTAGCACCTCAAATTTGCACCTATCATTGTACATACATTTTCATTATTAGGTCATAGAATTAACATGGTCCACTGCATAACATTGCATTGTCCTTTGCCCCAAGTGCAAGCCAGTCAGAAGAATTAGGTCAAACTGGTCAGGAGATCAGTCAGTCAAGCAAGCAAGTGCAATTTTCATTGAAACAAGGCCCTAGGGTTGGTCCAACATGTTCACATGACTTGGGAATCCATTTGAAGTGTTTTGGTCAAGGATTGGATGTTCAGAAGTCATCAGTCAATGCACAGTTTGCCAGAAACCCTAAAAAGTCAAACTTGGTCAACTGTGACTGATTTTTATGGTTTTGATGATGGAATTTGGTTTGAGAGAGCTCATTCATGTCCAAATAGGCCTCATGTATCATGTCAAACACCATCATGGAAGAATTTGAAGCCAGATCAGAAATTTCCAAAAATAGAAACTGGACCTGTAATTGAAACCTGCCAAAAATGGAAACTTCTTGATCCCAAACTTACATCATGATACAAGCTTCAAATGAATTTTTTCCCAACATGAAAGTTGAAGATCTTGTTCTCCCATTTCCAAAAAGTCAAAGAACTCTCAATTCCCATGTATGGTTAGCAAGATATGATCAATTCATTTTCAAAAATTCTTGAACTTCAAAAGGCCATATCTCTCAAACCATTTGGCCAATTTGGGTGGGGTTTTTTGCTACAAGTCACATTTGATGCCCTCTTTCCAAATATGCAACCATCATTCACCAAAACATTACCAATCAAAATGGCATTTTTGGACTTGCATGAATTAATTTCAAGTGAGGTTGAAAAATGAGTTTCAAAATTAACCACTTCCAACCAATTCTACCAATCAAATATGTTCAGAAATCATATTTTGGACATGTTCAAAGCCCATTTTCGTGCAGTACACACACCCATCACCAACTTGCTTGAAAATTGGCAAAAGGAAACTTTTCACCAACTCCATTCCACTTTTTCATGAACCTTGATTAAGTACCATTAAACAAAGTATATATTCATCATTTTCTCTCTGAAGGAAACCCTAGCAGCCACCATTTTACAACAGAAAAACCCTTGTTCTCTCATTTTCTCATTTTGGCATTTTGGAACTTTTCTTGAAAAAATTGCAAAACACTCGAGCTATCCTTGCTTGCTACATCATCTCTCATCATCTTTGAACTGATTCCAAGCATCAAACACTGACTGTAACAACCATTTCATGGACTGTTCTTCCAAGCTCCTTCCATGGCAGTTCTGAGCTGGAGCTGAATCGAGCAAGCTTGAGCCAAAGTTCTTCTTCCATTCATCATCTGGAGTGTTAAAGGCCAACTGTTTTGAGCTTCCACGACCAAAGAACCTCTGAATCACCACTGTTCTGCGAATTAGGTGAGTTTTCGACTTTAACCTTTTCCAGAACCATGCCATGCTTTAGGTAGGCCTTGTTTTGCTGATTCTATTGAGCTTTGAGTCACTAAAAATGGTTGAGTATTTGTGGAGTTATGTTGTCTTAAAGTTTCATATGTGAATGTGTTTTGGTTTGGTTCTCTCTTGTTAGCATAAATCAATGAAAATTATTGTTGGATTGTGAATGTGCTTGGTCTGCTGATTAGAAAGGTATGCTGTATGTCCATTTCTGGGAAAGTTTTTTTGACACGATTTGGGGAAGAGGATGAAGATGTACTGTAGATGGATGAACCCTAATTTCCATTTTCCAGATTTTTTTTGTGTTTCACGTGTGCATGGCCTTGTTACTGTTGCATTAAGCCTGGCCAATCAGCTTATTTCATTCCCTGGCCCAAAACGCGGCGTTTGAGTTAGTTACCCTGGTTATTACAAAAATGCCACCAACCGTGCCATGTGACCTATTAGTTCATGTTATTTTTCAATGTTTATTTCAATTTGATACATCATCTTACAAAAATCATTGCGCATCCAATTTTAGTCCAAATTTCATGGGATTTTTTGCATCATGTTCATCACAATCACTAGTTTTTTATCATATTTTTTCCAGATTTTTTTGATGGTTGGATTTTAATTGGTGCTAGGGTTTTGTTCATGTGTCCATATTTTGTACCTTTTGCCAAAACAATTGTGAAATGGTGATGCTTTATCCAATGGCTCCCAAATTTTTTGTGCTTAAACTAGACACATCCATGGTGATTTTGGTATAAAGATCATGAATTTATCTTATCTGGTTTGTGAGTTATGAATTTTTGAAGTGGGGTGTGACAATTTGTGTCACACCATTGATGTGCAACTTGATGATTTTCATAGCCATGCTTCTTGACCTCAAAATGCTTTGATTTTTTGCATGAATTCACTTGAGTATGTCTAGTTTACATGTGATTTTTTGTGGATTTGTTTATGGCATTTTCCAATTGATTGAGATTTTTGTCCCCTATTTGGTCTTATGTTGACTTTTTGTGACACTTGTTCCCATTTCATTTGTGAAATCCTCATACTTTATTAGATGGACATGAAATTTGATATGTGATTACTAGACATCTCAATATTTGCCATGGTTTTAGTCCCATTCATTTCTCATATGCCATCCCTGATTTATGATTTTTGCAAGTTGATGCATGTTTGGTTGACTTCTTTGAGCATGTTCAAAATTGCCTTGCCTTTCTGATTTTCATTGACTATCTTCTACTTGTCCAAATGAGATGAAATTTGACATGCTTACCCTGCTGTGGGTTGTGATTGATCATGATTTATTTAATGATTTTTGGAAATGTTTGAGATTGGTTTTGATGCAAGTCTTGCTGTTGACTTCTATGAGCTTCTAAATGCCATGCTTTGACTTAACTTGTTCATGAAATGATGATGATGATTGATATGAATGTGGAACCAATTGAGTTTGTTTCTTGATTGCTTGAACTTGATTTTGGTTGGATTTCATTTGCTGTTTTGACTTTCTCATCCCCTTTTGATCCTAGGCTCGACCTAGTGGTCCTGTTACTCACCTTTGAGCTCATGTTTTCAGGTTGACCAACAAATGACCAATGAGACCAATTCTTTTTGATTGAACTTGCCTGAATATCATTGACTAACTTGTTTGTTTTGTAGGTGGCTTGGCTCACATGCCTTGAGCCTTGTGTCTTGCACATTCACTTGCTTATGATTAACTGTTGATGTCTGTTTCCTTTTGCTTTGTTTTGAAGTGGCATACTAACATCTGCTTGACTATTTCAGGTGCTTTTAGTTGCTCAGTTCCTTGTGAACTTTTGCTTTGCTTTGCTTGTATAAGCAATTTGCATTGAGGTATATTTTTATCTTCATGTAGTCTGGAAGACCTGGCCTGTTACTTGGCCAGACAACTGTCTGAAGTCCTCCTTAAGAGGCAATGTTTGTGACTGTTTACAATTTGTCCTTGTACATATTTAAAGACCTCCTAAGTGAAGAGGCATTGGCAGACACAAGGGATGTGCAATCCATCCCCTGCTATTCTGTGTGTCATCTGCTTTGCTCACACCACTGTGTCGATACATTGCAGGTACCAACCCAAGATCTTGTACAGTTGTACAGTTGAGTCAGTTTCAAATGTGTAGAAGGGTTCCCACTTTCTGAACCCACACATTCTTGTCTTAAGCTCTCCCAGGCCAGGGATAAGAGCTGTGAAGTCCTATCTTCACTCACCTTTCATCTGCTTCACCTTAGCCCCTCAATGGCAAGGTTAAGAGCTAACATTACCCTGTTCCAGAGGTTTGTTTGTTGAGGTTGATATGACCCCTCGACTAAAACCTAGCCTTGTTTGACCCCCTTGCTTGTATATAGTGTGTGCTACCTGTGCTTGTGTGTTTGTTTGACTTGCTTCCTGTGCAAGTTAGGTTTGCTTTAGCTTGCTTCCTGTGCACGTTAGGTTGGTGTGGCTTGCTTCCTGTGCAAGTCATGATTAGGATAGGCTTGCTTCCTGTGCAAGTTAGTTAGAAACCTTAACTTAGGGATGATTTGCATGATAACATCTAGGCTCGAGTCGTAGTCTCCCTAGTTGTGTCTCCCTCTGTTATCTGGTTAGGCAAGTCCTTTGTCCCTCTGTAGGGGAACTACGTCGCCCTGATCCTCATACCAGATGAGGTACGTAGGCAGGAGATGAGCTGATCTCTCCGGGCGCCTGTGTCTTTGTTTTGCCTTGTTGTGTGCTTGGAAGCTGATGTAAGTCCATCGAGTGGCATTTGGGTTCCAGTGTGGGTTTGTTGGTTCGGATGCTGATGTAAGTCCAGTGATTGGCGTTCAGGCTCCACGTTTGCCTCTTTGTGTGTGTTTTGGTTCGGATGCTGATGTAAGTCCAGTGATTGGCATTCAGGCTCCACGTTTGCCTTTGCCTGTGTTTGTTTGTGTGCGTGTTAGCCGAGCTACGAATGCTCTGATTCTTCTTCGTCCAAGAAGATACGTATGCATAGGATGCGATATCCTAGCGAGCATGTGTCGTTTCCCCAGTCCGAACTACTTCGACTCTGATGTCTATGCCCGATAGACTAAGTAGGCCCAGGATACGATGTCCTGCCGAGTCAGTTTCAGTCTGTTTTCTTGTGTCTCTTTCAGCCAGTGTGTGTGTGTGTGAGCAGTGTTTTCAGCAACCATTTTCCTTCCTATTGTGCGTGGATCCCGTCGAGTACGACGGATGCGTAGGGGTGCTAATACCTTCCCTTCGCATAACCGACTCCCGAACCCATCCTCTTTGGTCGCGAGACCATGTTCTTTCCAGGTTTACTCTGAGCGTTTCCTTTCCCTCTTTTGGGATAAATAACGCACGGTGGCGGCTCTGTTGTTCTTGTTTTTCCCGCCGGTTTTTCGCGTGATGCGACAAATGGATATTAAAATTGACAGAGACGTTCACAAAATGATGTATACTCCTCAAAAAATTGTTTTGATGGTTGTAATCGCATAGTTATGTTGTTTATGGGTTGTATTTGTTTTTGATGGTATTTTATTTATTGTTGTTTATGTGTTGTATTTGTTTGTGATGGTATTTCCTCACAAAATTATCATATTATTTTTAATATAATGCAAAAGAGTTACAATTAAAATTATCTTATTGTGCTTATTTCAACACTGGCATATTTAGTACAATTATGACTGGGCTGACGACATGAACTACATAATCTAACTATTTTGTTCGTTGTATCCATTTCGGTTCGAATACAGGTGTTATTTGGGCGGCCCTTTTTCTTTCTTCGCATTATTTCATTGTGCCTGAGAATGTCCCCTTGATATGCAGGCCAGTAATCCTCTTTTGCTATCACTGATATGTATGTGACCTGTTGATAGACCAGTGTCAGTACTTGAAGACTCTCATTCCGGGAGGCCGTTTGTCTTAGCTTGTATCTTTGATATGTATGTTGAGAATCACCTCCAGGCTTGTTGGATGGGATTCATTGTTGTACTCCGATTGTTTGGATTTTCTTTGTCGACTTTGTTGTATGATCCTGTTACTCATATAGATGAGGTTGTTGGTTTCACCTTGTACTCATCACTCTTGTGTATGTTGTTTCTGTGCTTCTATGTTGTTCTTGCTGCAGGTTGCCATCTTTTGAGGATGACTCAGGCTCTTTGAATGCCTGAGAAATGAACATATCATGTGCATCATACGCATCATTAGCACCATACTCATATCATTTTGCATAACAGGTGTTCTTGGTCGTGACTTCTCACTCTTGGTTCCTGTTCAGGCAGGATAGCTGATCAACGTCCGCACCGCTACTCAACAAGACTGAATCAACAGAGAGGTATGGATCAAGTTCAAGCTGAGTTGGCTGAGATGAAGGCTAACATGGCCCAGTTTATGAATATGATGCAAGGGGTTGCACAAGGTCAAGAAGAACTTCGAGCCATGGTTCAGAGACAAGAGGCTGCAATTCCACCGGTCAACAATGCTCCGCCAAAGGGAGGCCCGGTCAATGATAATAATGTTGTTGCTGCTGTACCCATCAACAACTATGCTGTAGGTGATGAGTTGGGGGGTATTCGAATCAACGGTCAACCTATTGCTCCAGATGCCGCTAATGCCAGAGCAGTCCGTGCCCTGGCCCGTAATCCTGCTCCGATTGTTGACAGACAAGAGGATATGTTCACTCTGCTCAGTGAAGACGAAGACGTTCTGGGAAGGGTTGATGAGAGGGATCGTAAAGTTGATGCCCTTGCTGAGAAAATTAGAGCTATGGAATGTCAGAATTCTCTCGGTTTTGATATTACCAATATGGGGTTGGTGGAAGGTTTGAGAATCCCTTACAAGTTCAAAGCACCGTCCTTCGATAAATACAAAGGTACTTCTTGCCCTCGCACCCATGTGCAGGCTTATTATCGAAAAATATCTGCGTATACCGATGATGAAAAGATGTGGATGTATTTTTTCCAAGATAGTCTATCTGGGGCTTCTTTGGACTGGTACATGGAATTAAAGAGAGATTCGATCCGATGCTGGAGGGATCTGGGTGAGGCCTTCTTGAGGCAATATAAACATAACATGGACATGGCGCCTAGCCGGACTCAGCTGCAGAGTCTATGTCAGAAATCCGGAGAGAGCTTCAAGGAGTACGCCCAGAGGTGGCGTGAACTGGCTGCTAGAGTTCAACCCCCTATGCTGGAGAGGGAGTTGACAGATATGTTTATCGGCACTCTTCAGGGTGTGTTTATGGACCGGATGGGGAGCTGCCCATTCGGTAGTTTTTCTGATGTTGTCATTTGTGGAGAGAGGACTGAGAGCTTGATTAAAACTGGGAAGATCCAAGATGCTGGTTCCTCTTCTTCTAAGAAGCCGTTTGCTGGGGCACCTCGTCGAAGAGAGGGTGAAACTAATGCTGTTCAACACCGCAGAGATCAGAACAGAAGTGAATACCGTCAAGCTGCTGCAGTAACCATTCCGGCACCTCAACCTCGTCAACAACAACAACAAAGAGTTCAACAACCGCAACAACAACAACAGCAACGTCCGTATCAGCCCAGACAAAGGATGCCTGATCGACGTTTTGATTCGCTACCCATGTCGTACGCCGAACTGCTGCCCGAACTACTCAGGTTGGGGTTGGTTGAGTTGCGTACAATGGCTCCGCCTACAGTATTGCCTCCTGGGTACGACGCCAACGTCCGTTGTGACTTTCACTCTGGGGAACCAGGGCATCATACTGAGAAGTGTCGGGCTCTCCAGCACAAGGTCCAAGATTTGATCGATGCCAAGGCGATCAACTTCGCTCCAGTGCCTAACGTCGTAAACAACCCTATGCCTCAGCATGGTGGGCATAGAGTGAACAATATTGAGGGGAAAGAAGCTGAAGATCTGGTTGTTAATGTTGATGATGTTCAGACTTCTCTGCTAGTTGTGAAGGGTCGTCTGCTGAATGGGGGTGTCTACTCGGGCTGTGATGAGGATTGTTTGGGCTGTGCAGAATCTGAGAATGGTTGCGACCAGTTAAGGGCCGGTATCCAGGGTATGATGGATGAGGGTTGTTTGCAATTCAGTAGGGCTGTAAAAGATCGTGGGACAGTGTCAACTATCACCATTTACTTTAAACCGTCTGAAGGACGTGGACAAAGGATCGTTAGTGCACCTGCAACAAATGGTACCCCAGTTACCATTTCCGTGCCTGTAACCATCAGTGCTCCAACTACTATCGTTGCGTCTGGAAGAAGGGCTGTTGAGAATAGTAGAGTCGTGCCGTGGAAGTATGATAATGCTTACCGCAGTAACAGAAGGGCTGAAAGTCAGACGAGACCAGTGAATCAAACTCCAGTGACAATTGGTTTACCGAATAGAGTTCCTGCAACTGTTGGTCCGGCTGTGGACAATGTAGGGGGTCCAGGAGGTTTTACCAGAAGCGGTCGTCTGTTCGCACCGCAGCCTTTGAGGGACAATAATGTTGAGGCTCTCGCCAAAGCAAAGGGTAAGAAAGCTGTGGTTGAGGAAGAACCTGTCCAGAAGGAAGCGCCCGAGGGCTCATTTGAGAAAGACGTGGAGGAGTTTATGAAAATAATCAAGAAGAGTGACTACAAGATTGTGGATCAGTTGAACCAAACTCCATCCAAGATTTCTATACTTTCACTGTTGTTGTGCTCTGAGGCACACCGTAATGCCTTGCTGAAGATGTTAAATCTGGCTTACGTGCCTCAAGAGATTTCTGTCAATCAACTGGAGGGCGTGATGGCCAATGTGAGCACCAGGCATGGTGTAGGATTCACCAACCTGGACTTACCGCCTGAAGGGCGGAACCATAACAAAGCCTTGCACATCACCATGGAGTGCAAGGGGGCAGTGTTGTCTCACGTATTGGTAGACACCGGGTCGTCGCTGAATGTGTTGCCTAAGCAGATTCTGAAGAAGATTGATGTGGAAGGGTTTGTGCTTACTCCCAGTGACCTGATCGTTCGTGCTTTCGACGGCTCCAAACGTTCTGTGTGTGGGGAAGTTACCTTGCCTGTGAAGATAGGTCCTGAGGTATTCGATATTATCTTCTATGTTATGGACATCCAGCCCGCCTATAGTTGTTTATTGGGGCGTCCATGGATTCATGCAGCAGGGGAAGTCTCGTCGACTCTCCATCAAAAGCTCAAGTATGTCTGGAACGGTCAGATTGTGACCGTGTGCGGTGAAGAAGAGATTCTGGTGAGTCATCTATCCTCGTTCAAATATGTTGAGGTGGATGGCGAGATCCACGAAACCTTATGCCAGGCGTTTGAGACTGTGGCTCTTGAGAAAGTGGCGTACGCTGAGCAGAGGAAGCCAGGTGCCTCAATTACTTCTTACAAGCAGGCTAAGGAGGTTGTTGATTCCGGCAAAGCTGAAGGCTGGGGCAAGGTGGTGGACTTGCCTGTCAAAGAAGACAAATTTGGCGTTGGTTATGAGCCTCTCCAAGCAGAGCATAATGGTCAAGCGGGTCCGAGTACCTTTACCAGCGCTGGGCTGATGAATCATGGCGACGTCTCTGCAACCGGTAGTGAAGACTGTGACAATGATTGTGATCTGGACAACTGGGTTCGCCCGTGTGCACCAGGGGGGTCTATCAACAACTGGACGGCTGAAGAAGTGGTTCAAGTTACTCTTCTGACAGAGTAATTTTCTGTTGTTTTTTCATTTTGCATGAAAATCCTACGATCTGCCCAAGGCGTAGTGATTCATTGTAGGGCCTCATCATGTTTTAATGATTATCATTAATGAAGGACATTTTTTGCAATCAAACTTTGTGATCCCTGTCTTTCTATTTTTTGTTTTCATCTTTTTTCAAAAACAATAAAAATGGCAATGTTTTTGTTTTTTGTGACTTTATTGAACTCTTTTTCTAAAACAAAGCATTAAACATACAGAAGCGATCTTATGGCATTCACTATGAACAGTTCTATTATGGCTCAGTATGATTTCGACAATCCCATCTACCAAGCTGAAGAGGAGAGTGAGGAAGACTGTGAACTTCCTGCAAAATTGGTCAGATTGCTGAAGCAAGAGGAAAGGGCCATCCAACCTCATCAGGAGGAGTTGGAGGTTGTTAATTTGGGTACTGAGGACGCCAAAAGAGAAATCAAGATTGGGGCTGCTTTAGAGGACTCTGTCAAGAGGAGGCTGATTGAGATGCTGAGAGAATATGTGGAGATATTCGCCTGGTCATATCAAGATATGCCTGGGTTGGATACAGACATTGTGGTGCATCGATTACCTCTTAGAGAAGGGTGTCCTTCGGTCAAGCAGAAGCTTCGTAGAACGAGTCCTGATATGACAACTAAGATCAAGGAAGAGGTTCAGAAGCAGTGGGATGCAGGTTTTTTGGCTGTTACAAGTTATCCCCCATGGGTGGCCAACATCGTTCCTGTGCCGAAGAAGGATGGCAAAGTCAGAATGTGTGTCGATTACCGGGATTTGAATAGAGCGAGTCCGAAAGATGATTTCCCATTACCTCACATTGATGTATTGGTTGATAATACGGCTCAATCCTCGGTATTCTCTTTCATGGATGGTTTCTCTGGATATAATCAGATCAAGATGGCGCCAGAGGACATGGAAAAGACGACATTCATTACACCTTGGGGCACGTTCTGTTATAAGGTGATGCCATTTGGGCTAAAGAATGCTGGTGCTACCTATCAGAGGGCGATGACGACTCTCTTTCATGACATGATGCACAAAGAAATTGAAGTGTACGTAGATGATATGATTGCGAAGTCGCAGACAGAAGAGGAGCACCTGGTTAATTTGCAGAAGCTGTTTGATCGGTTGAGAAAGTTCAAGCTGAGGTTGAATCCGAACAAGTGTACGTTTGGGGTGAGATCAGGGAAGCTTTTAGGCTTCATTGTCAGTGAGAAAGGGATTGAGGTTGATCCAGCGAAAGTCAAAGCTATTCAAGAGATGCCTGAACCGAAAACGGAGAAGCAAGTCCGTGGGTTTTTAGGGAGGTTGAACTACATTGCAAGGTTCATATCTCACCTAACTGCCACATGTGAACCAATTTTCAAACTGCTCAGAAAGAATCAAGCAATCAGGTGGAATGATGACTGTCAGAAAGCTTTTGACAAGATTAAGGAGTATTTACAGAAACCTCCAATCCTTATACCTCCAGTTCCAGGGAGACCTCTGATAATGTACCTGTCAGTGACTGAGAACTCGATGGGGTGTGTATTGGGACAGCATGACGAGTCTGGTCGAAAAGAGCATGCCATATACTACCTTAGCAAAAAGTTTACCGACTGTGAAACAAGATATTCACTGCTCGAGAAAACTTGCTGTGCTTTGGCCTGGGCTGCTCGCCGACTGAGGCAGTATATGTTGAACCATACTACCTTGTTGATTTCTAAGATGGATCCAGTGAAGTACATCTTTGAGAAACCGGCTCTCACCGGATGCGTTGCTCGTTGGCAGATGATTCTAACAGAATATGATATTCAGTACACGTCACAAAAGGCCATCAAAGGTAGTATTCTATCAGACTACCTCGCCGAGCAACCGATTGAAGATTATCAGCCTATGATGTTTGAATTCCCTGATGAAGAAATCATGTATCTTAAGATGAAAGATTGCGAAGAGCCTCTTGTCGAGGAGGGACCGGATCCGGATGACAAATGGACACTGATGTTTGATGGGGCTGTGAATATGAACGGTAACGGTGTTGGGGCAGTATTGATCAATCCTAAAGGTGCTCATATACCTTTTTCTGCCAGATTGACGTTTGACGTCACCAACAACGAAGCTGAGTATGAGGCTTGTATCATGGGGATAGAAGAAGCCATTGATCTGAGGATCAAAACTCTTGACATTTATGGAGATTCCGCTCTAGTGATCAATCAAGTCAACGGAGATTGGAATACGAACCAGCCGCATTTGATTCCGTATAGAGATTACACCAGAAGAATACTGACGTTCTTCAAGAAGGTGAAGTTGTATCATGTCCCCCGGGATGAGAATCAAATGGCTGATGCTTTGGCAACTTTGTCGTCTATGATCAAAGTTCATTGGTGGAATCATGTGCCACATGTTGCGGTGAATCGACTCGAGAGGCCTGCGTATGTGTTTGCAGCCGAGTCCGTTGTGATTGATGAGAAGCCGTGGTATTATGACATCAAGAACTTCCTCAAGACTCAGGAGTATCCTGAAGGTGCGTCGAAGAATGACAAGAAAACCCTGAGAAGGCTAGCTGGAAGCTTCTATTTGAATCAGGATGATGTGTTGTATAAGAGAAACTTTGACATGGTCTTGCTCAGATGCGTGGACAGATCCGAGGCGGACATGTTAATGCAGGAAGTTCATGAAGGTTCCTTCGGTACTCATGCCGATGGACATGCAATGGCTAAGAAATTGTTGAGAGCGGGTTATTACTGGATGACTATGGAATCCGATTGTTTCAAGTATGCTCGGAAGTGCCATAAGTGTCAAATTTATGCTGATAAGGTGCATGTACCACCAAGCCCTCTGAATGTCATGAATTCGCCTTGGCCGTTTGCCATGTGGGGCATTGATATGATTGGGAGGATTGAGCCTACTGCTTCGAATGGACATCGCTTCATTTTGGTAGCGATTGACTATTTCACCAAATGGGTGGAAGCAGCTTCCTATGCTAACGTTACCAAACAAGTGGTTACCCGGTTCATCAAGAAAGAAATAATATGTCGTTATGGAGTTCCGGAGAGAATCATCATTGACAATGGTTCGAATCTCAATAACAAGATGATGAAGGAGCTGTGTAAAGATTTCAAGATTGAACATCACAATTCTTCTCCTTACAGACCGAAGATGAATGGTGCTGTAGAAGCGGCGAACAAGAATATCAAGAAGATTGTGCAGAAGATGGTCGTTACGTACAAGGATTGGCATGAGATGCTGCCTTTCGCTTTGCATGGGTACCGTACCTCAGTACGTACGTCGACCGGGGCAACCCCTTACTCCCTTGTGTATGGTATGGAAGCTGTCCTACCTGTTGAAGTGGAGATTCCTTCTCTGAGAGTTTTATTGGATGTCAAGCTGGACGAAGCCGAGTGGATTCGAACAAGGTTTAACGAGTTGAGCCTTATCGAAGAGAGACGGCTAGCAGCTGTATGTCATGGACAGTTGTATCAGAGAAGGATGAAGCGAGCCTTTGATCAGAAAGTGCGTCCTCGAAGCTATCAGATCGGTGATCTAGTTTTGAAGAGGATCCTCCCTCCCGGTGCAGATAACAGGGGCAAGTGGACTCCTAATTATGAAGGTCCATATGTTGTGAAAAAGGTATTCTCCGGTGGAGCCTTGATGCTTACAACTATGGATGGTGAAGATTTTCCGTCTCCTGTTAACTCCGATGTAGTCAAAAAATACTTCGCATAAATTGACCCGCTGGACAAAAAGAAAAAAAAAGTCCAGGCAAAAATGGGCATCCCGGCGAACCAAAAAACAGAAAGAAAAGGTTCGGGAAAAAATTAGGGATAAAATGAAAAGAATTTGTACACCCGGTAAGTCGAAAACCCGCAAGGGCGGCTTAGGCAAAAATGGGTATCCCGGTGGATTGAAAACCCGAAAGGGCGATCCAGCCAAAAGAGGGATTAAAGCGAAGACTACAGTCTGAGTTGTCTGTACTTCATCGAGCTTTGTCGTCTGCCATCTCGAAGGATGTGATCCGTCCAGTCATTCTTCTTAGAAAGCAAGGAGTTGGGAGGAAAACTGATGATCTGTGAGTTATAACAGAATTGGGAAATAGTGGATGCCGTGTTCACATTGCCATTAGGATAGATTTTTCCTTTTATGCGCAATTACCTCTTTCTAGGAATTGCCTCCCAATGTATTTGCCTTTTCAGGCACATTTTCAATCAATAAAAGTCGTTATTCAGATAAATGGCTCTTTTGTTTTTATTTTTACTGTCTTGTTTGCAAAAATGTCCGAATTTTTGATAAGCATTGCATATAAGAACATGAAGGCTACACAATAATGTGCAGAAAGATAAAACATTTGAAAATCATTTTGAATGTTGAGTTTCCCCAGCAGATATTTTCCCCAAGCAAGTTTGGAAGCTATCAGAGCTATGTTCCCCTGCGGAGACGTCTGTGGATAGTGCCTTCTATTCCCCAACAGATCTAAGGATTGCCTATCCCCCAGCAGGCCTGTATTTGCCGATTTCCTCCCCGAGTGAGGCAGGTTCATTGAAATTTATCTCCAGCATTTATCCTATCTGTGGACTGAAGGATATCCCCAGCGGAGTTTACCTTTCCCCAGCAGCAGTGCTATTCTTCAACATGGGTGAGAAGTCGTTGCTCTCCTTGCAGAGTCTCCCCGCAGAGTTGGAGTACCCGATCAGTTTTGGCTCCCCAGCCGGAGTTTTTCATCATTTTTGCATTTTTGCATTTTAGTGATCATTGCATCCTCAAACTGCGTAGCATTCCCATTCAATATGGAGCATTACGCCATAGAAAAATTCAAACATATGCATTCATGTGTTAACCCAATCAGACCGTATCCCCGGCAGAGGCGGATCATTTCATTCAACATCAGCACAGCAAGTCTGCTACAGTTGCTCTTGACAACATTCAGGATTGATATCCCCACAGATGTTTATTTCCTCACCCGGTGGTGACAGAAAGTTTGTTTCTCCCCAGTGAGATCCCCAGCAAGTGGTCAACCTTGCCTTGACATATCTAAGATGTCGTTCTTGTGATACCGGTAAGTGTCATGCCGGCACCCGCGTGTGTTTCTTTGTTTGGTGTCGGTAAACACCATTGTTTCGGTGTCTGTAAACATCGGGTATTCTCCCCAGTCATCAGTAAATGTCTGGTCATCACTTTTGGTGTCAGTAAACACCATTGTTTCGGTGTCTGTAAACATCGGGTATTCTCCCCAGTCATCAGTAAATGTCTGGTCATCACTTTTGGTGTCAGTAAACACCATTGTTTCGGCATCTGTAAACATCGGGTTTTCTCCCCAGTCATCGGTAAATGTCTGGTCATTTTTTTTGATGTCGGTAAACATCATCTTTCGATGTCGGTAAACATCGAGTCTTTTCTGCAGACATCGGTAAAATGTCTGATAATCCCCAGCTAGAGATCCCCAGTAGAGTCATCGGTAAATGTCCTATCTGGTTTCCAGTTGCAAATATTTGTTTTTTCCCTTAGTGAAGTGTTCCCCAGTCATCGGTAAATGTCTGGTCGTTTTTGGATGTCGGTAAACATCATCTTTCGATGTCGGTAAACGTCGAGTCTCATCCCAGTCATCGGTAAATGTTTGGTCATGCTTTGTTTCCTTGTTGATAAAATCAAGATCCCCAGAAGTCGTCGGTAAACGTCTTGTCTGATTACACCACAAAGATTTTGTTCCTCCCCAAGTGGAGACGCCATCGGTAAATGGCCCTGTATGCTTCGATATCGGTAAATATTGAATGCCCAGTTTTATCAACCATCGGTAAATGGCCCCGTTTTCTTCGATATCGGTAAATATCAGATCCCCAGTTGCAGTAGCCATCGGTAAATGGTCGAGTTGAAGTTGATATCGGTAAATGTCAAGTTTCTTTGAAGCCACCATCGGTAAATGGTCTTGCTTCCTTTTACATCAGAGTTGTTTCCCAGCAGCCGTCGGTAAATGGTCTTGCTAAAGTTGATGTCGGTAAATATCAAATTTCCGGTTTCTAACCATCGGTAAATGGTTTCGCTTTTCTGAAGTTGTCAATTGCAGGCGTCATCAGTAATTGACGTGGTTCTTCTTGTATCATATCCGGCAGAGTGCAAATTTCTACGGTTCTTGGTATTCAATCCCTGTTTACCCTGGAAGTCTGACAGCCGTTGCTATCATCCGTTCGGGTTCCCAGCTGATTGAATAGGGGCAGCTGTAGCACCTCAAATTTGCACCTATCATTGTACATACATTTTCATTATTAGGTCATAGCATTAACATGGTCCACTGCATAACATTGCATTGTCCTTTGCCCCAAGTGCAAGCCAGTCAGAAGAATTAGGTCAAACTGGTCAGGAGATCAGTCAGTCAAGCAAGCAAGTGCAATTTTCATTGAAACAAGGCCCTAGGGTTGGTCCAACATGTTCACATGACTTGGGGATCCATTTGAAGTGTTTTGGTCAAGGATTTGATGTTCAGAAGTCATCAGTCAATGCACAGTTTGCCAGAAACCCTAAAAAGTCAAACTTGGTCAACTGTGACTGATTTTTATGGTTTTGATGATGGAATTTGGTTTGAGAGAGCTCATTCATGTCCAAATAGGCCTCATGTATCATGTCAAACACCATCATGGAAGAATTTGAAGCCAGATCAGAAATTTCCAAAAATAGAAACTGGACCTGTAATTGAAACCTGCCAAAAATGGAAACTTCTTGATCCCAAACTTACATCATGATACAAGCTTCAAATGAATTTTTGCCCAACATGAAAGTTGAAGATCTTGTTCTCCCATTTCCAAAAAGTCCAAGAACTCTAAATTCCCATGTATGGTTAGCAAGATATGATCAATTCATTTTCAAAAATTCTTGAACTTCAAAAGGCCATATCTCTCAAACCATTTGGCCAATTTGGGTGGGGTTTTTTGCTACAAGTCACATTTGATGCCCTCTTTCCAAATATGCAACCATCATTCACCAAAACATTACCAATCAAAATGGCATTTTTGGACTTGCATGAATTAATTTCAAGTGAGGTTGAAAAATGAGTTTCAAAATTAACCACTTCCAACCAATTCTACCAATCGAATATGTTCAGAAATCATATTTTGGACATGTTCAAAGCCCATTTTCGTGCAGTACACACACCCATCACCAACTTGCTTGAAAATTGGCAAAAGGACACTTTTCACCAACTCCATTCCACTTTTTCATGAACCTTGATTAAGTACCATTAAACAAAGTATATATTCATCATTTTCTCTCTGAAGGAAACCCTAGCAGCCACCATTTTACAACAGAAAAACCCTTGTTCTCTCATTTTCTCATTTTGGCATTTTGGAACTTTTCTTGAAAAAATTGCAAAACACTCGAGCTATCCTTGCTTGCTACATCATCTCTCATCATCTTTGAACTGATTCCAAGCATCAAACGCTGACTGTAACAACCATTTCATGGACTGTTCTTCCAAGCTCCTTCCATGGCAGTTCTGAGCTGGAGCTGAATCGAGCAAGCTTGAGCCAAAGTTCTTCTTCCATTCATCATCTGGAGTGTTAAAGGCCAACTGTTTTGAGCTTCCACGACCAAAGAACCTCTGAATCACCACTGTTCTGCGAATTAGGTGAGTTTTCGACTTTAACCTTTTCCAGAACCATGCCATGCTTTAGGTAGGCCTTGTTTTGCTGATTCTATTGAGCTTTGAGTCACTAAAAATGGTTGAGTATTTGTGGAGTTATGTTGTCTTAAAGTTTCAAATGTGAATGTGTTTTGGTTTGGTTCTCTCTTGTTAGCATAAATCAATGAAAATTATTGTTGGATTGTGAATGTGCTTGGTCTGCTGATTAGAACGGTATGCTGTATGTCCATTTCTGGGAAAGTTTTTTTGACACGATTTGGGGAAGAGGATGAAGATGTACTGTAGATGGATGAACCCTAATTTCCATTTTCCAGATTTTTTTTGTGTTTCACGTGTGCATGGCCTTGTTACTGTTGCATTAAGCCTGGCCAATCAGCTTATTTCGTTCCCTGGCCCAAAACGCGGCGTTTGAGTTAGTTACCCTGGTTATTACAAAAATGCCACCAACCGTGCCATGTGACCTATTAGTTCATGTTATTTTTCAATGTTTATTTCAATTTGATACATCATCTTACAAAAATCATTGCGCATCCAATTTTAGTCCAAATTTCATGGGATTTTTTGCATCATGTTCATCACAATCACTAGTTTTTTATCATATTTTTTCCAGATTTTTTTGATGGTTGGATTTTAATTGGTGCTAGGGTTTTGTTCATGTGTCCATATTTTGTACCTTTTGCCAAAACAATTGTGAAATGATGATGCTTTATCCAATGGCTCCCAAATTTTTTGTGCTTAAACTAGACACATCCATGGTGATTTTGGTATAAAGATCATGAATTTATCTTATCTGGTTTGTGAGTTATGAATTTTTGAAGTGGGGTGTGACAATTTGTGTCACACCATTGATGTGCAACTTGATGATTTTCATAGCCATGCTTCTTGACCTCAAAATGCTTTGATTTTTTGCATGAATTCACTTGAGTATGTCTAGTTTACATGTGAATTTTTGTGGATTTGTTTATGGCATTTTCCAATTGATTGAGATTTTTGTCCCCTGTTTGGTCTTATGTTGACTTTTTGTGACACTTGTTCCCATTTCATTTGTGAAATCCTCATACTTTATTAGATGGACATGAAATTTGATATGTGATTACTAGACATCTCAATATTTGCCATGGTTTTAGTCCCATTCATTTCTCATATGCCATCCCTGATTTATGATTTTTGCAAGTTGATGCATGTTTGGTTGACTTCTTTGAGCATGTTCAAAATTGCCTTGCCTTTCTGATTTTCATTGACTATCTTCTACTTGTCCAAATGAGATGAAATTTGACATGCTTACCCTGCTGTGGGTTGTGATTGATCATGATTTATTTAATGATTTTTGGAAATGTTTGAGATTGGTTTTGATGCAAGTCTTGCTGTTGACTTCTATGAGCTTCTAAATGCCATGCTTTGACTTAACTTGTTCATGAAATGATGATGATGATTGATATGAATGTGGAACCAATTGAGTTTGTTTCTTGATTGCTTGAACTTGATTTTGGTTGGATTTCATTTGCTGTTTTGACTTTCTCATCCCCTTTTGATCCTAGGCTCGACCTAGTGGTCCTGTTACTCACCTTTGAGCTCATGTTTTCAGGTTGACCAACAAATGACCAATGAGACCAATTCTTTTTGATTGAACTTGCCTGAATATCATTGACTAACTTGTTTGTTTTGTAGGTGGCTTGGCTCACATGCCTTGAGCCTTGTGTCTTGCACATTCACTTGCTTATGATTAACTGTTGATGTCTATTTCCTTTTGCTTTGTTTTGAAGTGGCATACTAACATCTGCTTGACTATTTCAGGTGCTTTTAGTTGCTCAGTTCCTTGTGAACTTTTGCTTTGCTTTGCTTGTATAAGCAATTTGCATTGAGGTATATTTTTATCTTCATGTAGTCTGGAAGACCTGGCCTGTTACTTGGCCAGGCAACTGTCTGAAGTCCTCCTTAAGAGGCAATGTTTGTGACTGTTTACAATTTGTCCTTGTACATATTTAAAGACCTCCTAAGTGAAGAGGCATTGGCAGACACAAGGGATGTGCAATCCATCCCCTGCTATTCTGTGTGTCATCTGCTTTGCTCACACCACTGTGTCGATACATTGCAGGTACCAACCCAAGATCTTGTACAGTTGTACAGTTGAGTCAGTTTCAAATGTGTAGAAGGGTTCCCACTTTCTGAACCCACACATTCTTGTCTTAAGCTCTCCCAGGCCAGGGATAAGAGCTGTGAAGTCCTATCTTCACTCACCTTTCATCTGCTTCACCTTAGCCCCTCAATGGCAAGGTTAAGAGCTAACATTACCCTGTTCCAGAGGTTTGTTTGTTGAGGTTGATATGACCCCTCGACTAAAACCTAGCCTTGTTTGACCCCCTTGCTTGTATATAGTGTGTGCTACCTGTGCTTGTGTGTTTGTTTGACTTGCTTCCTGTGCAAGTTAGGTTTGCTTTAGCTTGCTTCCTGTGCACGTTAGGTTGGTGTGGCTTGCTTCCTGTGCAAGTCATGATTAGGATAGGCTTGCTTCCTGTGCAAGTTAGTTAGAAACCTTAACTTAGGGATGATTTGCATGATAACATCTAGGCTCGAGTCGTAGTCTCCCTAGTTGTGTCTCCCTCTGTTATCTGGTTAGGCAAGTCCTTTGTCCCTCTGTAGGGGAACTACGTCGCCCTGATCCTCATACCAGATGAGGTACGTAGGCAGGAGATGAGCTGATCTCTCCGGGCGCCTGTGTCTTTGTTTTGCCTTGTTGTGTGCTTGGAAGCTGATGTAAGTCCATCGAGTGGCATTTGGGTTCCAGTGTGGGTTTGTTGGTTCGGATGCTGATGTAAGTCCAGTGATTGGCGTTCAGGCTCCACGTTTGACTCTTTGTGTGTGTTTTGGTTCGGATGCTGATGTAAGTCCAGTGATTGGCATTCAGGCTCCACGTTTGCCTTTGCCTGTGTTTGTTTGTGTGCGTGTTAGCCGAGCTACGAATGCTCTGATTCTTCTTCGTCCAAGAAGATACGTATGCATAGGATGCGATATCCTAGCGAGCATGTGTCGTTTCCCCAGTCCGAACTACTTCGACTCTGATGTCTATGCCCGATAGACTAAGTAGGCCCAGGATACGATGTCCTGCCGAGTCAGTTTCAGTCTGTTTTCTTGTGTCTCTTTCAGCCAGTGTGTGTGTGTGTGAGCAGTGTTTTCAGCAACCATTTTCCTTCCTATTGTGCGTGGATCCCGTCGAGTACGACGGATGCGTAGGGGTGCTAATACCTTCCCTTCGCATAACCGACTCCCGAACCCATCCTCTTTGGTCGCGAGACCATGTTCTTTCCAGGTTTACTCTGAGCGTTTCCTTTCCCTCTTTTGGGATAAATAACGCACGGTGGCGGCTCTGTTGTTCTTGTTTTTCCCGCCGGTTTTTCGCGTGATGCGACAGATGGATATTAAAATTGACAGAGACGTTCACAAAATGATGTATACTCCTCAAAAAATTGTTTTGATGGTTGTAATCGCATAGTTATGTTGTTTATGGGTTGTATTTGTTTTTGATGGTATTTTATTTATTGTTGTTTATGTGTTGTATTTGTTTGTGATGGTATTTCCTCACAAAATTATCATATTATTTTTAATATAATGCAAAAGAGTTACAATTAAAATTATCTTATTGTGCTTATTTCAACACTGGCATATTTAGTACAATTATGACTGGGCTGACGACATGAACTACATAATCTAACTATTTTGTTCGTTGTATCCATTTCGGTTCGAATACAGGTGTTATTTGGGCGGCCCTTTTTCTTTCTTCGCATTATTTCATTGTGCCTGAGAATGTCCCCTTGATATGCAGGCCAATAATCCTCTTTTGCTATCACTGAAAAGCTAATTTGGTAAACATTGCAAAGGTTTATGACTTTGTAAATATCGGATAGTAAGTTGGAAGGATCCCGTCGAACCTTTGAACATGCCCCTATGACATGAGAGAAAGGCATACAAAAGGATTGGAACTTTCCATAGTCGCACCAACCTCTATCTAGTTCCACTCAATAGTGTCCTCTCGACATGCCTTCATTGTGATCCATTGAATTATCAATAATGTACCAACCTTTAGTACGGTCAAACACCGTGACCACATGTGTGTTAGCTTTGGAAACTTCCTCTTTAATAAATTTCATTGAAGCATCACTGAACAACTTCCCATATTGTAACACTGAACTCCATTTGGAATGTCTGATCTCAAATAGAGCCTCTAGCCTGAAATAGGTTGCTTGCACTAAACAAATTATAGGTTGGTTTCTGATGCCTTTGAAGACAAAGTTCATTGACTCCACAAGATTTATTGTCACGTGGCCCCATTGTTGACCGTTGCCGTATGCCCTAGTCCACTTCTCCAATAGAATATTGCCGATCCACCTTACTGCATCTACATTTGACAATCTGATGTCTTCGCGATAGTGTTTGAAAGAAACTTTTGTTAACGCATATCATGCGTTGACAACCTTCTTCCGCAACATTTTGTCTTTGATATCCCGCATGAAATTTTGAGCGATATGTCTAATGCAGTAGACATGCGTCGAAGGAGGATCCTTCCAGCCATTATTAATGTTTTTACAGGCACTCACTATTGAAGGGTGTCGGTCTGAGATCAAACATAAGTTAGGCTAAGGAGAAACGTGCAATCGAGATTTTTTAGGAAAAAAATCCACCCCCTACAGTCTCCGCTACAACTAGGGCAAAGATGATTGGAAAAATGTTGTTGTTTCCATTTGTGCCACTGCCATCAGTAGCTTTCCTTTATATTTACCTTACAACCATGTACCATCAATTTGTATAATGAGCTTACAGAAATCAAAACCTTTGATGCATGGTTGATACGCCCAGAAGAGTCGGTAGAATATTCCATTACCAATAACATAAGTCCCTTCTGGGGTATACGCCGACAACATGTCCAAATTGACAATAGTCCCTGGAGCATAATGTTTAAGAGCCATCAAGTATTTTGGAAGTTCTTTGTATGACTCCTCCCAATTGCCAAACACTTTTTTTGACTACCTTAGTCCTAGCTACCCATGCCTTCCTGTATGATGGAGTATAGTTGTATTGTGTAACAATATACGAGATTATTGTACTCGCCTTTAATGACGCCATTATCGCTAATGACAAATAAAATTTCATCGCATATTAACTAAGAGTTAAGTTTGCGATAGTATTACATTGGGTTCATGATTAAGCATGTGTGAATTGGACCCATAGAATCTATCTCCCAAGAATCACTCCTCTTCCGGTAAGATGCTGACAACCGGAACATACAGAGCTCATTTCGATAATAAATACTACAACACTCAACATCTCTATAACACTCATCCTCTCTACAACACTCAACCTCTCTACAACACTCAACCTCTCTGCAACACTCATCCTATCTGCAACACTCAATCTATTTGTAACACTCAACCTATCTGCAATATGTCTTTAGTGACCATGGGTGATGAACATCGAGGAACAAGCGATGATATTGCTAAATTTGTATGTTATTACTTAATCTATATTATTTATTACTTATTCTTATTTCCTAACAAAATGTCTCTATTGTTTATTACTTATTTTTACTATTTCTTAATTATGTTATATTAGGACCCAAAGAGATTTCGATGTCGTGTACATGAATATGTACCACACAATCCTTTGATAGAACCATATCTTCAAGGATGCAGTTTTGATAATCTACTCAACATAATCTCATACTCAGCTGACTACAAATTTATTCTTGCTTTGTCAGAAAGATGGAGACCCGAGACCCACACATTTCACCTTCCTTTCGGTGAGTGTACTGTCACACTTGAGGACGTCTACATGTTGTTAGGTCTACCTATCGATGGTAAGGCCATAAATGGTAGAGCTAACCATGATAACTATATATAAGAGGAATTGTTGGGTGCCCCTTTTGTGAAGACACAACTACGGGACAATATTATTCAAGTATAAGATTAAACGAAGAATCTAAAGAGTATGAAAAGATAATTAAAACTTGGTGTTATGTTATGATTCTATTTGGTAATTTTTTATTTCCTGAAAGTACTGGTAATGCGGTAAATATTTTGTATTCGTCGTTGTTACGAAACATAAATAAAGTAGGAACATATAGTCCGGGTCCAGCTTTTTTGTCCCATCTATATTGTTCGTTGTGTAAAAATGCCAAAAAAAAACTTGTACGTTTTATTCTTGCAACTATTTGCTATAAACATGGGGTTGGTCAAGACTGTCGTCACTCGCCCCGGTCAACGAGAAGCCATTCATATTCCCCTATACAACAAAGTAAGTTTATATTAAATCTTCTAATTTATTAGACTTTATACTACAACTAATTGTAACCAATATATTTTCAATCTTTTCGATTTAGATGGTCGGTTAAGGGGATGAATTACAACAGGTGTCCCAAACACGATATAGTAGTCTATCATAATCTTTTAGACCAGATTGGACCAGACGATGTATTACTACTAAACAACTCTACATTTTATTTTAAAAAATTATCCAATTACATATCCTCTAATCATGTCAAATTCTTATACAATTTATCTGGAGGCAATATTTAGGTCTTGATCATCAGGTTAACCACGATGATGCTGCAGTTTGGACAGGAAAAACACCAATCATCTGGTTCACTACTATGAAGATGCACCAGAGTGACCATGTGAAGCTGCAGTTCGGGATGTAACAATAAATTCTAGAACCTCCGAAGTGTTTGGGAGATTGACATCAACAAAGAGTCGATGGGAAATGGGATTATTCCGATTGGAGAGGCTTCGCAAAAGAGATGTATCTTCATTGAAGGAGTCGATAGCAACACATCTTAAACGAACCAGTCATATATGGTGCTAGACCAACTCAAAATTATATGGCATCGTTTAGGCCGGTTACAATGTCATAGTTTGCATCTGAGCCAAGGTATTTGATTGATCCACGCCAACGAGCTTCGTCATCAGACACCCAACAACAAATCCCTGCCAACAACAATGTCAACCCACCCAAACCCAACAGTCAACCTCACACCATCACCCTACCATATACATCCAACCACCATACACTCAACCTCGCAACCAATTCATGCCACACACCCAAACTCAAAACCAGGAATCAAACCCTAACCACCAAAAACCATACGCAGACACCACAATAGTCTATAGCCCGGATGATTCATATGATTCAATGTCATGCCATCGTAGCCCCCCACTAATGAACACCCAAACATCTCATCAACATAACACTCAACCATTGTTTGACTTTAGTACACCACAAGAATCATTTCTTCGTTTCCAAAATGATTCAATGTCCCAATTTGGGTAACCATACTGTACACAAACCAACCAACTATAACGACCCAACTACGATAATATGGGCACCGAACTCAATTACGGAAGCTCCGTTGGCAATAACCCCCTCAGCTATTGGGGAGAACACATTTATCAAATATCGTTGGACCTTCCATCAGACATTCGCACCAACCACCGTTGCATCATATTAGCAATCAAAGACCCCAAAAACCTCAGGGAAATCATGGGAGACCTTGAAGACAGGCTAACACACCTGGATATGGAACATGAGGGCGTTTCAATCGGGCGGGTCATTAATTTTCTTGTCAATTGTTTTGTATTTTAACTTTATATTATAATATTAATCATTATTTTTCATTTACGTATTTAATTTAATTATTTATAAATATAAATTAAAAAATTAAAAAAAAATTGCATAGTGCATGCGCCACATGCATAGACGCATACACATGATGTAGTGTATGCATGCGTCCAAGTCATTGGCGCCTCTGTTCAGTAGGAAATTAGGTGCGTTAGTCCAACTGGCGCATGCTTAATGAAATGTGTCTATTTCCTTAAATATTTTGAAAAATAAGTTATTTTACAATTCTATTTGAAATATATATATATATGGGGGTTGGTTATGATAGGGGAAGGTATTGGCACACCTCACATTTATGATACTCCATGGGAACCACTTGTAAATATGTGTTTATAAAAAAAAGTTGGGTTGTTTATTGATTGATTTTAATTTGAAAATACATTTTATCGTATTCGAGTGGAAAACTCAACTTACTACCCACAAGTATGAGGAAATGAGCATTTGCATCATCTTGATATGGAGAACTTTTACTTGGACTTTCTCACAAGCACGTTTCAACAATCAAGTGGAAAATGTCAATCATTTCTCAATATATTGTAGAGGTATAGTGGTTCACATCACTATAAGAATAGACTAATATCCAATCTTTTCAAAAAAAAGTTCTTAAAAGAAAGTGCACAAAGACACAAAAAGAAGTTTGATGAGTTGTCTTTTTTAGAAGTTTGAAAAAAAGAGTTTAAGTATGCCTAATTATTTTATCATTTATTGAGAAAAATATTTTCTGGATCACTTCACAAAGTCAAGGTTTATTAAGAAAAGATGTGAAGTTTAAAAAAAAAGTGGGAAGGAGATGAAGAGATTATCCTAAAGCATAAAGTAAATGACATGAAATAAAAGGTCTTGTTGTAAGGTAGACCAAGAGAAAGCCTTTGTGTGTGCAAGTGTATTAACCACAAGATGAAGCAAGCATTTGACATTGGTCAAAACAAGCATTCCTTTCCCTTTGGATTGAGCTACAAAATAAAATAAAAAAGCACATAAGAAGATGAATATCAAAAGATCCAGATGAACAACAAAACCACAAATAAACATTCAAGTCTTGAATTGAAGATCAAAGGGTTCATAGGGATCACAAGGTCTCAGATAAATCACAAAGTATTAGATATACTCCAAGTAAGGGGAAAGCACTAAGTCCTAAGGTCCAAAGTCCAAAATACTACTCCTCAGGAAATGGATAGTAACACAAAGTCCATAAGATCAAATTAAAACTTTTTTGGGTTTTAGCAATTTTATAATGTTTTTATTCTTTTGAAATAAGAAAGCAAAAAAAAAGGTAAAAGGCAAGAATGTAAATGACATGAATGTAAATAACATAAATATAAATGACATAATTGTAAAGACATAAAAGTAAATATTAGACGTGAACACAATTAATATGTCAAAGTTAGTATTAATGGGGATTCAACCGAGTCAGGGAAATTTAGTGCTATGTTAAGCAATCGTAAGTGGACTTGTAGAAGTCACACTTATTTGAGTTCGGTCAATAAAAATTTATGTGTCATACATGTTAGAGAAATTATACAAAAATAATTCTCCTAAAAAAATATAACACAATAGTTAAAACAAAATAAGAGAGATGGAGAAGAAGAGAAGGTTACGACATCATGGGATCATCTATCAATAAGCCAAAGTCTCAAGGCATGATCCAATTAGGGATAACCTATCTCTGATGTAAAGTGCCAACAATGATCAGATGATCACTCATAAGCATGTTTGAATTAGAGAAGGTTGAATCAACCAAAGGACCAATTCTCAAAGGTTTGAAAAGTGGAGAACATGATCAACCAAACAATCATCAAGAGCCAAACGCAAGCCAAACAATTTTTTTAATAAAAATAAAACAAAAATGATTTTTAAATTTGATTAAAAATGGAAATTAAATGAAAAATCCAAAAGAAAGATCAAAATGTAAAATAAAAGGTCGAGAAAATTATGAGAAGTCAAGAAAAATATGAATAAGTGGACCTGAAAAGTTAAATCTAAAAATGTTTAAAAATGCTTGAAAATTTAATTAAAAATGAAAATAATATAGAAAATATAAAATAAAAACTAAAAATGATTTTAAAAATCTTTTGAAAATAAAATCAGATAGAAAATATTTTTAGAGATTTTCTGTAAAAAAAAGTTGGAATAAAAAAGAGTTAGGGAGATATTTTTAATAATTTTTTGGAAAGAAAAAGGAGTTAAAAACAATTTAAAATAAAACTAAAATAAGCGAAAACGCTTGAGCCATCAGATCTGATTACTAAAGTCCAGTCAGAAGATCACATGGTCGAGATTTAAAGTCAAAACGCATTCACCAATGAATCACAACAACAAATCACAACGGACCAGATTTAAAAAAAAAACACACATTGCCTTGTGAGTGGTCGATCATTTGAATTTTGGAGCGAAAAATAGAAAATACGAGGGAAGCGTTGTCATATTCAACCTCAAACCATATTTTTGCAAAATCATGAAGTCTTGTTTTTAGCATGAATCAAGCATGAATTCAGTTTCCTAACACACCATCGTTCATGTCTCTTTGCTTCAGAGCCATTGATTGGCTCTGAGCAAAGAGAATTTTCTCAAGAACACGGAGAACCCTAGTTATTCAAAGTAAAATTAAATGATGACTACGAAGAATAAATTCTAGGTAAGTGAGGGTTTTTGATAAGTGAATCAAGACAAAGAGACTGGTAACTTCCTGTAGGTGTTTAATTGGCTGCATTATATGGTAAAACACTAGCTGGATTCTAATGTCTTGACTGATGTCATGACATGGTGTGTATGTGTGACTGCATTGTAGGTTAGAATATCTAACTGTACTCTGATGTCTTGACTGATGTCATGACACACTTGAGTAGTTACTGCAGGATTAGCTAATACAGGATTTATTGAATGTCAAACTGGATGTTGTGACATTCATCCCTGTCAGCAGATACTGAGGAATAGAACAGTTGGTGTTCTGTTAGAGCTCAGTATTCATTTGCAGTTTGGTTATCAAGGAAATACCAGACCTGGCATAAGGCCTACTGTATGAATGTCAAACTGGATGTTATGACATTCATCATGGACAGTATATACTGAATAATAGACAGAGTGGTGTTCTGCTACACTTCAGTATGTTTCTTAGTTTGTTCTTCAAGAGGATAACAGAACTAACTTAAGGCCAAATGTGTAAATGTCAAATTGGATACTTTGACATTTATTAATGTAAGCTGTTACTGTAGAATGGTCAGTTTGGTCATGTACAGGTCAGCAAAATTGTACAGTCTGTTTTCTGGAAAAACAGACTTAGCATATGATCCTTGATGTCAAGCTGAATGTCGTGACATTCATTCCTGACAGCATATGCTATATTGTAGGTTGTTCAGTTTTCTGTTTCAGCTTTTTCTCAGGCTATTCTTCAGGGATTCAACAGCTGAGAGAAAATCCAGGAAATCAACAACCAAGCTACATTTAATGAACCTAACAAATAGCCTATTTGTTAGTAACCTAGATGTGGAATTTAGGGGAACTCGCGTGACCTTAAATTCAGGAGAATACAAGTGCAAAGGCCCAAGTACTGCAATATAAAAGGAAGTCGTTCCTTCATTCAGAACTGGGGATTTTGAGGCGTGAAGATTTAGTGTGTCCATCATACTTCACTGCTATATTTTTGTGAGTCTTGTATTAGACATATCTTGTAAGCCAAGCCATTATCAAGTAGATGATTGTTGTGGCATAGGGTGTTCATTGAGTTGTAAGTGTTGTGTCGCTCAAAGCTTTTAAGCGCGAGTGCTGTGTTTCTTGATTAAAGTTGTTAAGCACAATCAAGAGTTGTTTGAAGTGTGACTTCAAAGTTGTCTTTAATATTGATTAAAGGTAGTAATCACTGAGGTGATTGAGGGGGAGTGAGTAGGAACTCTGATCTTAGAGTAAGATTGAAATTGCATTGGGTAGGGATTAAGTGACAAGTTGTAAACGGGTGAGTTTAGCTTTGAATTAATACTACTGATAGTGGATTTCCTCCCTGGCTTGGTAGCCCCCAGATGTAGGTCATGTTGGACTGAACTGGGTAAACAATTACTTGTGTTATTTACTACACTTACTGTTAAGTTCTGCATAATTCTTGTCTGTGCAGAATTGGATGTCATAACAACCCGTGTGACATCTAAAGTTTGATAACTAGAATTTCAATTGGTATCAGAGCAGGCACCCTGCCTGTGTATTTTTGGGTGAGATCTAGGGAAGTTACTTTCTAGTACCATGGACAAGGATATTGGACACTCAAATAGACCACCCATGTTGGATGGCTCTAATTATGATGACTGGAAGCCTCGTATGATAGCCTTCTTAAGGTCTCTAGATAGCAAAGTCTGGAGAGCTGTCAACAGAGGATGGGAACATCCAACGAAGACAGATGAAGATGGAGTCAGTGTGCAGATTCCTGAAGAAGAGTGGGACAAGGAGCAAGAGGCATTAGCTCTTGGAAATTCCAAGGCCTTGAATGCATTGTTCAATGGAATCAGTAAGGACATCTTCAGGCTGGTGCACCACTGTGAACTAGCTAAGGAAGTTTGGGATACCCTCAAGGTAACTCATGAAGGTACTTCCAAGGTGAAGATGTCCAAACTTCAGATGCTGACCACCAAGTTTGAAAATCTGAGGATGAAAGAGGATGAGACTATTCATGACTTTCACATGAATATTCTTGAAATTGCAAACACCTCTGGTGGACTAGGTGAGAAAATGGCTGAAGAGAAACTTGTAAGAAAGATTCTCAGGTCCTTGCCTAAGAGATTTGCTATGAAGGTCACAACCATAGAGGAGGCGCAGGACATCTGCAATATGAAGGTGGATGAGCTCATTGGTTCTCTCCAAACCTTTGAAATGGGATTGTGTGAGAATGCTGAAAAGAAGAACAAAAGCGTAGCTTTTGTATCTAATGCTGAAGAAGAGTCAGATGCAGGATATACTGAAGGTGATGAAAGTATATCAGAAGCCTTAGCCATGCTTGGGAGACAGTTCAACAAGTTCGTGAAGAAGATTGATCAAAGAGGGAGACCCAATGTCAAGAACATCCCGTCTGATATCAGGAAAAGATCAACTTCTGAAGAAAAGTTCAACCAAGGCAAGGGAATCCAGTGTCATGGTTGTGAAGGGTATGGGCACGTCAGAGCTGAATGTCCTACTTATCTCAAGATGCAAAAGAAGGGGCTAACTATCACATGGTCTGAAGGAGATTCTGAAAGTGAATCTGAAGGAGAATCTGCCAAACATGTCACTGCACTAACTAGTGTTTGTGCCTCTGATGATGACTCAAGTGCAGATGAACTGACCTTTGATGAACTTGCTGCAGCCTATAAGAAGCTGTGTACCACCAGTGCAGAAGTCCGTGCACAAGGAGAAAAGCAGAAGAAACTCATCAAGGAACTGGAAGATGAGAGACAGAAGCATCTGACAGCCATAGAGGGTCTAAATGGTGAGATAGCCTTGCTGACCTCCAAGCTGAATCAGATGACTAAATCCATCAGAATGATGAACAAGGGAACTGACACCTTGGAAGAGATTCTAAAGGTGGGACAGAAGTCTGGAACCAAATATGGCCTAGGATTTGGGAAAAGATCCTCAGCTGAACACAAACGCCCAAAGGCTAAAGTTCAGAAGTTCAAGCGGAAGTCAAAGCCAATGTCTCAACATCGGGGAACTAGGATGAATAATCATCAAAAGAGGAAATACCAGGAGTGGAGGTGTCACCACTGTGGTAGGCTTGGACATATAAAAGCTTTCTGCTACTGGCTTCATGGTTTCCCTAACCAAGCCTCGCATGTCAGGCCTAAGCATAAGACATATAAGCGTTATGTCCCCATCAAGAAGCAACAATGGTATGCTAGGTTAGCACACACAGCTCTACGGGCTTCTACCAGAGAAGACTGGTACTTTGACAGTGGATGCTCAAGACATATGACTGGTATGGAAAATCTACTGGTGGATATTCAACCTCACACTACCAGCTATGTGACCTTTGGTGATCGTGCCAAAGGAAAAATAAAAGGTGTGGGTAAGTTGGACTGCTCTGGAGTTCCAAAACTGAATAATGTGCTGTTAGTAAGAGGACTAACTGCAAACCTCATCAGCATAAGCCAGCTGTGTGATCAAGGGTTCCATGTTCAGTTTACTAAGGAGCTATGCATTGTGACAAATGGTGACAATCAGGAAGTTATGAGAGGAACCAGGTCCAAAGATAACTGTTATCTGTGGGAACCTAAAGTCTCTAACTTTTCCACAATATCCTCCTCAGCCAAGGAAGAACAGGAGGTGAAGCTGTGGCATAGACGTCTTGGACATCTCCACTTACGGGGAATGAAGAAGATTATATCCAAGGAAGCAGTCAGAGGAATTCCAAAGCTGCTTATTGATGAAGGAAGAGTCTGTGGAGAATGCCAGGTGGGCAAGCAAACCAAGATGTCACATCCGAAGCTGGGACATCCTACAACTTCCAGAGTTCTGGAACTGTTGCACATAGACTTAATGGGACCTATGCAGGTTGAAAGTCTTGGTGGGAAGAGATATGCCTACGTGGTGGTTCATGACCATTCCAGATACACGTGGATAAGCTTCATCAGAGAGAAGTCAGATACATTTGATGTCTTCAAATATCTGTGCATAAGACTTCAAAGGGAAAAGGACAGTTGTGTGGTCCGGATTAGGAGTGATCATGGTACGGAGTTCAAGAATTCCAAGTTTGATGAGTTTTGCTCGTCTGAAGGAATAAGTCATGAGTTCTCCTCCCCTATAACTCCCCAGTAGAATGGGATAGTTGAAAGAAAAAATAGAACTATTCAAGAATCTGCCAGAGCAATGATTCATGCAAAGAAGCTCCCCATGCACTTTTGGGCTGAAGCAATGAATACCGCGTGCTATGTTCACAACAGAGTTACCTTGAGAAAAGGAACCTCCTCCACTCTATATGAAATATGGAAAGGCAGAAAACCCACAGTGAAGTACTTTCATATCTTTGGAAGTAAATGCTACATTCTCACAGATCGTGAACAGAGAAGGAAGCTGGATCCCAAAAGTGATGAGGGTATATTTCTAGGATACTCCACTAACAGCAGAGCCTACAGAGTGTTCAACTACAGGACCAATGTCCTGATGGAATCCATAAATGTTATTGTGGATGATAAAGAGGAAGGAATCGATGTCATAGAGGATGTTGAAACATTCCTTGACAGTTCAACTGACATTCCAGTCAAGTCTGAAGAAGTACAGGAACCTCCTCCTGAATGTGAAGTAGATGCAACCACCAAAATGCCATCTATCAGAATTCAGAAAGACCACCCTAAGGATCTTATCATAGGGGATCCTAATAGTGGTGTGACTACCAGGTCACGGGGAATAAGCTCAAATTCCTGCTTTGTATCCAAGGTTGAACCAAAGAATGTGAAAGAAGCCCTGACTGACGAATACTGGATCAATGCCATGCAAGAGGAACTTGAGCAGTTCAAAAGGAATGAAGTATCGGAGCTAGTTCCAAGACCTGAAGGGACCAACATCATTGGTACCAAGTGGATCTACAAAAACAAATCTGATGAGAAAGGAGTAATTACTAGGAATAAAGCAAGACTAGTAGCTCAAGGATACACTCAAGTTGAAGGGGTTGATTTTGATGAGACATTTGCTCCTGTGGCTAGGCTTGAGTCCATCAGATTGCTGTTAGGGGTAGCATGCATTCTGAAGTTTAAACTATTCCAAATGGATGTGAAGAGTGCATTCTTGAATGGCTACTTGAATGAAGAAGTTTATGTGGAACAACCTAAAGGGTTATGTGATCCTAACCAACCTAAGCATCTATACAAGTTGAGAAAAGCCTTGTATGGGTTGAAACAAGCACCTAGAGCATGGTATGAAAGGTTGACCGAATTTCTGACCTCAAATGGATACAAAAAAGGTGGAATAGATAAAACCTTGTTTGTGAAGGATGAAGACGGCAAAATCATGATTGCTCAAATCTATGTGGATGATATAGTCTTTGGTGGTATGTCAGAACAAATGGTAACACATTTTATTCAACAGATGCAATCTGAGTTTGAAATGAGTCTGGTTGGGGAACTAACCTACTTTATTGGAATGCAAGTCAACCAAATGGAGGACTCTATGTTTCTCTCCCAAAGCAAGTATGCCAAAAACATCGTTAAGAAGTTTGGTATGGATAATGCTAGGCACAAAAGGACTCCTGCTCCCACTCATCTGAAGTTAACCAAAGATGATGGAGGGCCTAGTGTTGATCAATGCTTGTATAGAAGCATGATAGGCAGTCTACTGTATCTAACTGCAAGTAGACCTGACATTTCTTATGCAGTTGGAGTGTGTGCTAGATACCAAGCAGAGCCTAAGGTGAGCCACTTAAATCAAGTCAAAAGGATTCTCAAGTACATCAATGGGACTTGTGACTATGGGATGCTGTACTCACATGGGTCTGAGCCTGTCCTATCTGGGTACTGTGATGCTGACTGGGCTGGAAGTGCTGATGACAGAAAAAGCACATCAGGAGGATGTTTCTTCTTGGGAGACAATCTCATATCTTGGTTCAGCAAGAAGCAGAACTGTGTATCCCTGTCCACTGCAGAGGCTGAATACATAGCTGCTGGAAGCAGTTGTTCCCAACTGGTGTGGATGAAACAGATGCTCACTGAGTACAATGTCATTCAAAATGTCATGACATTATTCTGTGATAATCTCAGTGCCATCAATATTTCCAAGAATCCCATCCAACACAGCAGGACCAAACATATTGACATCAGACATCACTTCATCAGAGATCTGGTAGAAGACAAGGTGATTACTTTGGAACATGTAGCCACTGAACTGCAACTGGCTGACATATTTACAAAGGCTCTGGATGCTACTCAGTTTGAAAATTTAAGGGGCAAATTGGGAATATGTCTCTCTGAGACCTTATAGCAACCAATGATGTTTGGAATGTATTTATTGGAACTATGTTCTGATTGGTCAACAGATCATAGCTATACCACTTGCAACAAGTGTGGCAACAAGAGGGTAAGGAGACACCCTAACGTGAGAAGGCCTATGCACCTGCAGGAATTCAAGGACGCTGTTCATGCAGGAGTGGTTCTGGATGTCAGAAACAAAGTCATGGCATCTGATATGGCTGTACCTACAGTAAAGCAAAAGTGGGTGATTACTTGATCAAAGTTGTGAAGCAAGATCAAGTGGGTGCTAACTTGGTTGAAACTGTGAAGTAAAACCAAGTCTGTAAGTCTGTCATTTTTTCTGTTTATGTTGTTGGCTTTGGCAACATTTCTGACAAAAAGGGGGAGTAACCGTGATACCCCAGACAACAGATTGGTCTGTTAAAAACAGACGTTCATGACAGATTCGAAGATTCCCTCCCCTGCAGCTGATGTGTGTTGAAGTTTTTATTTAACTTCTGTACCTCTGTATGTGTGCTGCAATTAGAAGTTTTTATTTAACTTCTGTATGGGTGCTGTTATGTGAAGTTTACTTAACTTCCATGTGTGTGAGTGTGCTGCCACTCTGAGTGTATTAGCTAGGTCTATTTCCTGCTAGATGTGTGATTCCGCTGCTATGAACTCTGTTATGGGGATCAAAGTGTTTTAGCCAAAAATTTGCCAAAGGGGGAGTTTGAAGGTGTTTAACTGGCTGCATTATATGGTAAAACACTAGCTGGATTCTAATGTCTTGACTGATGTCATGACATGGTGTGTATGTGTGACTGCATTGTAGGTTAGAATATCTAACTGTACTCTGATGTCTTGACTGATGTCATGACACACTTGAGTAGTTACTGCAGGATTAGCTAATACAGGATTTATTGAATGTCAAACTGGATGTTGTGACATTCATCCCTGTCAGCAGATACTGAGGAATATAACAGTTGGTGTTCTGTTAGAGCTCAGTATTCATTTGCAGTCTGGTTATCAAGGAAATACCAGACCTGGCATAGGGCCTACTGTATGAATGTCAAACTGGATGTTATGACATTCATCATGGACAATATATACTGAATAATAGACAGAGTGATGTTCTGCTACACTTCAGTATGTTTCTTAGTTTGTTCTTCAAGAGGATAACAGAACTAACTTAAGGCCAAATGTGTAAATGTCAAATTGGATACTTTGACATTTATTAATGTAAGTTGTTACTGTAGAATGGTCAATTTGGTCATGTACAGGTCAGCAAAATTGTACAGTCTATTTTCTGGAAAGACAGACTTAGCATATGATCCTTGATCTCAAGCTGAATGTCGTGACATCCATTCCTGACAGCATATGCTATATTGTAGGTTGTTCAGTTTTCTGTTTCAACTTTTTCTCAGGCTATTCTTCAGGGATTCAACAGCTGAGAGAAAATCCAGGAAATCAACAACCAAGCTACATTTAATGAACCTAACAAATAGCCTATTTGTTAGTAACCTAGATGTGGAATTTAGGGGAACTCGCGTGACCTTAAATTCAGGAGAATACAAGTGCAAAGGCCCAAGTACTGCAATATAAAAGGAAGTCGTTCCTTCATTCAGAACTGGGGATTTTGAGGCGTGAAGATTTAGTGTGTCCATCATACTTCACTGCTGTATTTTTGTGAGTCTTGTATTAGACATATCTTGTAAGCCAAGCCATTATCAAGTAGATGATTGCTGTGGCATAGGGTGTTCATTGAGTTGTAAGTGTTGTGTCGCTCAAAGCTTTTAAGCGTGAGTGCTGTGTTTCTTGATTAAAGCTGTTAAGCACAATCAAGAGTTGTTTGAAGTGTGACTTCAAAGTTGTCTTTAATATTGATTAAAGGTAGTAATCACTGAGGTGATTGAGGGGGAGTGAGTAGGAACTCTGATCTTAGAGTAAGATTGAAATTGCATTGGGTAGGGATTAAGTGACAAGTTGTAAACGGGTGAGTTTAGCTTTGAATTAATACTACTGATAGTGGATTTCCTCCCTGGCTTGGTAGCCCCCAGATGTAGGTCATGTTGGACTGAATTGGGTAAACAATTACTTGTGTTATTTACTGCACTTACTGTTAAGTTCTGCATAATTCTTGTCTGTGCAGAATTGGATGTCATAGCAACCCGTGTGACATCTAAAGTCTGATAACTATAATTTCACTTCCTTACTCATAAATTTAACTCGTATCTACCTTTCTAGTTGAAGCTTTAGAGGTCAACAATGGTGGATTTGGAAGTCTGGTTCTAAAGAGTTTCAAGCCACGACAATGCTTCAATTAACTTTAGAGGAGGCCAGTGAAGAGTTCTGAGCGAAGATTCGAAGCTAAAAGAGCTTAAATAAAAGAAATGGTTAATTGATTTTTTTGAGGTGTCGGGTTCAAATGGTTTCAGAGTTTCTTTGGCTATCCAAGCTTTAAAAAAAAGGAAAATCAACCCTTTATTATAAGGAATGAAGTGAGGTCATGGTATGTGTGAAATGGAGGCAAATTCGTGTGAATTAGGGTTGAGTTTTGGTGTTTTGGAATCCGGGTCAGATGAAACATGAAATGCGTGAGCTTGTGAAGAAACAAAGTCGTTTTGCACTTGTTCAGATGCGTTTCAACATGACAAACAAGTTTTCGCATGTGCTTGTGGTCCCAACTGAAGATTTTAGTGACTTTTCACTTTTGTGCTTGCGTGAAATGCAGAGTTTGAGGTACCATGTTGGAGCTTAGGCCAAATGAAATTCAGTCTTGCGTTTTAAGATGTTCCTTATGCCAAATGATCTCTTCATGGTGAAGAGTAAGATGCAAAATAAATCACATCAAAAGGATGATTGAGTTGAAAATGGCATGGATGAAAATTTCAGGTTATGACTGTAACGGTGTATTCGTCACTTTATGATTTATTGACTAAATCAAAAGCAAAGCATACAAAGATAGAGTCTCCACCGCACTTTTATTTATCCAAAGGAATGGATAAAAAGCGAATAAAAGCCTAAGAAGTTTTACACATAGAAAACTAATGAAAGGTCAGAGATCTGGGTAAGGGGGTAATTATGCAAAGGGAAGGTGTTAGGCACCTAATGCATCCTAGGTACTCCTAGGGAACCTCTTTTCATAACTTGTTGTAAAAATTATTGTTTATGAAATATTTATTGTGCAAACATTGATTGTAGAGATGAGAGAAGAATATACAAGTTAGTTATTTTTGTGTTTGAACGGATGAACACGTTGCCTACGTACCTTTCCATGGAAGGTAAGGATCAAAACGCCGTAGTTCGGCTAAAAGATTTCAAAAAGTGAGTGGATTGATTTTAAACAAAAGCCTTAAGGTCTTTCATTATCAAATGGAGAAAACTCAACCTGAACAACCACAAGTCCACCATGTGAGAATAGCTTCGACATACTAGAGGGGTTAACCCTGTTTTCAGTATGGAAGTCTTACCGTTCGATCACTAAGGACAAAAGGTGAGATTCACATCAACCACTAAGATAATTGAGATCTATGGCTAATGTATGAAAACTTGAGTAAGAAGTGGACTAGGGCCACAAAAAGTAATTGAGTGAGTGAAATTAATCAATTAGAATTATTCACAAAAAGAAGTCAAAGTTGACATTAGATTCAATTCAGAAGAAGTACTGTGAAAATGAAGTTTAAAAATCAGAGGCTTAAGGCCTAGGTTTCTAGTTTTGAAAACAAGTGAAAAATGTTTGCACAAAAGTTTTCTGGTTTGGGTTAACATGCAAATGGAGATTTAAAGATTCAAAAAGGTGGGAGGTTAAAGGATGCAAAACTTCTTAATTGTTCACCTCTTGAGATCATATGTAGATGATCCAAGTGATTCCTTTGGAAAAGGCAACAAGCAAGTAACAGATAAACAATATATCAGGCAAAGCCAACATAAATGGAAACCAGATGCCAATCAATGGACTTACACCAATCTCACAAAACAAAAATGGATATCGGATGCCAATCAATGGACTTACACCAATCTCACAAAACAAAACATGGATACCAGATGCCAATCAATGGACTTACACTAGTCTCACAAAACAAAAATGGATACCGGATGCCAATCAATGGACTTACACCAATCTCACAAAACAAAGGAAACATGGATACCAGATGCCAATCAATGGACTTACACTAATCTCTGAGGAATGATCATGGGAAACAACTGCCAATAGCTGGACTTACAATTGACTCCTCACAAGAAACAAATAACAAATGCAATAAGCAAGAGGAAACAAGTTGCCAATAAATGGTCTTACACTCGACTCCCACCATATCACAGGAAACAACTGCCAATAATTGGACTTACAATTGACTCCTCAATGGACAAAGCAAAATGTCACAAAACAATGAACAATGATCATGAAATGATATACAGTTAATGCTCAAAGATGAAAACAATGCACAAAGGCACACACAAACAATTATGCACATATGGGCAAACAAGCCAACAAGCAACCAATTAGCACACACTATACACAATCAATGGGCTCAAGCAAGGTTAGGCTTTAGAAACAAGCCAACTGGAATGGGGTGTTTTGAGCTCTTAACCCTAACATTGAGAGTTAGGGTGAAGCAGATGAAATGGAGATGAGGGGTGTGCCTCATAGCTCTTATCCCTGGCCTGGGAGAGCTTTAATCAATAGAGAGTGTGGGAGTTCAGAATGTAGGAACTCTTCTCCACATATGGTTGACTCTATAAGATCTTGGGTTCTTATTCACAATGCATCAACACATGGTGTGAGCAAAGATGAATGACACACTGAGTAGCAGGGGATGGATTACACATCCCTTTTATTTGCCAATTGCCTCTTAAGAGGACTTTACCTGCTTGGCACAAAGATAAACATACAAAGACATGGCCTCTTAAGGAGGGCTTCAGACAGGTGCTTGCCAAAGTAACATGACAGGTCTTCCAGACTACATGAAGATTAGAGATTATACCTAAGTGGTATGCCAACCACAAGAAAAAGCAAAGCAAAGTTCAAATGAACTTAAAGCAACTTAGGTACCTGTGGAAACAGCTAAACCAATCAGTACAATACTCAGACAAACAGACAACAGTCAATAACCAACAGACAATCTCAATGTACAAAGTATAAGCCATGAGGCAAACTCAAGTGACTTATCAACAACCTACAAAACAGCAAATATTAGCAATCAAAAGCAAACATCAACATTCAAATGATGAAGCAACATTAACCATGGAATTTGGATGCTTGAACCTGAAATTCAAAGCTCACATGTAAGTGCAAACCACTAGGTCAAAGCCTAGGGTCAAAGGTGAAGAAAAAATTCAAAACAGGAGCTGAAATTCAACACAATGCAACTTCAAACACATATTAACATGTCCTAAAAAGGATCACATCAGAATCATTAAGCAAAAGCATTTCATGTGCAAAGGAAGTCAAAGACAATTTCAAAGCTCATATATGATCATCATGAATGAAAATTTCAAATCAAAACAGAAATGATTCCAATAATTCTGGAAATATTCATGAGCATTCAATACATACAACATGATCAACATACAAAAAATCAGAAGCATCAAAGATCAATTGGCATGGAAATTAAATGGAACAAGTTGATCATCCAAAGGTGTGACACAAATTGTCACACCATGCTAACACATGCATAAAACAGAAATGGTGAATGGGAAAAATACCAAACCAAGCCTAAAACATCCAACAATTTGTCTAGAATCAGCATGTAAAATTTCAAGTCCATTGGATTAAAATCAAGCATTTCATGATAGGAAGAGTAAGGCAAGGTCATAAATGCACATGTGTTCAATCAACCTAGAGCAAATGAAATTTCAGCCGTGCACAACTTTCAAACTCATCATCATAAAAAACTAGACAAAACCAGGATCATTTTGCAAAAAATTGGGAATGAATTGGAGCATTTTTCAATTTGTTATGGTTTTTACAAGTTAGAAGAAAAATAAAAAAACAAATGAAGCATGGCATATGGAAAATTGGAGAGAAAGCATAAAATATGAAGAACATTTGAAAAATGGCATCGCTGGGAATCGATCCCTGTGTGGATTTGAAATGAGCGCGCGCCAGGTGCATGAAACGCACCGTTTCATTAAAACCCTAAGCCTGCGTAAATTTGGACGGTCCAAACCGACGCTATTTGCCAAAACCGACGCAATTTTTCCAGAAACATGCATCTTCATCTTCTTCATGATGAAGACGATGAATGTTCATGAAGGTTCATGCATAATTTCCAGATTTTTCCAGATTTCACCAGAATTCAAAAACAAATACATCATCATGCAGCATTTTCAATGGTGAGCATAGATCAACTAACATCTAAACACAAATCATCAAGAACAAAAAGAATCGAGCAAAATCATTTTTGGATGCAAAACTTTAAACACACATAACTTGCTCAATAATGCACCAATTCACACGATTTTTAGATCAGAATCACCAGGAGAACAAGATCTACCAGAATATAGCAATGAATTTCAAAATTAAGAGGATCAAAAATTGACCTCTTGAAGAACAGAATCTTGGAAATGCATGATCTACAACTTGTATTGATCCAAATCCACTCTATGATGCTTGTGATGATGTTTGATGAAGAAAAGAAAGCTTGAACACGTGTAGATCTAGCTTAATCTTGAATTTCCATTTTCAACTGCATGAGCTTCAACCACTTGATTCTTGCACGAATTCAACAAACCAGCACTTGATCTGCACTAAATCAAAGCTAGGGAACAAGAATATGAAGTAAAATTGCAATGCTATTTGAAGAAAATTTGAATTATGAATGGAAGAAAATTTTGGAGGGAGAGAGAATTTTGGATCTAGAAATGTGAATTGTGATTAACCTCCTTCAATTCTGTTATGATTAGAGTATATATATGCTCTACTAATCACCTTGCTAATCCATGTTTAGTTTGGTTAAGTGAAATAAGGTGTTTTGCAAAATTTTGAAAATGCATGGTGCATGGGATAATTACACGTGAATAGTACCCTTGGCTTGATCATTTTCACTTAAAATCCTTTTTTAAACTCAATGGCAATGGTAGAAAGTCCATACAATGCACCATTTTTGAATTTTGCAATTTCCCTCCAAAAAAGGCATGGATTAACAAATGATCATGTGATGAGATTTTATGTAGTGTGATGCATGATTTGGAAATCTTATGTCATGACAAGAAAAATGCAAAAAGAACCACCAAATTTGGAGTTATGAATCAAAAGATATGGCCATTTGAAGTTCCATGCACACTTGGCAATGATTGGATCATATCTCCTCAACCATTCATCAGATGCTCATGATCTTGGACATTTTGGAAATGGGAGAGAAAGATCTTCAACTTTCATGTTCAATAAAATTTCATTTGAAGCTTTTTTGATGATGTACGATTGAGTTGAAGTTGGTCCAAAACCCTTCCATTTTTGGAAACTTCAAATTATGGGTCACTTTCCATTTTGGGAAATTTTTGACTTGACTTCAAATTCTTCAACCTTGATCTTTGAAATGATGAATAAGCATGATTTGGACATGAATGGGATGAAGACACTCAATTTCCACACTCAAAACCCACAGTTGACTTTTTAGTTGACTGCATTGGTCCTTAGATGACCTGAAAATGTCCTGATGAATTTGGGGCCTCAACCACTTGGGGAATTTGCTCCAGAATGAACCTATAGCTCACATAAGCTAAATGAAATGATCACATGATCCATATCTCAAGAAAATACCATCTGCTCTTTGTACCATGAATTCACCTGAATTGCCTTGACTGTTGACTACTTAAGCTGCAAGTAACAAAGGTTAATGACATATTTTTGTACATTTTGGTTAGTGATTAAAAGAAAAGCAATGATACACAAATGCAAGCAATGTTTGGTGATCAAGAAACACTCTCAAGAAAGATCCCACCCACAGGGAAGGAAGCAAGGTGTTCAATGATCCTTAAGGCAATGCAATGTTATGATATGATGCCATGAGGGATCTTAGGGACAAAATTGGGGTCTTACAATGACCTCAAATTCTAGGTCAGGCATTAGGTCGACCAGGTCCTGGGCCTATTTTTGTGCACACATAGGTGTCTTAGCAAATTCCAAAATTGATAGACTTAGATGCAAAATTGATGTTTGACCCTTGAAGAAAAGTTATAGAGGAGTTCAAATGTGACATTTAGCTTAAAGTAGATTCCAAAAATGTTGAACACTCATATAGTTGTGGTGTTTGGACCAAGTGACATGCAATACTTGATTTTAGGTCAATCAAACATGTACCAACCCGTGATTTCTAGCCATTTCTTAAATCCAAAGGCCCAATGAAGAACACTTGAATAGCAAATGAAGGAAACTTGACTGTCTCTTGAATAATCTTGATAGTTACTTGAAAATTGGACGGAGATGGCATGTAAATAAACACATGAACCATACTTGAATCAACTTTGAAATTAGGAACCAAACTTGAACTTATCGTGAACAAATGATGTTGAATGAAGGCTTGACATGAATGTGACCTAATATTATAGGTCATGCCTTGCAGTAAAAGCTCTTGTGGACCACTTGTTTACCAAACTTTGACGTTAGGAGTCAAAACCCTAATTTATAAACCAAGCTTGATCCTTTAATTGCAAGTCTCTACCTTGTACAATAAGAAAAAGGAAACAACACATATTTTGTATTTTGAATAAGATTAGAAGAATTAGAATTCAAACAAGCAAAAAGGTAAAAAGAAAATACAAAGGGTGCTTGATGATCTCCCACAAAGGCAAACCCAAAGAGGTCAAGGGTAGGAGGATACCATGCTTGTGATCTTGGTTGAAATGAAAATGATATGATAGGTGGAATATTAGAGGTAAAATTAGGATATGACATATGCAATGTATATCAAATGTATCGAAATGCTCATGAGCAATTTTGGGTTAATCAATAGGAAGGTCGTAGGAGTTTGGATAATGATTAGAATGTGAAGGTATTTAATCAAATTATATTAGTTTATTGATAGGTATTTACTCATGGTATTCATACACTTTTTTCCATTTTTATTTGTATAGGTCTAATGTTCACCATTTTTGAATAACTTTCAAGGTATGTCATTCCTCCATACACTTTCTTCCATTTCATTTTCACATGATTTTCGTGTTTTTTGGGCTATCTCTATGGATCTTAAAAAGCTCAATCAATGTTTAACAGATCAAAATAAAATATAAATGGGAATGTAATTACCATATGTGTTCCAAGTATGACTATGTTCTTCTTTAAAAAGTTTTTCAAACTTTCCAAGTATGTTGTATTTTGTTTAAGGTGTGTTGTTAATAAAAGTTGTATGTTGCTGATGATTTAGGTTTTTTTTTTTTTGTATATGTTGTTGATAAAAGTTATATGTTGTTTATAAAATTTATATGTTGTTGTTGATAAAAGTTGATGTTGTTGATGATGATTTATATGTTGTATGTTTTTTATTTTTAATGATATACCTTGTATATTGCAACTTTCACTATGTTAAACCAACACTTCTATTGTATGAGTTTATTATGTCATGTGTAGTTTGAACCTTTTATCAACCCGTCACTGGATAAATAACCTTTCTAATACAAAAAATTAAATTATTAAGAAAACAACTTACATTGAGCAAGGTTTATCAAGTTTTCTTCCTTACATTCTATGCAACTTTCTCCCTCTTTGAGAGTTAAATTTTGGTTTATTGTTTGTAGCTCTTCAATCAACACTTCATTCTTTACTAGTTCAATTTACTAGTAGATAATGAAGTTTTGGTTGAAGAGTCACAAGCATTGAAACTAATTCTAGCACTTAAAAAAGTGAGTGAGATTTATAGAATGAAAGGAAAAAAGCTAGGAAAACATTGATCATTGTCAAATTATTAATTTCTATATCACATTGAAATGTTATGTGTTTATTGAGTAGTTGATGAAATAATCATTACACATATGTAATAATAAACACAAAAGAGCATATCACCACAGTTGAAATCTAAAATTGTAGTGAGAGGTTCTTTAAACAGCAAAAATGACGTTTTTGGATATCGAACCCAGGACCTTTATACTTTTCACTATGGTTATTTAAAACAACCATGGTTATAGGTACCATGTTTTTTGGTTTTCTACCACGAGCACTGGATTACGGTTGTAAATAACCCACATATAATAGGTATTTCATCATCGTGATTATAGCTGTTTTTCGTAGTAGCGGATGGATTGACATTGGAGTTGAATTATTTTTTACTTCTCCATTCAAACCTCTTTAGTATATTTTTCAATATATTAGTTTGATTGATGAAGGTTTCTTCCTTATTTTGATGAATTTGTTGCCCTAGGAAGTATCGAAGCTCCCCCATCATTGACATTTTGAATTTGTTCTGCATCATTTCAAAAAATTACTTGCACATGGATTAATTAGTAGCCATGAAGATTATATCATCAACATAAATTGGAACCAATAAAATTTCATGTTTAGTTTTCTTGATAAAAAGAGTGTTATCGACTTGCCTTCTTTGGAACTTGTTTTCAAGCAAGGATTTTCTTAGATGATCATACCAAGCTTTAGGAGGTTATTTCGGACCATGTAAAGCTTTCTTCAGTCTGAAAACATGATCAAGAAAGGTAGAGTTGACAAATAATGGAGGTTGTTCAACATATACCTCCTCTTGGATATAATCGCTTACAAAATCAATTTTTACATCCATTTGAGGCAGTTTGAAGTTCATGATGAAATAAAAGGCTAATTACATCCTTAAGGCCTCTAATATAGTAACATGTGCATATGTTTCATCGAAATCTATCACTTTAGATTGATAGTAAGCTTTTGAAACGAGTTTGGATTTATTTCTTAAAACATTGCCATCTTCCTTTAGCTTGTTGCAAAAGACATAACAGGTACCAATCACTTGATTAGCTAAAGCTTTGGGAACAAGTTCTCAAATGTTGCTTTTTTAAAATTGATTTAACTCCTCTTGCCTAGAAGGATACCAATGTTCATCGATGATAGATTTGTCAATTACCTTTGACTCAATTTGTGAAACAAAAGGCACAAAGTTATGTACCTTATTAGGGGAGTGTCGGGTAGTAACTCTCTTAGAAATATCTATAATTGCATTCTAAATAGGATGGTCTTTAGTCATCATCCATTCCTCCGAAATATGTTGGTGGTTTACAAGATCTTTTTCATTATAATCTTCAACTCTATCTTGATCTTAATCATGTCCTATTTCCTGATCTTTATCCTAATACTCTAGGTTTGTCCTTTCCATAGTCCACGCACAATTAGCAACCTCTACTTCTAACTACCTACTAGGGTTAGTTTAATAAAGGTAATATATATTAGTTCTTATATAGTCATGGTTTTTTAGAAAATAAGTTTTCACATTTTGTATTTTAAGGTTTTTAAAGACCATGTATATAAAAGAATTTAAAAAATACACTATTACCTTTCTCACACAACTTAATTAAAAGTAAATTATGCTATAAAACTTTATTCAAAAGAACAACTTAATGGTAATATTAAGGCTCTTACCAAAAGTCATAAATCTAACAATACTGCATTGTTGTTGCTATAAGAAGAGATTTCTCTTCTTATAGGAGTGAAATATGAGAATATATATTTTTTTTCATTTGTATGACTTGAAGAGCAACAGTCGATATCATCTTTTGAATTCAAGTTTTCAAACATCTCTGCATCACAATTTGACTTTTCGACCTTTAATACCCAAATATTTTTGGGTCCTTTGATGTTAGTGAAATACATCTTATGAGCAGACATCTTTCTCTTTTTACATGCACAATTATCTTTATAAAAATGGGAGGGAGGATATCCATGTTTTCTGTTTGATAAAATAGAACATAGAAATATGACCATCTATATTACACTAATTGCATTTTGAGGTTTTTCATTTAGATGTTGGTTGGGCATTGCAAATAGTGCTAAAGTTTTTACTGTTGTTCTTAGGTTCATAACCAATATCAGGTTTATTTTAAGACGCGCTTTGGTTACTTAACAAAAGATTCAAGTTATCACTATCTTTAGTGAATTTATAAAGTGTACTTTGAATATCATCAATTTTATTTTTCAAAATATCATATTGATCACACTTGATAGATTTATCTAAGACTTCATGAGAAGAAAAGGAGCTTTGAATTAGATCAACTTGTCTCTCTTTAATACTTTCTATTTCTTTCAGTAATTTTTTATTTTTCAATTAGAGGAAATAAATCTTTGGAGGTAAAGACAATTTGTTATAATTTATTTGTTTCCTTAGTTAGCTTTTTTACATATGCAAACACAATTTTTGATAAGAAAAATAAAAGGTTACCTTATCTTATTTGTGATTTTCCATGAGACATATGTTTTATTCTTCCTTGTAAGAGGATTCCATATTATTGTCATCCCAAAATATGTAGGCTTTCTTAACTTCTTTTCTAGTTTCTTGGATCTTCTTTGATTTTAGTTTGATCTTATGTATCCTTTCTTTCTGCATTGTTGGCATGTGGAAATAAAGAAGTATCTTTCTTCATTTTGATCTTGGAAGCTTGAATTTTGTTTTGTGCCTTAGGAAATTCTTGAATTTTTTAAACATGAGTTTCATGTATTTATTAATCTCACTTTGAAAATTCTTTTCCCAGATTCCTCATATGACTCACGATATGGGTAAACCGTGTTTGTATTTGACTTATGTTCTTGTCAATTTTCATTATGAAAAGTTCATACTCGTGAGTTAAAGTGCCCAAACTTTTCCTCTTTTCCTTAGTAGTTCCATCATGGGAATTTGGAGGATGTCCCATATTTATTTTTCAGTCTCGCAGTGAGAAACTCGCAAAATTTCATCTAGACCAAGAGCGGGAGTGGCGATAATTTTTGCCTTCAAACTGCACTGCATATTTTCTTTATCATATTTCGTCCAATCCTTTTCAGGTTTGTTTGCTGCAACACCATTAACTTCATGTGTATGAACAAATGGGACTTCCTTCACATTCTTCCAAATACCACGATCTGCCACTTCTATGAAAAACTTCATTTTCTCTTTTCACAAACTATACCCTTCTCCATTAAAGGATTGAGGTTTGTTTAGTGAATAACTTGAAGTTATTTTCCTTCTTGTATGATTAGTATTTAATATGAGTTAGGCTTTGACGACACTTGTTGGACAAGTAACTCCAAACACAAGAGGGAGGAGTGGGGTAAATTGTGGTATTAAAAATTTGTGATTAATTTTAAAGTTTTATTGCTTAATAAGAAAATTTTGTTAGTATTCAAGAATTCAGAGAGAAAAATCAGTGGAAAGTATATAAGTCAGTAAATCAAATAAAAGAGATAAAGTTAGAGAGACGACACTAGAGAGTTATCCAAGTTCAGCCAAACTTTTGTTGCGTATTGTCTCCAATAGATCTTCTTGAGATTTCAAAATAATATTGAAGTTTTACAGGTTTTCCCCATAAACCCTTGATATAATCAAATTGAAAGATTTTACACTAACTTATCCCCTCAGTAAAAAGAGATATTTTCTACGAGATGAACTTATAAAGCGAGTAATGATTTTGCAAGATGATCTCAATAACCAAACATAACTTTTCTAACTTGAGTTCTATAACCAAACTGGGATTTTGGAAATGGTTGATCTCAAGAACCACACTCATTTCTTCAAGAGTATTGCACTCTTGAAAATAACAACAGTGGCATGACATAATACACCTCTTTTCTCACAAGCAATTTTCACTCCCAAGTCACTAAGATAACTTTTGGTGAAAGAAAGAGAGAGAGAAAGAGAGAGAGAGAGAGAGAGAGACTATAATTAATTGGGAAAATATCTATTTTTATAGTGTGAAATGAAGTGATAAGTCTCCTTTATATAGGAAAAAATTTGGCTCAAAATGGAAACAATCCAGGGGCTTTTCAAATGACTTAATCTATTAGATACTTTCAATAATATATTATTTATACCCAAAAAGGAAAATTTTGATATAGAGTTGATACCAATCATAATAGATTATGCTTCATCTTATCAATTAGGATAAAAATTTAATCGATTGGACAATTCAAAGTTTTCTCCAAAATAAGTTGACAGTCATCTAATTAATTGCCTAGGCCTTAAATACATTTTTAGGTGTTTTGTTAGGTAAAAAGAGGCTTCAAAAATTGTTTTAAGTGTGTGTATGTGAGTCGCCTTAGTATCTTAGGAGTTACTCTCCTTCTTTCACAAGACTATGGTCGTTCAAATAGACACAACCATGAAAGCTTTCATATTTCTTCTATTTCACAACTCTAGAGGTTTCAAACTCCTTTTTCAGATATGCCGATCATATAAGCACTTCATTGGAATTTTGAATCTTCTATTGGATGAGGCTTGAGATATCTTCAAGTTAAATTCCATCATCATAGAGTTGTAAATATATCACTACCAACTTTAATATTCATCGGTGTTGTCGTCATCAAACACTAGGAAGGTTGTCATCAATATCATTAGCTTCATACTTGCAAGCACATAAATTCACACACAAGAAAATGAAAAAACTAATGCTTTGATAAATGTTATTAATGGTTATGGATCAAGAAGAGTTTTTGGTTTAGGAAGATAATTCATCGATTTCAAGGTGAAATAGGTAAAGGAGATGGAAATATATGTATTTATTATGGAAAAACTGTTCATACTATTGAAGTTTTATCACAAGAAACAAGATGATTCACCAGATTTTGGATTTGGTAGTGATAATGTTCAGAACAATTCATATGAAAACAATGTTTAGAACTAAATATTTTGGTACATTATCTCGTAATCAAGAACAAATAAGAGTTGTTAGATAAAGGAAATGTGACTATGACCAAGGATCAAGACAATAATTTCTTGGTTCTACTTGAAATAAATGCAATGAATGGCACTAAACACAATGAAAGGGGAAAGTAATTTATACTATGCGGGTGTAGTAGGTAAGAACTATAGAATTTATTTTTTAATGCGATAGTTGCAATTGAATTTTGGACATCCTTACTATTTTATCACCTGCTACTTTAAAATAACATGCACACTTGCAAGTGATACCACACATTTTCAAGCAAAAATGTGTAGAAGAAAAAACATAGACAACATAAACTAAAGAAAGATGAGAGAGAGAGAGATAGAGATAGAGAGAGTACTAGAGATTTATAAAGGGTTGGCTTAACCAATTGACATACTCTCATTACTAAGAATAAGTGATTTTACCTCGGTTGAAAAAAGGGTTTTACCTCGGTTTTTTGGGTGAGGTAACGAAGGTTGTCATGGTATGTGAACCACTTTTCCCCTCAATTGAACTACCGCCTGAGGAGAAAAGTTGTATTGGTCATGGGTTCAATCCAAATTAATGGAAATTTTGTATTTTCAAAATTGGAAACCACGTGCCACTTTTCCTCTTGATTGGTTTTAGTATCTGAGATGAAAGGTAGTGCAACGATAAATTCATGACCATCAAGCTATGGATAAACTTGACATCAATAAAACCAGAGTCGTCACCGCGCTTTTATTGTTTTCAAATGAAAAGGGAAAAAGTAAGAAAAAAACTAAAAGATAAGAAGTTTTCAAATCAAAACTAATAAAATGTCATAGATTACAGGTAAGGGGGTTGGTTACACAGAGAGAAGGTATTAGCACCCAAAGTGTCATAGGTACTCCTAGGGAGCCCATTTTTGTATGCAAGTGTTTTTGTCAAAATGATGTTTGATAAAAATATAAAGCGAGGGGATGAGAAAAGAATTCATTAATTATATTTTTGTGTTTGACAAGACCTTCAGTCTTATGCATACGTACCGACATAAATATGAGGGATCAAAACCCCCGTAGTTCGAGGTAAAAATTTCAAAGGAGTTGGTGAATTGGTTTTAAGAAAAGTTTAAAAGAAAAGGAAAAAAAGGCCAAAGACTTGAATGAGGTTGTTAGTTCTTTTTATCTTCTTGAAATTAAAAGTCAATATGGTTAAATTCATTCACAAGTTTGATTTAAAAAAAAGTTTAAAAATTCAATGGCATAAGGCCAAAGTTTCTAATCATTAAAACATGTATAAGTTGAAAACACAAACAAAGAAGGTTTTTGAAAAGAGAGAGAGATTTTTAAAATTAAAGAAATGTGAGGAGATGAAGGGACTATCCTAGATAAAAATTAAAACTTAAGAGTTGAAAAGGTCTGACGAATGGGATGCAATCCACAAGACAAGAATGTCAGATAGAAACCCATTTTCCTTTGGACTTTTGAGCAAGCAACAAGCATAAGTAACATACAAGTAAACCATATGAAGACCAAGGCATAAAATAAATATAGCCATAACATCCAAGCAAGCACTCCAATATCTAGCATTCCTCAATGTCTTCCAATGTATCAGATGTAATATTCCTTGTCAAATTCTCAGAAATGATCATCAGACCTAAACAATAATAACAATAACAATCAAGCACAAAGACAAAGTGACAAATGAACCAGGAGCACTCAAGGTTTACATTAGATGAAAGGCACAGTAAAGGATAACTCAATCTCGGATAGTGGCATTGGCCAAGTCCTCAAAGCATAGGGAAGTTGCCTACTCAAAATCCAAAAAGTTCATATCAAGTCCAACAGTCCACCAAGATATTTTTTAGGGTTTTTTGTTGTTAATAGGTATTTTAAGGTCCTAAGACCACAAACAGAATAAAAATCAAAAGCACACAATATATACAATCACAAGATATGGCTCAAATGAGCAAAGTGAAAAGAACTGAAACATAAACATCTTGCATGAAATGTAAATGACAATGAATGATAAAGGTATTGAAATTTAAATTGCACTAAGTAAATGACTTAAAAATAAAGCAACATTAATAAGAAGTTAGTCAAATGTTATTGAAGAGTTTGATTTATTTAAGTCATTCTTTAGAGAATAGTCAACCATTCATTCACAAGTATGAATACATGAACCAAGACATCATCCATGAGAAGGGCTCCAACTTGGATAAATCAACAAGTATGTCACTAGCTCTCATGAATGGAAAAAATGTCAAGTTTTCACATAATGCATGAAGAATGAGAGACTTACAATCTCACTTACAAAAATACTATGCCTTTTGGGACATATTTAGCTCTATGTTAAGCAATCGTAATTGGACTTATGTAGAAGTCACAACTATATGAGGTCGGGCAATAAAGATATTAGTGTTAATGCATGTTAGAGACTTGGTACAAAGAACCAAACTCCTAAAACATACCACACAGTAAAAATAAAGTGGGAGGGACCACTATTAGTCAGGCACTTGTTAATTCATCTGACACAAGGTCATTGATGAATCAAATAGCATTAGACATGAAGAGAATTCATTGGTCAATGATGGATTGGGGAAGAATAGGGATGAAGATGAAGAAGGAAGGGGAAGTCGAAACCCAAATTGATCATAGGAGAAATTTCATCTGATTAATATTATCCATTCACTTTGGGGGATGAAATGTACATTTCTTCAACCCCCTAAATCCTATAGTATTGGTCAAATAAAAGTCATATAAACCATTACCAAGGCCAAACAGAAAGTCAAACATCACAAAGTCAATTCAAATGGCTCAACAATATTTTCAAACAATTAATCTATTAAAAATCAAATTAAAAATGAATTAAAATGCATTTTAAATTGGACAAAACCTCAAATCCCTTTAAATCACCAAATAAATGGCCAAGGGATTTATCCTAGGTCAAAGAACCTTAGACAAAAAATTTCACAATTTTTGGAAAGTCATAAGTATTTTAAAATATTTAAAAAAGAGTCAAAAATCATTTAATTCACAAAAAATATCAAAATTAATCCAAAAAATGATTTTAATTCAAAATATGGAAGAGTAAAATATTTAAAGATTTTTGGTGAAAGTCCCATATTTTTTGTATTAAAAATAAAATTTCTATGAATAAAATAAAATAAAAGGATTAAACATAAAATCAGAAAATAACATAAAATTGGAAAAAACTAGGGCCATCAGATCTCCCTCATTAATTGAGGTGGAAGATCTGATGGCCATGTGTGTGCAATCCACCATGTGCTTCAGTCAACGCGTTGCAAACGTGGTCATTCAAACCAAGGGCTAAGATTAAAACATTTAAACATGATCAGATGGATGGGATGAAGACAACACACCACCAGAGCCTTGGCTCTGGTCATCTTCTCAGGTGGACCTCACCGGACTGGTCCACCATCAACTTCCATAAAAGTAAAAAGTGAGTATGCTATTTTAAAGGAAAACTCCTCAGGAGTCCAAATCTAACCTCAAATTTCTCCAATTCCAAGTATATTGAAAGATACATAGATTTGAAAATTGAGGAGTATGATCTGAGTTGCTTCGATTTGACCTCAAAGCAACTTAATCTTGTTGCCTATATTGGTAGGACTTCAGCCAACCAAAAATCAAGTGAAATGATAGAGAATTGATATAGAATAGAAGAAGTAAAGTTTCACAAAATTCACCTGTTGTTTACAGTCATGAAGCTCGATCTGGATCTCACTTTGCCTGGGCTTACTTCCACTAGCTTGCGGGAGATGAAATGGATGCTAAAATTGTTTGGACTCTTGGAGTTTCAATCTCAAAATAGAAATGAAATTGAAACTCGATTTCAAATGAAATCTTCAAGCTTATCCTATCAATGGAGGGTGGGAAGGTTGCAGGAGCAAAGCTTGGGCAAGGTGTCCCTGATTCTGAGCATAATGAGTTGCATTTATAGGCTTGGCAATTTATTTCCACACACTTCCATTCAAATGCCAAAAATAGTAATTCTCATGTGCATGCTCGCATGGGTGTGTGATAGGACCATCAAATGATTGCAAAAGGTCCAATATTGTGTATGTGTGATGCTGAAAGTTTAACATGAGTCAATGCAAATGTATTTGAAAGTTGGTCATGAAAATCATCCAAATGGGACCATGCAATGCATCCATGCGCAAGTCTTTCAAACATACTCCAAATTCCATGATCTTGGACTCTTTGGAAAGTTAACATAAAGGGGAACAACTTTGTTGTTGAACAATTTTCCATTTGGAGCCTGGACCATGATGCATTTTGAGGTGGAAGTTGGAGAAATCAAACATAATTGAAAATTTTCTAAGTATAGAGTCAAATGATCATTTTTTCTACCTTGAATAACTTTTTCTATAAGCTTCAAATGAAAACGGTTCCTTCTTGAAAGTTATAGCTCTTTCAATCCTACTTAATTTGGTCACAAATTTGACACCATTTTAATCTTGCATGAGGGAGTTATGGATTTTAATAGTTAAGGAAAAATGTTTGTCCAATGGTAATGACCCAAAATAACCTATAATATTTTCTCATGGAACATGCCATTGAAAGTATATTTTTTACATTTATCAAAGAAGAAAAGTTGTAGAAGACGTATTGAAGTTAATCATGGAACTTGGATGGTCTTAATATCATAAAAACTGAGAAAGTTATGATTCTTGGAAGTTAACCTTCCCTTTAGAGCACAAACAAAATGACCTATAATATTTCACCATAAAAAATGACTTTCCAAGAAAAATTAACTCTTGATGCCGGAATGAAATTTGTTTGTAATGTCATAAAGAGTGACTTTACTCTTGGAATCATTTTCATATGACAAAAATTGTAGGAGATACGGTCTAGGGAGCCCTAGATTTGACTAGTTGACTTTTCTGGTCAACCTCCTTGAACCAACTTGCAAACTTGAAGTTCTTTTGATCTTTGGGGCTCACGGAGAATCATATATGCTTTAGATGATGTATAATGAATATTCCTTGACATTTTTGACCAATTGTGGATGAAACTTGCTAAGGAAGGCACACAAGATACCCGGATGAATTAGGGCTTCCTTGACTAACAAGCTTCAAATTCTTGATGAGTTATTGATCAAAATGATAAATAAGGAACATGGGGATCCATATATGATGCTCATAACCATTGTGAATGTTTTCTCAAACCCTAGTTGTGAGCTTGATGAGGCACAGATGGACACACACATACCTACAAAAGAAACAAAGCTACCCATAGACATATTTTTGGTGTTTTGTTAGTAAACAAAAGAAAATAAAGTATGATACAATCAAAAGTGCTTGGTCATCTCTCCCAATGAAAACCCAATGAATGAGGCGTGAGGATGACGCTAAGGTATTATCCCAAAGCCAATCCAAATGATGAGATAGCATGAGGGATCTTAGGGACAAAATTGGGGTTTTACAACTGCCCCTATTTAAGGACATTCTAGCTGAGGATGTGAAGGTTAAAATCTTCGTATCAACTCAGTGGAATGGACTTAAATAACAACATAAAGAAACAAATTTTGGTCCCTAAGAGACCTCATGATGCATATGATATGAATGTAAAAATAATCTTTGTGGAGAATATATTGCCACAAAGGAAAAGAATCTGGAGAGACTGAAAGTCCACAGGAGTACAGTGCAATCCATAAGGAAAACTTACTAGGGAGACATAGACTCTGGGGATAAAAGTCATGCGTAGGCCAGGCTACGGCTTGAAAACTACTGGAGACACGAGGGAATTTTCCATGAAAATAGTTCAATGGAGAGACTCGGATTGGGGATAAAGAATCTGCATATATCGGGATAACACCAATATAGCAAGAAACACCTGCCAAGGAAATGTGTAAGTCAGAGCGAGGCTGAAATACTCAACACAAAAGGGAATTCGATTTCACAAAAAAATATGAAACCAAACTCAACTGGGGAATAAAAACTTCAACACGTGAGTAAAAGAGATATATTATCTACTATAGATTACTGGGCAGGAAGATAATATACTCGAAAAAAGGGACATCCGTTACTGGTTAGAGTAAACATATCAAGGATGACTCGCTGAGGAAAAAGAGGAATATTCATTACCGGTTACTGGGTAAGAATAACCTACTGGGGAAAAGGAAACCAAATAGGATTTACAACTATCTTTTTACTTGGTAGAAAACCAAAGAGAGAGTATCTGTCACCGGTTAAAATGAACATATCAAGGATAAACTCAAAGGGAAGAATATTTGTCACCGATTAAAGTGAACATATCAAGGATAGACTGTCGAGGAAAATAGGATTTACAACTACCGGTTACTAGGAAGAAGACCAAAGAGAGAGTATCTGTCACCGGTTAAGATGAACATATCAAAGATAAACTCAAAGGGGAGAATAGGATTTATATCTACCATTTACTAGACAGAATATCGCAAATAAGAATTACAACTACCGGTTACTGGGTAGAATACTAGAAAAAGAGAAAGTCTGTCACCGATTAAAGTGAATATATCAAGGGTAAACTCTCCGGGGAAAGAAGTAATTACAACTGCCTTTTTACTAGGTAGAATACCAAACAAGAAGAATATCCCATCGGTTAAGATGAACGTATCAAGGACAAACTTGCTAGGGAAACGAAAAAACGAATCCGCTGGAGAAAAATAAAAGAAGTAAATGACCTTTTACCAGTTACTGGGTAAATTAACACATGTAAAGTACTCAAACAGCAAGAAGAATATTACTGGTTAATGGGTAATAAACTCTTGGGGACCAAAAGATCTATCTATGTAAGAACTAGAAAGAAACGATCAAACAAGACTCACCCCAATGAGGATATAACTCAAGGGGAGTGGGGAGGAGACTGAAATAACAATCATCCACGAGGTAATAACTCAGTGAGGAAAGAGAAAGGATAAACTCTTTCTGCTTAAGGAGCTGACACTCTATAATTGAAGGAGGATAGACACACCAAACCTGCATAGGGAAATAATATCGCCAAAGTAGAGGATAAGAAAAAATATGTCAATGTGATAATAATGCATAATGAAATATTTGATGCTATGTTTTATGCATGTGTATACATGAGTAAGTATATGATTATGCTGACAAACGAGCACAAAGGATACAAACAATGAAGATCTGAATCATCACAACTAGTCACTCGGCTAATCTCAACAAGATGGAAACACCCACTGGAGAACCTGCTAGGGATGAAAATAAATCACCGAGGATATAAATCCTAGCTCAAAGCAATATTCAATTCTCGGGGATGGCGCACAACCACGAGTCAATGGGAGAATGAGGATACATTAATCTAAATCAAAGCTAAACCCTGGATAAGGGAGGGCATGAAGAACATGCATCCAACCCAAAATGCCGAGGATCCTTATCAGAGCAACAAGTCATCACTACGGGGATATTTTAGTCAACACCATATCAAATGGGAGACAACCCTACAGGGGACATCATCAATACTGCTCAAAATTGAATACTTCCTGAAGGAAGAAATCTTATATCAGAAGATGGAATACTTCCTGAAGGAAGAAATCCTACAGGGGTCTCAAGTCATAATAAGAGGTAAAACTCTGAGTGAGGAGAACTAGACGATCTACTGGGGATTCCATCCAAAAACATCTCTGTGGGGCTTCACTAGGGATACAACAATCTGCCATGACAAATCAAAGGCCACAAGAGGATACAAAGATCAGCAACAACTTCCTCAAAAGGAAAGCAAAAGTCATCATACCCTTCTTGGTGATTGAGAAATAGACCAATTCCAAGGTACCAAAATATCAACCGGATCTACAGACTCACGCAGGGGAGAAACTGCCACGGCTATGCAACAACCAAATAAAGGTGTTAGGGATTTGGAGACCAAATAAAAGGTTTCATAGTGATCCAGGGTTCATGCAAAGATACAAAATGCAGATTGAGGATCATAAATCCTTAGTCGGGGATATATGATTAACTACAAAGAGAACAACACATCTGCTCTACTGGGGATGATACATTGCTTGGGGAACAACTTATCAACCAATGTTGAGGATGAATGACGAACTGTTATGGGGGTAGAGTCTCAAAATAACCTGCTTGGGGAAGACAACAATGCTTCACACATCAAGACTTGTCGTTCTTTAGATTGATGTTGACATTCCTTTTTGAAATCGATTGTTCTTAAAGTAAATGCCTTATTATTTAATAAAAATTTTATTTCATTGATTTATTAAAAAATTATCATCACAAAAATTCAATTTTAAAACAGAAACAAATAAAAATACGAAACTATTGGATAAAAGCTCAACTTTAATTAATAGAATGGTAGTCCACAAATGGCGGGACTCCATGGATCTTTACAAAGTTTGAAAAATGGTAATTTATATGGAAAAGGGATACATTAAATACAATGACCACTACTCTCCCTATCAACTTTGAAATCCATTGTATGCTTGTCTTTGGTTGAGAATGATGAATCAGAACCAAATGACTGTTTAAAACTACTTCAAAGATCAGGACCAATCAAATGCAGTTACTTGCCATTATCCCTAATTTTTGCCTAGATTTCCCCAAGGTGGGGTACTCAATCTACTGGGATAAATTTTTCTGTTTTATGTCTCTAATTTTTTCCTAGATCACCCTTTCGGGTTTTGAATCCACCGAGACGCTCATTTTTGCCTAAGCCACCCTTTTGGGTTTTCAACTTATCAAGCTATTTTTTTTTCTTTTTTAGGCGAATTATTTCTTGACTGCATCGACATTCACAGGACGAATGAACTCTTCACCATCCATAGTTGTAAGAATCAATGCACCGCCTGAGAAGGCTCTCTTAACAACATATGGGCCTTCATAATTAGGAGTTCATTTTCCCCTAGCATCGGGTTTGAAAGACAGAATCTTCTTGAGCATGAGGTCACCTTCTCAGAACACACGAGGCTTGACCTTCTCATCAAAAGCTTTATTCATTCTCTGCTGGTATAATTGACCATGACACATGGCAGTCAATCTCTTTTCTTCAATCAAATTCAACTGGTCATATCTGGTCTGGCACCATTCAGCTTTTGTCAACTTGGCTTCCATTAATATACACATTTATGGGATCTCAACCTCTACGAGGAGCACAACTTCCATACCATAAACAAGAGAGGAAAGGGTTACCCCTGTTGAAGTGTGGATGGATGTATGATACCCATGTAAAGCAAATGGGAGCATCTCATGCCAATATTTATACGTCACAACCATCTTCTGAATGATCTTCTTAATGTTCTTGTTCGCAGCTTCAACAACCTTGTAAGACCCCAATTTTGACCCTAAGAACCCTCATGCAATTTCATCTTAAGCATTAGCATTGGGATCATACCTTGGCATCCTCCTTACCCCTCCTTCATTGGGTTCGTCTTAGGAGAGATCACCAAGCACTTTGTGATTGTATCATACTTGTATTTTATCATTTTCCTAACCAAAATACCAAGGTAGGGCATGATCACCATTGATCTATCAAGTTCATATCTAGGGTTTGATACCCTCATGACAAAGAGCACAACCATGAATTGATCCAAGAATGGTTATGAGCATCATATATGAGTTCCATTGATTCCTACATGTTATATTGATCAAGTTTTCTTCAAGAGTTTGAGGGTGATTTTCCTTGGAAACCCTAGTTTGACTAAGTATCTTAAGTAACTTCTCCAACAAGCTATCTCACCAATTGATCAAATTTCTCAAGGGACATTTAAAAATTCATCATCTTATGCATATATGATCTACCATGAGCCTAGAAAGTAAAGATAATTGAAGGTTAGCAAGTTGGTTGATGGTGGTTGGCCAGATGATTTCATCTAATCAAAATTGGGTCTCCCTAGACCCTATCTCCTACAATTTTCACCATATGAAAATGATTTAAAGATAAAAATTACTCTAAATGACATTACAAACAACTTTCATGTTGAGACCTAGAGCTAGTTTTCTTGGAAAATCATTTTCGATGTTGAAACATTATAGGTCATTTTGTCTAAACCCTAATTTGAAAGTCAACTTCCCAAGCTCATAATGTGCTCAATTTTTATGAGATGAAATATTTAAAAGTTGCACAATCAAATTTAAGATGTCTACTTCAACTTTGATGTCAGGAGTGAGAGCTAATTCAACTTTTATGAGCATGTGATATGAGGCTATATTATAGGTCCCTTTTGACCTATACCATTGAACAAGTAATTTTTCCAAACTTCAAAAATGCATAACTCTATCATTTCAAATCCAAATGACATGAAATTGGTGACCATTTTGAAGGTCTTTGAAATAGATACAACTTTTATGAAGACACGTTTCTCATTTGAAGCTCGCATAAAAAGGTAAGCAAGGTGGAATATTGAGATATATGACTTGAAACTTAGAAAAAATTTCAACATGTTGAAATTTCCAAACTTCCACCTCAAACTTCATCATGATACAAGCTTCAAATGGAAAAGTGTTGAACATCAAAGTTGTTCCTCTTGACCTAATCTTTCTAAAAAGTCCAAGTTCATCCATTTTGGACAAGAATTTCTAGGGATGAACATTGCATGAACATGGTATCATCATTTGGCAAAGATCACACTTCAAATCTTCACACACACTTGCCTTGCAATCCAAGTTGATTTCAGACCCTCTCACACTCATTTGTGGACCTTAAGCAATAATCTCATGGGTTTGTACATGCCCATGCACCCATGCATCATCAATTGCCAATTTTGGAAAGTGATTTGGAAGGTGCAATTATCACTTGATTCAGCTATAAATAGAGCCCCTTCTGCTTAGAATTCAAGACACATTCACGCCAGCTTTGATCCCAAACCCCTAACCCTTCCATTTGAGAGGATAAACTTGAGAATTTCATCTTGAAATTGAGTTGGAATCTCACTATTTTGAGATTCAAAACTCCAAGGATCCAAGACCTTTTGTGCATTTCATTCTACTTTTGCAAGCATTCTGAGTGAGATCAAGCACGAGCCAAGGCAAGAACAGTTGAATCCAGACCTACATTGAAGGTATTTTCCAGAAAATTTCATCTCTTCGATTCTCTCTCATTCTTGCTCAATTCTCTTGATTCTTTGATTGTTTGAAGTCCTACAATTGTAGGCAAGAAGATTAAGTTGCTTAGAGGTCAAATAGAAGCAACTCAATTGACATACCTCAAATTTCAACTCCTCATGTCTTTCTATATATGAGAAATTAGTTAAAATTAAGGTGATATTCGTGATCTACACCATTTTTCCTTTCAGATCATGTCCTTCTTTTTCATTTTTGACATGGTGATAAATGGACCAGTCCGGCCAAGGTCGCTTGAGAAGACGACCGACGCTTTGCTCCGGCAATGATGTGGGGTGGTCCTGAGCCATTGGATGAGTTTAAATTGTTTTAATCACGAGCGTGCATTTTAATTACCAAGCATGTGGACATTTGACTCAGGCGCACCATGGAACGCGCGCTGGTGACCACTTGATCTGCCACCTCAATTAATGAGGGAGATCAAGTGGTGCACGTTTTTTCTGATTATTTGAATTTCATTTTAATTGCTTTATTTTCATTAATTCATATTAATTTTAATATTGATCCAAAAAATATGAGAGTTTCACCAAAAAATTTCAAATATTTTCCTCTTTCATATTCTGAATTAAATTTATTTTTTGGATCCTTATTAATATTTTTCATGATTTAATTGATTTTTCATTTGTTTTTAATTGTTTAAAAATACTTTTAAGTCTTTTAAAATTATGAAAAAATTTCTCCAAGGTCCTTTGACCTTGTTTGACCTATGATAAATCTCATGGCCATTTATTTGGTGTTTTGATGAGGTTTTAGGAATTTGACAAACCATATTTATTTTAAATGTATTATTTTAGTATTTTTAATTGGAATAAATGCCAAATAATTTTGTTGACCAATTGTGATGACTTGTTTATGTTTGATTCTTGTTGTTGGGCCTTGATCAAGGTTGATTTGACTTTGTTAAATTAATATCATTGGATTTAGGGGATTGATGGAATTACATTCCATCTCCAAAAATGAATGAATGATATTAATTTGGTAAAAGTCCTCCTTTGATCAATTTGAGATTTCATCTATTCCCCTCCCTCTTCATCTCATTCCCCTTCTTTATGCGTTCATCTGATTTGGCCTATGATATCTCAAAGTCCTAATTGCTAGTTGATTGAAAAATTAACATGAGTATGGATGAGATTTGGCCACACTTTTTGCATATTCTTTTTGTGTGTGGTATGTTTCATGAGCATAGTTCATAATACTATGTCTCTAACATGCATTAACACCAAATTTCTATTGCCCGGCCTCAAATAGTTGTGACTTTTACATAAGTCCAATTACGATTGCTTAACATAGCGCTAAATTTGTGACATAAAGGCATACCATTCTAGTTAGTGAGATTGTAAGTCTCTCCTCTTTCATGGTATTGTGTGGAAACTTGGCCTTCTTTCCTTCCTTTGGAAGAAGTTTTGGCTCAAGGATTCATGCTTGTGATAAGTGGGTTGAGTGTTCTCCAAAGAATGTCTAAGAATGAAAAGCAAAAACAAAACAATACTAACTTCTAACCTATTAAATACTAACTTTTAATTTCAAGCCCTTTACTTTAATGTCATTTAATTCTAGCTTTTATACATTTTTCATTGTTCATATCATTCTAACTGTTTATGTTAATGCAATTTTCACTTTGTCCACTTGGACCATATTGTGTGATATATTTTGTTTGTGTGTACTTGGCTTGTTTGTGTGATCTTTAACCATTAATGTACATAATAACAACAGAAAACCCTAAAAAACTTTTGTGTGGACTGTTGGCTTGATCTTGGATAAATGGACTTAGAACTTAGGCAACATTCCTATGCTAAAGGACTTGGCCAATGCCAACTTGTTGAGAAACCAAGTGCTTGCAATTTGAAACTTCATCTGATACATCATTCAAGATCCTTATGAGTTCATCTGCAACATGATCATTGTGAAGCTGTTATTTTAAACCCGTGACTTGTGGAATTCATCTGTTACATGGGCTACTTTGTAGAAGATCGTGGAATGGATAAGCTTGGATGTGGCCATCTTTAATTGATGCCTTTGCTCTTCAAGATAATAATTGTGCATTTGTGTGTTGCTTGATTCTAAAATTCCAAGGGAATTCTGGGTTTCTATTGACATTCTTGTCTATTTGATTGCTACCAATTTTGTCAGATCTTTTCAACTCTAAACTTTTAATTTTTGTACATAGGATTAGTCTCTTCATCTTCTCCCAATTTCTTTAATTTTAAAATCTCTCCCTCCCTTTTCAAAATCTTCTTTGATTGAACTTATTTTGTTTTAAACTTTGACCACTTTGTAAAAAAGGATAGAAACTTTGGCCTTATGCCATTGCATTTTCAAACTTCTTTTCTTAAATCAAACTTGTAAATAAACTTAACTATACTTGACCTAAACTTTCAAAAGTCAAAAAAGAACTAACTCATTCAAACCATTTTTAGGCCTTTGTTCCTTTCAAACTTAATTTTTGTTAAAAGCAATGCATCCACTTTGAAATTTGTATCATGAACTACGAGGTTTTGATCCCTCATTTTTATGTTGGTACGTAGGCACAAGACCGAAGGTCTTGCGAAACACAAAAATATAATTAATGAATTCTTTTCTCACCCCCCCTCTGTAACACCCCAATTAAACTAAGCTAATTATTTAATTTAAATTAATATTTTATTTATTAATTTAATTGAATAATTGGAAGTTTGGATTATTATTATTTTATTATTATTTTGGAATAATAATTATTGGGATAATTATTTATTGGAATAATATATAAGTTGGAATTTAGAAAAATCCCATTTTTGGTAAAAAGGTTAATTTCACGTGAAAAGGGAAAAGAGGCAGAAAGGGCAAAAAGCCAGAGAACGAAGGTTGAAGGAAGGAGAAGCTTGGAGCTCGGAAGCTGCCGGATTAACTCAGGTAAGGGGGGTTTATCATCGGTTAAAGGGTATTATATGATAATATGTACTGGGTAGTGATAACCATTGGTTGTATCTCTGATTTGATTGATGCATGATGAATTTGTGAAATATTGGATGAATGAAATTGGATGAATGAAATTGGATGATAATTGAAAAGAATTCGTAGGAATTAGAAGAGATAATGTTAGGATTGGTGAAGATGAATAGGATATGATTCGTGTAGATGATATGGACGATTATTTTGTGTAATTTGGACTGTGGAAGGTTGGATCGGATAGGTTTCGTAACAGAGAAAGCCATAGCAGATCTGAGAGTTCTGGTTTCTGGTCATACGCGTATGGCACTAGGCAATACGCGTATGAGCTGGCTGATACGCGTATGGAGGAGGCCTTACGCGTATGGGAGAAAAAGATGATATTTTGAACGTAAATTGGTCTCTGTTGGTACGCGTAAGGGGAGATTGTTACGCGTAGCATACGCGTATGGGATAGGTGATACGCGTATGAGTTGGGCGAGGAAATGCGCAATACGCGTATGAGAGTGGGCATTACGCGTATGGGTTTGGCCAGGTTTGGGCAATACGCGTATGGCAGAGGCAATACGCGTATGGGCAGAATTGTGATTTTCTGTGCTACTGTTGTGCAGTTTTGGTTGTTTAGGCTGAGTGATGCGACTTAGCTGAGGCATGATGTGATAGGGATCATTTCCCGTTGTTTTGAGTAGTATAGGTATTAGTAGAGTGAGCTAATACTGTGTTTGATTATGTGGCATGATATGATATGCTTTTGTGATAAAACGTGTTAATGATGTGTGTTGGTATGCATGATGCTGTGATTGTATCAGTTGTGTATGCATTTGTGAATAGACTGTTTTGTGGCTAGAGTGTGAGCATGTGTCTATTCTGAATTCGTTGTGATGTTGCAATTGTTAGGTGATTAGCTTGCACATTGTGGCCCATTTGGGGTGGTAGCTAATTCCCATGGTGAGGAATTAGTGAGTTTAGTAATTATTGGACTGTTGTTGATTGTTTGCATGCTAGGTGAGTAGCGTGCATTTCATGGCCCATTTGGGGTGGTAGCTAATTCCCATGGTGAGGAATTAGTGAGTGAGTCACTATGTCTCAAATGAGTGGGACTAGTGAGCTTGGTAGCCGTGCCTGGATTTGGACGGTGAGGTTGAACTATATGTTCACAAATAGTCGGTACCGCATGCATAGAGTCTCATTGCATAATAAATGTATGGCATATAATATGAATGGATGTATTCCAGTATTATATGTGTGTTGTGTGTTGTGTTGTTGATGTTGAGTATGGTTGAGATTATATATATGCTATATGTTACTGTTGAGTATGATGTTTGAACGGATATTGCTGTTGCTGAATGCGTAGTATGATTAGGGTGAATTAATGTGTTAATTACTTAGCATTACATGTTGTTCTATAATGCTTGTTATATTGATTGAGGAACTCACCCTTACACCTATTTTTCAGGTAACGAGAAATGAGTTGAGTAGAAGCTAATGCTTGGAGTCTAGAGTAGTTCTTATGGGTCATGCTCTGATAGATGTAACATCGGGAGGGGATGTCTTAATTGATTTGATATTGGTTGTTGATGATTTACATGTATTGTGTTACATGTTTTACATTGAGTTGAATTTTATTCCGCTGCGAATTATGCAAAGAACCTTATTTTGATTAAATAAATGAGCATGACAGGATATTTTAATGATTTTTTATGAAATGATTGTGTGACACCCTTCGGGGAATAATTACTCTGATGAATATATTTTTATTTTAATTATAATTTGGGGTATTTAGAAGAGTGTTACATTAGTGGTATCAGAGCATAGTCGGTCGAGTCGAGTCGTAATTATTCTGTTTCCCCTGTACGGTATAGGTGTTGTGTAACCCTATCAGTACTTATTGTCTGGTTTGTTTGGGTTTTCAGAATAGAGATGGCTGGAAGAGGTAGAGATGATGCTGCGATTGCTGAGGCTCTGGGTATGCTAGCTGGAGTACTTGGAGGAAATCCGAATGTTGTGGGAATGGGAGCTGCTCGTCAACTGAGTGAGTTCCAGAAGAACAATCCTCCAATGTTCAAAGGAGCATACGATCCAGATGGTGCTCAGAAATGGTTGAAGGAGATAGAGAGGATCTTCAGAGTAACTGAGTGTGCTGATAACCAGAAGGTCAGGTTCGGTACACATATGCTGTCAGAGGAAGTTGATGATTGGTGGGTTGCTACCCGCACTGAGTTGGAAACTGCTGGAGATGCTGAGATTTCTTGGGCTGTGTTCAGAGAGAGATTTCTGAGGAAGTATTTTCCCGAGGATGTCAGAGGAAAGAAGGAGATAGAGTTCTTGGAATTGAAGCAGGGTAACAGGTCCGTTACGGAGTATGCTGCTAAGTTCACAGAGCTGTCGAAGTATTATACTCCCTATGCTGAGGCTGCTGGGGAATTTTCCAAATGTGTGAAGTTTGAGAACGGGTTGCGTCCCGAGATCAAGCAGGCGATTGGGTATCAAAGGATTAGAGTGTTTTCTGATTTGGTTGACTGTTGCAGGATTTTCGAACAGGATTCCAAGGCTAGAGCAGAGAGCTATCAGCAAAGGGTTGATAGGAAAGGCAAGAATCAGATTGATCGTGGAAAACCGTATGCAGCTGGCAAAGGTTTCCAGAGGCAGAGTGGGATGAAGAGGCCTAGTGGAGGAGATTCTAGTGCTCCTGTTAAGTGTTACAGATGTGGTCAGGCTGGACATCGTATCCATGAGTGTACCAGTAATGAGAAGAAGTGTTTCAAATGTGGGAAAGGTGGTCATTTGGCTGCGGATTGCCGGTTGAAGACTGTGACTTGCTTCAACTGTGATCTTGACAATGACTTGATTCATCCCTTGACCTTTGTTTGCCTTGTGTGTGATCCCTTATTTGTGATTGTTGCATTCATGCATTCATGCGCATCATAACATTCATCACACGAAAATTTTAAGGAACTGAGGTATTATTTGCAAATATTTTCAGACCATGGACTGTGGACGAAGGAACACTAAGAAGTACAGTTTCATATGTCCAGACTTGAAAGAGTTAAGGAAGCTCGCATCTTTTGTATTAGATCCATTGGACTTCAAACAACGTCATGAGAAGCTATTGTTTATCTTGTCTGCTGATGTGGTTGAAGGACTCTTGAGTGTATTGGTGCAGTTCTATGATCCTCTCTACCATTGTCTCACTTTCCTAGATTTTCAGCTTGTGCCTACCTTGGAGGAGTATTCTCATCTTTTGGGGATACCTGTTTCTAGTATAGTGCCTTTTAGTGGATTGGAGGAGATTCCCCGATCTAGTATTATTGTTGAAGCTCTTCACTTGAAGAAGTCTTAGATTGAGGCTTATTGGGTGAAGAAAGGAGGGTTATTTGGGTTGTCATTTGATTTCCTCATCAAGGAAGCTACTGCTTTTGCTCAAGCTGGTAGTGTGGACGCTTTTGAAGCTATCTTTGTGTTGCTCATTTATGGATTAGCTTTGTTCCCTAACATTGACGGTTTTGTTGATGTTAACGCCATTAGACTTTTCTTGATTGGGAATCATGTGCCTACTTTGTTGGGTGATATGTATCTCTCTTTGCATCTAAGGAATTCTAAGGGTGGTGGAACGGTTGTCTATTGCATTCCTCTTCTGTACAAGTGGTTTATTTCGCACTTGTCTCAGACACCTGCTTTTATGGAGAACAAACAATGTCTAAGGTGGTCTCAAAGACTTATGTCTCTCACTAATGATGATATAGTTTGGTATGACCCATCTTTGAGTAGTATGGAGATTTTTGATAGTTGTGGTGAATTCTCTAATGTGCCTCTCATTGGTACACAAGGAGGAATTAACTACAACCCTGCTTTGGCTCGTCGTCAACTTGGGTTCCCCTTGAGAGACAAGCCTAATAACACTTTGTTAGAAGGTCTTTTCTATCAAGAAGGTAAAGACCCCCAATATTTGAAGCAGAATATTGTGCATGCTTGGCATAATGTGCATAGGAAAGGAAGATCCGAGCTTGGTCCGCACAATTGTGTAGCTTTGGAAGCTTACACTCTTTGGGTGAAGAAGAGAGCTTTGGAGTTGAAGATGCCTTAACCTTGTGAAAGACCTATGTCTATGGTTGTGGTTGAGCCAATAACTCTCCCTAACCAAGATGTAGAGGAGTTGGAAGATGCACTCATCAAGATGAAGCAAGAGAAGGATATGTGGGAAGAGAGTTTCCATGCTTTGAGCAAGAAGCATGAAGAGTTGTAGTTGGAGTCTAAGGACAAAGATGAACTTATTGAGCTACTTGAATACCGAGTGACGAAGAGACAGAGAGAGCCAGAGGTTTCATCTTCTAGCATGCCTCAGCCTTCCGTTGCTTGGAAGAATATTGTTGACCAACTTGTCCTCGAGAAGGCCCAGATGAAGGCTTATTTTGAGACCGAGATTCGTCGCATTCGAAGAAAGTATGCGCCTACAGCCAAATCTTCTAACATTGTTGTTAGGGATCCTTAGGATGACTAGTCTCCTTTTCTCTTGTATTTTTTATTTGGTTTCTGAAATTTTACTCAATGTAATCCTTCCAATTTATATAAATAAAAAGAGATTTTTGGTCATATCAAATTGTTGCAATTGCCATTTAAATATATATATTTGCAAATGATATAGTAAGTTCCTTGAAAAATAAAAATAATCAAGCATTGCATTTCATGCATAATTTGCATAAGCAGGTTTTCGCCAGATGTCTGATTGGTGTTTCTTCTATGCTTTAGCCAAGCTCACTCACCGGTATAATACCCGAGCCAATCATCTGAGAATCATAGAGCACCTAGAGCAAAAGAACAGAGAGCTGAAGGACGAGATCGCCCGCCTGACTGCCATGATGGAGTCAATTCTTGTTGCTCAAAGTCAATCTTCTCCAACGCCTGCAACTCCTCCTGCGAGGACTGTTATTTCAGAGGTGGCTACCTCTACCAATCCTGCTGCTGCCACCTATTTCGCGCCAGCTATGCCTGCCGGATTCCCGTGGGCAATGTCGTCCAACTTTGTGCCCGAAGGCTTTGCGCCTACCTTTGCTTCCATGCAGGCATCTAGCCCGGTCATGTCCGTGCCACCTCCCGTTGTGCACACCTTGCATCGCGTAGAGGACACCATCTATCACTCCGAGCCGTCTGAGGGTCCGGATGTCTATGAGAAAATGGATGAAATGAAAGATCAGTTTCTTGAGTTGCGCAAGGAATTGAAGACGCTGAGAGGTAAGGACTTGTTTGGGAAAAGTGTTGTTAAGTTGTGTTTAGTGCCCAACGTCAAGATCCCGGTGAAGTTCAAAGTGCCTGACTTTGAAACGTATAAGGGGAACTCTTGTCCGCTCAGTCATCTTGTGATGTATGCTTGCAAGATGTCTACTCAGACTAACAATGATCAATTGCTTATCCATTACTTCCAAGATAGTCTGAACGGCGCTGCGATTCGTTAGTACATGGGATTGGACAGTGCCAACATTTTCACTTTCAATGACTTAGCGGAGGCTTTTGTCAAGAAATATAAGTACAATGTGGACATGGCGCCTGATAGAGACCAGCTAAGGTCTATGTCTCAGAAGGATAAAGAGACATTCAAAGAGTATGCGCAACGATGGAGGGAGTTGGCTGCCCAGATCACTCTTCCTTTGGAGGAAAAAGAAATGACAAAGATCTTCTTGAAAACTCTGAGTTTATTTTACTATGAAAGAATGATTGCCAGTGCCCCCAGTGACTTTACCGAAATGGTAAACATGGGGATGAGGCTTGAGAAAGGAGTCTGAGAGGGACGTTTGTCAAGAGATGAGGCATCAACAAGCAAGAGGTATGGTAGTATTTTTGGTAAGAAGAAAGACAGTGAGACGAATTCAATAAGTAGTGGGAGGCAGAGGAGGCCTCAGATCAGAAGGAATCCAACATCCCGTCAACATCATCATCATCAAGTATGTTCCGTTATCCCGGTATTTTTTAATCAACAAACAACACCAGTTCAACAACACCAACATCAACAACAACGACCGCAACAACGAACCAACACCTACAATAACAACAATACCAACAACAATCATCAGCAACAAAACTTTGAGAGGAAGAAGGTCTCTTTTGACCCGATTCGTATGTCTTACGCAGAGCTTTATCCATCCTTGGTTCTCAAGAACCTGATCCAACCAAGAAATCCGCCACAGATTCTAGAACCACTTCCACCTGAGCTCCGTTGTGCTTTTCATCAAGGAGCACCCAGACATGATATTGAGAATTGTTATGCACTTAAGTATGAGGTTCAAAAATTGATGAAGAGTGGTATGGTGTCCTTCGAGGACCATGTGCCGAATGTGAAAGCAAACTCGTTGCCCGCTCATGGGAACTCTTATGTGAATATGGTGGATGGTCGTCCTGGGGAGTTTAAAGTTTTTGATGTGCGTTTTATCAGGAGGTCCTTGGTGCAGATGCATAAAGACGTTTGTTTGGTGAGTGAATGTGAGCACGACCATGATGGTTGTGCTATTTGTAGTGTTAACCCGAGGGGTTGCGAAGTTGTGAAAAAGGACATCCAACGTCTGATGGATGAAGGCATGATCCAAATTGTTCAATCCTATGTCATGTGGATGACGATGTTAATGTCATAGTGCCTGTCTTCAAGCAGCATGAGAAGTTGGTGATTCAGTATCACTCCAGTAACAACAACAGTCAAAGATCAGTATCGCTGTTGGTAATACGGTTAGCGGGCCCAGTCCCGTATTCATCTGATAAAGTTTTGCCGTATCAGTATAATGCTATAATGATGAAGGATGGTCAAGAGGTTCCGTTACCTACGACTAGTTCAGTGGTGAGCGTTGCTGATGTTACTAAGGTGACCCGAAGTGGTCGAGTGTTTGGGCCGGTGTTCCCAAAGGATAAAGAAGAAGCAGTTGTGAGTAAGAAATTGGAAGTGCCTAGTGTAGACCCAATTGGCTGTTCAAAAGATAAGTCTGGTGAATCCAGCAATTTGAAACCCAATGATGATGATTAGGTACTTCGTTTGATTAAAAGAAGTGAGTTTAATATGGTAGAGTAGCTGCTCCAAACCCCCTCAAAGATTTTAGTGTTGTCTATGCTCATGAATTCCGAAGCACACAGAGAAGCATTGCAGAGAGTTCTAGAGCAAGCTTTTGTAGAACATGATGTTACGGTGGATCAATTCGTTCATATTGTGGCTAACATCACTTCTTGCAATAATCTTAGCTTCTGTGATGAAGAACTCCCTGAGGAGGGAAGGAATCATAATTTGGCTTTGCAAACCTCGATGAATTACAAAGAGGATACTTTGTCAAATGTGCTTGTTGACACCGGTTCATCACTAAATGTGCTTACAAAGTCAACTTTGTCAAAGCTATCTTACCAAGGAGCGCCTATGAGGTATAGCAGTGTAATTGTCAAAGCCTTTGATGGTTCACGCAAAACGGTTATTGGTGAAGTGGACCTTCCAATTAAGATAGGTCCGAGTGATTTTCAAATTACTTTTCAAGTAATGGATATCCACCCGACCTACAGTTGCTTATTGGGAAGGCCATGGATCCATGAGGTAGGAGCTGTTACTTCCACTTTGCACCAGAAGCTCAAATTTGTGAAGAGTGGCAAGCTAGTGATTGTTGGTGGAGAGAAGGCGCTTTTAGTTAGCCATTTGTCATCTTTCTCTTATATGGAAGCTGAGGATGAGGTTGGAACTCTGTTCCAAGCCTTATCTATTGCTGCTGAGAAGAGAGCTGGGGCACCTATGTCCTCGTTGAAAGATGCTCAAAAGATTGTGGAAGAAGGCAATGTCGATCAGTGGGGGCGCATGGTAGAGGTCTCCGACAACAAAGGCAGAACTGATTTGGGGTTCCAGAAAAGTTCATCAACTGCAAGGTCTGAAGATATGCAACTTAGCTTCTGTAACGGAGGGTTCATTCATGGCAATGAACAACACTTAGCTGATGTGCTAGAGGATGACAAAAGGAAGACTGCCCCAATTTTGTGATGCATGGAAAGGCTTGCAACAATTGGATTGTTGTTGATAGTCCTGTTATTTTGCATCGATCTAAGTAATTGCTTTTATATGTTTTAAAATCCTTCTCCTATGCCTAAGGGAGAAGTGAACATTGTTTGGGCATTTTCAAATTGATCATCAATAAAATTAATTCTATTCATCCACATCTATGATGTTTTGTTTTTACTTTTTTCTTTATTCTTAAAATGGTAATCACAAAAAACATAAATAAATAATATAATTGTCCATCTACATAATATTTGGTCACAAATTCACTTCTCTAAAATCAAAATATCAAATCATTATGCAGGTTGGTTCCTAACCCCATTGAATACAATGATCCTTCTCCTTCTCCAAATTTTGAATTCTCTGTGTTTGAGACCAAGGAGGAAAGTGATGTAGAAGTGAGTGATGAATTATCTCGTCTTCTTGAGCAAGATGAAAAAACCATTCAGTCGTTCGAAGAGCAAGTCGAGTTAGTCAATTTGGGTTCCGAGGATGATGTGAAGGAAGTCAAGATTGGGTCTCGACTGTGTCCAGAAGTCAAGAAGGGGTTTATTGATCTTCTTCGAGAGTATTCATATGTGTTTGCTTGGTCCTATCAAGACATGCCTGGGTTGGATTATGAGATTGTGGAGCATAGATTGCCGTTGAAGCCAGAATGCCCTCTAGTCAAGCAGAAGTTGAGAAGAACGCATCCTGATATGGCTGTGAAGATCAAAGAGGAAGTGCAGAAGCAGATTGATGCCAGTTTCCTTGTAACTGCTGAGTATCCGCAATGGGTGGCCAATATTATGCCAGTGCCGAAGAAAGATGGAAAAGTCCACATGTGTGTTGACTATAGAGATTTGAATAAAGCCAGTCCGAAAGATGATTTCCCTTTGCCACACATTGATATTTTGGTAGACAATACTTCTAAATTCAAAGTCTTTTTATTTATAGATGGATTTTCCGGATATAATCAGATCAAGATGGAACCTGAAGATATGGAGAAGACCACATTCATTACACCTTGGGGAACATTCTGTTATAGAGTGATGCCTTTCGGTTTAAAGAATGCTGGTGCGACTTACCAAAGAGCAATGACTACTCTTTTTCATGATATGATGCATAAAGAGATTGAAGTTTATGTAGATGACATGATTGCTAAATCAATTAATGAAGAGGAACACGTTGAGCATTTGTTGAAGCTATTCCAGCATTTGAGGAAATATAAACTCCGCTTGAATCTCAGTAAGTGTACTTTTGGTGTTCGTTCTAGTAAGTTGTTGGCCTTTATTGTCAGCGAGAAGGGTATTGAAGTTGATCCTACCAAGGTCAAAGAAATACAAGAGATGCCTGCGCCAAAAACTGAGAAGTAAGTTAGAGGTTTTCCCGGCCGCTTGAATTATATTTCCAGATTCATTTCCCACATGACCGCCACATGTACGCCTATATTCAAGCTTCTTCGGAAAGATCAGTCTTGTGATTGGACTGAAGATTGCCAGAAAGCTTTTGATAGTATGAAGGAATATTTGCTTGAGCCTCCGATTTTGTCTCCACCTGTTGAAGGAAGACCGTTGATCATGTATTTGACTGTGCTCGAAGATAGTATGGGTTGTGTTCTTGGTCAGCAAGATGAGACTGGAAAGAAACAATTTGCAATTTACTACCTTAGTAAGAAGTTCACCGACTGTGAGACTCGGTATTCTATGCTTGAGAAAACTTATTGCGCATTGGCTTGGGCTGCTAAGGGTCTGCGGCAGTATATGTTGAATCATACCACTTGATTGATATCCAAAATGGATTTAATCAAGTATATTTTTGAGAAGCCTGCTTTAACTGGGAGAATTGCCCGTTGGCAGATGTTGTTATCAGAGTATGATATCGAATGCCGATCTCAGAAAGCGATCAAAGGTAGTATCTTGGCTGACCATTTGGCTCACCAACCAATTGGAGATTACCAATCAGTGAAGTATGACTTTCCTTATGAAGAGATTTTGTACTTGAAAATGAAAGATTGTGATGAACCATTGCTTGAAGAAGGGCCAGAACCTGGTTCCCATTGGGGCATGGTATTTGATGGAGTTGTTAATCAATATGGAAATGACATTGGGGAAGTGATCATTACTCCTCAAGGCACGCATCTACCATTTACAGCTAGATTGACTTTCAAGTGTACAAACAACATGGCAGAATATGAAGCTTGCATTATGGGGCTTGAAGAGGCCATGAATCTCAGAATCAAGTATTTGGATGTCTTCAGTGATTTGGCTTTGGTTGTGAATCAAATCAAAGGAGAATGGGAGACAAATCAACCCGGTTTAATACCATATAGAGATTATGCAAGGAGGATTTCAACTTTCTTTACAAAGGTTGAGTTTCATCATATCCCTCGAGATGAAAACCGGATGGCAGATGCTCTTGAAACGTTGGCATCAATGATTGTGGTAAAGTATTGGAATAAAGTTCCCAATTTATCTGTGATGTGTCTTGATAGGCCAGCTCATGTGTTTGCTATTGAAGAGGTCAAAGAAGAGAAGCCGTGGTATTACGACATCAAATGTTTCCTCCAAAGTCAGATTTACCCGCCTGGGGTATCTTTGAAAGATAAGAAGACTTTGAGAAGATTAGCCGATAATTTCTACTTGAATGGTGATATACTGTATAAGAGAAACTTCGACATAGTTTTGCCCAGATGCGAGGATAGACACAAAGCAGACTTGTTGATGACTGAAGTGCATGAAGGCTTCTTTGGTACTCATTCCAATGGACATGCGATGGCAAAGAAGATGTTGCGAGTAGGTTACTATTGGCTGACAATGGAATCTGATTGTTGCAAACTTGTGAAGAAATGCCACAAGTGTCAAATTTACGCTGATAAGATTCATGTTCCTCCGACACTATTGAATGTTATCTCTTCTCCATGGCCCTTCTCCATGTGGGGAATTGATATGATTGGGATGATTGGGATGATTGAACCCAAAGCTTCGAATGGACATCATTTAATTTTGGTGGCAATTGATTACTTCACAAAATGGGTTGAAGCGGCATCGTATGCAAATGTAACCAAGCAAGTTGTTGTGAGGTTTATCAAGAATCAAATCATATGCCGTTATGGTGTGCCAAGCAAGATCATTACTAATAATGGATCGAACTTGAATAACAATATGGTGGAAGCTCTTTGCAAAGACTTCAAGATTGCACATCATAATTCTTCTCCCTACAGACCCAGGATGAATGGGGTTGTGGAAGCTGCAAACAAGAACATCAAGAAGATTATCTAGAAGATGGTTGTCACATACAAGGATTGGCATGAGATGCTCCCATTTGCTTTGCATGGATATCGTACATCCATCCGTACTTCAAGAGGGGCAACCCCTTTCTCTCTTATGTATGGCATGGAATCAGTGCTCCCCCGTAGAGGTTGAGATTCCTTCATTGTGAGTGCTCATGGAAGCCAAGTTGACTGAGGTTGAATGGTGTCAGACTAGTTTTGATCATCTAAATTTGATTGAAGAGAAGAGATTAACTGCCATGTTTCATGGTCAGTTGTATCAGCAAAGGATGAAGAAAGCTTTTGATAAGAAGGTCAGACCTCGTGCGTTCAGAGAAGGTGACCTTGTGCTCAAGAAGATTTTATCATTCAAGTCAGATTCTAGAGGAAAATGGACTCCTAATTATGAAGGCCCATATGTTGTTAAGAGAGCCTTTTCAGGCGGTGCATTAATACTTACAACTATGGATGTTGAAGAGTTCACTCGTCCTATGAACACAGATGCAGTCAAGAAATACTTTGCCTAAAAAAAATAAAAAAGAACAGCTCGCTAAGTTGAAAACCCGAAAGGGCGATCCAGGCAAAAATTAGAGACATAAAACAGAAAGAATTTCCCGATAAGTTGAGTACCCCACCCTGGGGCAACTTATGCAAAAATTTGGGATTTTGGCAAGTAACTGTGTTCTACTGATCTTCCGTGTTTCGAAAATTTGATTGAGCACAAGGGTTGACATCAATTCATCACCCCGGCGGCGGTCGAGAGCACAGTGGATATCAAGAATTGGTAGAAGGATTTAGGATCATTTGTATTCAATGTAACCCTTTTCCGTGTAAATTACCATTTTCAACTTTGTAAAAATCTATGGAGTCTTGTCATTTACAGACTACCATTCTATCAAATAAAGTTGAGCTTTTATCCAATTGTTTGTGGTATTCTACCCAGTAACCGGTAGTTGTAAACCCTACTTTTTCCCGCAGAGTTGATCCTTGATATGTTCACTTTAACTAGTGACGGATTCTCTCTCTCGGTATTTTATCCAGTAACTGATAGATGTAATTCCTATTTTATCTCCTCACGGAGTCTATCCTTGATATGTTCATCCTAGCGGTGATGGATTTTCTCTTTGACGGTATTCTATCCAGCATTCGGTAGATGTAATTCCTACTTTACTGCTCAGTTGGTATATCCTTGATATGTTCATCTTAACCGATGACGGGTATCTTCCTTGACAACCCCAGGCAAGTCTATCCTTGATATGTTCATCTTAACCGATGACAGATTTTCTTCCCTGTTGAGTTCATCCTTGATATGTTCATCCTAACCGATGACTGATACTCTCACCCTCGGTCTTCTGCCCAGTAACTGGTAGCTATAAATCCTATTTTCTGCAGTTTTCCCCAGTAAGGCTATTCTTACCCAGTAACCGGTAATGAATATTCCCTTCTGTTGTTTCCCAGCGAGTCATCCTTGATATGTTCATCCTAATCGGTGACGGATGTTCTCTCTGTCAGATCTTTATTATCTCCTTACCCAGTAGCAGGTAGTAGATAATAGATTTCTGCTCCTCTTGTGTTGAAGTTTATTTCTCCTCAGTTGAGTTGATTGCATTTCCTTAGTGAAATCACTTTTCCCTGCATGATTCAAGTATTTCAGTTTTATCCTGACTTACCTGTATCCCTTGCAGATGTTGTTAGTTCCCCGACTGAGTCTTTTCCATGTTGTATGGAATCCCTCAAGTCCTCCAGTAGTTTTAAGTCGTAGCCTGGCCTACGCATAACCCCTTTTATCCCCTAGAGTCTCTGTCTCCCCAGTGAGTTTTCCTTACGAAATGCATTTTACTCTTGCGGACTTTCGGTCTCTCCGATTTCTTTTCCTTTGTGGCAATATTTCCCCACAAAGCATTTACTCTTTTGCATTTCATATCATATGCATCATGAGGTCTCTTTAGGACCAAAATTTGTCTCTATATGTTGTTATTTAAACCCATTCTACTGAGTCGACATGAAGATTTTAACCTTCGCCTCTTCAGTTAGAATGTCCTTAACTAGGGGCAGCTGTAAGACCCCAATTTTGACCCTAAGATCCCTCATGCAATTTCATCTTAAGCATTAGCATTGGGATCATACCTTAGCATCCTCCTTACCCCTCCTTCATTGGGTTTTTCTTGGGAGAGATCACCAAGCACTTTGTGATTGTATCATACTTGTATTTTATCATTTTACTAACCAAAATACCAAAAATATGTCTTTGCATTTGCCTAACTCTTTTGTAGGTAGGGCATGATCTCAATTGATCTATCAAGTTCATATCTAGGGTTTAAGACCCTCATGACAAAGAGAACAACCATCAATTTATCCAAGAATGGTTATGAGCATCATATATGAGTTTCATTGATTCCTACATGTTATATTGATCAAGTTTTCTTCAAGAGTTTGAGGGTGATTTGCCTTGGAAACCCTAGTTTGACTGGGTATCTTGAGTAACTTCTCCAACAAGCTATCTCACCAATTGATCAAATTTATCAAGGTACATTTAAAAATTTATCATCTTATGCATATATGATCTACCATGAGCCTAGAAAGTAAAGATAATTGAAGGTTATCAAGTTGGTCGATGGTGGTTGGCCAAATGATTTCATCTAATCAAAACTGGGTCTCCCTAGACCCCATCTCCTACAATTTTCACCATATGAAAATTATTTCAAGATAAAACTTACTCTAAATGATATTCCAAACAACTTTCATGTTGAGACCTATAGCTAGTTTTGCTTGGAAAATCATTTTCTATGTTGAAACATTATAGGTCATTTTGTCTAAACCCTAATTTGAAATTCAACTTCCCAAGGCCATAACTTGCTTAATTATTATGACAAGAAAGATTTACAAGTTGCACAATCAAATTAAAGATGTCTACTTCAACTTTTATGTTTGGAGTGAGAGCTAATTCAACTTTTATGAGCATGTGATATGAGGCTACATTATAGGTCACTTTTGACCTATACCATTGAACAAGTGATTTTTCCAAACTTCAAAAATGCATAACTCTATCATTTCAAATCCAAATGACATGAAATTGGTGACCATTTTGAATTTCTTTGAAATACACTTTAACGAATACACTTTTCTCATTTGAAGCTCACATAAAAAGGTAAGCAAGGTGGAATATTGAGATATATGACTTGACACTTAGAAAAAATTTCAACATGTTGAAGTTTCCAAACTTCCACCTCAAACTTCATCATTATACAAGCTTCAAATGGAAAAGTGTTAAACATGAAAGTTGTTCCTCTCGATCTAACCTTTCCAAAAAGTCCAAGTTCATCCATTTTGGACAAGATTTGCTAGGGTTTCGCATGGCATGAACATGGTATCATCATTTGGCAAAGATCAAACTTCAAAACTTTACACACACTTGCATTCCAATCCAAGTTGATTTCAGACCCTCTCACACTCATTTGTGGACCTTAAGAAATAATCTCATGTGCCTGTACACGCCCATGCAACCATGCATCATCAATTCCCAATTTCGGAAAGTGATTTGGAAGGTGCAATTATCACTTGATTCAGCTATAAATAGAGCCCCTTCTGCTCAGAATTCAAGACACATTTGTGCCAGTTTTGATCCCAAACCCCTAACCCTTCCATTCAAGAGGATAAACCTGAGAATTTCATCTTGAAATTGAGTTGGAATCTCACTGTTTTGAGATTCAAAACTCCAGGGATCCAAGACCTTTTGTGCATTTCATTATACTTCTGCAAGCATTCTGAGTGAGATCAAGCACGAGCCAAGGCAAGAACAGTTGAATCCAGACCTACATTGAAGGTATTTTCTAGAAAATTTCATCTCTTCGATTCTCTCTCATTCTTGCTCAATTCTCTTGATTCTTTGGTTGTCTGAAGTCCTACCAATGTAGGCAAGAAGATTAAGTTGCTTATAGGCCAAATAGAAGCAAATCAGTTGACATACCTCAAATTTCAACTCCTCATGTCTTTCTATATATGAGAAATTAGTTAAAATTAAGGTGATATTCGTGATCTACACCATTTTTCCTTTCAGATCATGTCCTTCTTTTTCATTTTTGACATGGTGATGAATGGACCAGTCCGGCCAAGGTCGCCTGAGAAGACGACCGACGCTTTGCTCCGGCAATGATGTGGCGTGGTCCTGAGCCATTGGATGAGTTTAAATTGTTTTAATCACGTGTGTGCATTTTAATTACCAAGCGTGTGGACATTTGACTCAGGCGCACCATGGAACACGGGCTGGTGGCCACTTGATCTACCACCTCAATTAATGAGGGAGATCAAGTGGTCCACGTTTTTTCTGATTATTTGAATTTCATTTTAATTGCTTTATTTTCATTAATTCATATTAATTTTAATATTGATCCAAAAAATATGAGAGTTTCACCAAAAAAATTCAAATTTTTCCTCTTTAATATTCTGAATTAAAATTATTTTTTGGATCCTTATTAATATTTTTCATGATTTAATTGATTTTTCATTTTTTTTAATTGTTTAAAAATACTTTTAAGTCTTTTAAAATTATGAAATTTTTTCTCCAAGGTCCTTTGACCTTGTTTGACCTATGATAAATCTCATGGCCATTTATTTGGTATTTTGATGAGGTTTTAGGAATTTGACAAACCATATTTATTTTAAATGAATTATTTTAGTATTTTTAATTGGAATAAATGCCAAATAATTTTGTTGACCAATTGTGATGACTTGTTTATGTTTGATTCTTGTTGTTGGGCCTTGATCAAGGTTGATTTGACTTTGTTAAATGAATATCATTGGATTTAGGGGATTGATGGAATTTACATTCCATCTCCCAAAATCAATGAATGATATTAATTTGGTAAAAGTCCTCCTTTGATCAATTTGAGATTTTATCTATTCCCCTCCGTCTTCATCTCATTCCCCTTCTTTATGCATTCATCTTATTTGGCCTATGATATCTCAAAGTCCTAATGCTAGTTGGTTGAAAAATTAACATGAGTATGGATGAGATTAGGCCACACCTTTTGCATATTCTTTTTGTGTGTGGTATATTTCATGAGCATAGTTCATAATACTATGTCTCTAACATGCATTAACACCAAAATTCTATTGCCCGACCTCAAATAGTTGTGACTTCTACATAAGTTCAATTACGATTGCTTAACATAACGCTAAATTTGTGACATAAAAGGCATAGCATTCTAGTTAGTGAGATTGTAAGTCTCCTCTCTTTCATCGTATTGTGTGGAAACTTGGCCTTCTTTCCTTCCTTTGGAAGATGTTTTGGCTCAAGGATTCATGCTTGTGAGAAGTGGGTTGAGTGTTTTCCAAAGAATGTCTAAGAATGAAAAGCAAAAACAAAACAATACTAACTTCTAACCTATTAACTACTAACTTTTAATTTCAAGCCATTTACTTTAATATCATTTAATTCTAGCTTTTATACATTTGCTATTATTCATATCATTCTAATTGTTTATGTTAATGCAATTTTCACTTTGTCCACTTGGACCATATTGTGTGGTATATTTTGTTTGTGTGTACTTGGCTTGTTTGTGTGGTCTTTGACCATTAATGTACATAATAACAAAAAAAATCCTAAAAAAACTTTTGTGTGGACTATTGGCTTGATCTTGGACAAATGGACTTAGAAGTTAGGCAACATTTCTATGCTAAAGGACTTGGCCAATGCCAACTTGTTGAGAAACCAAGTGCTTGTAATTTGAAACTTCATCTGATATATCATTCAAGATCCTCCTGAGTTCATCTACAACATGATCATTGTGAAACTGTTATTTTGAACCTGTGACTTGTGGAATTCATCTGTTACATGGGCTACTTTGGAGAAGATCATGGAATGGATAAGCTTGGATGTGGCCATCTTTATTTGATGCATTTGCACTTCAAGATAATAATTGTGCATTTGTGTGTTGCTTGATTCTAAAAGTCCAAGGGAATTCTGGGTTTCTATTGACATTCTTGTCTATTGGATTGTTATCCATTTGGTCAGATCTTTTCAACTCTAAGATTTTAATTTTTATACATAGGATGAGTCTCTTCATCTTCTACCCATTTCTTTAATTTCAAAATCTCTCCTTCCCTTTTCAAAATCTTCTTTGATTGAACTTATTTTGTTCTAAACTTTGACCATTTTGTAAAAAAGGATAGAAACTTTGGCCTTATGCCATTGCATTTTCAAACTTCTTTTCTTAAATCAAACTTGAAAATAAACTTAACTATACTTGACCTAAACTTTCAAAAGTAAAAAAAGAACTAACTCATTTAAACTATTTTTAGGCCTTTGTGCCGCCTTTTAAACTTAATTTTTGTTAAAAGAAATGCATCCACTTTAAAATGTGTATCACGAAGTACGAGGTTTTGATTCCTCATTTTTATATTGGTACGTAGACACAAGACCGAAGGTCTTGCCAAACACAAAAATATAATTAATGAATTCTTTTCTCATCCCCACATTCTATTTATTTGTAAACATCACTTTATACCAAGTATATATCCATGCAAAAAGGGCTCCCTAGGAGTACCTAGGACACTTTGGGTGCTAACACCTTCCCTCTGTGTAACCAACCCCCTTACTTGTAATCTCTGACATTTTATTAGTTTTGATTTAAAAACTTCTTAATTTTTGGGTTTTGTTCATACTTTTTCCCTTTTCCCTTGGAAACAATAAAAGCGTAATGGCGACTCTTGTTATTTGATCTCTAGCTTATCTGTAGCTTGATGATTATGAATTTACCGCTACAAGCCCCATTCATCTTAGGTTTGTAGGGAGAAAATATGATGTGCAATTTTGAAGTCTTTGCAAAGAGCTTCCACCATATTATTGTTCAACTTTGATCCATTATCAGTAATGATCTTACTTGGCACACCATATCGACATACAATCTGATTCTTGATACAACAACTTGCTTGGTCACATTTGCATGCGATGTCGCTTCAACCCATTTTGTGAAGTAATCAATAGCCACCAGATTAAAACGATGTTCGTTCGATGCTTTGGGCTCAATCATGCCAATCATATCAATTCCCCACACGGAGAAGGGCCATGGAGAGGAAATGACATTCAGAAGTGACAAAGTAACATGAATCTTATCTGCATAAATTTGACAGTTATGCATTTCTTCACAAACTTGCAATAGTCAGATTCCATTATCAGCCAATAGTAACCTTCTCTCAACATATTCTTTGCCATAGCATGTCCATTGGAATGAGTAATAAAGGAACCTTCATAGACTTTAGTCATCAATAGGTCTGCTTCATGTATATTCACGCATCTAAGCAAAATCATATCGAAATTTATGTTATAAGTCACATGACCATTTAGGTAAAAGTTGTTAGTTAATCTTCTCAAAGTCTTATTATCTTTCAAAGATTCCCCAGGAGGGTAAATCTGACTTTGGAGGAAACATTTGATATCATAATACCATGGATTTTCATCTTTGACTTCATCAACAACAAATACATGAGCTGGCCTATCAAGACGCATCACCGTCAAATTGGGAAATTCATTCCAATACTTCACCACAATCATGGAAGCCAACGTTGCAAGAGCATCTGCCATCCAGTTTTCATCTCGAGGAATATGATGAAACTCAACCTTTGTAAATAAAGTTGATATCCTCCTCGCATAATCTCTATATGGTATCAAATCGGGTTGATTTTTCTCCCATTCACCTTTGACCTAATTCACAACCAAAGTTGAATCTTCATAGACGTTAAGATATTTAATTATGAGATCAATGGCTTCTTCAAGCCTAATAATGCAAGCTTCATACTCAGCCATATTGTTTGTACATTTGAAGGTCAATCTAGCTGTAAACAAAAAATGAGTGCCTTGAGGAGTAATAATCAATGCCCCAATGCCATTACCAAACGAATTAACAGGTTCATAAAATACCATGCCCCAACCGGAACCAGGTTTTGGCCCTTCTTCAAGCAATGGTTCATCACAATCTATCATCTTCAAGTACAAAATCTCTTCGTCAGGAAAATTACACTGCACTGACTGATAACCTTCAATGGGTTGGTGAGCCAAATGGTCAGCCAAGACACTACCTTTAATAGCTTTCTGAGATCGATATTCAATATCATGCTCAGATAACAACATCTGCCAATGGACGATCCTCCCAGTTAAAGTAGGCTTTCCAAAAATGTACTTGATTGGATCCATTTTGGATATCAACCAAGTAGTATGATTCAACATATACTAGCGCAGATGCTTAGCAGATGATCACACTGAATCACACCGCATTTTTGACTCGGATTTCACATGTTTGTTAGGTCTTTATTATCATTTTGCTTGTGTTATGCTCTCTTTTATGTCGTTTTCAGATATTTATCTCTTTCGGGACCCTTTTAGAAGAAAAGAAGCAAAAAGACCAAAAATTAGGGTTTTTCGGCAAATATTGTACACATGGCGTTATGCATGGCGGCTGCTATAGGAGAAGCCATGACTCATCAACCCTCAACCAGGAGGTAACCTCCACGATCCCATGAACTTACCCATTTCCACACATGGCGGGCACCATGAAGGGGTGGCGGGCACCACCTTTGTATTTCACGTTCCCACTAATGAGAAGTTGAAGGGCACCATGGTCTTTGCAAGCTACTGAATTCCTCTATAAATAGGTCATTTTAGTTCATTTCCAAATCATCCAACTTAGTTTACAACACTAAGACTATATTTATCATCTGTAAAAGCGGTAATCCGTCACATCGAGGGGTTATCGCACCTTAGTGAGATTGAGTTGGAGCACTTCGATTTTGCTGTCGTCTTTATCTTCAGAGTCGAAGGTTTATTTTCCTTGTACCAGATTTAAAGCCTCTGTTTGGAGCAGGTTCTTATTTAATCGCTTTTATTTATTTTACTTGTCATGCTTTACTTTATTTAATTTCTCGCCATGCTTTACTTTATTTAATTCCTGCCATTGTCTTTACTTTATTTAATTTCTCGCCACGCTTTACTTTATTTAATTCCTGTCATTGTCTTTACTTTATTTAAATTTCTCGCCATTATTTTTATTGCTCGTTTTAATTACTTTACACGTTTTACTTGTTCTTTACGCCTTACATTCTAAAACAACTTTTCATCATGATCAATATCGTTGTATGTGTTGGTATTACCATGTCTGGCTAAATCTTTCAAAGGGTAGAATGTAAGGATCGCGGTTAAAGAGATGTTTCACATATTGAATCTGTAGAAATGCTTTAAAGGTTGTTTTGATTTTTAATTCGAGTTTTCTAAAACAAACTTGGTTAGTTTTAACTACTCAAGGAGTATGAAAGCACCCTGGTTTAGTTAACTAGGAATTTTTATCACTTCAAGGAAAAACAATTTTTGAAACTGTTTTCGGACGCGTTGATAGATTTAAAATCAGGAAACTCCTTGGGTAAACTTTCCAAATCAAAATCACTTTTCAACTAAGTTTACGAGTCTTATTGCTTAAAAATAAGTTTACTACTTTCGCGTTCTGCGTACCTTTAATAAGTGACAATAAAGGGCCTTAATTTAAGGGTAAACTCGGTTCTGGATACGCGAAAGTGACAGTTCCTGTTAAATGGATTCTTTTCAAGAGTAGAAAATATTGCCCCATAAGTAGTTCTATTTAGACAATTGAAACATCGTTTAACTGACGTGAAATACATTCAAACCTGTCTTTACCTGCACTGTATTTTTTTTTTATTTACTGTTATTTTGCAACATCAATATCTCTTTTATAACGTTTTAGATAAACATCGTAACGATAGTAATCGGTAGATTGACAATTTGGTCTCTGTGGGATCGATATTCTTTTATATTACTCTGACGCGATTCGTGCACTTCCGAACACAGCGATCAAGTTTTTGGCGCCGTTGCCGGGGATCAACTTCGTCAAATTTCATACCCTATTGTTACACCGTCTAGACTAAGGCATTATCAGCCGGTAAATGCGAAGAACCTGTAGTACCGTAAATTTAGTAGATCCTTTAGCGGAACCCGAACGTTACACTTGTACATGCCTCTTACTCATCCGAACTAAGAAAGCTATGGCCGAGAATCGTGACCGGAGACCTCTTAAGGAATTTTCCCAACCCTCTGACGAGGAACCTAGTTCTAGTATAGTAAACCCCTCATTCCTGCCAACAATTTCGAACTAAACCCATCTTTACTGCAGTTAGTGCAGCAGAACCAATTCGCGGGTCTCGCTACTGAGAACCCAAATCAATATTTAAAAGTCTTTATCCAACTGGCCGACACCTTTAAATCCAACGGTGCTTCACCTGATGCGATCTGTTTAAGATTATTTCCTTTCTCCCTCAGGGATAGAGCACGTTCATGGTTAGATTCACTTCCAGCTAATTCAATAACTACCTGGGAAGACCTTATAAGAGTATTCCTTGCTAGATATTTTCCCCCTAGTAAGACTGTTGTTCTTCGACACCAAATAACTAGATTTACTCAAATCTAAGGAGAATCACTTTTTGAAGCTTGGGAGAGATATAAAGAGCTATTAAGAGTCTGTCCACACCATGGCCTAGAACAATGGCTGATCGTTCATACCTTCTATAATGGACTCCATTATAACACAAAGATGAGCATCGACGCTGCTGCAGATAGTGCGCTGATGAACAAACCTTACCCTGAAGCTTGTGACCTAATTGAGGATATGGCCAAAAACCATTACCAATGGGGAACTGAACGAGCATCAATAGAGAAAAAGGAGACCCGAGGTGGAATACATGAGATAAGCTTTATGGACATGATGCAGGCAAAAATGGACGCTTTAGCCCTTAAGGTCGAACATATGTCTACAAACACTAACACTGCAGCGGTAGTCCACACAGAGTGTGAACTTTGTGGATCTAAAGGACATGAATCGGCAGAGTGTGACCTTTTAAACGACCTAAACATCGACCAAGTGAATTACGCCCAAGGTAACCCATTTTCATACACTTACAACCCTCGATGGAAGAATCACCCGAATGTTTCCTATAAAAACCAGAACCCTATCCAAAATTATGCACCTCAGAGACCACCAAGTTATCAAGCCCAAAAACCAAATCAACCTATGCAAGTTGTGCACCAGAAGCCTAACCTTGAGAAGATCATGGAGAGCTTTATATCAGGCCAGACTCAGCAAAATAAAGAATTCCTAAACCAGAACATTCACGTAAACGAACTGATAATGCAATTAGGGACCAAGGTTGATCAGATAGTCACTCACAACAAGATGCTTGAAACCCAGATCTCACAGGTATCACAAAACCAAGCCCCACAAACTACACCTGGAGGACAATTCCCTGGACAACCTTAACTCAACCCTCAAGGGCAAGCTAATGTTATCTCATTACGAAGTGGGACCGCTTACGAAGGGCCTCATAACCCATCAATGAGCGAGTCCGAAACTTCTAAAGAAAATATACCTACCAACCAAGAAGAGGAACCGGTGAACCCAAAAAAACAACCGATCAAGAAGGAGAAGCCAAGGATAAAACTTACAAACCACCACCCCCGTACAAACCAATAATCCCATATCCGCAAAGACTTAAACAAACCAAAATCAATAACCAATACCAAAAATTTATAAAAGTAATAGAGAAGCTTCATGTAGATATTCCTTTCACCGAAGCAATCACCCAAATTCCATCTTACGCCAAATTTCTCAAAGACATCTTAACCAACAAGCATAGGCTCGACGATCCCAAACCCTTGGAATGCAACTTTATTTCCGAGAATAAACTTGCTAAGAAGAAGAAAGACCCTGGTAGTTTTTCTATACCTTGCATTTTAGGGAGTCATGTGATCGACAAAGCTTTCCTAGACTTAGGCGCTAGTGTGAGTTTAATGCCCTTAGCTGTGTGTAAAAGGTTAAACTTGGGAGAATTACAACCAACTAAGATGTCCCTCCAATTAGCCGATAGGTCTGTTAAGTACCCTGTAGGCATTTTAGAAGACATCCCAGTTAGGATCGGTCAACTTTATATCGCAACAGACTTTATGGTCATGGATATCAAGGAAGACGACAATATCCCTATCCTTTTAGGTAGACCATTTTTATCAACAGTTGGAGCTATAATAGATGTTAAAAGAGGAAAATTAACTTTCGATGTAGGGGATGAAAAGATAGAGTTTATTCTTTCAAAGTTCCTGATGGCACCAATCATAGGAGACACATGTTACGTGATTGATATCATAGATGAATGCATAAGGGAATTTGATCAAGAAGAACCTGCGATCGAACCATTTTCAAACCCGAATGAAAAGGATGACGAGCTAGAGGAAAAGGAGCCTCACACTAACGAATGTTTGGATCTTACCCTAGAACTTTCACCAAATTCTCAAAAACCAACTCAAGAACTTAAGGAATTACCCAAGAACCTAAGATATGAGTTTTTGGATAAAGAAATGAACCGCCCAGTAATAGTTAGTGCCACCTTAAACCAAGACGAGACAAACCAACTCTTGAATGTTTTATGAAGATACCCCTCTGCCTTAGGATACAAAATCTCTGATTTAAAAGGTATAAGCCCATCCGTGTGTATGCACAGGATCTCGCTAGAGGAGGATTCAAAACCTTCCAGAGAACATCAAAGAAGAATCAACCCTGTAATGAGTGAGGTGGTAAAGAAGGAAGTCCTTAAACTGCTAGAAGCTGGTATAATCTATCAGATCTCCGATAGTAAATGGGTAAGTCTTGTACATGTGGTACCCAAAAAGGGAGGCATCACAGTCGTGCAGAACGAGAAGGGCGAGCATGTAGCTAAACGTATAGAAGGCGGATGGCATATGTGCATAGATTATAGGAAGCTCAATAAGGCAACTAGGAAAGACCATTTCCCCCTTCCATTCATAGATCAAATGCTTGAGCGTCTTGCCAGACACTCTTACTTTTGTTATCTGGATGGATATTCTAGATTTTTCCAAATACCCATACACCCCGAGGATCAAGAGAAAACAACATTCACCTATCCTTACGGAATGTTTGCTTACAGACGAATGCCGTTTGGACTCTGTAATGCGTCAGTTACTTTCCAATGTTGTATGATGTCAATCTTCGCAGATTATCTCGACGGAATTATGGAAGTATTTATGGACGATTTCTCGGTATGTGGGTTCGACTTTGAGAATTGCCTCATTAATCTTGAGAAAATCCTAGAGAGATGCGTAGAAGTTAACCTTGTGTTAAACTGGGAGAAGTGCCACTTTATGGTTAAAGAAGGCATAGTGTTAGGACATATAATATCTAAAAGAGGCATTGAGATTGACAAAGCAAAGATGGAAGTTATAAAAAACCTTAACCCTCCTAAGACAGTTAGAGAAGTCTGTAGTTTTCTTGGACACGCCGGTTTCTATCGACGCTTCATCAAGGATTTCTCTAAAATTACAAAACCCCTGACCTGCCTTCTGATGAAAGACGTTGAATTCGTTTTTAATGAAAAATGTATTGAAGCCTTTAATCAGTTAAAACAAGCACTAATTTCAGCACCCATTCTACAAACTCCGGATTGGACTAAACCATTTAAAATAATGTGTGATGCTAGCGATTTCGCTATAGGAGCTGTTTTAGGGAAAAGAAAAGATAAGAAATTACATGTAATATATTATGCTAGTAGAACCCTAGATGCCTCTCAACTAAATTATACAACAACATAGAAGGAACTCCTAGTTGTGGTTTTTGCAATTGATAAATTTAGGTCTTATCTTGTCGGGTCTAAGATTATAGTCTATACATACCATGCAACTATCCGTTACCTTCTAAGCAAAAAGGATACGAAACCTAGATTACTCAGATGGATCCTTTTGCTATAAGAGTTCGACTTAGATATTCGAGACAAAAGAGGAACAAAAAACGTAGTTGCGAACCATCTTTCCAGACTAGAGCATTTGAAGCCAGACCATTTACCTATAAATGATGATTTCACCTATGACAAATTGATAGTTAAGTTAGATACCGTTCCCCTTGAACCTGATAGAGACAACTTTGGAACAGTTTCAGAAATTAGCAGAGTACCATGGTATGCTGATTTTGTGAATTATCTAGCCGTTGATATCATACCACCTGGCCTCAATTATCAACAAAAGAAGAAGTTCTTTAAAGATATAAGACATTTCTATTGGGACGAACCACTCCTTTTTAAAAAAGGAACATATAACATTTTTCGACGTTGTATCCCGGAAGAAGAAGTTAGAAATATCATAGAGCATTGTCACTCTTCGCCCTATGGTGGACATTCAAGCATATCCAAGACATACGCTAAGATCCTTCAAGTTAGTCTTTATTGGCCAACACTATGGTGTGATGTCCATATTTATATTGTCCAATGTGATCGGTGCCAGCACGCTGGACACATCTCAAGAGACAACGAAATGCCTTTGAAGAACATCCAAGAAGTAGAATTATTTGACGTTTGGGGTATTGATTTCATGGGACCTTTTCCATCTTCGATGGGAAACAAGTACATTTTGGTAGTCGTTGACTATGTGTCCAAATGGATAGAAGTTATAGCCACACCCACTAACGACATAAGAGTAGTCATCAAGATGTTTAAAAATAATATTTTTCCAAGATTTGGAGTACCGCGACTTGTCAAAAGTGATGGTAGATCACATTTTATATCCAGGATATTTGATAAACTCTTAAGAAAGTATGGAGTAAAACATAGAGTAGCAACACCATATCATCCCTAGACTAATGGTCAAGTGGAAGTATCTAACAGAGATATTAAGTAAATCTTGGAAAAAACTGTTTCAATATCCAGAAAAGATTGGTCTGAAAAGCTAACAGAAGCATTGTGGGCTTACAAAACTGCTTACAAAACCCCTATTGGAACTACACCATACCAGTTAGTCTACGGGAAGTCATGCCACTTACCTTTTGAACTCAAGCACAAGGCATATTGGGCCATCAAGACCCTGAATTTGGATTACCTAGCATCTGGCGAGAAGCGAATCCTCGATATCCACAAATTGGAGGAACTCCGCCAGAACGCTTACGAGAATGCCATTATATACAAAGAAAGAACCAAAGCATGGCATGACAAAAGGATTGTGAAAAAGGACTTTAATGTAGGCGACTCTGTTCTCCTTTTCAATTCGAGATTATGACTTTTTCCAGGTAAGCTTCCTTCGAGATGGACAGGCCCCTTTAAGGTTTCCAAAATCCTAAAATCTGGAGCAGTTGAAATCTGGAACAATTCCTGTAATCCGCTTGTGGTAAATGGACAAAGACTGAAGCAATATCAAGGAGAAGACATCCCCACAGAATGCCCTGGCCATACTCTGATCGGCCCTCCAGTTCCTACCTCTGATATATAAAGTTCGAATCGTCAAGCTAACGACGTTAAACAAGCGCTGCATGGGAGGCAACCTATGATTTCTTTTCCTTTGTTTTACTTTTACTATTTCAATTTACATTTTTATTTGTTTTATATATGTATATATCTATGTTTAGACTAACATTTACAATATTTGCGATTTCAGGTGTCCTCTGTTTTTAACCTAACTTTTCAGGATGGAGAATTTCGACACAATGCCAATGATCTTTCGTGACCCAGTTCAGGAGCAGCACTACGCCATGCTTTCCCAGCGGCCAATGCTGCCCACCAGATATCCTGATTCAAGCTGTATGGAGGCATTAGGCATTGAGCCTAGTGTCAGGCATTTGTGCAATCAGTTGCAATGGGATGAGTATATTAATGTGATGCATATGACTTACAGGAACCTCACTTTGGAGTTCTTGAGCTCGCTGAACTATGAGCCCTATGTTGGTCACGCTAGTGATGGTGGCTACATTAATTTCAGGTTGTTTGGAACAGAATACACCATCAACCACAAGCGTTTCGGTGACTTACTTGGATTTCAGACCGCTTATGATACCTCATCTGAGCTTCCCATGAGCTATTTCCTGAGTAGAGACGTTGAGAAGTTCTGGAGTGAAATTACATGTGGAGGTAGCCTTGACCCTTCCACCCAAATCTCTAACAAGATTCATAATCCTGCTTTCAGATACTTTTAGATGATTATTGCCCACACCTTCCTGGGGAAGAGTGGCCCTGATACACATGTAAGTGCTGAAGAGATTTTCTTCATGTACTGTACCACTCAGTCACGCCCAGTAGATTACGGAGCTTTTCTGATCGAGAGTCTCTATCTTAATGCTCGCTCCGCTGTGAGCCCTATACACGTTGGAAGCACGGTGACTCATATAGCCTCCACCCTAGGACTTGATAGAAGACTATTTCACCTGACGTCTTACTGCAGCTATACTTTGATGGATATTGACTTTTGTCTGGATCGCAACCTCATGAGGAGATCTTCCTTCCAACCGGATCAATACAGGCTCTTGATCGAGGGTGAGACAATTCGCTACTTTACTTTATCGGACCCTTAAGTAACTTGTGTTATTGATCAGGCCAACTGGGCTTATGCCATAGAAGGCCATGGCGAGACAGTCGACGAGCAGAGAGTCGCACCTACCAGAATAAAAGTGCTCACCAATAATCCAAACCTTTAGAGTCCAAGCATGCATTCTGAGCTAGTTAAGCTCTGTATGGAGATAGCCCAGCTTCACCAGGAGCTCGGTGACGTTGCTTTGCAGGTCAGAGTATCAGATACCATGTATGCCACTGAAGCTGATATACTGAATAATGAGATCGCCGACCTCTGACACCAGATCGTAGAGCTCCGAGGATACGAAGTCAAGGAGACTTCATTATACCCTGAGCATTGATGTTATCACCGACCGAGACCTTAATCAAAAAAAGCATACCATAGAAACCTATGTGCACCCCCCTTCTTGCAAAAATGAATACAAAAAGTTGTGGCCCAAGAAGCAATGAACAAATCTGGCCCAACCAATTCCGAAGCCATGGCGGGCGCCATGAGGTCTGAACATTTATTGGGACAGAATCCCCAATTTCACCATTTTCAACTTCTTCAACCTCTCAAAACCCATTTTCTCCTCCTCCTAACTCCACCAAAGTCCACGAAAAATCCCAACTTCCTCATTTTAACTCCAAGCCATTACCATTTCAAAACTTCACTCATCCATCTCTCCACCAAAAACCCACTAAAACTCCATTTTTCGCTTCCTTTCCATAAACAGTCATTTTTCTCTTCACTCACCATTAATGGCCGGAATGGAGTTCAACAACATCATTCTTCGTGGAGGAAAACCCGGAGAGCGACAAATCAAAATTTTACAAAAATTGCAATCACGGGAGATCCTCGCTACCAGGTATGTAGACGAAGATTGTTTGTATACTTTAGGGACATACCATAGTGTTTTCCATATGCTTGATACTTTAGGATTACACGATATTTTTGCAAATAAAGCACCCACCTATGATAGGCTGACTAGGGAATTTTTGAGTTCCCTAATTTACACTGTTTACCCTGGAACTGCTAGCACGGTTGGTACCGTTTGTTTTAGAATGTTTAATGTGGAATACGAGTACACTACTGATGCCTTAGCAGGTTTTCTAGGAATGCCTTACAGAGAGGGTGTCATCTATGAGACACCCTTAGATGTTGAATGGGCACTCAAAGCATTTACTTTTTTGAATAGATTATCAAATGTGGCTGTCACTTCCTTTGAAGGAATTTTAGCTTCCAATATTCATAACCCGGCCATCCGTATTTTTCGATATCTTTTGGCATGTACTATATTTGGTCAGGAAAATTCTAACAAAGTAAATGCTCGTGAGTTGTTATTTTTACAGGGTTGCCTCACTAATCGCAGGATCAATCATGTTCCTTTTATGCTCGCACATATGTCTGCCATTCTTAAAAAGGGAGGAACCATTTCTTTCGGTGGTTTAATTACTTTTATTGCTAGAGCCTTAAATCTCAACGCTGAGTTAGCCACCTTAGAACCACTCCCTCACCACACCATTAACTTAAATTTTTTGAAGGATATGAAATTATGCAAGGTGCGGCGAGTAGGTGGTTATCACCTCACGATCCATGGTGTAGCTATACCCAGTGTTGTTTTACCTTGCTCTCAGTGTACAGATGTGCGACATGCAAGGAACTGGACGTATGATCTCAATGCTCCACCTTTTACCGGTCCTTTTCCACCTAACATTCCTATGGACGATGAGCAAGGGACCGATGATGAGTATGACCTACGCGACCAGTCACCTGCTCATGATATTCCTACTACATCACCTGCACACACTGCACCTTCTTCTTCTGACCATTTTGCAGGTACCACTCCCGGTTTTTACATCACTGAGGAGATGTGGCGCGAGCACCTGGATCGTGAGGAAAGGCGTGACACCCTTCTGAATACTATAGCGGGGTATTCATTACCTTTAGCTTTATTGACTAAATCAAAAGTAAATCATACAATTCGTGTCGCCACCGCACTTCTATTTATCCAAAGTAAAGGTTAGAAAGCGAACAAAAACCGAGAAGTTTTATCAAATCAAAAACTAATAAAAATGTCAGAGATCTGGGTAAGGGGGTTGGTTATGCAATGGGAAGGTTTTAAGCATCCAAAACATCCTTAGTACTCTAAGGGAGCCCTTTTAACAAATGTTGTATGGCAGGTTGGTATTTGTGAAAATATTTGTGCAAACATGATTGGGGAGATGAAAGGAGAATATACAGATTATTTACAATTTTGTGTTTGAATGGATAAACCCATTGCCTACGTACCATCTTAAAAAAGGGTAGGATCAAAACCTCGTAGTTCGGGGTAAAAATCTCAAAAGAAGTTGGTGAATTAATTGGCCAAAAGCCTTAAGGTCTTTTGTTATCAAAGGGAGAAAACTCAACCCACAACTACAAATCCACCATGTGAGGAGAGCTTCAACATGCTAGTGAGGGGTTAACCCTATAATAAGCATGGAAGACTTATAATCCAACACTAAGGATATAGGTGAGTATTACATCAACCTCTATGATAACTCAAACCTAATAGCTAATGTTTATGAAAAGCTTTAACACAGATGGTCATTGGAACCATAAAAACAATTTGAGTGAGATGTATTTACAAATGAAGTATTCACAAAATAAAGTCAAAGTTGACTTAAGATTCAATTCAAAATAAGTATTATGAAAAAACGTTTGAAAAATCAAAGGCATAGTGCCTAGGTTTCTAATTTTGAAAGCAATGTTAATGTTTGCACAAAAAAGTTTGGCTTGGGTTAGAGTGGAGAGAAGAAGAGAAGGGCTAGATCCTAGACATGCAAAGATAAGGGAATAGAAATAAAACCACTTGGAGTTCCCTTCTTGAGATCATAAAGATGATCCAAGTTGCTCTTTTCCTTTGGATTTAGCAAGCAATAAGCAATTAATTCAAGCAAGCAAGCACATAATCAATCAAGCTCCTAGGATCCTCCCATTTTGAACTTGCCTCTCTTATCTTGGATGCTCATGACAATGGTCTTTCTAATAGCTCAAGTTTGGTATCCCTATCACAAGAATACACAAACCAAAAGGTTCCATAATGCAATAAAAAGAATGGGCAAGAGTGAGTTTAGAATAGGGGTCCTTTCAATGCCATCTTCAAGATTAAGCACTCTAAAGGCATGAGGCCTAGTTGCTCTTCAACATATTTAGCATTTTAAAGGCATGAGGCCTAGTTGCTCTTGAAACTCTATTTAGCATAGGTAAGATCCTAAATCTAATTCCTTTCTCCATTTGCATTGGGTTCACACAAATAAAACAAGCACAAGGCAATAGTATATACACAATAATGTGCTCAAGTGAGCAAAAGGCAAATTGCATTAACATAAACATGAGCTCAAGTGAGCAAAGGGCAAAGACAAATGAATTAATGAGTAAGAAATTAAATTACATTAAAGTAAATTGCAAGAATTAAATGCTTGAATTAAAAGTTAGTGATTAGTAGTTAGTGTTAGTGTGCCATAAGGCAATTTAGCGCTATGTTAAGCAATCGTAAGTGGACTAATGTAGTAGTCACACCTATTTGAGGCCGGTCAATAACACTATAGGCAAATAAACACAAGTTAGAGATCATGACTAGTAAGCCAAGCTCCTACAACTTGTCATGCCAAAAGAAAAGAAGAATGACCTTGTATGGATTTAGGTTTTTTGCTTGACCAAGAAGCAACCTATCTTTAATGCAAAGCAATTCACTTGATCTTTGATCAAGGTGAATTTGATTTGGATCAAAGGAGGTTAAGCCTCTCATATGTCAAGGCTAACCACCAATCATTAACTCATTGGTCAAAAGAAAAGAAGAAGAAGAAGAAGATGGAAATGGAATGTACATAATTGAAATTCAAATGACATAAGCAAAACACATTGATCGAACATGAATGGAATCAACATCAATCAATGGTAAACAGAAGTGAGATGAAGCTTAGAAGTCAAGAAATAACAAAAATATTTTTGGTATTTTTTTGGAATTAAAATAATACATGAAATAAAATGAACAAATAAAGGTCAAACTTCAAATTCAATTCAAATCAACTTGGAAAAGTCCAATTGGATCATCATAAGTCTAACATGGTCAAACAAGGTTTGACAAAAAATTTCATCATTTTTTGAAAACAGAAACTAATTTTAAACAATTAAAAATTATGAAAAATAACATAATTGGACTAAAATCTCAAATAAATCTCAAATCAATTAAGAAATTTAAGAAAATATTTTTGGCATTTTTGAATATCAAGAAGTATTTTAAATGAATTAAAAATGACCAAAAAAGAAATAATCCACAAAAAACATTAAATGGAATCACAAAAATAATTAAAAATCATTTTTAGAAACTAGAATTCAAGAGAAAAAATTTGCAATTGGTCCCATATTTTTGTCATTCCAAATAAAGAAGTTATGAATTTTTAAAATAAAATGGAATAAAAGAAAATTAAAACAGAAATTAAAAATAGCAAAAATCCTGAGGCGTCAGATCCACTTCATTAATTGACGTGGCTGATCTGGTGGATGAGAAGCGCACGCGCATGATGAACCTTGGTCAACAGCGAAACACATTGCATTAAACAAAGTCAAATAGATCAACAACCAAGATTAAAACGTGGAACACTCATCCAATGGCTGAGGCTAGGACGCGTGGGGACGGTGGTGTACTCCACCGTCTTCTCCGGTGAGAAGGCCAGTCTCGGCCACCTGTTGCAGGTTTTCAAACCTCAACAAAAACACGCGATCTATACATCATTCGAAAGCTGGGGTGATGTACATCACCCCTCTAACCTTAATTTCTACTCAAGATCCCTATAGAGAAAGAAATCTGAGATAGAAAAATGAGGTGTTCAATCTGAACTTGTTTAATTCACAAAATTAAAAGCACAAATCAATTGCCTCTCACATGAGGACTTCAGAGGTACCAACCAAACCAAGCAATGCACTATAACAAGGGAGATTCGAAGGAAAACAGTTATGAAAACAACCTTTGAAGTGCAACTTTTAAGAGCTTGATCCAATCCAATTCTTCATTGCAGCTTGATCTTGAAGTAGCAAGGAAGCAAGGCTAAGGAATTTGGAAGCCAAAGGTCAACCAATGAAGTTGAAATTTGAGCTTGAAAAATGGAGAAAAAATTCAGAATTCCTTTAATGGAGGGTTGGGGAATCACTTGTGTAGAGCTTCATGCGCCTTTAGGTTGGTTTTCAAATGAAGCAAGCATGTGTATTTATAGCAAGAGCTGATGCAATGCATGATCAAACTCGTGTGCATGTGAATTGGGTCCTCCATGCATGGGCCTGTACAGGCGCATGTGAGGCCCAAAATCCATTGTAAATGCAAGCTGAAATGAATGTGAGATGGTTTGGACGTGCAGACTGCAATGTATTAGCTTGTGCACAAAGATTTAACATGGTTTCCATAAATGATCACAAAACTTCAACTCTTTGAAAATGCCACTTGCAAAATTGAAACATAGGCATGTCGGTAATGGTTGGAAAGGTCTTGACATAAGGAACAAATGTTATGTTTTGCACAAAAATCCATTTGGAGTTGGGAAAATATTGAAAACTGGCCATGAAGTTCAAGGTACAAAACATGTATATGAAAAAATTGCTAAAATGGACCAACTTCAAGCCCTTTTGTTTTAATGCTGAAAGCCTCAAATGACAAAACCTTCCACCAAAAAGTTGTATATCTTTTCAAGACAATCAATTTGGACTTAAATTTTGCATCATTTGTATTTTTGATGAGAAAGTTATGGACACTTGAAATTGGACTTTTTCACATTTCAATGACTTCGGTCCAAAGTGACCTATAATGTTTTGTATTATCACATGTGTTTTTTTTAGGATTATGAAATTTTGTCCAACATAACAATTGAAATAAACATCTTAAAATTCCCAATTCACTTGGTCCCAACTTAAAATCATAAAAAATGAAGGAGTTAGGTCCTTGGGAAGTTGACCCAAAATTAGGGTTTCAGTCAAAATGACCTATAATGTTTTGAAATGAATGATAACCTTCCAAGTTTCAAATGGATTTTTAATGAACATGAAACTTGTTCATATGTTTCTTAAGAACAGATTTTCTCTTGGGGTCATCATCATTTGACAAACACATCAAAAGTTAGGTCTCAGTGGATTTCAAAATAGTTAGATGGTTTGACTGATCAACTTCTCAAAGCCAAACTTCACATCTTGATGAATGAATGATTTAGGACACTCCCATAAGCTCATATATGCATAAAATGATTAATGAAAGAAATTCCCTTTATTGTATTTGATCATAGGTTGAGGTTGCTTCATGAGCAAGGCACAGTTAATGCAGAGTTGAATTAGGGTTTCCTTGGGAAACAATCCTCAAGCCCTTTGGTTTATCTTGATAAAATTGACAAATTGAGATACTTGGAGGGCATATAACGTGGTTTCCATAAATGATCATAAAACTTCAACTCTTCAAAAATGCCATTTGCAAAATTAAAACATAGGCATGTGGGTAATGGTTGGAAAGGTCTTAACATAAGGAGCAAATGTTATGTTGAACAAAAATCCATTTGGAGTTGGGAAAATTTTGAAAACTGGCCATGAAGTTCGAGGTACAAAACATGTATATGAAAATTTGCTAAAATGGACCAACTTCAATCCCTCCTTTTGTAATGATGCAAGTCTTAAATGACAATACCTTCAACATCAAAGTTGTAGATATTTTCAAGTAAATCAATTTGGACTTAAATTTTGTATCATTTGGAGTTTTGATGAGAAAGTTATGGACACTTGAAGTTGGACTTTTTCACATTTCAATGACGTTGGTCCAAAGTGACATATAATGTTTTATATTATCACATCTGTTTCTTTTAGGATTATGAAATTTTATCCAACATAACAATTGAATTATACATATTAAAATTCCCAATACACTTGGTCCCACATTAAAATCATAAAAAATGAAGGAGTTAGGTCCTTGGGAAGTTGACCTAAAATTAGGGTTTCAGTCAAAATGACCTATAATGTTTTGAAATGAATGATGACCTTACAAGTTTCAAATGGATTTTGGATGAACATGAAAGTTGTTCATATGGTTATTAAGAACATGTTTGCTCTTGGGGTCATCATCATTTGACAAACACATCAAGAGTTAGGTCTCATTGGATTTCAAAATAGTCAGATGGTATCAAAGAGTTAGGGATTACAATAGACAAGAATGTCATATAGAAACCCAAATTCCCTTGGACTTTTAGAATCAAGCAACAAACAATGCACAAAATCTCAACTTGAAGAGAAAGGTATCAAATAAAGATAGTCACATCCAAGCTTAGCAACTCCATGATCTTCTTATAAGTTTCCCATACATCAGATGAATTCTAAGATGGCACAAATCACAGTTCAAAATAACAACTTCATAATGATCATGTTGCAGGTGAACTCAAATGGATCTTCAATGATGTATCAGATGAAGTTAAAAAATCACAAGCACTTGGTTACATGAAAGTTGGCATCGGCCAAGTCCTTTGCAAAGGGAGTGTTGCCTAAATTCTAAGTCCAATTGTTTTAGATCAAACCAACAGTCCACACGAGATATTCTTTAGGGTTTTTCTTCTTGTTATGTACATTAATGGTTAAAGACCACACAAACAAACCCAAGTATACACAATAAAATATATCACAAAATAAGGTCCAAGTGGACAAAGTGAAAATGACATTAACATAAACAATTAGAATGGTATGAATAATGACAAATGAATAAGGCTTAAAAATTAAATTGCATTGAAAGTAAAGGACTTGGAAATAAATGTTAATTGTTAATGAGTTAGAAGTTAGTATTGTTTTTGCTCTGCTTTTGTTTAAGTCATCCTTTGGAGAACAATCAACCCACTTATCACAAGCATGGATTCTTGAACCAGGACATCTTCCAAAGGAAGGAAAAAAGGCCATGTTTCCACATAATACCATGAAAGAGGGGAGACTTACAATCTCACTAACTAGAATGCTATGCCTTTGTGTCAAAATTTAGCGCTATGTTAAGCAATCGTAATTGGACTTATGTAGAAGTCACAACTATTTAAGGTCGGACAATAAAATTTTGGTGTTAATGCATGTTAGAGACATGGTATGATGAACTATGCTCATGAAACATACCACACAAAAAAAGAATATGCAAAGTGGGGAACCTAATCTTATCCATACTTATGTTGATTTTGCAATCAACTAGTCTTAGGATATTGAGATATCATAGGTCCATGACATAAATGCATAAAGAAAGGGAATGAGATGAAGAGGGAGGGGAAATAAATCAAACTCAAATTAGACAAAGGAGGACTTTTACCAAGTTAAGATCAGTCATTCATTTTGGGAGAAGGAATGTACATTCCATCAATCCCCCAAAATCCAATGATCTTAACCTAACAAAGTCAAATCATCCTTGACCAAGGCCCAACAACACAAGTTAAACTCACAAAGTCAATTAAAATGGCCCTACACAATTAATTTGGCATTTAAACAATTAAAAATATTAAAAATAATGCATTAATTTAAATATGGTTGGCCAATTTCCTAAAACCTCATCAAAACACCAAAGAAATTGCCATGAGATTTATCATAGGTCAAACAAGGTCAAAGGACCTTGGAGAAAAAATTTCAGAATTTTTGGAGACTTAAAAGTATTTTTAAACCATTAAAAATATTCACAAAATCAATTAAATCGTAAAAAATATTAATAATGATCCAAAAAATGATTTTAATTCAGAAAATGAAAGAGGATTTTATTTAAATTTTTTTGGTGAAACTCTCATATTTTTTGGATCAATATTAAAATTAATATGAATTAATGAAAAATAAAGGAATAAAAAAATAAAATCAGATAATCAAAAAAACGTGGACCACTTGATCTGCCTTAGTAATTGAGGTGGTAGATCAAGTGGTGGAGCGTGCGTGTTCCATGATGCGCTTGAGTCAAACGTCCACACGCCTGGTAATCACAATGTACGCTCCTGGTTAAAACATTTCAAACTCATCTAATGGCTTTGAACGCTTCCAGCGATTCACCGGAGCCAAAGGCCGGGCAGCTTCTCCGATGACCCTGGCCGGTTTGGTTCAGTCATCACCACATCATAAATGAAAAAAGAGGACATGATCTTCAAGATAAAATGGCGTAGATCATGTATATCACCTCAATTTTAACTAACTCCAAATATATAGAGATACGTGGAGTTGAATTTTGAGGTGTGTCAACTGAGTTGCTTCGATTTGACCTCAAAACAACTCAATCTTCTTGCCTACATTGGTAGGACTTCAGACAACCAAGGACCCAAGAGAATTGATGAGTATTAAGAGAGAATCGAAGAGAAGAAAAATCTGGAAAATTACCTTCAATGCTGTGCAAAAATGGATCTCTCTTGCTTTAATTCGTGCTTGATCTTGCTTATGGAGCTTGTGGAAGTGGCTTAAGAACAATGCAAAGCTTTGGATCCTGGAGTTTTTGAATCTCCAAACAGTGAGATTCAAACTCAAATTTCAAATGAAATTTCTCAGATTTTCCTTTGAATTGACAGGGTTTGGAAGGTTAGGGGCAAAGCTGGCGCGCAAGGTCCTTTGAATTGATGTAGGGGACCTCTATTTATAGCCATAAGAAGTGTTATTTGCACACTTGAAAAATTCTCCAAATTTGGTTATGCAATGCACATGCTTGCATGGGCGTGTGCAGGCCCATGAAGCAATCCATTTAGGTTCATAGTCAACTGAAATGAGGTCTGCATGAAGCTTGAATGGCAAGGCAAAGTTGTTTGAACATTTGAAGCTTTGATTTTGCCAACTGATACAGGTTTGTTTAGATCAAGAGGAACAACTCTTATGTTGAACACTTTTCCATTTGGAACTTGTATTATGGTGAATTTTGAGGTGGAAGTTTGGAAATTTCAACATGTCAAAATATTTTCTAAGTGTTAAGCCACATATTCAATTATTCCACCTTGCTTAACTTCTTATGTGAGCTCCAAATGAAACATGTGTCTTCATCAAAGTTGTAGCTCTTTTAAAAACCTTCAAAATGGTAACAAATTTGACATCATTTGAATTTAGTATGAGTGAGTTATGCATTTTTGAAGTTGAGGAAAATCACTTGTTCAATGGTATTGGTCCAAACTGACCTATAATGTATCCTCATATCACATGCTCATAAAAGTTGATTTATCTCTCACTCCAAACATAAAAGTTTCAGTATACATCTTTAATTTGATTGTGCAACTTAGAAATCTTTCATCTCATAAAAATTGAGCAAGTTATGACCTTGGTAAGTTGACTTTCAAATTAGGGTTTAGACAAAATGACCTATAATGTTTCAACATTGAAAATGACTTTCCAAGCAAAATTAGATCTAGACCTCAACATGAAAGTTGTTTGGAATATCATTTATAGTAACTTTGATCTTGGAATAATTTTCATATAATGCAAATTGTAGGAGATAGGGTCTAGGGAGACCCGGTTTTGATTAGATAAATTCATCTGGTCAACCACCATCCATCAACTTGCTAACTTGCAATTCTCTTGAGTTTTTAGGCTCATGGTAGATCATATATGCATAATATGATGAATTTTGAAGTATCCCTTGAGAAATTTGACCAATTGGTGAAGAAGCTTATTGAAGAAGTTACTCAAGATACCCAGATGAATTAGGGTTTCCAAGACAAATCAACTCCAAACTCTTGAAGAATGCTTGATCAAAATAACATGTAGAGATCATGGCGACTCATATATGATGCATAGAACCTTTGTGGATCATTCCTTGGTTGAACTATTGGTAATGAGGGTCTTAATCCCTAGATGTGAACTTGATAGATCAATGGTGGTATTTTGGTAATGAGGGTCCTTACCTACAAAAGAGTTAGGCAAATGCAAAGACATATTTTTGGTATTTTGGTTAGTAAAATGATAAAATACAAGTATGATACAATTATATGGTGCTTGGTGATCTCTCCCAAAACAAACCCAATGGAAGAGGGGTAAGGAGAATGCCAAGGTATGATCCCAATGCTAATGTATATGATGAGATGGCATGAGGGATCTTAGGGTCAAAATCGGGGTCTTACAGCTACCCCTATTTAAGAACGATCTAGCTGAGGATGTGAAGGTTAAAATCTTCACTCCGACTCAGTAGAACGGGCTTAAATAACAACATATAGAAACAAATTTGGGTCCCTAAGAGACCTCATGATGCTTGTGATATGAATGTAAAATAAAATTCCCTGTGGGGAAATGTTGCCACAAAGGAAAAGAAATCAGAGAGACCAAAGATCCGCAGGAGCATAATACATTCCGTAAGTAAAACTCACTAGGGAGACAAAGACTCTAAGGGGATAGAAGAGGTTGTGTGTAGGCTAGGCTACGACTTAAAATTGCTGTGGGACTAGAGGAATTCCATAAAAATGGAAAGACTCAGCTGGGGAATCAAAAGGACATATGCATGAGAAGAAAATAGATCAGAATAAAACTAAAGTACTTGAATCATACAGGAAATGTGATTCCACTAAAGAAATACGCCCTCAACTCAACTGGGGAAGAAATAAACTTCAACACAGGAGGAGTAGAAATCTATTATCCACTACTTGTTATTGGGTAAGGAGATAATAAAGATCTGACAGAGAGGACACCCGTCATCGGTTAGGATGAACATATCAAGGATGACCCACTGAGGGCCGCCAGGAGGGTGTATTCATTGCCGGTTACTGGGTAAGAATAGACTTGCTGGGGAAAAACTGTAGAAATAGGATTTACAACTACCGATTATTCGGCAGAAGACCGAAGGGAGAGAATATTTGTCATTGATTAAAGTGAACATATCAAGGATATACTCAAAGGAAAGAAAATCAGTCATTGGTTAAGATGAACATATCAAGGATAGACTTGCTTGGGGATGCTAAGGAGGATATCCATCACTAGTTAAAGTGAACATATCAAGGATAAGCTCTACAAAGGGGAGATAAGCAGGATTTACAACTACCGGTTACTGGGTAGAAGACCGCAAAGAGAAGAAAATCCGTCATCGGTTAGGATGAACATATCAAGGATTAACTCTCTGGGGAATAAATGTAGGGATTAAAACTACCTTTTTAGTAGTTAGAATACCATAAAAGAGAATATTCGTCACCGGTTAACATGAACATATCAAGGATAGACTCAAAGCAGGGGAAGAAAGTATCAGTCATCGGTTAGGATGGACATATCAAGGATATACTTCCTGGGGAAACATGAAAATGAATCCACTGGGGAGAGAAAATGGTTACTTTTGCCGGGTATTGGGCAAGAAGTAACAAACTGCAAACTTAAGAAGAATATTACCAGTTACTGGGTAATAAACTCTTAGAGGATCCAAAGCATATATCTAGGCAAGATCTAGAAAGAAACAGTCAATCAAGACTCAACCCAATGAAGATATAACTCAAGGGGAGTGGTTCCATCCAGATAATCAACTAGGGGAGAAGCTGAAACAAAAATCATCCACGAGGAAGTAACTCAGTGGGGAAAGGAGAAAGGTTAAAGTTTTTCTGCTTAACGGGTGACATTCTACTATTGAAGGAGGAGACACACCAAACTTGTATGGGGATAAAGTACCACCATAGCAGAGAATTAAAGTTACAAGAATGAATCAACAAGTGTGATGATGTAAATGATGAAATTATATGAATGTATATGTATATGTTTATGCATATATTATGATTCTACTGACAAAACGATCACAAAGGAATCAAAGGTGTCGCAGATTTGAATCATCAAGACAATTCTCGATCAATCCACAAAAGATAGAGACAATTGCTGGATAGAAGAGAGATCAATATCCCAAAAGCTCAATCATAGCTAGGGAAGGAGGAGATTTTCTAAGGAAAACCGTTATCAAGTCTGTAGGGAATTTTAGGGCAATACCATATCAAATGGGATACAACCATGCAGAGGATAAACACAAATAGCTGCTCAGAAACCAGGAGGAAACTCTGAGTGGGAGCGAATCTGATGGAGATTGATAAGGAAACCGAATTTTATGTCGCAACCATGCGAACTGCTGAGGAAAACTGTTCTTACTCCACTCGAGACCCAAATCGGCTGGGAAATAAACACTCCGCAGGAGACTGATCAACCAACTCAGCTGGCTACCATACCGTGGAATGGCGAACAAAAATCGTCTGGAGAAATCAACAAACACTGAATGCTGAATAATGTTGTCGGGGATGAAAGAGAAAGGCGCCTACTGCTTTGGGGAGAACCAAATAATGCTCCACAATTTGGGCTTACTATTTTCGAACCACTGTTGATATTCCTTTAAAATTAAATCAATTGCTTAAAATTCGTGCTTTTATATGTTTAAGAAAAATGATTTTGATTTAAAAATTTTAATTTCAAAAATAATCATAATAAAATTAAAATCTATTTGGCTGAAATAAATAAGAGTATAAACAATTGGATCAAGCTCAACTTTATTTAATGGAATGGTAGTCTGTAAATGACAAGACTCCATAGATCTTTACAAAGTTGAAAATGGTATTTTACATGGAAAAGGGGTACATTGAATAAAATGATTAGTAATACTTCTACCAACTCTTGATATCCACTGTGCTCTTGGCAGTTGTTGGGGACAATGAATCGACATCGACCATTGTGCTCAAGAACGTCTTCAAAACTGAAGATCAACAGGATGCAATTACTTGCCATAATCCCTAATTTTTGCATAAATTTCCCCAAGGTGATGTACTCAACTTATCAGGATAATTCTTTCTGTTTTATGTCTCTAACTTTTTCCTGGATCTCCCTTTTGGGTTTTCAATCCACCGAGACGCTCCTTTTTGCCTAAGCCGCCCTTTCAGGTTTTCAACTTAGTGAGTTGTTCTTTTCTTTATTAGGCGAATTATTTCTTGACTGCATTTGCATTCACAGGATGAGTGAACTCTTCACCATCCATAGTTGTAAGAATCAAAGCACCGCCTGAAAAGGCTCTCTTGACAACATATGGGCCTTAATAATTAGGAGTCCATTTTCCCCTAGAATTTGGCTTGAAAGATAGAATCTTATTGAGCCCAAGGTCACCTTCTCTAAACACACGAGGTATGACCTTCTTATCAAAAGTTTTCTTCATTCTTTGCTGATATAACTGACCATGACACATGGCAGTCAATCTCTTCTCTTCAATCAAATTTAGCTTATCATACCTGGCCTGACACCATTTATCCTCAGTCAACTTAGCTTCCATGAGCACACGCAGTGATGGGATCTCAACCTCTACTGGGAGCACAACCTCCATGCCATAAACAAGTGAGAAAGGAGTTGCCCTTGTTAAAGTGCGGATGGATGTACAATACCCGTGCAAAGAAAATGGAAGCATTTCATGCCAATCCTTATATGTTATAACCATCTTTTGAATAATCTTTTTGATGTTCTTGTTTGCAGTTTCAACAACCCCATTCATCTTAGGTCTGTAGGGAGAAGAATTATGATGTGCAATCTTGAAGTCTTCGCAAAGAGCTTCCATCATATTATTATTCAAGTTTTATCCATTATCAGTAATGATCTTACTTGGCACACCATAACGGCATATGATCTGGTTCTTGATAAACCTTACAATAACTTGCTTGGTGACATTTGCATACGATGTCGTTTCAACCCATTTTGTGAAGTAGTCAATAGCTACCAGAATGAAACGATGTTCGTTCAAAGCTTTGGGCTCAATCATGCCAATCATAACAATTCCCCACATGGAGAAGGGCCATGGGGAGGAAATGACATTTAACAGTTTCGGAGGAACATGAATTTTATCCGTATAAATTTGACACTTGTGGCATTTCTTCATAAACTTGCAACAGTCAGATCCCATTGTCAGCCAATAGTAACCTGCTCGCAACATCTTCTTCTCCATTGCAAGTCCATTAGAATGAGTACCAAAGGAACCTTCATGGACTTCATCCATCAATAAGTTTGCTTCGTGTTTATCCACGCATTTGAGCAAAACCATATCGAAGTTTCTCTTGTAAAGCACATCACCATTCAGGTAGAAATTGTCGGCTAATCTTCTCAAAGTCTTTCTATTTTTCAAAGATGCCCCAGACGGGTAAACCTGACTTTGGAGGAAACACTTGATATCATAATACCACAGATTTTCATCTTTGATCTCTTCAAAAGCAAATACATGAGTTGGCCTATCAAGACCCATCACAGTCAGATTGGGAAATTCATTCCAATATTTCACTACAATCATTGAAGCCAACAGTGCAAGAGCATCTGCCATCCAATTTTCATCTCGAGGGATATGATGAAACTCAACCTTTGTAAAGAAAGTTGAAATCCTCCTCGCATAATCTCTATATGGTATCAAACCGGGTCGATTCGTCTCCCATTCACCTTTGATCTGGTTTATAACCAAAGCTGAATCTCCATAGACTTCCAAATATTTGATTTTGAGATCAATGGCCTCTTCAAGCCCCATAATGCAAGCTTCATATTATGCCATATTATTTGTACACTTGAAAGTCAATCTAGTTGTAAAGGGAAAATTCGTGCCTTGAGGAGTAATAATCATTGCCCCAATGCCATTACCATATTGATTAACAGCTCCATCAAATACCATGCCCCAACGGAAACCAGGTTCTGACCCTTCTTCAAGAAATGGTTCATCACAATACTTCATTTTCAAGTACAAGATTTCTTCATCAGGAAAATCATATTGCACTGACTGGTAATCTTCAATCGGTTGGTGAGCCAAATGGTCAGCCAAGACACTACCTTTGATTGCTTTCTGAGATCGGTATTCAATATCATACTCTGACAACAACATCTGCCAACGGGAAATCCTCCTAGTTAAAGCAGACTTCTCAAATATATACTTGATTGGATCAATTTTGGAAATCAACCAATTGGTATGATTCAACATATATTGCCGCCGACGCTTATAAGCCCAAGCCAATGCGCAACAAGTCTTCTCTAGCATAGAATACCGAGTCTCACAGTCGGTGAACTTCTTACTGAGGTAGTCAATTATAAATTCTTTCTTTCCAGTCTCATCTTGCTGACCAAGAACACATCCCATACTCTCTTCAAGCACAGACAGATACATGATCAATGGTCTTCCTTCAACAGGTGGAGACAAAATCGGAGGCTCAAGCAGATATTCTTTGATACTGTCAAAAGCTTTCTGGAAATCTTCGGTCCAATCACAAGATTGATCTTTTCGAAGAAGCTTGAATATAGGCGCACATGTGGCAGTCTGTGTGAAATGAATCTTGAGATATAATTCAAGCGGCCGAGAAAACCTCTGACTTGCTTCTCAGTCTTGGGCACATGCATCTCTTGTATTGCTTTGACCTTGGTAGGATCAACTTCAATACCTTTCTCGCTGACAATAAAGTCCAACAACTTAGTTGAACAAACACCAAAAGTACACTTATTGGGATTCAAGCGGAGTTTATATTTCCTCAAATGCTGGAATAGCTTCAACAAATGCTAAACATGTTCCTCTTCGTCAATAGATTTAGCAATCATGTCATCGACATAAACTTCAATCTCTTTATGCATGATATCATGAAAAAAAGTAGTCATTTCTCTTTGGTAAGTTGCACCAGCATTCTTCAAACCGAAATGCATCACTCTATAACAGAATATTCCCCAAGGTGTAATGAATATGGTCTTCTCCATATCTTCAGGTTCCATCTTGATCTAATTATATCCAAAAAATCCGTCCATAAATGAAAGGACTTTGAACTTAGATGTATTGTCTACCAACATATCAATGTGTGGCAGAGGGAAATCATCTTTTGGACTGGCTTTATTCAAATCTCTGTAACCAACACACATGCAGACTTTTACATCCTTCTTCGGAACAGGCACAATATTTGCCACCCATTACGGATACTCAGCGGTCACAAGGAAACCGACATTAATTTGCTTATGCACTTCTTCTTTGATCTTCACTGCCATGTCATGATGAGTTCTTCTCAAATTCTGCTTGATTGGCAGGCATTCTGGCTTCAACGGTAATCTATGCTCCATTATCTCAGAATCCAAACCAGGCATGTCTTGATAGGACCAAGCAAACACATCTGAATATTCTCGGAGAAGATCAATCAACCCCTTCTTAATATTTGGACACAGTCGAGACCCAATCTTGACTTCCTTCACATCATCTTTGGAACCCAAGTTGACTAACTCAATTTGCTCTTCGAATGGATGAATGGCTTTTCCTTCATGCTCAAGAAGACGAGACAAATCATCACTCACTTCTTCATCACTTTCCTCCTCAGCCTTAAACACAGGGAATTCAAAATTTGGAGAAGGAGAAGGATAATTGTATTCAATGGGGCTAGAAACCAACTTGCCTAATGATTTGATATTTTGATTTCAGAGAAGTGAATTATGACCAAATACTATGCAGATGGAAAATTGTTGTTATTTTTTTTTTTTTGTGATTACTGTCGCTTCCGCGAAAAACAACCGGCGGGAAAAGCAAAACAAACAGAGCCGCCACCGTGCGTTATTTATCCCAAAGAAGGGAAAGGAAACGCTCGAAGTAAACCTGGAAAGGGAATGGTCTTACGACCGGAGATTGCAAGGATCGGGAGTCGGTTACGCAAGGGGAAGGTATTAGCACCCCTCACGTCCGTCGTACTCGACGGGATCCACGCTCAGAAAGATAGAAAAAGGTTGCTAGACACTGCTCAAAAGAATGCACACACACACACTGGAATAAAACACAGATGGAAAGAGAGGGGAACGGGCTCGCTAGGATATCGCATCTTATGCCTACGTATCTCATCTGGAATGAGAATCAGAGCTACCGTAGTTCGGCTAACGCACGCCGAAACAAAACACACGCACAGATGCTGAGACGTAAAAGAAACACACAAATGGAAACAGACTGCCAATGGCTGGTCTTACGTCCGACTCCAAACAACAAATACAAACAAGGAAACCGAATGCCAATCGCTGGGCTTACATCAGACTCCACACCCACACACAAGAGGTTAACACACAGACAAGCTAATAGGGAGTCTGGAACTCGAGCCTAATAACTATCAAGAAAACACACACAAAAAGGAAAAAGGGTGCCCGGAGAGACCTCACACGATCTCCTGCCTACGTACCTCATCTGGTATGAGGATCAGGGCAACGTAGTTCCCCTTAACAGGGAAGAAATTTCTATCCTGACCAGAGACTGGGAAATGACAAACTAGAAGGGAGACTGACTCGAGCCTAGAAGTTGTCATGCAGATGATCCCTATATTGAAGTCTCTAACAAGAGTTTGACTCACACAGGTAGTGAGTCAACTCAAGTCTATCTCTACGTATGTCAACTTCCTCAAAATTTGATCATACGACTCCTACAGAAAGAAGATGAGAAGCTAAGCAGATAAACATCAAAAGCAAATAGCACACACTATACACAACCAAGGGGCTCAAGCAAGGTTAGGCTTTAGTCAAGGGGTCATATCGACCTTGACAAACAAACCAACTGGAAATGGGTGTTTTGAGCTCTTAACCCTAACATTGAGAGTTAGGGTGAAGCAGATGAAATGGGAAGTGAGGATAAGACCTCACAGCTCTTATCCCTGGCCTGGGAGAGCTTCAGACAATGAAAGTGTGGGAGTCCAGAATGTGGGACTCTATTCCACATGACCTGACACAACAAGATTTTGGGTTTTTATTCAAAGTGCATCAACACAGGGTGTGAGCAAGATGAATGACACAACTGAGTAGCAGGGGGTGGATTGCACACCCCTTTTATCTGCCAATGCCTCTTCACTTAGGAGGTCTTTTCATGTACAAGGCACAAAGATAAACAAGCACAAACATTGCCTCTTAAGGAGGGCTTCAGACAGGTGCCTGCCAACATAACATGACAGGTCTTCCAGACTACATGAAGTTCAAGGAATTTACCTCAGTGGTATGCCAATCACAGCAAAGCAAAGCAAAGTTCAAATGAACTTAAAGCAACTTAGGTACCTGGGGAAACAACTAAACCAATCAGTACAGAATTCAGACAAACAGACAACAGTCAATAACAAACAGACAATCCCAATGTACAACACATAAGCCATAAGGCAAACTCAAGTGACTTATCATCAACCTAAAAAACAGCAAATGTTAGCAATCAAAAGAAATATCAACGTTCAAAGGATGAAGCATCATCAACCATGGCATTTGGATGCTTGGTCCTGAAATTCAAAGCTCACATGTAAGTAACAAACCACTAGGTCAAAGCCTAGGGTCAAAGGTGAAGAAAAAAATCAAAACAGGAGCTGAAATTCAACACAATGCAACTTCAAATACATATCAACATATCCTAAAAAGGATCACATCAAAATCATCAAGCAAAAGCATTTCATGATCAAAAGAAGTCAAAGACAATTTCAAAGGTCATATTTGGACATCATGAATGAAAATTCCAAATCAAAACAGAAATGATTCAAATAATTCTGGAAAAATTCATGAGCATTCAACACATCCAATCCAATCATCATACCAAAAATCAGAAGCATCAAAGATCATTTGGTCTGGAAATTAAATTGCACAAGTTGATCATCCAATTGTGTGACACAAATTGTCACACCATGCTAACATGTACACAAAACAGAAATGGAGCATGGGAAAAATGCCAAACCAAAACCAAAATGTCAATTATCATGTCAAGAATCGTCATGTAATATTTGGTAGCAATTGGATCAATATCAAGCATTTCACATTAGAAAGAGTAAGGCAAGGTCACATATGCATACATGTTCACATAATCTAACATAATTCAAAATCCAGGAAGTGTAAAATCATGAAATCAACATCATAAAATTCTATACAAACATAGGATCATTTTGCAAAAAGAATGGGATTAATTGGATGATTTTTCAATTAGTTATGGATTTTTAAAGTTGGAGAAACAAAATGAAATCAAATGATCATGGCATGGATTAAATTGGAGGGAAAATGAACATGAGAAAATAATTTGAAATTTATGCTACCACCAGGATTCGAAGCGTGTAACTGAAAAAAAGAAAATAAAATTCAAAAACGTTGGAAGCAGGAATCGAAGTGAGAACCAACGGATCAAAACATGTTCTGGGCGTGTTCTTGAACAAGAACCCTAGCGCCACTTAGCGACGGCAAAACGGACGCTAAGCCGTCACAAAGATGAAGATCTTCATCTTCTTCATGAAGATGATGATGAACAAGATGAAGTTCATACGAATTTTTACAGAATTTCCAGAATTTCTCAGATTTTTACAAATTATATATCGTTGGAAAGCTCTTTCAATGTAGAATTCAAATATCATATTATCTAAGCCTAAATCTCCATGGATTTTCTGAGTCGAAGCAAAGAAGTTTCTAGATCTAAACTTGAAATCATCATATCTCACTCAATTTTCATCCAAATTCCACAAAATTTATATCAGAATTCTCACCACAACAAGATCTACAAGATTATGTACATAAAACAGAGAATTAAGGTGATCGAAAATGTGACCTCTTGAAGATCAACTTCTAGAAATGCACGATCCAAGGCTTGGCAAGCTTCAAATATACTCCAGAACACTTGTAATGAAGTTTGATGATTGAATGGAGGCTTGAAACTGTGTAGATCTAGCTCAATTTGCATTTGCCATTCTTGAGTTCTTGAACATGCACACTTGATTTCCACACGAATTCAATAATCCAAAGCTTGATCTGCACTATATCAAAGCCATAGAACAAGAATGCTGAAGAATATTGCAATGTTATGTGAAAAAAAATTGAATTATGCTTGAGAGAAAATTTTGGAGGCAAAAATTTCTTAGATCTAGAAATGGTGAAATGATCAAGTTAATCTCAAATTCTGTTAGGGTTTCTATTTATATGATGTCCTAATCTCAATTTAATTAAAAATTAATCATGTTTAGTTGAAATTAATGAAAATAAGGTGTTATGACCAAAACTTGAAAATTGCAAGGTGCATGTAGTAAACCCACGTGAACAATGCCATGTGCTTGATCAAAGTCACTCAAAATCATTTTTTAAACACATTGGCAATGGTAGAAAGTTCCCATGATGCACCATTTTTGAACTTTCAAATTTCCCTCCAAAATTGACTTGAAATAGCAAGTGATCATATGTTCAAATTTCATGCAATGTGATGGATGTTTTGGAAACTTCATGTCATGAGAAGAAAAATGCAAGAAGAGCCACTCAAATTGGAGTTGTGAATCAAAAGTTATGCCCTTTTGAAGTTCCATGTACACTTGGCAATTATTTGATCATATCTCCTCAACCATTCATTATATATTCATGATCTTGGACTTTTTGGAAATGGGAGAGAGAGATCTTCAACTTTCATGTAGGGCAAAAATTCATTTGAAACTTCTTTGATGATGTAAGATCAAGTTGAATTTGAATCAAAAACTTTCCATTTTTGGAAACTTTCAATTATAGGTCACTTTCCATTTTTGGAAACTTTTGATCTAACGTCAAATTCTTCAAGATATGCATTTGACATGATGAATAAGCCTCTATTGAACATGAATGAGATATTAAAACTCATTTCTCCACCTCCTAGCCCTCTGTTGACTTTCTATTGACTTTCTGGTTGACAGATGACTTGAACATGCTCAGATGACTTTGAGCCTCAACCACTTGATGAAATGGCTCCAAAATGAAACCCTAGCTTGTACAAGCTCAATAACATCATATGATGATCTCCTCCTCAAGAAAGACCTTATCTCCTTGAAAATCCCTGACTGGTAGAATGCAACTGATTAGGGTTGACCAGAGGTCAAAACCCTAATCCTAAGGAACATGATCAGGCACAATGAACCTCTGGAAGATGATAAAACCATGATGATGGTGATATATCCTTGCCAATAAGATAATACTCAACCTCCTTGAGGAACCAATAAAACCCTAATTGAAGAGCAACCCTCAGATGATTGATCAATCCAACAAGACCCTCAGGCTTGAATCTCTCAACCTCTCTATCTTCTGAGAAAGACTTTTAGAGGATGACTTGTTTATTCTCACATGATATGCAATATGCAAATTCCTAATGCCCTAAAAAATAAAATGCAATATGCTAAGCTAGTTCCAAGAGAGGAGGGCAAATTTTGAGGTGTTACATCTGCCCCTATTCAATCCACTGTGAACCTGTCGATATGAACAGCCTCGACTTTCAGATGATCAGAGTGAAGAGTGGTTGAATACCAAGAACAGACGAACAATTTGCACTCCGCTGGGGATTATTATGTTTTTTTTTATTTTCTTGAACCCCAAAATTTTTCTTTTAATTCTCTCTTTCTTTTGTTTTTCTTGAACCCCAGAGCATATATCTTCTTGCGCGCGGATGATCCCGGATCACCGCATTTGAACCCCGACAATCCTTTGATTGATTCTCTTCTGTTTGCCAAATCATGAACCCCGTTCTCCATTTTCCCATGCTAATTCCGTTGGCAATGTCGGAAATAACACCAACCACCACTCTGATGGCGATATATCAGAGGGTATTCGATCAGACATTTACCAATGACTGGGAAGGAACTCGACGTTTACTGACATCGAACAATGATGTTTACTGACACCAAAGAAAGGATATTCGACCAGACATTTACTGATGACTGGGAAGGAACTCGACGTTTACTGACATCGAACAATGGTGTTTATTGACACCAAAGAAAGAATATTCGACCAGACATTTACTGATGACTGGGAAGGAACTCGACGTTTACTGACATTGAACAATGATGTTTACTGACACCAAAGAAAGGATATTCGACCAGACATTTACTGATGACTGGAAGGAACTCGACGTTTATTGACATCGAACAATGATGTTTACTAACACCAAAGAAAGGATATTCGACCAGAGATTTACTGATGACTGGGAAGGAACTCGACGTTTACTGACATCGAACAATGATGTTTACTAACACCAAAGAAAGGATATTCGACCAGACATTTACTGACGACTGGGAGGGAACTCGACGTTTACTGACATCGAACAATGATGTTTACTGACACCAAAGAAAAGATACTCGACCAGACATTTACTGATGACTGGGAACTCGACATTTACTGACATCGAACAATGATGTTTACTGACACCAAAGAAAAGGGACATTACGGGGATCGACACGACACTTACTGGTATCGCAGGGATGACATCTACATATGTCAAAACCAGGCAGACGCTTGCCGGGGACTAACTAGGGAATGCTGTTGATCCAAAATCACGATGCTGAACTCCTCAGAGTAACACCTTCCAACTTCCATCTTGCACGACAGAAATCTCCTCCAATATCGCACTACTGGGGAATACCATTGACCCAACGTCATGATGCTAAACTCCTCAGAGTAACATTTTTCAACTTCCATCTCGCACGACAGAAATCTCCTCCAATATCGCACTACTGGGGAATACCATTGACCCAATGTCACGATGCTAAACTCCTTAGAGTAACATCTTCCAATTGGCGAAACCAATCCTCAAACGGTAACCACGGCTTGAGACTAGTTTATGCTTGCAATGCTGATGCATGATTTTGTTATGGCGTAATGCTCCACAACCATGGAAATGCTACGCAGTTAAGTATGCAACATGCTATGCTTATCTAAATGATGAATGCATAAAAAATATACCCCTCAAGGGACTCTTCTGGGGAGCTCGAGGCACTCTACTGAGGAACTCGACAACACTCCAATCTCCACCCTGCTGGGGAATAGCACCGCTGCTGGGGAAAGGACCAATCTTACCAGGGATGACCTCCACTAAACCCGATCCACTTGGGGACTTCGCTGGGGAAGAAACCACTAACGCATTCTGCGGGGAAAACATCAATCTTCGACTTGCTGGGGATATAACAATCCCGACACTGCTTGGGGAAACTGCCACCTTCAGGCCTGTATGCCAAGGAAACACCGACCTTAAACCCGTTGGGGAGATAACCATCCCGACCCTGCTAGGGAAGACATAGACCTTGAATCTGCTGGGGAGCTACAATCCCAACTCTGCTTGGGGAAATAAGGAAAGTCTGGCACAGAACACCCGTTGACTCGTCGAGTCCTGGTATTCACCATCTAACTCCAGTGTCAGCTTTCCACTTTTGAGAGCTCCCAGACTCGTCCGGACTTTTCCGATTCATCACCTTGTATTCTCGACTGCTCCGTACTCTACGGAGATCGAACTCCTCAAATTGGTATCAACTTTCCAATTCTTCATACTTTGAAGAGTCTTCTGGATTAATACTCCAGGATCGTCGCACGTCTCTCCCTGTCTTTCACCATTCGTCAATTCCTTCGTCCCTGATTGGACTCCACGGGGATCTTTCGTCACAAAGCTTCACCTCACAACCTGCAAGTGAGTGAAAATATCTAACAGCTCCTGCAAAAGAGATCGTTAGATAAAAACGTGCCCCAGGCGTGCCAAGATTTCAACACCTAGGTCACTCAACCTTCCGAATAAGATTTTAGGCTTTCAATCTTATAAACATGCATTGGAAGGGACCTGTATGTCTCAAAATGCAAATATTCTTATAAAAAATAACTGGATGTTTTTGCAATCAAAGCGGTAATGAAAACAAAAACAAAATTATTTGACTGAATATGCATTTTATTGATTGAAAAAAGGTGGCTCAAAACCGAGAAATACACAGGAAGCAATTCCTAAAAAGAGGTAATTGCGCACAAAAGGAAAATCTATCCTAATGGCAATGTGAAACCGCGATCTCATCGAGTTCCAACTCGGTTAAACCCCATATGTCCTCAGACTCTCCGTGCTTTCTGCCTTCTGAACAAGACGCTTCTGACCGATCCCTGCCGGGGATTATCCATGTCATATCCAAAACACAAACGATCATGCTAGACGCAGTTGTTCGTTTCAATCCCTCTTTTGCCTGGACCGCCCTTTCGGGTTTTCAGTCCACCGGGATACCCTTTTTTGCCCAAGCCGCCCTTTCAGGTTTTCGACTTGCCGGGTGTACAATTTTTCTTTTTTTATCCCTAACTTTTGCCCGAACCTTTTTCTCATTTTTTTCGGTTCGCCGGGATGCCCATTTTTTCCTGGACTATTTTATTCTTTTCGTCCAGCGGGTCTCTTATACGAAGTATTTTTTAACTGCGTCCGCATTCACAGGGGACGGAAAATCCTCGCCATCCATGGTCGTCAACAACAAGGCTCTGCCAGAGAAAACCTTCTTGACCACGAATGGACATTCATGACTGGGTGTCCATTTGCCCATACGATCGTTCTGAGGAGGAAGGATCCTTTTCAACCCCACCTCTCCTACGTGGTACGCACGAGGTCACACTTTTCGGTCAACAACACGCTTTGTTCGTTGTTGGCACAACTGCCCCTGACAACCGGTTGCCAGCCTCTTTTTCTCAATTAGGCTTAACTCTTCGTACCGAGTCTTCGCCATTCAACCTCTTTCAATTTGACGTCCCTCAAGACTCTCAACGACGGGATCTGGACCTTGACCGGTAGCACGGTTTCCATCCCATACACGAGTGAGAAAGGCTTTGCCCCAGTAGACGCACCGAGGTTCGATACCCAGGCCACAAGCTTCGCACTCAGCCCCATTGTTGGTGCATTCAAATGTCAGCTTAGCAGCACAAGGGACGTGGGATCCCTTTGTCGTAACCAAAGCAACACCAACTCCTATCATTCACGTTAACATCCCCATCAGACATCAGAATCCGTTCGGATTCAGGGTCAGGCCCCTCCTCCGGGATCGGTTCCTCACAATCTTTCGATTTGAGAACCTCGATGTCCTCATCAGGGAATTCAAACTTCATCGGCTGATAATCATCAATCGGTTGCTCGGCAAGGTGATCAGACAATACACTCCCCTTGGTTGCTTTCTGAGAGGTATACTGTATATAAAAATCAGTCAAAAATCATTTGCCATCTCGCAACCCGTCCGGTCAATGCTGGCTTCTCATGCTGGCTTTTCAAATACATACCTGATTGGATCCATCTTGGAAATCCACAAAGTGGTACGAACCAGCATATACTGTCTCAGTCGGCGAGCAGCCTATGCCAAAGCACAACAAGTTCTCTCGAGCCGTGAATATATTGTTTCACAGTCGATAAACCTTTTGCTAAGGTAAATTGCATGCTCTTTTCGACCAGACTCGTCATGCTGCCCCAGTACGCACCTCATAGATTCCTCGAGGACTGTCAAGTACAGAATTAATGGTCGTCTCTCCACAAGCATCAGAATCGGAGGTTCCTGCAATTTATTCTTTTATTTTTTAATGCCCCTTGGCAATCATTTATTCCACCTGACCGTTTGATCTTCTTTTTTTTTTACATGAGTTCACACATGGTTGTTAGATGAGATATGAACCGTGAGATGCAGTTCAATCTACCTAAGAAACCACGAACCCCTTTTTCCGTTCTCGGTTCAGGCATTTCTTGTATTACTTTTTTTAGCAGGATCAACCTCGATTCCTCTTTCGCTTACAATAAACCCCAGCAATTTACCGGACCGCACCCCGAAAGTGCACTCACTCGGATTCAACCTCAGTTTGAATTGTCTCAACTAGTCAAACAGCTTGGCCAGATCTACCAGGTGCCCCTCTTCTGTTTGGGACTTTGCTATCATGTCATCAACATAGCATTCGATTTCATGATGAATCATATCATGAAACAAAGTCACCATGACTCTCTGACACGTGGCACCAGCGTTCTTGAGACTGAATGGCATCACCTCCACTCTTGTCACTCGCCTCCAAGACGGCCCCATCCTTTACTTCCTTTGAGACCTCCTTGGTACATAGGTTAACAAGCTCAACTCGCTCCTCATGCAGCTGAATCACCTTCTCCTCTGGATTCAACAACCTGGCTAATCTTCCAGCAGATCACAATCTTCTTCGCCTTCTTCTTCGGCATGATAGATCGGATTGTCGAAGTCATACAAAGGTGTAACCGAATTGTTATCAATGAGATCAGGAGGATAGTCACTTTTGAGGTTGGAACGAGACCAATCAGAAGGAAGGAAAAACATTGCCATTTTTATTATTTTTAAACTGTAAAAATAAATGAAAAATAGGGAACACCGCTTTTACTACAAAAACATCCATTTATTAATGATGCAAAATGTTGCAAAATGAAACACATGAGGTGGCCCTTATAATGGATCATTACGTTTCGGGCAAAACATATGGCTTTCATGCAAACAGAATTGAAAAACAAGAAATATTACTCTTCACGTAGAGTGACAGTGATGATCTTTTTGGCCTTCCAGTTTTGGATCTCCCTCCCTGGTACGCACGGTTTTATCTACGAGCCAAGCTCACAGTCACTGTCAGTCTCTTCACCCACATCCAATGGAGTCTTCAAGTGATCCCCATCCGTCACCCCGATTTTACCTTTATCCTCAGAAATGACACCCACCATCATCTGACCACGCGCCGGCATGGGATTAGCATCAACATTCAGTGACAGTGTAAAATTGAGGGCTTTGGAATCCACCAAATCTTGGACGGCATGCTTAAAAGCTTTACAACCCTCCACATTATGTCCTGGAGCACCAGAACGAAACTCACACTTGGCATTCTCATCATAGTTTATGGGCCTCTGATCTGGTCTCAACGGGGCTAACGTCCTCAACTGTACCATCCCGAGATCCTTCAACTTCTTCAATAGAAGAGCATACGTCATGGGTGGCTTATCAAACTAACGACTTGCCGTCCTTCCTCCCACTTGGTACCCAGCTCTCTGTGTTCTCTGTTGAGGGGACGGATGCTGCCGTGGTACAGATTGATTACCAGCAGGAATCGTTACCGCAGCAGTATGCTGGTAGTAATGATCCCCACCGTATCCTCTCTGGGCATACACAACACTCGCGCCATCCTCCTTCCTATGCTGACCATTACCAAAGGGTTTCTTTGATCCAGACGACGAAGCATTTCCTGGTATTTTCCCCTTCTTCAGCCAGTTTTCAATCCTCCCCACCTTCTCGGCAATAGCTTTCTGCCCCAAGGCGAACTCTTGCATGACACTGATCAACTCACTCATCTTCTCTTTCAGCTCGAGAATGTCAGCGTTGGACGAATCCATCAGTCTGGGTTTGTTGCGTCTGGTAGGGTATCTGTGCGTGCAAGGAATAATTTGGTGTGAGCGAGCAACGATTCCTGAAACAATCAATCACATTAGAAACCAACACCTGCAAAATAGAAGACAAGTTATTATGATTATGCATGAATGCAATGTCTATCCATATGAGGAACACTCCGTCTTTCGATCCTGGTTTCATCGAGACAGATAATAATTTGACGACAATATTCTGACATCAATCATCTGGTTTCTCCATACAAAGCAGGGAATAATGATTTAGCAAAGATATCACCCGACCATGTGTGTGTTGTGTGAATGAAGCAAAGCGAATAAAGCTTGAAGATCAATCACTGAATGAAAATAACCACTGTATATCAAACGTGCACTATACGTGCGAGAATCATACATCAAGCTGATACAATCCAACAATACAATTCTCCAGAATCAGAAAGAAAATACAAGCAAGTGAATTCTGTCAACATGCCTGACGATAATCCACACAAATGATAACAAAAGGCTACACTGAAGACGGCCCCACAGAAGGCTCTGTCTCATCAACCATACTGGTAAACTTCACGGCGAACCCGAGCTCAGTGTTCTCCTGCTGCAGTCTTCCTATCTCCTTCTGGTGAATCTTCATCTGTCGGAAGTAATGATCCCTCTCAGCAAGATAATGATTTCTCTCAGCAATAATCTTCACGTTCTCTGCTTCGTTAATCTTCAGCTTTGCCTCCCACTCAGCGATAAGGGTTCTGACTCTGTCTTCCCTCTGATCCCTCACAAGGATTTGTCTCATCTTCTCATCTTCGATGACCTTCGAAGCTCTAGCCAACCTCTCCTTGGTGATGTCGTGCTCCCTCGTGGATGACTCTAAAGCTTGACTGACCTTGCCATAATAAGCGGTGTCTATCTCAAAGCGCTTCACCACAAGAGCATGTCTCTTATCCTGGTCTTCCATTTTCCCTTTGATTTCCTGATTAGCCATCTGAATCCTAGCAACACTCATCTCCAACTCAGTCTTCTCTGCTTGCAGCTGACCTCTGGCTTTCTTCATCTCAATGAACTCTTCCATGCTGACAGAAGAACATGGCCCCTCAATCAAAGGACACCAAGGATCACCCTCAGGAAATGGTAGATGTGTGAGCTCAATCCTCTTCCTAAGCCAATCATCAAATGAAGGAAGAGACCTGCTATTAACCTTACCAAAAGGAACCTTGCCCTTCCTCTGAATGTTGCGCCATGCTCCGGACACTTGCATCAACCGTGTCTGATTACCCTCAGCCGGGAAGTAGAAAGACTTCTGAATCTCACGCTCGAGAGGAGGAACCTCCATAGCAAACCCCATTTGCCTTCTAAGAAGCGTCGGGTTATAATTAATACAACCTTGAATTCCTATAAGAGGCGCATTGGGAAGACTCCCACAACTGTAAATGAAGTCTCATCCAGCCACACCATTGTGAGTCTAAGCTATGTCCTTGGCTCGCAAACCCATCAACCTGACTGACCATTTGACAGTAGGATCAAGAAAAACAAATGCACCTCTGGAAGGCAAATACCCCATGAACCATTTGTACAACAGCTGAGCACAACACCAGATCAATCCCCCACGCCGCTTCTCGTTCCGATTATGGACCGAGTAATAGACATCTCCAACCAGGATAGGAATGGGATTCCTCTGCACAAACAACCGGATAGCATTAATATCCACAAAGTTCTTCTGGTTAGGGAACAGGATGATTCCATAAATGCTCACAGCAATCAAAGCACAGACAGCTTTCCAATCACCCAAATCAGCATACTCCTTGGCTTTAGCCTCTAGGAAACTCAGATGAAAACCAAGCAACTTTCCCTTCTCCTTCAGACCTCCTTTAGTCGCTTCAGGGCTCAAGTAAAGAGCACGGGAGATCCCACCAGCATCAGGTTCTTCCTTAGTAGCATAGAAAGGAACCTGATTTCTGATCTGAATACCCAGGATGCTGGCATAGTCCTCCATCAAAGGTCCTAACAAGTAATCCGGGAAAACGAAACATCTCAAGCCTGGGTCATAAAACTGGAGAAGAGTATGGATGACACTCCTACCACTGTCTGTGAGTCTGAAAACCATCTTTAGAATACCACCATGAGTATCACGGAACATCCCCACATGGTCAGGTGTAATCAATGTTATCATATCCTTCAACACATCAATCTATGGAGTGAAGAAACTGTAGACGACGTCATCTTTCAAATCGGTCCTCATGTCTGGAACAAAGAAGTCTCTCAACCAGGATCTCAATCAAGAATGTCCCCTGCATATGGATAAACATGAGTTAGATGCAGATAAATGCAAAATGTGAATGATGCTGATGTATGAATGCAATGCACTGCGCCATCCTCCAGGTCATCTGATTATCCTCTGTACTGAAGCCCTGGTCTCTGAACTGATCACAACCACCTGAGGTACCGAGTAACCCTAAATCTAACTTAAGAGGTTCCGAAATAAACGGAACTGAAGATACATCACCATTATCACAGAGAAATCACTGAACTGATAGCCACAACAATCTCTGGATCAACCCAGGGAATCCTGAAATAAACGGATCCCCACTGATAAATACCGCGGACAGAACTCCGGCGTCTCAGACATAAATCCATAAATCTGACTTATGAACAAGACTCTGATCAATAACTGAACCATTAGTCACCATCAAAGTCACCATCAGAACATGCATCTGTAAGAATCAAACTCTCCCCTCACAGGTGAATTCTAACAAGGTCATCCTAAGGCGGATAATGGTCTCGACAATCGGGCAAAGATACTCAACGGGTTTGCCCTTTCGGGTGTGCCGTTGCAGCTCTCTTAAGATCATCTAAACCAAAGATCCGGGAAAGAACGGTCACCGAAGTCAATAGCTCAGATGAGATAACTCAACCAAAGTGGAATACTCCACCCAAAAGAGCTCACTCAGAAGAACCTCGTCCGACTTGTGGTATGTCACGTCGCAACAACATGCTGATCCAACATGTGAGGAAACGTGAGACCACACTAATCCTAGGTGTATACTCGGGCCTGGGTTTTAGCCCCACTCAGAACACCCACCCCAAATCAGAGGAACCAACCTGTACAGAATCCAGCATAATGATAATATGATGCATGCAAACACATATGCAAATATATACAATCACAGTATAATAATCATAAATACAATAAATAAAGAAGCACAAGCAACCAAAACTATCCTAGAGAGCGCTAGGACTGACTCGCTTAGGGAAGATGGACCAGCAAGAGGTCAACTTCTCTAGTCCCCAGCAGAGTCGCCAGCTGTCGCATCCGCGAAAAACAACCGGCGGGAAAATCAAAACAAACAGAGCCGCCACCGTGCGTTATTTATCCCAAAGAAGGGAAAGGAAACGCTCGAAGTAAACCTGGAAAGGGAATGGTCTTACGACCGGAGATTGCAAGGATCGGGAGTCGGTTACGCAAGGGGAAGGTATTAGCACCCCTCACGTCCGTCGTACTCGACGGGATCCACGCTCAGAAAGATAGAAGAAGGTTGCTAGACATTGCTCAAAAGAATGCACACACACACTGGAATAAAACACAGATGGAAAGAGAGGGGAACGGGCTCGCTAGGATATCGCATCCTATGCCTACGTATCTCATCTGGAATGAGAATCAGAGCTACCAAAGTTCGGCTAACGCACGCCGAAACAAAACACACGCACAGACGCTGAGACGTCAAAAGAAACACACAAATGGAAATAGACTGCCAATGGCTGGTCTTACGTCCGACTCCAAACAACAAATACAAACAAGGAAACCGAATGCCAATCGCTGGGCTTACATCAGACTCCACACCCACACACAAGAGGTTAACACACAGACAAGCTAATAGGGAGTCTGGAACTCGAGCCTAATAACTATCAAGCAAACACACACAAAAAGGAAAAAGGGTGCCCGGAGAGACCTCGCACGATCTCCTGCCTACGTACCTCATCTGGTATGAGGATCAGGGCAACGTAGTTCCCCCTAACAGGGAAGAAATTTCTATCCTGACCAGAGACTGGGAAATGACAAACTAGAAGGGAGACTGACTCGAGCCTAGAAGTTGTCATGCAGATGATCCCTATATTGAAGTCTCTAACAAGAGTTTGACTCACACAGGCAGTGAGTCAACTCAAGTCTATCTCTACGTACGTCAACTTCCTCAAAAGTTGATCATACGACTCCTACAGAAAGGAGATGAGAAGCTAAGCAGATAAACATCAAAAGCAAATAGCACACACTATACACAACCAAGGGGCTCAAGCAAGGTTAGGCTTTAGTCAAGGGGTCATATCGACCTTGACAAACAAACCAACTGGAAATGGGTGTTTTGAGCTCTTAACCCTAACATTGAGAGTTAGGGTGAAGCAAATGAAACGGGAAGTGAGGATAAGACCTCACAGCTCTTATCCCTGGCCTGGGAGAGCTTCAGACAATGAAAGTGTGGGAGTCCAGAATGTGGGACTCTATTCCACATGACCTGACACAACAAGATTTTGGGTTTTTATTCAAAGTGCATCAACACAGGGTGTGAGCAAGATGAATGACACAACTGAGTAGCAGGGGGTGGATTGCACACCCCTTTTATCTGCCAATGCCTCTTCACTTAGGAGGTCTTTTCATGTACAAGGCACAAAGATAAACAAGCATAAACATTGCCTCTTAAGGAGGGCTTCAGACAGGTGTCTGCCAACATAACATGACAGGTCTTTCAGACTACATGAAGTTCAAGGAATTTACCTCAGTGGTATGCCAACCACAGCAAAGCAAAGCAAAGTTCAAATGAACTTAAAGCAACTTAGGTACCTGGGGAAACAACTAAACCAATCAGTACAAAATTCAGACAAACAGACAACAGTCAATAACAAACAGACAATCCCAATGTACAACACATAAGCCATAAGGCAAACTCAAGTGACTTATCATCAACCTACAAAACAGCAAATGTTAGCAATCAAAAGCAAATATCAACATTCAAATGATGAAGCATCATCAACCATGGCAGTTGGATGCTTGGTCCTGAAATTCAAAGCTCACATGTAAGTAACAAACCACTAGGTCAAAGCCTAGGGTCAAAGGTGAAGAAAAAAATCAAAACAGGAGTTGAATTTCAACACAATGCAACTTCAAACACATATCAACATATCCTAAAAAGGATCACATCAAAATCATCAAGCAAAAGCATTTCATGATCAAAAGAAGTCAAAGACAATTTCAAAGGTCATATTTGGACATCATGAATGAAAATTCCAAATCAAAACAGAAATGATTCAAATAATTCTGGAAACATTCATGAGCATTCAACACATCCAATCCAATCATCATACAAAAAATCAGAAGCATCAAAGATCATTTGGCCTGGAAATTAAATTGCACAAGTTGATCATCCAATTGTGTGACACAAATTGTCACACCATGCTAACATGTACACAAAACAGAAATGGAGCATGGGAAAAATGCCAAACCAAAACCAAAATGTCAATTATCATGTCAAGAATCATCATGCAATATTTGGTAGCAATTGGATCAATATCAAGCATTTCACATTAGAAAGAGTAAGGCAAGGTCACATATGCATACATGTTCACATAATCCAACACAATTCAAAATCCAGGAAGTGTAAAATCATGAAATCAACATCATAAAATTCTATACAAACATAGGATCATTTTGCAAAAAGAATGGGATTAATTGGATGATTTTTCAATTAGTTATGGATTTTTAAAGTTGGAGAAACAAAATGAAATCAAATGATCATGGCATGGATTAAATTGGAGGGAAAATGAACATGAGAAAATAATTTGAAATTTATGCTACCACCAGGATTCGAAGCGTGTAACTGAAAAAAAGAAAATAAAATTCAAAAACGCTGGAAGCAGGAATCGAAGTGAGAACCAACGGATCAAAACGCGTTCTGGGCGTGTTCTTGAACAAGAACCCTAGCGCCACTTAGCGACGGCAAAACGGACGCTAATCCGTCACAAAGATGAAGATCTTCATCTTCTTCATACGAATTTTTCCAGAATTTCCAGAATTTCTCAGATTTTTACAAATTATATATCGTTGGAAAGCTCTTTCAATGTAGAATTCAAATATCATATTATCTAAGCCTAAATCTCCATGGATTTTCTGAATCGAAGCAAAGAAGTTTCTAGATCTAAACTTGAAATCATCATATCTCACTCAATTTTCATCCAAATTCCACAAACTTTATATCAGAATTCTCACCACAACAAGATCCACAAGATTATGTACATAAAACAGAGAATTAAGGTGATCGAAAATGTGACCTCTTGAAGATCAACTTCTGGAAATGCACGATCCAAGGCTTGGCAAGCTTCAAATATACTCCAGAACACTTGTAATGAAGTTTGATGATTGAATGGAGGCTTGAAATTGTGTAGATCTAGCTCAATTTGCATTTGCCATTCTTGAGTTCTTGAACTTGCACACTTGATTTCCACACGAATTCAACAATCCAAAGCTTGATCTGCACTATATCAAAGCCATAGAACAAGAATGTGGAAGAATATTGCAATGTTATGTGAAAAAAATTTGAATTATGCTTGAGAGAAAATTTTGGAGGCAAAAATTTCTTAGATCTAGAAATGGTGAAGTGATCAAGTTAATCTCAAATTCTGTTAGGGTTTCTATTTATATGATGTGCTAATCTCAATTTAATTAAAAATTAATCATGTTTAGTTGAAATTAATGAAAATAAGGTGTTATGACCAAAACTTGAAAATTGCATGGTGCATGTAGTAAACCCACGTGAACAGTGCCATGTGCTTGATCAAAGTCACTCAAAATCATTTTTTAAACACATTGGCAATGGTAGAAAGTTCCCATGATGCACCATTTTTGAACTTTCAAATTTCCCTCCAAAATTGACTTGAAATAGCAAGTGATCATATGTTCAAATTTCATGCAATGTGATGGATGTTTTGGAAACTTCATGTCATGAGAAGAAAAATGCAAGAAGAGCCACTCAAATTGGAGTTGTGAATCAAAAGTTATGCCCTTTTGAAGTTCCATGTACACTTGGCAATGATTTGAGTATATCTCCTCAACCATTCATCATATATTCATGATCTTGGACTTTTTGGAAATGGGAGAGAGAGATCTTCAACTTTCATGTTGGGCAAAAATTCATTTGAAGCTTCTTTGATGATGTAATATCAAGTTGAATTTGAATCAAAAACTTTCCATTTTTGGAAACTTTCAATTATAGGTCACTTTCCATTTTTGGAAACTTTTGATCTGACCTCAAATTCTTCAAGATATGCATTTGACATGATGAATAAGCCTCTCTTGAACATGAATGAGATGTTGAAACTCATTTCTCCACCTCCTAGCCCTCTGTTGACTTTCTGTTGACTTTCTGGTTGACAGATGACTTGAACATGCTCAGATGACTTTGAGCCTCAACCACTTGATGAAATGGCTCCAAAATGAAACCCTAGCTTGTAGAAGCTCAATAACATCATATGATGATCTCATCCTCAAGAAAGACCTTATCTCCTTGAAAATCCCTGACTGGTAGAATGCAACTGATTAGGGTTGACCAGAGGTCAAAACCCTAATCCTAAGGAACATGATCAGGCACAATGAACCTCTTGAAGATGATAAAACCATGATGATGGTGATATATCCTTGCCAATAAGATAATACTCAACCTCTTTGAGGAACCAATAAAACCCTAATTGAAAAGCAACCCTCAGATGATTGATCAATCCAACAAGACCCTCAGGCTTCAATCTCTCAACCTCTCTATCTTCTGAGAAAGACTTTAGAGGATGACTTGTTTATTCTCACATGATATGCAATATTCAAATGCCTAATCCCCTAAAAAAAATGCAATATGCTAAGCTAGTCCCAAGAGAGGAGGGAAAATTTTGAGGTGTTACATCTGCCCCTATTCAATCCACTGTGAACCTGTCGATATGAACAGCCTCGGCTTTCAGATGATCAGAGTGAAGAGTGGTTGAATACCAAGAACAGACGAACAATTTGCGCTCCGCTGGGGATTATTATGTTTTTTTTTGCTTTTCTTGAACCCCGAAATTTTTCTTTTAATTCTCTCTTTCTTTTGTTTTTCTTGAACCCCAGAGCATATATCTTCTTGCGCGCGGATGATCCCGGATCACCGCATTTCAACCCCGACAATTCTTTGATTGATTCTCTTCTGTTTGCCAAATCATGAACCTCGTTCTCCATTTTCCCATGCTAATTCCGTTGGCAATGCCGGAAATAACACCAACCACCACTCTGATGGCGATATATCAGAGGGTATTCGACCAAACATTTACCAATGACTGGGAAGGAACTCGACGTTTACTGACACCGGACAATGATGTTTACTGACACCAAAGAAAGGATATTCGACCAGACATTTACTGATGACTGGGAAGGAACTCGACGTTTACTGACATCGAACAATGATGTTTACTGACACCAAAGAAAGAATATTCGACCAGACATTTACTGATGACTGGGAAGGAACTCGACGTTTAATGACATCGAACAATGATGTTTACTGACACCAAAGAAAGGATATTCGACCAGACATTTACTGATGACTGGGAAGGAACTCGACGTTTACTGACATCGAACAATGATGTTTACTGACACCAAAGAAAGGATATTCGACCAGACATTTACTGATGACTAGGAAGGAACTCGACGTTTACTGACATCGAACAATGATGTTTACTGACACCAAAGAAAGGATATTCGACCAGACATTTACTGACGACTGGGAGGGAACTCGACATTTACTGACATCGAACAATGATGTTTACTGACACCAAAGAAAAGATACTCGACCAGACATTTACTGATGACTGGGAACTCGACGTTTACTGACATCGAACAATGATGTTTACTGACATCGAACAATGATGTGTACTGACACCAAAGAAAAGGGACATTACGGGGATCGACACGATATTTACTGGTATCGCAGGGATGACATCTACATATGTCAAAACCAGGCAGACGCTTGCCGGGGACTAACTGGGGAATGTTGTTGATCCAAAATCACGATGCTGAAATCCTCAGAGTAACACCTTCCAACTTCCATCTCGCACGACAGAAATCTCCTCCAATATCGCACTACTGGGGAATACCATTGACCCAACGTCACGATTCTAAACTCCTCAGAGTAACATTTTTCAACTTCCATCTCGCACGACAGAAATCTCCTCCAATATCGCACTACTGGGGAATACCATTGACCCAATGTCACGATGCTAAACTCATCAGAGTAACATCTTCCAATTGGCGAAACCAATCCTCAAACGGTAACCACGGCTTGAGACTAGTTTATGCTTGCAATGCTGATGCATGATTTTGTTATGGCGTAATGCTCCACAACCATGGAAATGCTACGCAGTTAAGTATGCAACATGCTATGCTTATCTAAATGATGAATGCATAAAAAATATCCCCCTCAAGGGACTCTTCTGGGGAGCTCGAGGCACTCTGCTGAGGAACTCGACAACACTCCAATCTCCACCCTGCTGGGGAATAGCACCGCTGCTGGGGAAAGGACCAACCTTACCAGGGATGACCTCCACTGAACCCGATCCACTTGGGGACTTCGCTGGGGAAGAAACCACTAACGCATTCTGCGGGGAAAACAGCAATCTTCGACTTGTTGGGGATATAACAATCCCGACACTGCTTGGGGAAACTGCCACCTTCAGGCCTGTATGCCAAGGAAACACCGACCTTGAACCCGCTGGGGAGATAACCATCCCAACCCTGCTAGGGAAGACACAGACCTTGAATCTGCTGGAGAGCTACAATCCCAACTCTGCTTGGGGAAATAAGGAAAGTCTGGCACAGAACACCCGTTGACTCGTCGAGTCCTGGTATTCACCATCTAACTCCAGTGTCAGCTTTCCACTTTTGAGAGCTCCTAGACTCGTCCGGACTTTTCCGATTCATCACCTTGTATTCTCGACTGCTCCGTACTCTACGGAGATCGAACTCCTCAAATTGGTATCAACTTTCCAATTCTTCAGACTTTGAAGAGTCTTCTTGATTAATACTCCAGGATCGTCGCACGTCTCTCCCTGCCTTTCACCATTCGTCAATTCCTTCGTCCCTGATTGGACTCCACGGGGATCTTTCGTCACAAAGCTTCACATCACAACCTGCAAGTGAGTGAAAATATCTAACAGCTCCTGCAAAAGAGATCGTTAATAAAAACGTGCCCCAGGCGTGCCAAGATTTCAACACCTAGGTCACTCAACCTTCCGAATAAGATTTTAGGCTTTCAATCTTATAAACATGCATTGGAAGGGACCTGTATGTCTCAAAATGCAAATATTCTTATCAAAAATAACTGGATGTTTTTGCAATCAAAGCGGTAATGAAAACAAAAACAAAATTATTTGACTGAATATGCATTTAATTGATTGAAAAAAGGTGGCTCAAAACCGAGCAATACACAGGAAGCAATTCCTGAAACGAGGTAATTACGCACAAAAGGAAAATCTATCCTAATGGCAATGTGAAACCGCGATCTCATCGAGTTCCAACTCGGTTACACCCCATATGTCCTCAGACTCTCCGTGCTTTCTGCCTTCTGAACAAGACGCTTCTGACCGATCCCTGCCGGGGATTATCCATGTCATATCAAAAACACAAACGATCATGCTAGACGCAGTTGTTCGTTTCAATCCCTCTTTTGCCTGGACCGCCCTTTCGGGTTTTCAGTCCACCGGGATACCCTTTTTTGCCCAAGCCGCCCTTTCAGGTTTTCGACTTGCCGGGTGTACAATTTTTCTTTTTTTATCCCTAACTTTTGCCCGAACCTTTTTCTCATTTTTTTCGGTTCGCCGGGATGCCCATTTTTTCCTGGACTATTTTATTCTTTTCGTCCAGCGGGTCTCTTATACGAAGTATTTTTTAACTGCGTCCGCATTCACAGGGGACGGAAAATCCTCGCCATCCATGGTCGTCAACAACAAGGCTCTGCCAGAGAAAACCTTCTTGACCACGAATGGGCATTCATGACTGGGTGTCCATTTGCCCCTACGATCGTTCTGAGGAGGAAGGATCCTTTTCAACCCCACCTCTCCTACGTGGTACGCACGAGGTCACACTTTTCGGTCAACAACACGCTTTGTTCGTTGTTGGCACAACTGCCCCTGACAACCGGTTGCCAGCCTCTTTTTCTCAATTAGGCTTAACTCTTCGTACCGAGTCTTCTCCATTCAACCTCTTTCAATTTGACGTCCCTCAGGACTCTCAACGACGGGATCTGGACCTTGACTGGTAGCACGGTTTCCATCCCATACACGAGTGAGAAAGGCTTTGCCCCAGTAGACGCACCGAGGTTCGATACCCAGGCCACAAGCTTCGCACTCAGCCCCATTGTTGGTGCATTCAAATGTCAGCTTAGCAGCACAAGGGACGTGGGATCCCTTTGTCGTAACCAAAGCAACACCAACTCCTATCATTCACATTAACATTCCCCATCAGACATCAGAATCCGTTCGGATTCAGGGGAAACAACTAAACCAATCAGTACAAAATTCAGACAAACAGACAACAGTCAATAACAAACAGACAATCCCAATGTACAACACATAAGCCATAAGGCAAACTCAAGTGACTTATCATCAACCTACAAAACAGCAAATGTTAGCAATCAAAAGAAAATATCAACATTCAAATGATGAAGCATCATCAACCATGGCATTTGGATGCTTGGTCCTGAAATTCAAAGCTCACATGTAAGTAACAAACCACTAGGTCAAAGCCTAGGGTCAAAGGTGAAGAAAAAAATCAAAACAGGAGCTGAAATTAAACACAATGCAACTTCAAACACATATTAACATATCCTAAAAAGGATCACATCAAAATCATCAAGCAAAAGCATTTCATGATCAAAAGAAGTCAAAGACAATTTCAAAGGTCATATTTGGACATCATGAATGAAAATTCCAAATCAAAACAGAAATGATTCAAATAATTCTAGAAAAATTCATGAGCATTCAACACATCCAATCCAATCATCATACAAAAAAGCAGAAGCATCAAAGATCATTTGGCCTGGAAATTAAATTGCACAAGTTGATCATCCAATTGTGTGACACAAATTGTCACACCATGCTAACATGTACACAAAACAGAAATGGAGCATGGGAAAAATGCCAAACCAAAACCAAAATGTCAATTATCATGTCAAGAATCATCATGCAATATTTGGTAGCAATTGGATCAATATCAAGCATTTCACATTAGAAAGAGTAAGGCAAGGTCACATATGCATACATGTTCACATAATCCAACACAATTCAAAATCCAGGAAGTGTAAAATCATGAAATCAACATCATAAAATTCTATACAAACATAGGATCATTTTGCAAAAAGAATGGGATTAATTGGATGATTTTTCAATTAGTTATGGATTTTTAAAGTTGGAGAAACAAAATGAAATCAAATGATCATGGCATGGATTAAATTGGAGGGAAAATGAACATGAGAAAATAATTTGAAATTTATGCTACCACCAGGATTCGAAGCGTGTAACTGAAAAAAAGAAAATAAAATTCAAAAACGCTGGAAGCAGGAATCGAAGTGAGAACCAACGGATCAAAACACGTTCTGGGCGTGTTCTTGAACAAGAACCCTAGCGCCACTTAGCGACGGCAAAACGGACGCTAAGCCGTCACAAAGATGAAGATCTTCATCTTCTTCATGAAGATGATGATGAACAAGATGAAGTTCATACGAATTTTTCCAGAATTTCCAGAATTTCTCAGATTTTTACAAATTATATATCGTTGGAAAGATCTTTCAATGTAGAATTCAAATATCATATTATCTAAGCCTAAATCTCCATGGATTTTCTGAATCGAAGCAAAGAAGTTTCTAGATCTAAACTTGAAATCATCATATCTCACTCAATTTTCATCCAAATTCCACAAACTTTATATCAGAATTCTCACCACAACAAGATCCACAAGATTATGTACATAAAACAGAGAATTAAGGTGATCGAAAATGTGACCTCTTGAAGATCAACTTCTGGAAATGCACGATCCAAGGCTTGGCAAGCTTCAAATATACTCCAGAACACTTGTAATGAAGTTTGATGATTGAATGGAGGCTTGAAACTGTGTAGATCTAGCTCAATTTGCATTTGCCATTCTTGAGTTCTTGAACTTGCACACTTGATTTCCACACGAATTCAACAATCCAAAGCTTGATCTGCACTATATCAAAGCCATAGAACAAGAATGTGGAAGAATATTGCAATGTTATGTGAAAAAAATTTGAATTATGCTTGAGAGAAAATTTTGGAGGCAAAAATTTCTTAGATCTAGAAATGGTGAAATGATCAAGTTAATCTCAAATTCTGTTAGGGTTTCTATTTATATGATGTGCTAATCTCAATTTAATTAAAAATTAATCATGTTTAGTTGAAATTAATGAAAATAAGGTGTTATGACCAAAACTTGAAAATTGCATGGTGCATGTAGTAAACCCACGTGAACAGTGCCATGTGCTTGATCAAAGTCACTCAAAATCATTTTTTAAACACATTGGCAATGGTAGAAAGTTCCCATGATGCACCATTTTTGAACTTTCAAATTTCCCTCCAAAATTGACTTGAAATAGCAAGTGATCATATGTTCAAATTTCATGCAATGTGATGGATGTTTTGGAAACTTCATGTCATGAGAAGAAAAATGCAAGAAGAGCCACTCAAATTGGAGTTGTGAATCAAAAGTTATGCCCTTTTGAAGTTCCATGTACACTTGGCAATGATTTGAGTATATCTCCTCAACCATTCATCATATATTCATGATCTTGGACTTTTTGGAAATGGGAGAGAGAGATCTTCAACTTTCATGTTGGGCAAAAATTCATTTGAAGCTTCTTTGATGATGTAAGATCAAGTTGAATTTGAATCAAAAACTTTCCATTTTTGGAAACTTTCAATTATAGGTCACTTTCCATTTTTGGAAACTTTTGATCTGACCTCAAATTCTTCAAGATATGCATTTGACATGATGAATAAGCCTCTCTTGAACATGAATGAGATGTTGAAACTCATTTCTCCACCTCCTAGCCCTCTGTTGACTTTCTGTTGACTTTCTGGTTGACAGATGACTTGAACATGCTCAGATGACTTTGAGCCTCAACCACTTGATGAAATGGCTCCAAAATGAAACCCTAGCTTGTAGAAGCTCAATAACATCATATGATGATCTCATCCTCAAGAAAGACCTTATCTCCTTGAAAATCCCTGACTGGTAGAATGCAACTGATTAGGGTTGACCAGAGGTCAAAACCCTAATCCTAAGGAACATGATCAGGCACAATGAACCTCTTGAAGATGATAAAACCATGATGATGGTGATATATCATTGCCAATAAGATAATACTCAACCTCTTTGAGGAACCAATAAAACCCTAATTGAAAAGCAACCCTCAGATGATTGATCAATCCAACAAGACCCTCAGGCTTCAATCTCTCAACCTCTCTATCTTCTGAGAAAGACTTTAGAGGATGACTTGTTTATTCTCACATGATATGCAATATTCAAATGCCTAATCCCCTAAAAAAAATGCAATATGCTAAGCTAGTCCCAAGAGAGGAGGGCAAATTTTGAGGTGTTACATCTGCCCCTATTCAATCCACTGTGAACCTGTCGATATGAACAGCCTCGGCTTTCAGATGATCAGAGTGAAGAGTGGTTGAATACCAAGAACAGACGAACAATTTGCGCTCCGCTGGGGATTATTATGTTTTTTTTTGCTTCTCTTGAACCCCGAAATTTTTCTTTTAATTCTCTCTTTCTTTTGTTTTTCTTGAACCCCAGAGCATATATCTTCTTGCGCGCGGATGATCCCGGATCACCGCATTTCAACCCCGACAATTCTTTGATTGATTCTCTTCTGTTTGCCAAATCATGAACCCCGTTCTCCATTTTCCCATGCTAATTCCGTTGGCAATGCCGGAAATAACACCAACCACCACTCTGATGGCGACATATCAGAGGGTATTCGACCAGACATTTACCAATGACTGGGAAGGAACTCGACGTTTACTGACACCGAACAATGATGTTTACTGACACCAAAGAAAGGATATTCGACCAGACATTTACTGATGACTGGGAAGGAACTCGACGTTTACTGACATCGAACAATGATGTTTACTGACACCAAAGAAAGAATATTCGACCAGACATTTACTGATGACTGGGAAGGAACTCGACGTTTAATGACATCGAACAATGATGTTTACTGACACCAAAGAAAGGATATTCGACCAGACATTTACTGATGACTGGGAAGGAACTCGACGTTTACTGACATCGAACAATGATGTTTACTGACACCAAAGAAAGGATATTCGACCAGACATTTACTGATGACTGGGAAGGAACTCGACGTTTACTGACATCGAACAATGATGTTTACTGACACCAAAGAAAGGATATTCGACCAGACATTTACTGACGACTGGGAGGGAACTCGACGTTTACTGACATCGAACAATGATGTTCACTGACACCAAAGAAAAGATACTCGACCAGACATTTACTGATGACTGGTGTAACACCTCAAAATTTGCCCTCCTCTCTTGGGACTAGCATAACATATTACATATCATTTTTAGGTCATTAGGCATTGCATATTGCATATCATGTGGTTAATTGTGCAAGTCATACTCCTAAGTCTTGATCAGAAGATGAGGAAGTCAAAGTGCAAGCTAAGGTTTCATTGGACTGGTCATTGATCATCTGAGGATGTGGGGGTCCAAATTAGGGTTTCATGGTTCTCAAAGGATATTGGTCTTCATCTTGTTTGAAATGATACATCATCATCATCATGGTTTGATTTCATCAAGTGTGGGAGCATATTCCTTGAGATTAGGGTTTTGACCATTGGTCAACCCTAATCAGTTGCATTGGGCCAATCAGGGCATAATCAGGAGATGGGGTCTACAATAGAGATGGGGATCATTACATGATTTTATGGAGATTATTGAGGCTAGGGTTTCACCCTTGAGTCATTTCATCAGAGGATTGGAGCTCAGATTGATCAGTGCATTGCCAAATTCATCTGTCAGTTAAAAAGTCAACTGTGGTCAACTGTGCATGATTTAATGGATTTGGAGGTGGAAATGAGTTGGATACACTTCATTCATGTGGGAACAAGTGTTATTTGACATTGCAAAGCTCAAGAATGAAGAAAATCAAGTCAGGACAAAAAGTGCCAAAAATAGAAAGTGACTTGTAATGGAAGTTTCCAAAAATGGAAAGTTTTTAACCTCAAAATTGCATGTCCAAGGAAGCTTCAAATGAAAATTTGTTCAACATGAAAGTTGTAGATCTTGTTCTCACATTTCCAAAAAGTCCAAGAACTTGAAAATCCCATGTATGGTTGTCAAGTTATGGTCCAGCGAATTTCAGAAATGACCCATAATCAGGAGGACATAACTTCCACATGGAGTGTCCAAATTGGGTGTTCTTTATATGCACAAACTCCATTTGACATGTAATTTCATGGTGCATAATTGGATTTCTTCAAAAATGGTCAATGCAAAAAGTCAAATTTCAACTGTACAGTTAAAAGAACCAGGGGCAAAATTGTCCAACTTGAGAAATAATGGGAATTTTTGGATGGGGATTTTTGCAACACTTCACAAATGGCATTTGAAACTTGTTGGAATACTCATAACATGCCAAGGCTTCATGGTTTGAAAATTGGCTTTTAAAATGGACTTGAAAATATATGACATAGCCATCACATGTGGAAATTCTAAAATACATGTCCAATGAACATGAGCCAAGTTGCAACAGCTCACACATGTCATTTTGAGAGTGTGTGAGCTGTCAATGAGCTGGCATTGGCTGGCATGTGAAGTTACTATTTTGCCCTTGGCTTGAAAATGACACATTTGCTAATCACTTTGTATTTTGCTAATTAGAGTGATTAAGCATGGATTAAGATGAGAGGTATATATTGCTAATCCTAACTAACTTCAGATCAAAATTCATAATCCCAAGAATCAGATCCAAATTCTCCAAATTCTCCCAAAATTCTCAAGAACCATATAGAATTTCAATTGATCAAAACTCTCTCAATTCTTGATCAATTTTCGAAATTCTTCTTGCTGCAAACTCCACTCATCATCTTCTTGCACTGTTTTTGGAAATTGGATTGGATAGAGCCTTGGATCGCAACTGTTCATACAAGCTCCATTAATGGTGAATCAAGCTTTCGTGCACTAGGAGCAAAATCGATCGAACCTGAGCATCGCATTCAACTTCTTGGAGCTTCTACTACATCTGTTTTGACATTACACGCGCGAAGAACATCAATATCACTACTGCCATATCCAGGTGCTCAAATTTCGAATCTCACTATTGCTCCGATGCTTGTATGCGTTTTGTAGTTCGTTTAATGTAGAATCCAATGCTAGGTTTAGTTTTGATTATGATGAAACATAGGTTGAGATATTTCGATTTGAAGTCTTAAGAGCAAAACCTAAAACGTTCGATCCAAAGAATTTAGGAACAATTAGGATGAATCAAGGACATATTTGGATTCCTGAGAGTGAGACCTTTCCAATGGTTATTTGTTTGCGTGCTTTGGTTGAGAAATGAGAAAAATCAGTTTTGAGATGGAGGTTGAGTTGTGCGAAGAAAAAGATGAAATTGCTGGATTGTTTTACTGTTTGATCCAAATTTCTGCCTTGCCAAATTCGAATTGTGTTTGCCGCGCCAACACCAGCCAATCGCGTGCCTCCATGTCAATTAGTAAAACGACCGTGTTTTGGTCTGGAACGCTGGAATTACAGTTTTGCCATTAAATCCTTTAATTAATTAATATAATTCAAATAATTATTTAAAAATCACATAAATATTAAAAAAATTCATAGAAAATTATTGGATGATCAGAAAAATGTGAGGATTTTTTCTATAGTTTCCATTTTCCCTGTAGAATTTTATGGACATATGTTTAGAAGTTGTGCTTGGTGAAAATTTAGCTTGACTTAGGGATGTTTGACTTGTATGCAATTTTGACACGTTTTGCCATTTTTGATGTGAAATTCTCATGCCTTAAAAGAAATGTCTGAAATTTTTTTGTGGTGATTGTAGACATGCTGATGGTGATTTACATATAAATTTTGTGAATTTTGGGTACCTGGTGATTGAGTTATGAATTTTTGAATCTAGGTGTGACAATTTGTGGCACACCTAGCTAGGTCCACTTGCTGGATTTATTTTCATGACCTAGGCTTGTTGAAATGAATTGAAATTTTGCATGGATGTTGATGAATATGTTGAGATGCTATGTGAATTTTTCTGGATTTTTATGTGGCATTTTCAATTTGATTGGTATTTTTCATCTCTGTTGGTCAAATATGCAAGCTTGTGTGACATATGTTGGTATTATCTTTGTGAAATGCTCATATGGTATTGAATGAACATGAAATTTGGTATGATGGTTGTAGACACATTGTAGGACATCCCTGTTTTGGTCACATTCATTTCTTTATTGTTTTCATGGACTTATGAATTTTTGAAGTGAATGCATGTGTTGAAGTTGTGGTTTGGCTTGAATAATTGTGTCTGTTTTTGTTGATTTTCATTGACATAGTTCCTTTTGTCCAATTGAGCTAAAATTTGACATACTAGACCTTGAATATGTCCTGTTTAGGTGTAAATTATTTGAGGATTTTTGGAATTATTTTGATATGGAATTGAATGCAATAGTTCTGTTTGGATGTTTGATGTTCCATTTGACCTAAATTGAATTGTTTTATGCATAAAATGAATATGGTGAGTGATATAAACATGGGATCAATTGCATTTGCTTTTGTTTGACATTAATTTGAGTTTGGTTGAATATCCCTTGCTGTTTAGACATTTTTGTCACTTTTGGACCCTAGGCTTGGCCTAGTGGTCCAGTTTCTCACATTTGCTTGATTTTTCAGGATGAAATGCATAATGCCTAAAGGGATTGAGCCAAGTTGATTAAATTGGATGTGTTTGATGTTGAGAACTAACATGAATTTGTTTTGTAGGTTGTGAAGCTTGAGCTTGAGCTCATAGCTTGCCTTTGTGTGCATTAATCTGTATAGTCTGACTGATTAACATTTGCTGTTTATTGTTGTTTGTCTGAGTACTGATGATACTTGATTGATTTCAGGTACATTTAGTTGCTTACAGTTCTTTAAGAACTTGCTTGCTGCTGCTTGGTTTTTAAACCACTTGAGGTAGGACTTCTATTCTTCATGTAGTCTGGAGACCCGGTCTGTTATTTGGCCGGGCAAACTGTCTGAAGTCCTCCTTAAGAGGCGATGCTTGTGATTGTTTAATATTGTGCCTCAGCAGGTGAAGTCCTCTATGAGGCAATTGGTGGAAGGTAGGGATATGCAATCTATCCCCCACTATTCTGTGAGTCGTCCCTCTGCTCACACGGCTGTGTGTTGATGCATTGGGACACAAACCCAAGATCTCGTGCTGTTGCACAATCGAGTCAGAGTCTTTGAGCGTAGAAGGGTCCCTCCATTCTGGACCCACGCTCCTTTGTCAGAAGCTCTCCCTGGTCAGGGATAAGAGCTGTGAGGTCTCATCCTCACTTCACCTTTTCATCTGCTTCACCTTAGCCTCGTAATGGCAAGGTTAAGAGCGACTAGCACCCATGTACAGATGAATTGCTTCGGCAGTTACACCTATTGATTGAGCCCATTTGTTTGGTTATAGTGTGTGCTATGTGGATATCTGTTTGAGATGCTTGTTCTCATTTGATGTATGCTTGTATGCTTGCCTATTTCCTGGATAGGAGTAGTTTGCTTATGCAAGTAGGATAGAAACCTGAACGTAGGGTAATGATGCATGACAACACTAGGCTCGAGTACAGCTCCCTGGTAGTGTGTCTTCCCCTGGTTTCTGGCTAGATTTTCCTTCCCTTGAGGGGGAACTACATCGCCCTGATCCTTGTTCCAGACGAGGTATGTAGGCAGGTGGTCGTGCGAGACCACTCCGGGCAACCTTTTTCTTTTTTGCGTGTGTTTACTTGTTATCTGACTGTGTGTTTGGTTCGGATGCCGACATAAGTCCAATGATTGGCTGTCGGGCTCCACGTTTGCCGTTTTTGCATTTTGGTTCGGATGCTGACGTAATTCCATCAAGTGGTTGTCGGGCTCCATGTTTGCCATCTGTTTGTGCGTTTGTGTTGTTTGGCGTGCGTAAGCCGAACTACGGCAGCTTTGATTCTCGTTCCAGACGAGATACGTAGGCATAGGATGCGACGTCCTATCGAGCTCCCTTCTCTTTAACCCCACCTGTGTTGTCTTCGGTGTGTGTGTGTGTGATGTTTTAGCAACCTTTTCTTTTCTTAGAACGTGGATCCCGTCGAGTACGACGGACGTGAGGGGTGCTAATACCTTCCCCTTGCGTAACCGACTCCCTTACCCTTTCTCTTTGGTCGCAAGACCATTTCCTTTCCAGGTTTCTCTGAGCGTTTCCTTTCCCTATTTTGGGATAAATAACGCGCAGTGGCGGCTCTGTGTTGTGTTTTTATTTGAGTCCCGCCGGTTGTTTTTCGCGGATGCGTCAGCTGGCGACTCTGCTGGGGATAAGATGTAGACCTGTGCTGGTCCATCGTCCCTGAGCGAGTCCTTCCTAGCGTTCTAGGATAATTTAGGTTGCTTGTGTTGCTTGATTTATTGCATTTATTATATTGACTGTGTATATATTTGCATTAATGTCTGCATGCATCATACTATCATGTTGTTGCTATCCTCTGTGCAGGTGGTTCCTCTGTTTTGGGGTGGGTGTTCTGAGTGGGGCTAAAACCCAGGCCCGAGTATACACCTAGGATTAGTGTGTTCTCATGTTGCCTCTTTCATGTTAAGTCAATATGTGCCTGGCAGCATGATGTACCACAAGCCGGACGAGGTTCATTTGATAGTGTTTGCCTCTGTGGATATTCCACTTTGGCTTAGTTACTTCATCTGAGCTGTTGACTCTGGTGACCGATCATTTCCCGGATCTTTGGTTTAGACGATCTCAGGAGAGCTACAATGGCACACCCGAAAGGGCAAACCCATTGAGTATCTCTGCCCGATTGTCGAGACTATTATCCGCCTTAGGATGACCTGTTTAGAATTTACCTGTGAGGGGAGGGTGATTCTTTCAGATGCATGTTCTGTTGGTGACTCAGATGGTGACTGTTGGTTATTGATCAGAGTCCTATTTATAAGTCGGATTTATGGTCATTTATTTCTGAGACGCCGGAGTGCTGTCCGTGGTATTTATCAGTGGGGATCCGTTTATTTCAGGATTCCCCGGGCCGATTTTATCAGTGGGGATCCGTTTATTTCAGGATTCCCCAGGCCGATTCAGATGATGATGGGTATCTGCTCAGGGATTGGTGATGGTGATGATGATGATGTATCTGTGTTCCGTTTATTTCGGAACCCTTGAGTTGGATTTGTGGTTACATGTTCCCTCAGATGGTTGTGATCGGTTCAGAAATCAGGGTTGTGATCCAGTGCAACAGATGATCAGATGACTTGGAGGATGGCAATGCACTGCATTCATTCATCAGCATCATTCTCATTTTGCATTCATCTGCACCAAACCTACGTCTAGCCATATGGGGAGTATTATGGATTGAGAATCTGGTTGAGAGACATCTGGATGTCAAAATGTTATTGGTGAAATATTATCTGTCTCGATGAAACCAGGATCGAAAGACAGAATCTTCCTCATATGGATAGACGTTGCATTCATGCATATTAACCTGTTTGCTGTTTTGCAGGAATCATTGCTCGTGCTCGTAGAACTGTACCTTTGCACTCAACCCATCCTCACAGATACTTCACCAGACGCAATACTCCTAGACTCATGGATCTTCCTAACACAGATATCCTCGAGCTGAAAGATAAGATGACTGAGCTGATCAACATCATGCAAGGCTTTGCAGTTGGTCAGAAAGCTTTGGCTGACAAAGTTGAGAAGCTCGAGCGGGCTTCAGCGGCTAATAGTGGTGTGAATCTAGATGGTGTCTCTAACCACGGGCTGGGTGGTTCGAGAGATGGTGGTAAAAGAACAACGGTGGGAGTAGTAAACAATGTTGCCGGTTTTGGTGCTACTGATGATCAACCTGGGCAGAATCTGAAAGACAGTCTGTTCCCTCCTTTCTTTGGGGTTGATGATGACCGAGAGGAAGATAGGGAGGCTGACCAATTCTCCATGCACAACGAGCCATTCGGTCAGTACAGTGCCCCGCCACCTAACAAAGAGATTCAGTTGCTGGCAGAGAAGGTAAGGGCTCTGGAAAGCCATGCTACTCCGGGATTTGTCAACATGTCCAACATGGGGCTGGTTGAGGGGATTGTGATCCCACAGAAATTCAAAGCGCCTGCGTTTGACAAATACAATGGGAGTTCTTGCCCGGAAACCCACCTGCAAGCATTTGTCCGTAAGATCTCTGCGTACACAACAGATCAGAAGCTCTGGATGTATTTCTTCCAAGACAGTCTGTCTGGAGGATCCTTGGAGTGGTACACCAAGTTGAAGTCTGCTGATGTCAAGAGCTGGCAAGATCTCGGCGATGCCTTCTTTAAACAGTACCAGTTCAATGCTGACATGGCTCCTAGCCGTACCCAGCTGCAGGGTATGTCTCAGAAGTCAAGTGAGGGGTTTAAAGAATATGCCCAAAGGTGGAGGGAGTTGGCTGCCAGAGTGCAACCGCCACTGGTGGATAGAGAGATGTCTGATCTCTTCATGGGTACCCTGCAAGGGGTTTTTGCTGAAAGGATGGTGGGTTGTCCGGTAACCAACTTTGCTGATATTGTGGTGGCCGGAGAAAGAATTGAAAGTTGGCTGAAAATGGGGAAGATTCAAGGTAATGCTTCGTCATCAGCATCGAAGAAGCCATTTGGGAATGGTCAGCGCAAGAATGAGGGAGAATCAAGTGCTGTGTATGCCCAGAGAGGATACAGTAGGGATCGTTACTATCAGCACGCTGCTGCTGTAACTATCCCTGCTGGTAATCAGTCAGTACGACAGCAACGTCAGCCACCTCAACAGAGAGCCGGGTACCAGGTGAAAGGAAAAGGGATTGATCGCTATTTTGACAAGCCACCCGTGACATATGCGGTTCTGTTCAAAAAGTTGATGGATCTTGGGTTGGTTCAGCCAAGGGCGATGGTTCCGATGAGATCAGATCAGAGGCCTCCTAATTATGATGAGAACGCCCAGTGTGAATTTCATTCTGGAACACCGGGGCATAACATTGAGGGCTGTAGAGCATTCAAGAACGTTGTCCAGGATCTGGTAGACTCCAAGGCTATCAACTTTGCGCCATCACCGAATGTTAATGCTAATCCCATGCCGGCACATGGTCAGGCGATGGTGAGTGCAATTGCTGAAGATTCAGATCACGCCTATACAGTGGGTAAAGAAACTGACAGTGACTGCAAGTTTGATGGTTGGATAACGCCGTGCGTACCAGGAAGCTGGAAGGCTTAAAAAGATCATCACTGTCACTCATCCTGAGGAGTAATAATTTCTGTTTTCAGTTTTTATCTGCATGAAAGCCATACGTGTTGCCCGACACGTACTGGTTCATTGTAAGGGTCACCTCATGTTTAAATTTGCATTTTCTGCATCATTAATAAATGGATGTTTTTCAGTCAAAAAGCGGTGTTCCCTGTTTTTCATTTATTTTTGCAGTTTAAAAACAAATAAAAATGGAAATGTTTGTTTTCATTTTTTCCTTTCTTTTTGATTTGTCTCGTCCCAAAGTCGAAAAATAATTCTCCGGATCTCGTTGATAACGATTTGGTTACACCACATATGACTTCCACAAACCGATCTATCACGCCGAAGAAGAAGGCGAAGAAGATTGTGATCTGCTGGAATTAGCCAGGTTGTTGAAACAAGAGGAGAAGGTGATTCAGCCGCATGAGGAGCGGATTGAGGTTGTTATTCCGAGCACCGCCGAGGTCAGGAAGGAAATAGGAAAATTAGAGCCGCTTCAGAGGCGAATCGAGAGCAGAATGGTAGCCCTGTGGAAGGAGCATGTCGATACCTTCGCCTGGTCGTGTCGGGATATGCCAGGGTCGGATACCGATGTCGTTGCGCACGAGCTACCATGGAGAGAAGACTGTTCTCTAGAGAAGCAGAACGCCGATGCCACGTATCCGAGTGACTTTGTTTCATGATATGATTCATCGTGGAATCAAATGCTATGATTGATGACATGATAGCAAAGTCCCAAACAGGAGAGGGGCATCTGGCAGACTAGGGCAGGTCGTTTGACCAGTTGACAATTCAAACTGAGGTTGAATTCGAGTAAGTGCACTATCAGAGTGCGGTCCGGTAAGATGATTGGGGTTCATTGTAAGGGAGGAATCGAGGTTCATCCTGCAAAAAAAAAAAAAAAAAAAAAAAAAAAAAACAATAAGAGAAACGCCTGAACCGAGAAAGAAAAAGAGAGGTTCGTGGTTTCTTAGAAAGATTGAACTACCTGTCATGGTTCACATCTCATCTAACAGCCACGTGCGAACCTATATTCAAGCCATTGAAAAAAATTTAAACGGTCAGGCGAAATAATGATTGCCAAGGGGCATTGAAAGACAAAAGAAAAGTTGCAGGAACCTCTGATTCTGATACCTCCTGGGAAGGAGCAATTGTTAATTTGGTACTTGATGGCCCTCGAGGGGTCTACGAGGTGAAGTGGGTCGGCATGACGAGTCTTGTCGAAAAGAGCATGCAATTTACCTTTGCAAAAAGTTTACCGACTGTGAAACAATACATTCACTGTTCGAGAAAACTTGATGTACTTTGGCATAGGCTGCTCGCCGACTGAGACAGTATATGCTGGTTCATACCACTTTGTGGATTTCCAAGATGGATCCGATCAAGTATGGGTTTGAGAGGTCAACATTGACCGGACAGGTTGCGAGAGTGCAAAAGAATGTTGACTGATTTGTGATGCTCTCTGAAAGCAATTGAAGGGGTATTGTCTGATTACATCGCCCGCAACCCATTGATGATTATCAACCGATGAAGTTTGAGTTCCCTGATGAGGACATCTCGAGGTACTCTAATCGAAAGATTGAGAGTAACCGATCCCGGAGGAGGGGCCTGACCCTGAATCCGAACGGATTCTGATGTCTGATGGGGAGGTTAAGGTGAATGAGCTTTTGTTGCCCGGATAACGTTTGCATGCACCGACGGTGTGATTGTGCAGAAAATGGTGGTAACCTACAAAGATTGGCATGAGATACTGCCGTTTGCATTGCATGGGTATCGAACGTCGGTACGTACGTCCACTGGGGCAACTCCATTCTCATTGGTATATGGGATGGAGGCGGTATTACCTGTGGAAGTTCAGATTCCCTCCTTGAGAGTCCTGATGGACGTAAAGTTGCAAGAGGCTGAATGGGTAAGGACCCGGTATGAAGAGTTGAGCCTGATAGAGGAAAAGAGGCTAGCAGCCATCTGTCATGGGCAGTTACACTAGCAACGGATGGAGCGTGCTTTTGACAAGAAGGTGCGACCTCGGGTGTATCACGTGGGTGATATGGTGCTGAAAAGGATCCTTCCTCCTCAAAATGATCGTAGGGGCAAATGGACACCAAATTATGAAGGTCCGTTCGTGGTCAAGAAGGTTTTCTCTGATGGAGCCTTGTTGCTAACGACCATGGATGGCGAGGATTTTCCATCCCCTGTGAATGCGGACGCAGTTAAAAAAAAATACTTCGTATAAAGAGACCCGCTGGACGAAAAGAATAAAATAGTCCAGGCAAAAAGGGGCATCCCGGCGAACCAAAAACAGAAAGAAAGGTTCGGGCAAAAATTAGGGATATAAATGAAAAAATGTACACCCGGCAAGTCGAAAACCTGGAAGGCGACTTGGACAAAAAAGGGTATCCCGGTGGACTGAAAACCCGAAAGGGCGGTCCAGGCAAAAGAGGGATTGAAACGAACAACTGCGTCCAGCATGATCGTTTGCGCTTTGGTTAAAGCATCATGTATAATACCCGGTAGGGATCAGTCGGAATAGTCTTGTTCAGAAGGCAGAAGGCATGGAGAGTTTGAGGACATATGGGGTGTAACCGAGTAGGAACTCGATGAGATTGCGGGTTTCACATTGCCATTAGGATAGATTTTTCCTTTTGCGCGATTACCTCTTTTCAGGAATTGCTTCCCTTTGTATTGCTCAATTTGAGCCACACTTTTCAAATCAATAAAATGCATATTCAGTCAAATAATTTTGTTTTTGTTTTTCATTACCGCTTTGATTGCAAAAACATCCAGATATTTTTGATAAAGAATTTTGCATTTTAAGACATACAGGTCCCTTCCAATGCATGTTTATAAGATTGAAAGCTTGAAATCTTAGTCGGAAGGTTGGGTGACCCAAGTGTTGAAATCTTGACACGCCTGGGGCGCGGTTTTATCTGACGATCTGTTTTGCAGGAACTGTTAGATATTTCCATTCACTTGCAGGTTGTGATGTGGAAGTTGTTGTCAAAAGAAATTCCCCACAGAGTCTGATCTGGGACAGTTGAATTGGAGAGCGACGGAGAGACGTCGAGACGTCCGACGACCTTTGGGATTAATCAAGAAGACTCTTCAAAGTCGAAAGATTGAAAGTCTGTATAGTCCCCAGGAGTACGTCCGTCGAGCGCGGAGCGATTGGGAATACAAGATGATGGAGCAGAAAAGGTCCAGACGAGTCTGGGAATGCTCAAAAGTGGAAAGCTGATACGCGTTTGGGAGGTGGATACCATGGTTCGACAAGTCGGCGGGTGTTCCGTACCAACTTTTCTCATTTCCCAGCTAAGTCCCCAAGCAGAGTTATAGGACTAGCTCCCCAGCAGATCCGAGGTCTGTGACTTCCCTAGCCGAGTCAAGATGGTTATCCCCGGCAGGTAAATGGTGTTTCCTCAGCAGCCAGGCCAGAAGATTTCTATCCCCGAGTGGAGCGGGTTTCAATGAAATATATCTCCAGCAGTGTTCATCCTACTAGTGGATTGGACGAGTTTCTGTAACAGACGGATTTTTGCATCCCCAGCTGAGTTGATTCTACCTATGGATTGCATGGGTTGTCCCCAGCGGAGTAGCATTCGTTTTCCCTAGCAGGGTCAGGATGGTTATCCCCAGCAGGTGTCAGATCGGTGCTTCCCCAGTTGCCAGGCCGGGAGGTGGCTGTTTCCCAGCAGAGTATCTGTGAGCATTTCCCCAGTGAAGTCGGCAGGTATCTGTGAGGGTTCCCCGAAGCAGAGTCGGGATTGATATCCCCAGCAAGTCAAAGACTGTTGTATCCCCACAGAGTGTTGGTGGTGCTTATCCCCAGCAGTTTCCCGAGCGGATTGGGTGCAAAGGAGGTTCTTCCCCAGCAAGGGTTGCCTATTTCCCAACAGCAGTGATATTCCCCAGCAGGGTGGAGATTGGAGTATTAACGAGTTCCTCAGCAGAGTGTCTCGTGCTCCTCAGCAGAATCCCTTGAGGGGGATGTTTTTTATGCATTCATCATGAAAAAATAGCATAGCATGTTGCATAGAAAAATAAATAATCGCGTAGCATTTCCATAATTGTGGAGCATTACGCAGAAAAATCAATCATGCATCATTGCAAGCATAGGCTAGTCTCAGGCCGTGGATACCGTTTGAGAGGCGGTTTCGACAGAAGTTGGAAGATGTTACTCCGAGGAGTTTGGCCTCATGATTTGATCAAAGGTATTTCCCCAGTAGTGTGATACTGGAGGAGTTTTTCCGTCGGGCAGAGATGGAAAGGTTACGCGATCAGCGCGATTCAAGCCGTGGTTACCGCTTGAGGATTGGTTTTGCCGGACAGTAAAGACGATACTCCGAGGAGTTCAGCAGCGGGATTTTGGAGCAGCAGTATTTCCCAGTCATTGTTAAGTGTCTGGTCGAGTTTTCTTTGGTGTCAGTAAACATCATCATTCGATGTCCAGTAAACGTCAAGTTATTTCCCAGTCATTGTTTAATGTCTGGTCGATCCTTGTTCGATGTCCCGTCAACATCATTGTTCGATGTCCTGTCAACATCTTTGTTTGATGTCCTGTCAACATCATTGCGTGATGTCTGTCAACATCCTTGTTCGATGTCCTGTCAACATCATTGTTCGATGTCCCGTCAACATCATTGTTTGATGCCTGTAAACATCATTGTTCGATGTCCCGTCAACATCATTGTTTGATGCCTGTAAACATCATTGTTTGATGCCTGTAAACATCATTGTTTGATGCCTGTAAACATCATTGTTCGATGTCAGTCAACATCATCGTTCGATGTCTTGTAAACATCATTGTTCGATGTCTTGTAAACATCATCGTTCGATGTCCAATAAACGTCGAGTTATCTCCCAGTCATCAGTAAGTGTCTGGTCGAGTTTTCTTTGGTGTCAGTCAACATCATTGATTCGATGTCTTGTAAACATCATTGTTTGATGTCACGTAAACATCACCATTCGGTGTCCAGTAAACGTCGAGTTTTCTCCCAGTCATCAGTAAGTGTCTGGTCGAGTTTTCTTTGGTGTCAGTCAACATCATTGTTCGATGTCTTGTAAACATCATTGTTCGATGTCAGTCAACATCATCGTTCGATGTCTTGTAAACATCATCGTTCGATGTCTTGTAAACATCATTGTTCGATGTCCTGTAAACATCATTGATTCGATGTCTTGTAAACATCATTGTTTGATGTCATGTAAACATCACCATTCGGTGTCCAGTAAACGTCGAGTTTTCTTCCCAGTCATCAGTCAGTGTCTGGTTGAAGGGGTTACTCTGAGGGGTTTAGCATCATGATGTCAGATCAGCGATGTTCTCCAGTAGTGCGACACTGGAGGAGTTTTTCCGTCGGACAGAGATGGAAATAACAGCAAAGGACGTTACGCGATCAGCGCGATTTCGGGGTTCAAACGGAGAAAAGGAGATACTGAGGTATGTTCTGGGGTTCAAATGGAGATTGGAGTTGAAGATTACATCCGGGATGAGGTCCTCAGGGTTATCTTCTGTTCATGTGTCACCTTAGACTTTGGCGGAGCCCAATGGAGGTCATTATAGGTGTCTTCGGAAGAAGAGATGCACATGTTACCTTCCTTTTGTGAAGGTATACCCTCTGACATGTCGCCCTCAGAGTGGTGTTTGGTGTTAGTTCCGACGTTGCCAGCGGAATTATCACAGGAGAAAGGAGATACTGAGGTATTTTCTGGGGTTCAAATGGAGAAAAGAAATGCTGAGGCATGTTCTGGGGTTCAAATGGAGAAAAGGAGATGTTGCAGCATTTTCTGGAGAACGGGGTTCATATTGGCGATCGCGAGTTATCGTCAGGCGACTGGGGTTCAAATCGGAGAATGGGGTTCATTATTTTGGCAAACAGGAGAGCGGGGTTCAAATGCGGTGATCCGAGGATCATTTCCGCAAGAGAAAATTTCGGGGTTCAAGAAACAGGAAAAAAGAGAGGAAGGAATGATAATCCCGAGCGGATGTGGTGTTCAGACCATGGTTATCCCTGTGTTACCATTTATTTTGGTATCCAGGTCGACAGTTTCATTTCGGTGATCAGGCCGACTTTCTCCGTACCAGACGGATTTTCTTTCGAGATTGTGTTCTTCGCCGATTCCGACAGGCGTTGTTAATTATTTTCCCATCAGAGTGCAAATTGTTCGTCTGTTCTTGGTATTCAATCACTCTTCATCCTGATCATCCGACAGCCGAGGCTATTCGTATCGACAGGTTCACAGTGGATTGAATAGGGGCAGCTGTAACACCTCAAAATTTGCCCTCCTCTCTTGGGACTAGCATAACATATTACATATCATTTTTAGGTCATTAGGCATTGCATATTGCATATCATGTGGTTACATTGTGCAAGTCATACTCCTAAGTCTTGATCAGAAGATGAGGAAGTCAAAGTGCAAGCTAAGGTTTCATTGGACTGGTCATTGATCATCTGAGGATGTGGGGGTCCAAATTAGGGTTTCATGGTTCTCAAAGGATATTGGTCTTCATCTTGTTTGAAATGATACATCATCATCATCATGGTTTGATTTCATCAAGTGTGGGAGCATATTCCTTGAGATTAGGGTTTTGACCATTGGTCAACCCTAATCAGTTGCATTGGGCCAATCAGGGCATAATCAGGAGATGGGGTCTACAATAGAGATGGGGATCATTACATGATTTTATGGAGATTATTGAGGCTAGGGTTTCACCCTTGAGTCATTTCATCAGAGGATTGGAGCTCAGATTGATCAGTGCATTGCCAAATTCATCTGTCAGTTAAAAAGTCAACTGTGGTCAACTGTGCATGATTTAATGGATTTGGAGGTGGAAATGAGTTGGATACACTTCATTCATGTGGGAACAAGTGTTATTTGACATTGCAAAGCTCAAGAATGAAGAAAATCAAGTCAGGACAAAAAGTGCCAAAAATAGAAAGTGACTTGTAATGGAAGTTTCCAAAAATGAAAAGTTTTTAACCTCAAAATTGCATGTCCAAGGAAGCTTCAAATGAAAATTTGTTCAACATGAAAGTTGTAGATCTTGTTCTCACATTTCCAAAAAGTCCAAGAACTTGAAAATCCCATGTATGGTTGTCAAGTTATGGTCCAGCGAATTTCAGAAATGACCCATAATCAGGAGGACATAACTTCCACATGGAGTGTCCAAATTGGGTGTTCTTTATATGCACAAACTCCATTTGACATGTACTTTCATGGTGAATAATTGGATTTCTTCAAAAATGGTCAATGCAAAAAGTCAAATTTCAACTGTACAGTTAAAAGAACCAGGGGCAAAATTGTCCAACTTGAGAAATAATGGGAATTTTTGGATGGGGATTTTTGCAACACTTCACAAATGGCATTTGAAACTTGTTGGAATACTCATAACATGCCAAGGCTTCATGGTTTGAAAATTGGCTTTTAAAATGGACTTGAAAATATATGACATAGCCATCACATGTGGAAATTCTAAAATACATGTCCAATGAACATGAGCCAAGTTGCAACAGCTCACACATGTCATTTTGAGAGTGTGTGAGCTGTCAATGAGCTGGCATTGGCTGGCATGTGAAGTTACTATTTTGCCCTTGGCTTGAAAATGACACATTTGCTAATCACTTTGTATTTTGCTAATTAGAGTGATTAAGCATGGATTAAGATGAGAGGTATATATTGCTAATCCCTACTAACTTCAGATCAAAATTCACAATCCCAAGAATCAGATCCAAATTCTCCAAATTCTCCCAAAATTCTCAAGAACCATATAGAATTTCAATTGATCAAAACTCTCTCAATTCTTGATCAATTTTCGAAATTCTTCTTGCTGCAAACTCCACTCATCATCTTCTTGCACTGTTTTTGGAAATTGGATTGGATAGAGCCTTGGATCGCAACTGTTCATACAAGCTCCATTAATGGTGAATCAAGCTTTCGTGCACTAGGAGCAAAATCGATCGAACCTGAGCATCGCATTCAACTTCTTGGAGCTTCTACTACATCTGTTTTGACATTACACGCGCGAAGAACATCAATATCACTACTGCCATATCCAGGTGCTCAAATTTCGAATCTCACTATTGCTCCGATGCTTGTATGCGTTTTGTAGTTCGTTTAATGTAGAATCCAATGCTAGGTTTAGTTTTGATTATGATGAAACATAGGTTGAGATATTTCGATTTGAAGTCTTAAGAGCAAAACCTAAAACGTTCGATCCAAAGAATTTAGGAACAATTAGGATGAATCAAGGACATATTTGGATTCCTGAGAGTGAGACCTTTCCAATGGTTATTTGTTTGCGTGCTTTGGTTGAGAAATGAGAAAAATCAGTTTTGAGATGGAGGTTGAGTTGTGCGAAGAAGAAGATGAAATTGCTGGATTGTTTTACTGTTTGATCCAAATTTCTGCCTTGCCAAATTCGAATTGTGTTTGCCGCGCCAACACCAGCCAATCGCGTGCCTCCATGTCAATTAGTAAAACGACCGTGTTTTGGTCTGGAACGCTGGAATTACAGTTTTGCCATTAAATCCTTTAATTAATTAATATAATTCAAATAATTATTTAAAAATCACATAAATATTAAAAAAATTCATAGAAAATTATTGGATGATCAGAAAAATGTGAGGATTTTTTCTATAGTTTCCATTTTCCCTGTAGAATTTTATGGACATGTGTTTAGAAGTTGTGCTTGGTGAAAATTTAGCTTGACTTAGGGATGTTTGACTTGTATGCAATTTTGACACATTTTGCCATTTTTGATGTGAAATTCTCATGCCTTAAAAGAAATGTCTGAAAATTTTTTGTGGTGATTGTAGACATGCTGATGGTGATTTACATATAAATTTTGTGAATTTTGGGTACCTGGTGATTGAGTTATGAATTTTTGAATCTAGGTGTGACAATTTGTGGCACACCTAGCTAGGTCCACTTGCTGGATTTATTTTCATGACCTAGGCTTGTTGAAATGAATTGAAATTTTGCATGGATGTTGATGAATATGTTGAGATGCTATGTGAATTTTTCTGGATTTTTATGTGGCATTTTCAATTTGATTGGTATTTTTCATCTCTGTTGGTCAAATATGCAAGCTTGTGTGACATATGTTGGTATTATCTTTGTGAAATGCTCATATGGTATTGAATGAACATGAAATTTGGTATGATGGTTGTAGACACATTGTAGGACATCCCTGTTTTGGTCACATTCATTTCTTTATTGTTTTCATGGACTTATGAATTTTTGAAGTGAATGCATGTGTTGAAGTTGTGGTTTGGCTTGAATAATTGTGTCTGTTTTTGTTGATTTTCATTGACATAGTTCCTTTTGTCCAATTGAGCTAAAATTTGACATGCTAGACCTTGAATATGTCCTGTTTAGGTGTAAATTATTTGAGGATTTTTGGAATTATTTTGATATGGAATTGAATGCAATAGTTCTGTTTGGATGTTTGATGTTCCATTTGACCTAAATTGAATTGTTTTATGCATAAAATGAATATGGTGAATGATATAAACATGGGATCAATTGCATTTGCTTTTGTTTGACATTAATTTGAGTTTGGTTGAATATCCCTTGCTGTTTAGACATTTTTGTCACTTTTGGACCCTAGGCTTGGCCTAGTGGTCCAGTTTCTCACATTTGCTTGATTTTTCAGGATGAAATGCATAATGCCTAAAGGGATTGAGCCAAGTTGATTAAATTGGATGTGTTTGATGTTGAGAACTAACATGAATTTGTTTTGTAGGTTGTGAAGCTTGAGCTTGAGCTCATAGCTTGCCTTTGTGTGCATTAATCTGTATAGTCTGACTGATTAACATTTGCTGTTTATTGTTGTTTGTCTGAGTACTGATGATACTTGATTGATTTCAGGTACATTTAGTTGCTTACAGTTCTTTAAGAACTTGCTTGCTGCTGCTTTGTTTTTAAACCACTTGAGGTAGGACTTCTATTCTTCATGTAGTCTGGAGACCCGGTCTGTTATTTGGCCGGGCAAACTGTCTGAAGTCCTCCTTAAGAGGCGATGCTTGTGATTGTTTAATATTGTGCCTAAGCAGGTGAAGTCCTCTATGAGGCAATTGGTGGAAGGTAGGGATATGCAATCTATCCCCCACTATTCTGTGAGTCGTCCCTCTGCTCACACGGCTGTGTGTTGATGCATTGGGACACAAACCCAAGATCTCGTGCTGTTGCACAATCGAGTCAGAGTCTTTGAGCGTAGAAGGGTCCCTCCATTCTGGACCCACGCTCCTTTGTCAGAAGCTCTCCCTGGTCAGGGATAAGAGCTGTGAGGTCTCATCCTCACTTCACCTTTTCATCTGCTTCACCTTAGCCTCGTAATGGCAAGGTTAAGAGCGACTAGCACCCATGTACAGATGAATTGCTTCGGCAGTTACACCTATTGATTGAGCCCATTTGTTTGGTTATAGTGTGTGCTATGTGGATATCTGTTTGAGATGCTTGTTCTCATTTGATGTATGCTTGTATGCTTGCCTATTTCCTGGATAGGAGTAGTTTGCTTATGCAAGTAGGATAGAAACCTGAACGTAGGGTAATGATGCATGACAACACTAGGCTCGAGTACAGCTCCCTGGTAGTGTGTCTTCCCCTGGTTTCTGGCTAGATTTTCCTTCCCTTGAGGGGGAACTACATCTCCCTGATCCTTGTTCCAGACAAGGTATGTAGGCAGGTGGTCGTGCGAGACCACTCCGGGCAACCTTTTTCTTTTTTGCGTGTGTTTACTTGTTATCTGACTGTGTGTTTGGTTCGGATGCCGACATAAGTCCAATGATTGGCTGTCGGGCTCCACGTTTGCCGTTTTTGCATTTTGGTTCGGATGCTGACGTAATTCCATCAAGTGGTTGTCGGGCTCCATGTTTGCCATCTGTTTGTGCGTTTGTGTTGTTTGGCGTGCGTAAGCCGAACTACGGTAGCTCTGATTCTCGTTCCAGACGAGATACGTAGGCATAGGATGCGACGTCCTATCGCGCTCCCTTCTCCTTAACCCCACCTGTGTTGTCTTCGGTGTGTGTGTGTGTGATGTTTTAGCAACCTTTTCTTTTCTTAGAACGTGGATCCCGTCGAGTACGACGGACGTGAGGGGTGCTAATACCTTCCCCTTGCGTAACCGACTCCCTTACCCTTTCTCTTTGGTCGCAAGACCATTTCCTTTCCAGGTTTCTCTGAGCGTTTCCTTTCCCTATTTTGGGATAAATAACGCGCAGTGGCGGCTCTGTGTTGTGTTTTTATTTGAGTCCCGCCGGTTGTTTTTCGCGGATGCGTCAACTGGGAACTCGACGTTTACTGACATCGAACAATGATGTTTACTGACATCGAACAATGATGTGTACTGACACCAAAGAAAAGGGACATTACGGGGATCGACACGATATTTACTGGTATCGCAGGGATGACATCTACATATGTCAAAACCAGGCAGACGCTTGCCGGGGACTAACTGGGGAATGTTGTTGATCCAAAATCACGATGCTGAAATCCTCAGAGTAACACCTTCCAACTTCCATCTCGCACGACAGAAATCTCCTCCAATATCGCACTACTGGGGAATACCATTGACCCAACGTCACGATGCTAAACTCCTCAGAGTAACATTTTTCAACTTCCATCTCGCACGACAGAAATCTCCGCCAATATCGCACTACTGGGGAATACCATTGACCCAATGTCACGATGCTAAACTCATCAGAGTAACATCTTCCAATTGGCGAAACCAATCCTCAAACGGTAACCACGGCTTGAGACTAGTTTATGCTTGCAATGTTGATGCATGATTTTGTTATGGCGTAATGCTCCACAACCATGGAAATGCTACGCAGTTAAGTATGCAACATGCTATGCTTATCTAAATGATGAATGCATAAAAAATATCCCCCTCAAGGGACTCTTCTGGGGAGCTCGAGGCACTCTGCTGAGGAACTCGACAACACTCCAATCTCCACCCTGCTGGGGAATAGCACCGCTGCTGGGGAAAGGACCAACCTTACCAGGGATGACCTCCACTGAACCCGATCCACTTGGGGACTTCGCTGGGGAAGAAACCACTAACGCATTCTGCGGGGAAAACAACAATCTTCGACTTGCTGGGGATATAACAATCCCGACACTGCTTGGGGAAACTGCCACCTTCAGGCCTGTATGCCAAGGAAACACCGACCTTGAACCCGCTGGGGAGATAACCATCCCGACCCTGCTAGGGAATACACAGACCTTGAATCTGCTGGAGAGCTACAATCCCAACTCTGCTTGGGGAAATAAGGAAAGTCTGGCACAGAACACCCGTTGACTCGTCGAGTCCTGGTATTCACCATCTAACTCCAGTGTCAGCTTTCCACTTTTGAGAGCTCCCAGACTCGTCCGGACTTTTCCGATTCATCACCTTGTATTCTCGACTGCTCCGTACTCTACGGAGATCGAACTCCTCAAATTGGTATCAACTTTCCAGTTCTTCAGACTTTGAAGAGTCTTCTTGATTAATACTCCAGGATCGTCGCACGTCTCTCCCTGCCTTTCACCATTCGTCAATTCCTTCGTCCCTGATTGGACTCCACGGGGATCTTTCGTCACAAAGCTTCACATCACAACCTGCAAGTGAGTGAAAATATCTAACAGCTCCTGCAAAAGAGATCGTTAATAAAAACGTGCCCCAGGCGTGCCAAGATTTCAACACCTAGGTCACTCAACCTTCCGAATAAGATTTTAGGCTTTCAATCTTATAAACATGCATTGGAAGGGACCTGTATGTCTCAAAATGCAAATATTATTATCAAAAATAACTGGATGTTTTTGCAATCAAAGCGGTAATGAAAACAAAAACAAAATTATTTGACTGAATATGCATTTTATTGATTGAAAAAAGGTGGCTCAAAACCGAGCAATACACAGGAAGCAATTCCTGAAAAGAGGTAATTACGCACAAAAGGAAAATCTATCCTAATGGCAATGTGAAACCGCGATCTCATCGAGTTCCAACTCGGTTACACCCCATATGTCCTCAAACTCTCCGTGCTTTCTGCCTTCTGAACAAGACGCTTCTGACCGATCCCTGCCGGGGATTATCCATGTCATATCAAAAACACAAACGATCATGCTAGACGCAGTTGTTCGTTTCAATCCCTCTTTTGCCTGGACCGCCCTTTCGGGTTTTCAGTCCACCGGGATACCCTTTTTTGCCCAAGCCGCCCTTTCAGGTTTTCGACTTGCCGGGTGTACAATTTTTCTTTTTTTATCCCTAACTTTTGCCCGAACCTTTTTCTCATTTTTTTCGGTTCGCCGGGATGCCCATTTTTTCCTGGACTATTTTATTCTTTTCGTCCAGCGGGTCTCTTATACGAAGTATATTTTAACTACGTCCGCATTCACAGGGGACGGAAAATCCTCGCCATCCATGGTCGTCAACAACAAGGCTCTGCCAGAGAAAACCTTCTTGACCACGAATGGGCATTCATGACTGGGTGTCCATTTGCCCCTACGATCGTTCTGAGGAGGAAGGATCCTTTTCAACCCCACCTCTCCTACGTGGTACGCACGAGGTCACACTTTTCGGTCAACAACACGCTTTGTTCGTTGTTGGCACAACTGCCCCTGACAACCGGTTGCCAGCCTCTTTTTCTCAATTAGGCTTAACTCTTCGTACCGAGTCTTCTCCATTCAACCTCTTTCAATTTGACGTCCCTCAGGACTCTCAACGACGGGATCTGGACCTTGACTGGTAGCACAGTTTCCATCCCATACACGCAGTAGACGCACCGAGGTTCGATACCCAGGCCACAAGCTTCGCACTCAGCCCCATTGTTGGTGCATTCAAATGTCAGCTTAGCAGCACAAGGGACGTGGGATCCCTTTGTCGTAACCAAAGCAACACCAACTCCTATCATTCACATTAACATTCCCCATCAGACATCAGAATCCGTTCGGATTCAGGGGAAACAACTAAACCAATCAGTACAAAATTCAGACAAACAGACAACAGTCAATAACAAACAGACAATCCCAATGTACAACACATAAGCCATAAGGCAAACTCAAGTGACTTATCATCAACCTACAAAACAGCAAATGTTAGCAATCAAAAGAAAATATCAACATTCAAATGATGAAGCATCATCAACCATGGCATTTGGATGCTTGGTCCTGAAATTCAAAGCTCACATGTAAGTAACAAACCACTAGGTCAAAGCCTAGGGTCAAAGGTGAAGAAAAAAATCAAAACAGGAGCTGAAATTAAACACAATGCAACTTCAAACACATATTAACATATCCTAAAAAGGATCACATCAAAATCATCAAGCAAAAGCATTTCATGATCAAAAGAAGTCAAAGAGAATTTCAAAGGTCATATTTGGACATCATGAATGAAAATTCCAAATCAAAACAGAAATGATTCAAATAATTCTGGAAAAATTCATGAGCATTCAACACATCCAATCCAATCATCATACAAAAAAGCAGAAGCATCAAAGATCATTTGGCCTGGAAATTAAATTGCACAAGTTGATCATCCAATTGTGTGACACAAATTGTCACACCATGCTAACATGTACACAAAACAGAAATGGAGCATGGGAAAAATGCCAAACCAAAACCAAAATGTCAATTATCATGTCAAGAATCATCATGCAATATTTGGTAGCAATTGGATCAATATCAAGCATTTCACATTAGAAAGAGTAAGACAAGGTCACATATGCATACATGTTCACATAATCCAACACAATTCAAAATCCAGGAAGTGTAAAATCATGAAATCAACATCATAAAATTCTATACAAACATTGGATCATTTTGCAAAAAGAATGGGATTAATTGGATGATTTTTCAATTAGTTATGGATTTTTAAAGTTGGAGAAACAAAATGAAATCAAATGATCATGGCATGGATTAAATTGGAGGGAAAATGAACATGAGAAAATAATTTGAAATTTATGCTACCACCAGGATTCGAAGCGTGTAACTGAAAAAAAGAAAATAAAATTCAAAAACGCTGGAAGCAGGAATCGAAGTGAGAACCAACGGATCAAAACGCGTTCTGGGCGTGTTCTTGAACAAGAACCCTAGCGCCACTTAGCGACGGCAAAACGGACGCTAAGCCGTCACAAAGATGAAGATCTTCATCTTCTTCATGAAGATGATGATGAACAAGATAAAGTTCATACGAATTTTTCCAGAATTTCCAGAATTTCTCAGATTTTTACAAATTATATATCGTTGGAAAGCTCTTTCAATGTAGAATTCAAATATCATATTATCTAAGCCTAAATCTCCATGGATTTTCTGAATCGAAGCAAAGAAGTTTCTAGATCTAAACTTGAAATCATCATATCTCACTCAATTTTCATCCAAATTCCACAAAATTTATATCAGAATTCTCACCATAACAAGATCTACAAGATTATGTACACAAAATAGAGAATTAAGGTGATCGAAAATGTGACCTCTTGAAGATCAACTTCTGGAAATGCACGATCCAAGAATTGGCAAGCTTCAAATATACTCTAGAACACTTGTAATGAAGTTTGATGATTGAATGGAGGCTTGAAACTGTATAGATCTAGCTCAATTTGCATTTGCCATTCTTGAGTTCTTGAACTTGCACACTTGATTTCCACACGAATTCAACAATCCAAAGCTTGATCTGCACTATATCAAAGCCATAGAACAAGAATGTGGAAGAATATTGCAATGTTATGTGAAAAAAATTTGAATTATGCTTGAGAGAAAATTTTGGAGGCAAAAATTTCTTAGATCTAGAAATGGTGAAATGATCAAGTTAATCTCAAATTCTGTTAGGGTTTCTATTTATATTATGTCCTAATCTCAATTTAATTAAAAATTAATCATGTTTAGTTGAAATTAATGAAAATAAGGTGTTATGACCAAAACTTGAAAATTGCATGGTGCATGTAGTAAACCCACGTGAACAGTGCCATGTGCTTGATCAAAGTCACTCAAAATCATTTTTTAAACACATTGGCAATGGTAGAAAGTTCCCATGATGCACCATTTTTGAACTTTCAAATTTCCCTCCAAAATTGACTTGAAATAGCAAGTAATCATATGTTCAAATTTCATGCAATGTGATGGATGTTTTGGAAACTTCATGTCATGAGAAGAAAAATGCAAGAAGAGCCACTCAAATTGGAGTTGTGAATCAAAAGTTATGCCCTTTTGAAGTTCCATGTACACTTGGCAATGATTTGATCATATCTCCTCAACCATTCATCATATATTCATGATCTTGGACTTTTTGGAAATGGGAGAGAGAGATATTAAACTTTCATGTTGGGAAAAAATTCATTTGAAGCTTCTTTGATGATGTAAGATCAAGTTGAATTTGAATCAAAAACTTTCCATTTTTGGAAACTTTCAATTATAGGTCACTTTCCATTTTTGGAAACTTTTGATCTGACCTCAAATTCTTCAAGATATGCATTTGACATGATGAATAAGCCTCTCTTGAACATGAATGAGATGTTGAAACTCATTTCTCCACCTCCTAGCCCTTTGTTGACTTTCTGGTTGACAGATGACTTGAACATGCTCATATGACTTTGAGCCTCAACCACTTGATGAAATGGCTCCAAAATGAAACCCTAGCTTGTACAAGCTCAATAACATCATATCATGATCTCCTCCTCAAGAAAGACCTCATCTCCTTGAAAATCCCTGACTGGTAGAATGCAACTGATTAGGGTTGACCAGAGGTCAAAACCCTAATCCTAAGGAACATGATCAGGCACAATGAACCTCTTGAAGATGATAAAACCATGATGATGGTGATATATCCTTGCCAATAAGATAATACTCAACCTCATTGAGGAACCAATAAAACCCTAATTGAAGAGCAACCCTCAGATGATTGATCAATCCAACAAGACCCTCAGGCTTGAATCTCTCAACCTCTCTATCTTCTGAGAAAGACTTTTAGAGGATGACTTGTTTATTCTCACATGATATACAATATGCAAATGCCTAATGCCCTAAAAAATAAAATGCAATATGCTTAGCTAGTCCCAAGAGAGGAGGGCAAATTTTGAGGTGTTACAATTACCATTTTCAGAATAAAGCAAAAAGTAAAAACAAAACATCATAAATGTGGATGAATAGATTTATATTTTATTAATGATCAATTTGAAATGCCCAAACAATATTCACTTCTCCCTTAGGCATAGAAGAAGGATTTTCAAAAACAAATAAAAGAAATTACTTAGATTGATGCATAATAACAGGAATATCAACGGAAGTTCAATTGTTGCAAGCCTTTCCATGCGTCACAAAATTGGTGTGGTCTTCCTCTTCATCATCCTCTAGCACAGCAGCTAAGTGTTGTTCATTGCCATGAATGAACCCTCTGCTACAGAAACTGAGTCGCACGTCTTCTGATCTAGCAATTGACGAACATTGCTGAAAACCCAGACCGGATCTATTCCTGTTATTGGAGACCTCTACCATTTTCCCCCACTGATCAACATTCCCATCTTCAAAAATATTCCTTGCATCTTTAAATGAGGACATGGGTGCCCTAACTCTCTTTTCAACAGCAATAGACAAGGCTTGGAACAAAGTTCCAACCTCATCCTCAGTTTCAACATAAGATAAAGATGACAGGTGGCTGACTAGCATCGCCTTCTCCCCGCCAACAATGACTAACTTCTCATTCTTAACAAACTTGAGCTTCTGATGCAACGTGGAGGTAACAGCTCCTGCCTCATGGATCCATGGCCTTCCCAACAGACAACTATAGGCCGGATGGATATCCATTACTTGAAAAGTAATCTTGAAATCACTCGGACCTATCCTCATCGGAAGAGCCACTTCACCAATCACTGTCTTGCGCGAACCATCAAAATCCTTGACGATCACGCCAATATATCTCATAGGCGCTCCTTGATATGACAACTTCGACAAAGTTGACTTTGGCATCACATTCAGTGAAGATCCGGTGTCAACTAGCACATTAGATAAAGCGTCATCTTTGCAATTCATGGAGATGTGCAAAGCCAAGTTATGGTTCCTACCCTCCTCGGGGAGTTCTTCATCACAGAAACTAAAATTATTACAGGATGTGATGTTAGCTACAATGTGATCAAACTGATCCACCGTGACATCATGTTCCACATACGCTTGCTCTAAAACTCTTTACAGTGCTTCTCTGTGCGCTTCGGAATTCATTAACAGAGACAGTACTAAAATTTTTGAGGGGGTTTGGAGCAGCAGCTCCACCACATTGAACTCACTCTTCTTTATTAGCCTGAGTACCTCATGTTCGTCATTAGACTTCAAATTGTTGGATTCACTAGACTGACTCTGGAGGGCTAACTGGATTTACTGTGGGTACTTCAATCTTCTTACCAACTGGAGAAACGTCTATGTTCTTTAGGAACACCGGCCCAAACACATGACCATTGCGGGTCACCTTAGTAACATCAACAATGCTTACGATAGAACTAGTCATAGGTAACAGAACCTCTTGACCATCTTTCACCATGGTTGCATTATACTGATAAGGAATAACTTTATCGGATGAGTACGGGATTGGACCCGCCAACCGTATGACCAACGGTGATACCGATCTCTTGCTGATATTGTTACTACTACTGCTATCAAATGAAATCACCACTCTCTCTGGTGTCTTGAATACTGGCACTATTACATTGACATCATCATCTATGTGACAGGATTGAACAATCTAAATCAAGCCTTCATCCATCAACCATTGGATGTCCCTCTTCACAATCATATAACCTCTAGGATTAATATTGCAGATAGCACAACCATCATGGTCATGCTCATAATCGCTCACCAAGCAAATATCCTTGTGCATCGTCACCAAGGACCTTCTAATGAAGCGTACATCGAATACCTTGAACTCCCCTGAACAACCGTCCACCATATTAACAGATGAATTTCCATGGGCAGGCTGTGGGTTAGCTTTCACATTGGGTGCACGGTCCTCAAAGGACACCATTCCACTTTTTACAAGCTTTTGAACTTCATATTTGAAGGGGTAGCAATTCTCAATATCGTGTCCGGGGGCTCCTTGATGAAAAGCACAATGGAGTTTTGGTTTATACCACCAGGGAAGTGGTTTGGGAATTTGCGGAGGATTTCTCGGTTGTCTTGAGAACCAACGAAGGATATAGCTCTGCATATGTCATTGGAATAGGGTCGAAAGAGACCTTCTTCCTCTCCAAATTTGATTCCTGATGATTGTTGGTATTGCTGTTGTTGTAGGTGTTTGTATGTTGCTGTGGTTGTTGTTATTGACGTTGTTGTTGTTAAACTATTGCTAATTGATTTTCTAAAAATACAGGAATAACTGAATATACTTGATGGTGATGTTGACGGGGTGGTTGACTTCTTTTTACATGAGGCCTCCTTTGCCTCCCAACGGACACTGCATTAGTCTCTGCTTCCTTATTCTTACCAAAGCTATTACCATACCTCTTGCTGGATGACGCTTCCTCCTTAGGTAACCATCCCTCTTGGACACCTACTTCTAGCCTCATCCCCATGTTTACCATTTCGGTAAAATCACTAGGGGCACTGGCAATCATCTGCTCATAATAAAATGAGCTCAGAGTCTTTAAGAAAATCTTGGTCATCACCTTTTCTTCTAAAGGAGGGGTAATCTGAGAAACGAGTTCTCTCCACCTCTGAGCATACTCCTTAAATGTCTCTTTGTCTTTCTAAGACAACGACCTCAACTGATCTCTATCGGGAGCCATATCAACGTTATATTTGTACTGCTTCACAAATGCTTCACCTAAACCGTTAAATGTGCGGATGCTCGCACTATCTATTCCCATGTACCACCTCAGAGTGGCACCTGTCAAGCTGTCTTGAAAATAATGGATTAAGAGCTGATCATTATCCATTTGAGTAGACATCTTTCTGGCGTACATCACCAAATGGCTGAGTGGACATGTGTTCCCCTTATATTTTTCAAAGTCAGGCACTTTGAACTTTACTGGAATCTTCACATTGGGAAGTAAACACAATTCTGCAGTACTCTTTCCAAATAAGTCCTTACCCCTCAAAGTTTTCAACTCCTTGCGTAACTCAAGAAATTGATCCTTCATCTCATCCATCTTCTCATACACCTCCGGCCCCTCAGACGACTCAGAATGATAAATGGTGTCTTCTACGCGAGGCAGGGTATGCACGACAGGCGGCGACACAAACATGACCGGGCTAGATTCCGGCATAGAAGCTAAGGTAGGCGAAAGCCTTCAAGCACAAACATGACTGAGTACAATTTCAGAAACCAAATAAAAAAACAAGGGAAAAGGAGACTAGTCATCCTAAGGATCCCTAACGTCAATGTCAGAAGATCTGGCTGTAGGTGCGTACTTTCTTCGAATGCGTCGAATCTCGATCTCAAAAGAAGCCTTCATCTGAGCCTTCTCAAGGACAAGCTGGTCGACAATCTTCTTCCAAGCGACGGAAGGCTGAGGCATACTAGAGGAAGATGAAACCTCTGACTCTCTCTGTCTCTTTGTCACTTGATCTTCAAGTATCTCAATAAGTGCATCTTTGTTCTTAGACTCAAGCTGCAACTCCTCATGCTTTTTGCTCAAAGCATAGAAACTCTCTTCCCACATATCCTTCTCTTGTTTCATCTTGGCGAGCGCGACTTCCAACTCCTCTACACCTTGGTTAGGGAGAGTTAATGGCTCAACCACAACCATAGACATAGGTTTATCACAAGGATAAGGCATCTTCAATTCCAAAGCTCTCTTCTTCACCCAAAGCGTGTAAGCTTTCAAAGCTACACAATTTCGCGGACCAAGCTCGGATCTTCCTTTCCTATGCACATTATGCCAAGCATGCACAATCTTTTGCTTCATATGTTGGGGATCTTTACTCTCTTGATAGAAAAGACCTTAACAAAGTGTTATTAGGTTTGTCTCTCAAGGGGAACCCAAGTTGGCGACGAGCCAAAGCAGGGTTGTAGTTAATTCCTCCTTGTGTACCAATGAGAGGCACATTAGAGAATTCACCACAACTATCAATAATCTCCAAACTGCTCAAAGAAGGATCATACCAAACTATATCATCATTAGTGAGAGACATAAGTCTCTTAGACCACCGTAGACATTGCCTATTCTCCATAAAAGCAGGCGTCTAAGGCAAGTGCGAAATAAACCACTTGTACAGAAGAGGAATGCAACAGACAATCGTTCCACCACCCTTAGAATTCCTTAGATGAAAAGAGAAGTACAAATCACCTAATAGAGTAGGCACAGGATTCCCAATCAAGAAAATTCTAATGGCGTTAACATCAACAAAACTGTCAATGTTAGGGAACAAAGCTAGACCATAGATGAGCAACACAAAGATAAATTCAAAAGCGTCCACACTACCGGCTTGAGCAAAGGCAGTAGCTTCCTTCATGAGGAAATCAGATGGCAATCCAAACAATCCTCCTTTCTTCACCCAATGAGTATTTATCTCAGACTTCTTCAAGTGAAGAGCTTCAGCAATAAGATGAGATCTGGGAATCTCTTCCAATCCACTAAATGACACTTTTCTAGAAACAGGTATTCCCAAAAGATGGGCATACTCCTCCAACATAGGCATAAGCTGATAATCCGGAAAAGTGAAGCAACGGTAGAGAGGGTCATAAAACTGAACCAACACACTCAAGAGTCCTTCAACCACATTAGCAGACAAGACAGACAGAAGCTTCCCATGACGTTACTTGAAGTCCAAGGGATCTAATACAAAATATGCTAGCTTCCTTAACTCTTTCAAGTCGGGACTTCTAAAACTGTACTTCTTAGTATTCCTTCGTCCACAATCCATGGTCTGAAAATATTTGTAAATAATACCTCAGTTTCCGTGAAATTTTCATGTGATGAATGTTATGATGCGCATGAATGCAACAATCACAAATAAGGGATCACACACAAGGGATGAATCAAGTCATTGTCAAGATCAATCATCCATTTTGGTGTATTATGGTTTACACCTTATCAACACCCAAGTTCCATTGATATTGACAAGACTTGATTGGATCAACCAAGAATCAAGGGTTTGTTGTGAGTCACGAGCATGGAGTCTCGGTTAGAACCATCCCAAAGGAGTGAACTACGGATAAAAACCTGTAGATCATGTTCTAAAAAGTTCCCAGAGTCTTAATTCCATCTATTGGATATTACAGATTAGGATGACTGACTCATCAACCCATAATATTCTTAAGAGAAACTCGTCTGAGTGTAGTATCGCGTAACAACTGTTATCAAGTCTACACTTGAACAGTCTCCGCACTACATCCTAAATAGGCCAAGAGGGGTTAAATGTTCTACGGTCTTCAACTTCTCGGACCCCAAATCAGAGGTAGTAATGCCTAACCACAAATACTTGTGTGACATTTCTAAATCCAAAAGGGTCCCCACTGAGTAGATGGGTCTCAAGCCAACTTGTTAATGACTACTCCACACAAGTCGAACATGACTATACCATCCTCCTATCTTAATTGCACTCAAGTTCGGGTTAGAACTTACCTCACCAATCAGAGATCACCAAGCACAACAAAAAAATTATATCATACAAACAAATATACATACATCAAATATACAGTTACATACACACACAAAAAGTAGGCTAAACCCACTGGAGACTACTCTCCAGCAGAGTCGCCACTTAATTTCTGTAGCGGTAAATTCATGATCATCAAGCTATGGATAAGCAAGACATTAAATAACAAAAGTCGCCACCGCACTTTTATTGTTTCCAAGGGAAAAGTACGAACAAAATCCAAAAAATAAGAAGTTTTCAAATCAAAACTAATAAAATGCCAGAGATTCTAGGTAAGGGGGTTAGTTACACCGAGGGAAGGTGTTAGCACCCAAAGTGTCTTAGGTACTCCTAGGGAGCCCTTCTTTGTGTGCATAAGTGTTTTTGTACAAATGATGTTTGCAAACAAATAGAATAGGGGATGAGAAAAGAATTTGTTAATTATATTTTTGTGTTTGACAAGACCTTCGCACTTGTGCCTACATACCAACATAAAAATAAGGGATCAAAACCTCGTAGTTCGTAGTATCAATTTCAAAGTGGATACATTGCTTTTTAACAAAAATTTAAGTTTGAAAGGCATAAAGGCCAAAAATGGTTTGAATGAGTTAGTTCTTTTTGGCTTTTGAAATATGTAAGTCAAGTATAGTTAAGTCTATTTACAAGTTTGATTGAGAAAAGAAGTTTGAAAATGCAATGGCTTAAGGCCAAGGTTTCTAGTTTGTAAAAGTGGTCAAAGTTTGAAAATCTACAAACACAAGCAAAGAATATTTTTGAAAGAAGGGAGAGATTTTGAAATTAAAGAAGTGGGGAGGAGATGAAGAGACTTATCCTAAGCATAAATTTAAAAGTTGAGAGTTGAAAAGATCTGACCAATGGGCTGCAATCCAATAGACAAGAATGTCATATAGAAACCCAAATTCCCTTGGACTTTTAGAATCAAGCAACAAACAATGCACAAAATCTCAACTTGAAGTGCAAGGCATCAAATAAAGATAGTCACATCCAAGATTAGCAACTCCATGATCTTCTTCAAAGTTTCCCATGCATCAGATGAATTCCAAGATGGCACAAATCACAGGTTCAAAATAACAGCTTCATAATGATCATGTTGCAGATGAACTCAAATGGATCTTCAATGATGTATCAGATGAAGTTCACAAGCACTTGGTTACATGAAAGTTGGCATTGGCAAAGTCCTTTTCATAGGGAGTGTTACCTAAATTCTAAGTCCAATTGTTTCAGATCAAACCAACAATCCACACAAGATATTTTTTAGGGTTTTTGTTCTTGCTATGTACATTAATGGTCAAAGACCACACAAACAAACACAGGTATACACAAATAAAATATATCATAAAATATGGTCCAAGAGGAGAAAGTGAAAATGACATTAACATAAACAATTAGAATGGTATGGATAATGGCAAATGAATAAGGCTTAAAATTTAAATTGCATTGAAAGTAAAGGACTTGGAAATAAATGTTAGTTGTTAATGAGTTAGAAGTTAGTATTGCTTTTGCTTTGCTTTTCTTTAAGTCATTCTTTGGAGAACACTCAACCCACTTATCACAAGCATGGATCCTTGAACCAAGACATCTTCCAAAGGAAGGAAAAAAGGCCAAGTTTCCACACAATCCCATGAAAGAGGGGAGACTTACAATCTCACTAACTAGAATGCTATACCTTTGTGTCAAAATTTAGCGCTATGTTAAGCAATCGTAATTGGACTTATGTAGAAGTCACAACTATTTGAGGTCGGGCAATAGAATTTTGGTGTTAATGCATGTTAGAGACATAGTATGACGAACTATGCTCATGAAATATACCACACAAAAAAAGAATATGCAAAGTGGGGAACCTAATCTCATCCATACTTATGTTGATTTTGCAATCAACTAGCCTTAGGATATTGAGATATCATAGGTCCATGATATGAATGCATAAAGAATGGGAATGAGATGAAGAGGGGGGGAGGGGGGAGGGGGGGGGGGAATAGATCAAACTCAAATTGGACAAAGAAGGACTTTTACCAAGTTAAGATCAGTCATTCATTTTGGGAGATGGAATGTACATTCCATCAATCCCCTAAATTCAATGATATTAACCAAACAAAGTCAAATCAACCTTGACCAAGCCCTAACAATACAAGTTAAACTCACAAAGTCAATTAAAATGGCTCTACACAATTAATTCGGCATTTAAACAATTAAAAATATTAAAAATAATGCATTAAATTAAATATGGTTGGCCAATTTCCTAAAACCTCATCAAAACACCAAAGAAATGGCCATGAGATTTATCATAGGTCAAACAAGGTCAAAGGACCTTGGAGAAAAAATTTCAGAATTTTTGGAGACTTAAAAGCATTTTTAAACAATTAAAAATATTCACAAAATCAATTAAATCATGAAAAATATTAATAATGATCCAGAAAATAATTTTAATTCAGAAAATGAAAGAGGATTTTATTTTAAAAATTTTGGTGAAACTCTCATATTTTTTGGATCAATATTAAAATTAATATGTATTAATGAAAATCAAAGGAATAAAAAATAAAATCAGATAATCAAAAAAACGTGGACCACTTGGTCTGCCTCATTAATTGAGGTGGCAAATCAATTGGTGGAGCGCACACTTTCCATGATGCGCTTGAGTCAAACGTCCACACGTCAAAACTGGGGTTCCCTAGACCCTATATCCTACAATTTTTGTCATATGAAAATGATTGCAAGAGCAAAGGTACTCAAAATGACATTCCGAAAAACATTCATGTTTAAGTCAAGAGTTAGTTTTTCTTGAAAAGTCATCTTTTATGGTGAAAGATTATAGGTCATTTTGTCAAAACCCTAGTTTAGAGGTCAATTTCCCAAGACCATACCTTGCTCAATTTTTATGAGATGAAATCCATTCAAATTCCATGATCAAATTCAAGATGTCTACTTTAACTCTTATGTTTGGATTAAGTGCAAATTCAACTTGAAAATGCATGTGCCAAGAGGAAACATTGTAGGTCATTTTGGGCCAATACCATTGAACAAGTGATTTTCCTCAACTTCTAAAATGCATAACTCCCGCATGCCAAATCCAAATGAGGTCAAATTTCTGACTAAACTGAAGAGGCTTGAAAGCGCTATAACTTTGATGAAGGAAAGTTTCTCATTTGAAGTCCCTAAAAGAAGTTATTCATGGTAGAAGATGTGAACATTTGACTTGGGACTTTTCAAATATGTTTGATTTCCCAAACTTCCACCTCAAAATTCATCATTATCCAAGCTTTAAATGAAAATGTGTTCAACTTGAAAGTAGTTTCCCTTGATCTCACCTTTCCAAAACATCCAAGATCATATCATTTGGATTAAAATTGAGGGACTTGCGCATGGCTTCATTGTGGATAGTGTTTTGGCAAGATTGGATTTCAAGTGATCAAATTCTTTTGCATGCTTACACATGACACATTCAGAACACTTTGTACATAAATTGGGAGTGGATTGCATCATCCCTAAGGCCCAAATGATTGCCCATGCACCCATGTAAAGGAGTTTCCAAATTTGTCCAAAATTCAAGTGGTGTGAATATCAAGTGCATTGCCTATTTAAACAAGCTTAAGGCTTTAAATTCATCATCAACACCTTGCCCAAGCTTTGCTAGACCAATTCAAACCCTCACTGCCATAGAATTTATGAAGGTTTCTCTTGAAATCAAGCTTGAACTTCATCTTCTATTTGGAAGTTCAAACTTCAGAAATGCAATCCCCTTTTTATCTCATTTTGTTTCTGCAAGCAAGAAGAGGAGAAAGCAATCAAATCCAGATCAAGATCAAGTGGAATTAGATCAACTCGAAGGTGATTTTTTAGAAACTTCTTCTCTTTGATTCTCTCTCAATTCTTCACCATTCTTGTTGATTTTTGGTTGTCTGAAGTCCTATCAATATAGGCAATAAGATTGAGTTGCTTTGAGGTCAAATCGAAGCAACTCAGTTCATGATCCTCAAAATTCAAATCTCTGTATCTTTTCATATACTTGGAATTGGACAAAATTGAGGCCAAATTCGAGCTCCTGAGCATTTTTTCTTTAGATCCATGTCTTGCTTTTTCATTTTGGTGATGGATGAAGGTGGACCAGTCCGGTGAGGTCAACCAGAGAAGAAGACCGGAGCTCTGGCTACGGCGATGTGTTGGCATGCATCTCAACCATAGGATCCATTTGATTTGTTTTAATCTTGGGCATTGCTTTTGATTACCACGTGTATGGGACAGTTGACTGCAGTATATGTGGAACACGCGTTTCCATCCATCTGATCTGCCACCTCAATTAATGAGGGAGATCAGATGGCTCACGTTTTTTTGAATTTCTGAATTTTTAATTTAATTGCTTATTTTTCATTCATTCATACTAATTTCATTATTGACCCAAAAAATATGGGACTTTCACCGAAAAAAATCAAATATTTTTCTCTTTCATTTTCTAAATTAAAATTATTTTTTGGATTAATATTGATATTTTTCATGATTTAATTGTTTTTGTGTATATTTTTAATTGTTTAAAAATACTTCTGACTTTTCAAAAATAATGAATTTTTTTCTCCAAGGTCCTTTGACCTTGTTTGGCCTATGATAAATCTATTGGCCATTTATTTGGTGTTTTGAAGAGGTTTTAGGTTTTTGATCAAAACATAATTTAATTTAATGCATTTTAATTTGATTTTAATTGTTTAATTGTGTGAAAATTATGTTGAGTCATTTTTATTGACTTGTGAAGTTTGACTATGTGTTTGAGCCTTGGTCAAGGTTGATTTGACTTTTGTTGGATTAAAATCATTGGGTTTAGGGGATTTATGAAATGCACATTTCATCTCCCAAAATGAATGAATGATTTTAACTTGATAAAATCCCTCCCATGACCAATTTTTGTTTGTCTCATTTCCCCTCCCTCTTCATATTCAATCCCATTCTATCTCATCCCTTTCATTGACCAATGACATCTCAATATCCTAAGGCTAATAGGTTCATCAATAACTTATGTTAGATGAACCAATACAAGTATGGATGAAATTAGGTTCATCCTTTGATCATTTTCTTTTTGAGTGTGGTATGTTTTAGGAGTATGGTCCATTATACCATATCTCTAATATGCATTAACACCAAAATTTCTATTGCCCGACCTCAGATAGTTATGACTTCTAGATAAGTCCAATTGTGATTGCTTAACATAGCGCTAAATTGTGACCCAAAAGGAATAGCATTATAGTAAGTGAGATTGTAAGTCTCCCCCCTTTCATGGTATTGTGTGGAAACTTGGCCTTTTTTACTTCCTTTGGAAGATGTCTTGGTTCAAGGATCCATGTTTGTGAATAGATGGTTGAGTGTTCTCCAAATAATGACTTAAACAATTGAAAAGCAAAACTTCACTAATATCTAATTAACTAACCTTTAACTAACTTCTATTATAATTTCTTTAAATTTCAAGTCATTTACTTTATGCAATTTAAATTCAATATATTTATAATTTACCATTTTACATATCATTTAACTTGTTTATGTTTATGCCATTTTCACTTTGCTCACTTGAGCCATATATTGTGATTATATATATTTATTTGTGTACCTTGTTTGTGTTTGTGGTCTTAGGACCTTAAAATACTCAATAAACAACAAAAACCCTAAAAAATGTTTGTGTGGACTGTTAGATTTGATCTGAGCTTTGGACTTAAAGTTAGGTAACATTCCCTATGCAAAAGGACTTGGGCAATGCCAACATTTCTGAAACCAAGTTCTTGTAATTTGAGTTTTCATCTGATGCAAGTATTGAGATCCTCATGAGTTCATCTGCCACATGGTCTTGATGTAAATGTTACTTTGAACCTGTGTCTAATGCCTTATTCTGAGCCATTCAAAGAGTATGTCATCTGATACATGGGGAAGATTATGAACAAGACTATGAAGTTGCTAGCTTGGATGTGGCTATCTTTATTTGATCCCTTGCTCTTCATTTTTCTACTTACTTATTGATATTGCTTGATTTAAAGTCCAAAGGAAAAATTGGTTTCTATATGACATTATTGTCTATTGGATTGCATCCCATTGGTCAGATCTTTTCAACTCTTAACTTTTAAATTTTTTCTTAGGATTAGTCTCTTCATCTCCTCTCAATTCTTAAATTTCAAATCTCTCCCTCTTTTCAAAAACCTTCTTTGCTTGTGATTTCTAGACTTAGACTTTATTGCAAATTAGAAACTTTGGCCTTATGCCATTGCATTTTTGAACTCTTTTATTAATCAAACTTGTAAATTAACTTAACCATATTGACTGAAAATTTCAAAAGACAAAAAGAACTAACACTCATTCAAACTCTTTTAGGCCCTTTGTGCCTCCTTTTAAATTTAAATTTTTGTTAAAAGCAATTCACTCACTTTAAAATTGTTACCAAAAACTACGAGGTTTTGATCCCTTATTTTATGTTGGTACGTAGACACAAGCCCGAAGGTCTTGTCAAACACAAAAATATAATTAATGAATTCTTTTCTCATCCCCACACTCTATTTATTTCAAACATAATTTTTTACCAAAAACACATACACACATAAAAAAGGGCTCCCTAGGAGTACCTAGGACACTTTGGGTGCTAACACCTTCCCTCTGTGTAACCAACCCCTTTACCTATAATCTCTGGCATTTCATTAGTTTTGATTTGAAAATTTCTTATCTTTGGGTTTTGTTCGTACTTTTCCCTTTTCCTTTGGAAACAATAAAAGCGCGGTGGCGACTCTGGTTTTATTGATGTTAAGTTTATTCATAGCTTAATGATCATGAATTTACCTCTACACCTCTCTATGTGCTTCAGAATTCATCAATAATGACAACATAAAAATCTTTGACAGCATCTCGAGCAACTGCTCCACAACGTTGAACTCACTTCTCTTGATCAAACAAAGTACCTCATCATCATCATCATTAGACTTTAACACACTGGATTCACCAGACTAACAATTTGGAGCACTAACCAGATCAACTACAGGAACTTTTGCCTTCTTACCCACTGAAACATCTTCCACAACTCTAGGAGATATCGGGCCAAACACACGACCACTATGGGTCACCTTGACTACATCTGCAATGCTCACCACTGAATTTGAAATGGGAAGAGGAACCTCTTGCCCATTCTCAATCAAGGTGGCATTATACTTATAAGGAACAACTTTATTGGATGAATAGGGGATGAGGCTCGCTAATCGTATAACCAACGGCGATACCGATTTATTGACATTTTTGATGCTGCTATCAAATTGAATAACTACCCGTTCGGGGGTCTTGAACACTAGCACGATAACATTTACATCATTTTCCATATACCGGGCTTGCTAAACTTGAATAACATTTTCATCCATCAGTTTTTGAGTATCCCTCTTGATAATTACACATCCTCAAGGGTTGACGCTACAAATAACACAATCATCATGGTCATGTTCACAATCACTTACCAAGCACAAATCTCTATGAATTTTCACCAACGACCTCTAAATACAACACACATCAAAAACCCTGAAACTTCCAAGACAGCCGTCCACCATGTTCATAGAAGCATTGCCATGAGTAGGCAACATGTTGGCTTTAACATTAGGTGCTCGGTCCTCAAAGGACACCATATTGCTCTTAATCAGCTTCTAAACCTCATAATTTAAAGGATAACAGTTTTCAATGTCATGGTAGGGAGCTCCCTAAGGAAAAGCACAATGCAAATCGGGCTTGAACCACCATGGCAAAGGTTCAGGAATTTGTGGAGGATTTCTTGGTTGGATCAGATTCTTGACAACCAAAGAAGGATATAATTCTGCATACGTCATAGGAATTGGGTCAAAAGAGACCTTATTCCTCTCAAAATTCTGATGATTGTTGTTATAGTTGGTATGTTGTTGTGGTTGTTATTATTATTGAACATGAACTGATTGATTTGCTGAACTATTGGTGAAAACGGGAATAGCTGATGATACTTGATGTTGTTGCAGATGTGGTATAACATTCTTTCTCACATGAGGCCTCCTCTGCCTCCCTATGGAAACTGCATTAGTTTCCCCTTCCTTCTTTTTGGAGAAGCTACCACCGTATTTCTTGCTTGAAGACACTTTATCTTTGTACAATCGACCTTCTCTAACACCTTCTTCTAGTCACATCCCCGTGTTCACCATTTCAGTGAAGTCATTAGGAGCTCTAGCAATCATGCGTTCATAATAAAGTGAACTCAGGGTCTTTAAGAAGATCTTGGTCATCTCCTTCTCTTCCAGGGGTGGACTAATATGAGCAGCCAATTCCCTTCATCTTTTGGCATACTCCTTGAATGTCTCTTTGTCCTTCTGAGACATTGATCTCAAATGATCCCGATCGGGAGCCATATCAACATTATACTTATACTTCTTGACGAAAGCCTCGCCCAAGTCATTAAAAGTATGAACATTAGAATTGTCCAATCCCATATACCATCTAAGTGCATCACCATTCAGACTGTCTTGGAAATAGTGGATGAGTAGTTGATCTTTGTCGGTCTGAGTAGACATCTTTCGAGCATACATGACAAGATGACTCAAAGGGCAGGTATCCCCTAATGTTTTTCAAAGACTGGGACCTTGAACTTGATCGGGATCTTGACATTGGGTACCAGGCACAACTCAGCAACACTCTTACCAAACAAATATTTCCCCCTTAAGGTCTTCAACTCCTTTCTCAACTCAAGGAATTGGTATTTCATCTCGTCCATATTCTCATAAACATCTAGACCTTCAGACGACTCATAGTGGTAGATGGTATCCTTGATACGGGGTAAAATATGCACAATAGGAGGAGGTACAGACAGGACCGAGCTAGATGTCGGCATAGAAGAAAATGTTGGAGAGTTCCCTTCAGGCATAAAGTTTGTTGGCATTCTCCAAGAGAATCTGGAAGACATGGCAGGCAACGACTGGCTAGCTACTATAGGAACAGATGCTGAGGCAACCTCTGAAATAGCAGTCCTCTGAGGATGAGGAGTTGCAGGAGGTAGAGATGGTTGATTCTGAGCAGCAATCACAGACTCTATCAAGGTAGTGAGTCTGGAAATCTTATCCTTAAGCTCTTTGTTCTCTTGTTCAAGATGCTCCATTCTTCTCTGGCGATTAGCTCGAGTGTTATAGTGATGAGTCAGCTTGGCTGATACACAGAAGAAGAACCAATAAGACATCTAGCTGAAGAAACCTGTTATGCAAATGATGGATGAAATGCACTGTTTTTTATTGTTTTTAATTTCAAGGAACATATGAAGTCTCATTTACAAATATTTTCAATTAGTAATAATAATCAATAATAACAATTCAATTGACCATAAAATCTCTTTTTATTCATAAAATTTGGAAGGATTACATTGAGTACAATTTCATAGACCAAAATAAAGATACAAGAGAAAAGGAAACAATAATCCTAAGGATCCCTAGAAACGGCATCAGATGAACTGGCCAAGGGAGTGTACTTCCTTCGGATGCACCGAATTTCTGACTCAAAAGTTGTCTGCATCTGAGTTTTCTCGAGGACAAGTCGATCAACAATCTTCTTCCAAGCACCGGAAGGCTGAGGCATACTAGAGGAAAATAAATCCTCTAGCTCTCTTTGTCTTTTCACTGCACGCTCCTCAAGACCCTCAATAAGTGCATCTTTGTCTTTTGACTCAAGTTTCAACTCCTCGTGCTTTCGGTTCAAAGCATGGAACCTCACTTCCCACAAGTCTCTCTCTCTCTTGCTTCATCTTGGCAAGTGCGTCTTCCAACTCCTCTACATCTTAGTTAGGGAGAGTTGATGGCTCAACCATAACCACAGACATAGGCCTCTAACAAGTGTATGACATCTTGAGCTCCAAATCTCTTTTCTTCACCCAAATAGTGTAAGCTTCTAAAGCTACACATTTGCATGGACCAAGCTCGGATCTCCCTTTCCTATGCACATTGTGCCAAGCACGCACCATTCTACTCTTCAGAAGTTGGGGATCTTTACCCTCTTGATAGAATAGACCTTCTAACAGAACGTTATTAGGTTTGTCTCTCAAGGGGAACCCAAGCTAACAACGGGCCAATGTTGGGTTGTAGATAATTCCTGCTTTGGTACCAATGAGAGGCACGTTAGAGAACTTACCACAACTATCAACAATATCCACGCTACCCAATGCAGAATCATAACAAACAATATCATCATTAGTGAGAGACATAAGTCTCTGGGACCACCGTAGACATTGTCGATTCTCCAAGAAAGCAGGCGTCTGAGGCAAGTGTGAAATAAACCACTTGTGCAGAAGAGGAACACAGCACACAATAGTCCCACCACCCTTATAATTCCTCAAATGCAAAGAGAAATACATGCCACCCAACTAAGTTGGAACAAGATTCCCAATCAAGAAAATTCTAATGGCGCTAACATCAACGAAACTGTCAATGTTAGGGAACAAGGATAGATCATAGATGAGCAAGACAAAGATGGCTTCAAAAGAATCCATGCTACCGGCTTGATAAAAAGTAGTAGCCCTCCTAATAAGAAACTCAAAAGTCAACCTTAGAATCCCTCCTTTCTTCACCATGTTGGCATCAATCTTGGATTTCTTCAGATGAAGAGCTTCGACTACGACGTGAGATCTCAGGATCTCCTCCAATCCACTGAAAGGTACCTTGTTAGACACGGGCATTCCCAAGATATGGGCATACTCCTCTAACGTGGGCATAACCTGATAATCAGGAAAAGTGAAGCACCGATAAAGAGGATCATAGAACCGCACCAAGATACTCAAAAGTCCTTCAACCACATCAATAGATAGTACGGGCAAAAGCTTCCCATGACGTTGCTTGAAGTCCAAAGGATCTAATATAAAGGATGACAACTTCCTTAACTCTTTCAAGTCGGAACATCTAAAATTGTACTTCTTAGTGTTCCTTCATCCGCAATCCATGATCTGAAAATATTTGTAAATAGACCTTAGTTCCCTTGAAAATTTTATGTTCTATGATGAATGTTATGATGAGCATGTAAGCATGAATGCAACAATCACGCACAAGGAAAACACAAACAAAGGTCAAGGGATGGATCAAGTTATCATCAAGATCAATCATCTATTTTGGTGGATTATGGTTTTCACCTTATCAACACCCAAGTTCCATTGATATTGATGAGACTAATCGGATCAACCAAGAATCAAAGGGTTTGTTGTGAGTCACAAGCATGGAGTCGGGTTAAGAATCATCCCAAAGGAATGTACTAAGGATAAACAACATGTAGATCATGTTCTAAAAAGTTCCCAGAGTCTTGATCCCATCTATCGGATACTATAGGTTAGGATGACTGACTCATCAACCCATAGTATTCTCAAGAGAAACTCGTCTGAGTGTAGTATCACGTAACAACTGTTATCCAGACTACACTTGAACAGTCTCCACACTACATCCTAAATAGGCCAAGTTGGGTTAAATGTTCTACGGTCCTCAGCTTCTTGGGCATCCAAATTAGAGAAAGTAATGCATATCCACGACTTACTCGTGTGACATCAGTAACTTCAAAGAGGTCTCCACTGAGTGGGGGATCTCATGTCAACTCTTTCAGAACTACTCCTTCAAAGCCAACATGACTATACCACCCTCCTATATTAGATTGCACTCAAGTTTGGGTTAGCAGTTATCCCTTGAAAAATATATACACACAAAAAACTAGGCTAAACCCACTAGGGACTACTCCCTAGTAGAGTCGCCACTTAATTTTTGTAGCGGTAAATTCATGATCATTAAGCTATGGATAAATTTGACATCAAAAATACCAGAGTTGCCACCGCATTTTATTGTTTCCAAAGGAAAAGGGAAAAAGTACGAACAAAACCCAAAGATAAGAAGTTTTCAAATCAAAACTAATAAAATGTTAGAGATTACAGGTACGGGGGTTGGTTACATTGAGGGAAGGTATTAGTTCCCAAAGTGTCATATGTACACCTAGGGAGCCATTTTTGTGTGCAAGTGTTTTGGTCAAAATGATGTTTGATAAAAATATAGAGTGAGGGATGAGAAAATAATTCATTAATTATATTTTTGTGTTTGACAAGAGCTTTTGTCTTATTCCTACATACCAACATCAAAATGAGGAATCAAAACCTCGTAGTTCGTGGTAAAAATTTCAAAGGAGTTGGTGAATTGGTTTTAACAAAAGTTTAAAAGAAAAGGCACAAAAGTCCAAAGACTTGAATGAGGTTGTTAGTTATTTTTACCTTTTTGAAACTAAAGTTAATATGGTTAAATTCATTCACAAGTTCGATTTAAGAAAAAGTTTAAAAATTCAATGGCATAAGGGGAAAGTTTCTAATCATTAAAACATGTATAAGTTGAAAACACAAAAAAAGGTTTTTGAAAAGAGAGAGAGATTTTTAAAATTAAAGAAATGGGAGGAGATGAAGGGACTATCCTAGAAAAAAATTAAAAGTTAAGAGTTGAAAAGGTATGACCAATGGGATGCAATCCACAAGACAAGAATGTCAGATAGAAACCCATTTTCCTTTGGACTTTTGAGCAAGCAACAAGTATAAGCCACATCCAAGTAAACCACATGAATACCAAGGCATCAAATAAAGATAGCCATAACATCCAAGCAAGCACTCCAATAGCTAGCATTCCTCAATGTCTTCCAATGTATCAGATGAAAATATTCCTTGGCAAATTTTCAGAAACAATCACCAAACATAAATAATAATAACAGTAATAATCAAGCACAAAGACAAAGTGAAAGATGAACCAGGAGCACTCAAGGTTTAGATCAGATGAAAGGCATAGTCAAGGAAAACTTAGTCTCAGATAGTGGCATTGGCCAAGTCCTCAAAGCATATGGAAGTTGCCTAGTCTAAGTCCAAAAAGTTCATATCAAGCCCAACAGTCCACCAAGATATTTTTTAGGGTTTTTTGTTGTTATTAGGTCTTTTAAGGTCCAAAGACCATAAACAAAACAAAAATCAAAAGCACACAATATATACAATCACAAGATATGGCTCAAATGAGCAAAGTGAAAAGGACTGAAACATAAACATCTTGCATGAAATGTAAATGGCAATGAATGACAAAGGTACTGAAAATTAAATTGCATTAAGTAAATGGCTTGAAAATAAAGCAACATTAATATGAAATTAGTCAAATGTTAGAGAAGAGTTTGATTTGTTTAAGACATTATTTAGAGAACACTCAACCATTCATTCACAAGTATGAATACATGAACCAAGACATCATCCATGAGAAAGGCTCTAACTTGTATAAATCAACAAGTATGCCATGAAGAATGTGAGACTTACAATCTCACTTACAAAAATGTTATGCCTTTTGGGATAGATTTAGCTCTATGTTAAGCAATCGTAATTGGACTTATGTAGAAATCACAACTATCTGAGGTCGGACAATAAAGATATTGGTGTTAATGCATGTTAGAGACTTGGTACAAAGAACCAAACTCCTAAAACATACCACACACTAAAAATAAAGTGGGAGAGGCATATCTCAGTCATACTCATATTAATTCATTTGACACAAGGTCATAGAGGAATCAAATAGCATTAGACATGAAGAGAATTCATTGGTCAATGATGGATTGGGTAAGAATATGGATGAAGATGAAGAGGGAAAGGGAAGTAGAAACCCAAATTGATCATAGGAGGAATTTCATCTGATCAATACTATCCATTCATTTTTGGGGATGAAATGTACATTTCATCAACCCCCTAAATCCAATAGTATTGGTCAAATAAAAGTCAAATCAACCATGAACAAGGCCAAACAGAAATTCAAACATCACAAAGTCAAATCAAATGGCTCAACAATATTTTCAAACAATTAATCAATTAAAAATCAAATTAAAAATAAATTAAAATGCATTTTAAATTGGACAAAACCTTAAATCCCTATAAATCACCAAATAAATGGCCAAGGGATTTATTCTAGGTCAAACAAGGTCAAAGGACCTTAGACAAAAAACTTCACAATTTTTGAAACGTCAGAAGTATTTTAAAATATTTAAAAACAAGTCAAAAATCATTTAATTCACAAAAAATATCAAAATTAATCCAAAAAATGATTTTAATTCAAAGTATGGAAGAGAAACATATTTAAAGATTTTTGGTGAAAGTCCCGTAATTTTGGGGTTAAAAATGAAATTTCTATGAATAAAATAAAATAAAAGGATTAAACATAAAATCTAGAAATAAAATAAAATTTGAAAAAACAAGGGCCATCATATCTCCCTCATTAATTGAGATGGCGGATCTGATGGCCATGCGTGTGCAATCTACCATGCGCTTCAGTCAACGCGTTGAAAACATGGTCATTCAAACCAAGGGCTAAGATTAAAACATTTAAACATGATCAGATGGACGGGATGAAGACAAAAAACCACCAGAGCCCTAGCCCCGGTCATCTTCTCTGGTGTACCTCGCCGGATTGGTCCACCATCAACTTGCATAAAAATAAAAAGTGAGTACACTATTTTAAAGGAAAAATCCTCAAGAGTCCAAATCTAACCTCAAATTTCTCCAACTCCAAGTATATTGAAAGATACATGGATTTGAAAATTGAGGAGTATGATATGAGTTTCTTCAATTTGACCTCAAAGAAACTCAATCTTGTTGCCTACATTGGTAGGACTTCAGTCAACCAAAAATCAAGTGAAATGATGGAGAATTGAGAGAGAATCAAAGAAGGAAAGTTTCACAAAACTCACCTTCTATTTGCAGTGATAAAGCTTGATCTGGATCTCAACTTTCTTGGGCTTGCTTCCACTAGCTTGCAGGAGATGAATGGATGCTCAAATGGTTTGGAATCTTGGAGTTTCAATCTCAAAACAGAAATGAAATTGAAACTCGATTTCAAATGAAATCTTTAAGCTTATCTTATCAATGGAGGGTGGGAAGGTTGTAGGAGCGAAGCTAGGGCAAGGTATCTCTGATTCTGAGCATAATGAGTTGCATTTATAGGCTTGGCAATTGATTTCGACACACTTCCATTCAAATGCCAAAAATAGTAATTCTCATGTGCATGCTTGTATGGGCGTGTGACAGGCCCATCAAATGATTGGGAAAGGTCCAAAATTGTGCATGTGTGATGCTGAAAGTTTAACATGAGTCCATGCAAATGTATTTTAAAGTTGGTCATGAAAATCATCAAAATGGGACCATGTAATGCATCCATGCGCAAGTCCTTCAAAAATGCTCCAAATGCCATGATCTTAGACCCTTTGGAAAGGTAACATGAAGGGGAACAACTTTGATGTTGAGAATGTTTCCATTTGGATCTTGTATCGTGATGAATTTTGAGGTGGAATTTGGAGAAATCAAACATAGTTGAAAACTTTCTAAGTATAAAGTCAAATTATCACTTTTTCCACCTTGAATAACTTTTTCTATGAGCTTCAAATGAAAAATGGTTCCTTCTTGAAAGTTGTAGCTGTTTCATTCCTATTAAATTTGGCCACAAATTTGACACAATTTGAATCTTGCATGAGGGGGATATGGATTTTGGAATTTGAGGGAAAATGCTTGTTCAATGGTAATGGCCCAAAATGACCTATAACCGTTCCTCTTGACACATGCCTTTTCAAGTAGATTTTGACATTTCTCAAAGAAGAAAAGTTGGAGAATACATATTTAAATTAGTCATGGAACTTGAATGGTATTCATATCATAAAAAATTAGAAATTTATGATTCTTGGAAGTTGACCTTCCATCCAGCGCACAGACAAAATAACCTATAATCTTTCACCATAAAAAATGACTTTCCAAGCAAAATTAGCTCTTTATGCCAACTTTAAAGTTGTTTGGAATGTCATAAAGAGTAAATTTTATCTTGTAATAATTTTCATATGACAAAAATTGTAGGATATAGGATCTAGGGAACCCTAGATTTGACTAGTTGACTTTTCTAGTCAACCTCCTTGAACCAACTTGCAAACTTGAAGTTCTTTTGATCTTTGGGGCTCATGGAGAATCGTATATGCTTAAGATGATGTATAATGAAGTATCCATTGACGTCTTTGACCAATTATGGAAGAAACTTGTTGAGGAAGGCACACAAGATACCCAGATGAATTAGGGCATCCTTGACTAACAAGCTTCAAATTCTTGATTAGTTCTTGATCAAAATGATAAATGAAGAACATAGGGATCCATATATGATGCTAAGAACCATTGTGAACCTTTTATTAATTGATATCTTACATTGAGAGTCTCAAACCCTATTTGTGAGTTTGATGAGGCACAAATGGACACACACACACCTACAAAAGAAACAAAGCTACACATAGACATATTTTTGGTATTTTGGTTAGTAAGCAAAATAAAATAAAGTATGATACAATCAAAAGTGTTTGGTGATCTCTCCCAATGCAAATCCAATGAATGAGGGATGAGGAGGATGCCAAGGTGTGATCCCAAAGCCAATGCAAATAATGAGATAACATGGGGGATCTTAGGGTCAAAATTGGGGTCTTAGAGGTAGGTATTTACCTCGGTTGCTATTTTCACCCGAGGGAAAAGCATTGGCTTTTGATATATATATATATATATATATATATATATATATATATATATATATATATATATATATATATATATATATATATATATATATATTATATATATATATATATATATATATATATATATATATATATATATATATTATATATATATATATATATATATATATATATATATATATATATATATATATATATATATATATTATATATATATATATATATATATATATATATATATATATATATATATATATATATTTAATATTACATAACTTTCATTTTGACATGTATTTTTTTTAGAGATAAACCTATATATAATTTTTATGACATAACCTATATAAACATGTTGATATTCGACCACTTACGTATGTTGGAAGAGTTGATATTCGATCATTTACGTATGTTGGAAGAGATGAAGTTTCGAAAACAATTGTGGAATATAAGTTTAAATGTTAGGGCGTTTAGATGGAGAAGATGAAGATAGAATGACCTTGGGTAGATTTTCTTGAAAGATTGTTCTGTTTCACATGAGAATGAAGATGTAATGAATGTTGAAAAGTAAATGAATAGTTAGATTATAGTTCTGGGAATAAATGCAAATGATATTTTCTCTCTAACGAACAAGCAACCGGGGAAATATATAAATTTAAAAAATAAGAGAAAAGCGCCTTGCGAAATAGATATCTAATATTTCCTCTCGATGGCAAGTACCGAAGAGGGAATAGATAAATTATAAATAATAAAAAAATAAGAAAGTCTTCAATTGAAAATAATTAAAAGTAAAAATGTAAAAGATGAGTTTTGAGACTTGGTCCCTAAGCTACATTTCCTCTCGGTTGGAAGACCCATCCAAGGGAATTTATGGTTTTTTTTTTATATTTGAAACGTTGCATGCCCAGGGATTATACCTCCAATTTACGTTGGCTAAGGTGAGAGTTTTATCATAAAATATATTATTTGTAGTAGTGTCTTGTCTATCTTTTTTCAAGTTTAGCTTTCAATATTTTAAGTTCATTACAAATACAATTCACCCGAGAATCACACTCTTAAATAAAATAATTTAATCAAAACACCAATTACAACACAACTCTCACAAGGGCTTTTCAGTCTTTTAGCACTACGAAAATTCTCATGAAAAAGTAAATTAAAAAATAGAGAGAATAAAAGAAAGATAGAGATATTTCTATTCAAATTTTTGATTTAGAACGGAATGTGAAGAAACCTCATTTATATAGAAAAAACTTTGGCTTAAAAAGGAAATGATCCATGGGTCAATTAATTGATTTAATCGGTTAACCCTATATGGTAATCAATTAAAAGCTTTTAAAATTCAAAAATCATAATCCAAAAATGGAAACCCTGAAACGTCTATTTGACTTAATCGATTAAGAGGTCTTTCACATTTTCAACTCGAATGGACTAAGTCCTTAATCGATTAGGTAGTGTGTAAACATCCTTAATTGATTAGAAATACATTTTAATCAATTACATACAAGCCTTTTTAGCTTTTCAAGAAGCTTTATGAAATTAGAGAGGGTTTTAAAAAAAATTATATATGTGTGTGATTGCTTTTGTACTTCGAGACTTAATCTTGGCCTTTTAAAATTAAACTAATCACTCTAGGATGCTAAGAATAGGAACACGCAACATTTCGCCATTTATCTCTTCCATACTTCAAGATCCTCTACTTGATTCATCCGCATGATTGGAACTTCAATTGGATTCTTGAATTGTGTAACTGATAAGACTTGAGATATATTCATGTTCATAGGATATCATCAAGAGCTTTAATTGACATTTGATATCAAATACACCTTCCATGAAGAACTCTCAACATTCAAAAGTCATTTAACTTATGGAGTTGTCATCTTTAAACTTGCTTTATCATTTATCATCATCAAAACCATGGTTATACCTACAACCACATATATTTCAAGAGTGTGATCCTCTTGAAGGTTAGTGTTTGGTTCTTGAGATCAACTATTAAAAATCTCAGTTTGGTTATAGAACTTATCCTGGTAAAAGTTATTTTTGGTTATTGATATTTGTTAGTAAAATATCTACTCGGTTCATGAGTTCAGCCAATGCAAAATCTCTCTTTTGGTTGGGAGATAAGTCAATGTAAAATCTCTTGATTAACTTATATCAAAAGGTTCACGGGCATGACCTATGAAGCTCATGTTTTTAGTGAACTCTCAAGAAGATCTCTTAGGGACATGAACTGGCTAACATTTGGCCGAACATGTAAAAATTTCGATGCCATCTCTCTAACCCTATATCTTTAAATTCTATGATTTACTTTACTCTGTTATTTCTTTTTGCTGATTTGCAATCTTGTTATTTTAGTACTAACACAAATTGTTTTTTAAGTAAGAAAACCTTTTAATTAATCTTGAATTTTAAATACCACAATTCACCCCTATCCCCTTTTGTGCTTGAGGTCATTTTTTCAACAAGTGGCATCAGATTCTAATTCCCGTTAAAGACTAACCATCCTAGGAGATAGGAAATTACTTCAAGCTATTCACTAAACAAACCTTCATCCTTTAATGGAGAAGAGTATAGGTTGTGGAAAGAGAAAATGAAGTTCTTCATAAAAGTGATGAATTATGGTATTTAGAAGGCTATGAAAGAAGGTCAATTTGTTATTACACACGAAGTTGATGGTATTGTAGTGGACAAAACTGAAAAGGATTGGCTAAAGATGATAAGGAAAATGTGCAACGCAGTTTGAAGGTGAAAACCGTCATCGCTATCGCTCTTGGTCTTAATGTTTTTCATGAGTTTCTCACTACGAGACTCCAAAGAAAATTTGGGACATACTCCAAAATCCCTTAAAGGAACTAATGAGGTAGAGAGGGTAAGGTTAGAATTATTAATATATATGAGTATGAACGTTTCAGAATGAAACCTGAAGAGAACATTAATCAGATGCAAACACGATTCGCCCACATCGGAAATCATATGAGAACTATGGGAATAACTTTTTCAAATGAGGAATTGCTTGTAAAAATCCATAGATTCCTAAACCATAACTTGCAACCTAAATTCATTGAAATTTACCATAAACACTCAAAATTAGAGAGTGTGAACTTTTACCTACAATTTTTTAAGTTGTAACATAATTTAAAACTTCTTCAATTGACGATACAACATGCATTGAGCAAATAACCGAATAAAAAGTATTTGTAACAAAAATAATATAACAAATATGAAGTATGTCTGAAATCACTTTTGACCACACAAATGAAAGGAGTAGGGGAGCATACGCAAACTGACAGTTGGATTTCCAAAACTAGAGATATTTATGGTGGTGCGTATAACACCCTACTTCCCGACTCGACAAAAATAGTAAAAAAAAACACGTATGTAACAATTAAACACCAAGTAGGATATTACTCGCACAATCAAAAACCGTTTAGAACCATGTAATTTAAATTAAACTATTTGATAAGCATCGAAATGTAAAACACTTGGCATGAAAGCCTCGTCAGTAGTATTAGTTTGAAAAATAATTCATAGCATAATAAAAAAAAAGAGGAAGATACACAACATAAAAAGATATAGGACAATCTGTTCCCATTGCATTATGTATCAAAGAGACTCCAACTCTAGGCTCGAACGACAAGAAACTAAAAAGGAAGAACATCTTCCTCAGCCTCAAGCTCCTACTCAGGTACTTGATTATATGTACTCCAGAGGATCACAAACGCAATAACACAAAAAGGGGTGAGAATACATTCAAATGATAAACAATGCATAATCATTCAAGATAGATTCACACATTTACATGGTCATTTACATAATCAGAAAACACACCAACATCATGTATTCACAGTTCACCCACATGACAATCATTAAATCACAATCATGCAATATAATGTAATAATGACTTGACTCATGTTCGTCCCAGTCCTCGCTTTGAACCAGACTCACAACTCAACTCTATATACATACAATACCAACTCAAAGTTTTATTCTTCATACGAACTGGGTACCAATATCTACAAACTATGAGCCTCTACTCTGAGCTCCAAGCCCCCACTCAAGGATTGGGACAAGCCACTAGTCCCCACTCTGAACTAGTGAACATGCCTCTTTCACAACAACGACACATATGATGAATGTCATATAAACATGCAGTACAACCCCACTATGACTATACATGATTACTCGACAATAAAAGATGCAAAACATCCCCATTTTGACTGTATTTAAATTTATTCACTACATCAGTAGTAACTCACAACTTAAATCACACTTCACATCGACTCAATCAACAATTATGCATACAATTTATCTTACATCATACTTGCACTTTTATCACACATTTTCACACTTACACATAATACTCATTTATGTATAATTTCACTTCACATTACACAATTAATTATTATAGTTTAATTAATTAACTCTAGTTCATCATCAAACATGTATAATAAATCACACAATTATACATATTTTACAATATATACTCACACATTATTCAAACATGGAAAATCATCTCACAAGACACTATCATGATGTAGCTATGTGTGTTAACTTTCCAACACTTTGAACTGAACCTCAATTTGAGTCTCGAAACTCAAGTTATGATAAATATCGTGTTTGAACCAAGTATGTCTGGTTGTGACGGGTGGACCATCACAAAGTTGACGTCTGTCACAGAATGCAGAATTCTACGTTTTTCACCATTGAAGGCCTTCCGGACCTCCGATCTCGATTCTGTAAAATGTCAAACACACAGAATTCGACACACAATAATTATATAATGATTATAAAACAACCAACATAAATTATACCGATCCAACATCAAATAATCATCAATAAATTATGGAATTTAACATGTTTCGAACACCCCAATTTCACATCCAAGTTCATGTTTATGAACAAATAACATATGCAACAATCACACCAAATATAATACACGAATTTGCAAGTAATTCATGAGATACAAAAAGAATTGTAATTATATTATTCATCACGCAACTCAATCAACAAAAAGGAGAAAAATCTTATTGGAGGTTAAGAGAAACCTCTCTACCCTTTCATGAATTAAGCACACATAGATGAAAAATCTCTCCCTACCTAGTAATTCCAAAAAGCTCAGATGAAGAATCTCCCCCTACCTTGTAATTCCAAATAATTCAGCAATGCAACCTCAATTGATTCCTTCTCTCAAGCCCTAGCGCTCCTTCCTCAAAGCTTTTTCTCTCATTTTCCCTTGTTTTCACGTATGATGAAAAATAACTCTCAACCTAATTTGATCTAACTTCAAAATATATAATAGTTTATTTTATTTTTTTTAATTTCACTTTTTACCCGGTTAAAACTCCATTTTTCTTCTCACCACTAAACTCTCACAATTCTTAAAATTGACCCAACTCTACAAATTCTCAACAATTTCTAATTAAATTATTAAAAGTTCAATTAATTCACACTAACTCAATTAATTAACATAAAACATCACAAATATCGTCATCGATCAAACATGTAACATATTCACAAAAATAATTATTTAAATAAAATATTCAATTAAATTAAATTAAATTAATAATTAAATAAGCAAATATCTAAATCGTGGTTTTATAGCAGGTGTAGTAGTCGATAGTGATGTTGGTTTGAGGAGTGATCGATCTAAGGGCGAAAGTCATAGTCGTATGTGTAAGTAATTTAATCCCTGCCTTTTCATTGATAAGAATACTCATTATATACAAGTATGACAGTGTCTATATTTGGAAGCTAATAATATACAATTATGATGTATACCAATTATAGAGATATCCTAATAATTATAATAGTTATAGAGATATTCTAATACTCCCCTGCTGTTGAAGCGGGAGGTGGACGGACGTTAAGCCTGTCTCTGAAGTCTTGAAAAAGTATGAGAGGAAGTCCTTTGGTAAAAATATCTGCGATTTGATATTTCGAGGGGATGTGGAGAACCCTAACTTGACCCCGAGCGACCTTTTCACGAACGAAATAAATGTCCATCTCAATGTGTTCCGTTCGTTGATGCTGAACTGGGTTACCTGAGAGGTAGATGGCACTAACATTGTCACAGTACACCATGGTGGCTTTATGAATAGGGCATTGTAACTCAAGCAGAAGGTTTTGTAACCAACAGGATTTAAATACCACATTGGCAACTCCACAGTATTCTACTTTAGCACTAGAGCGTGAGAGTGTGGGTTGTTGTTTAGACGACCAAGAAAGTAGATTGTCTCCAAGATACACGCAGTAGCCGAAAGTGGAACGTCTAGTGTCAGGACATCCGCCCTAATCTGTATCTATATAAGATAGTAATGAAGTAGTAGATGAGGGATAGAGATGTAAACAATAGTGTTGTATGCCCTGAATGTAGTGTAATATCCGGCGGAGAGCATGCTTGTGGGTGTCCATCGAATTATGCATAAAGAGACAAATTTATTGAACCTCATATGAGATATCAGGTCGTGTGAAGGTAAGATACTGGAGGGCACCTGCAAGACTATGGTAGAGAGACGGATCCTCAAACGGGACATTATGTGCGACACTCATCTTGGGTTTTGTATCAACTGGAGTTGGACAAGTTTTGTATGAAGACATGTTGACTCGTGAGAGGATGTCTTCGAAATACTTCTTATGCATGAGGAATAGGCCATGCTTATGGAGAGTGAAGGCAATACCCAGGAAGTAGTTGAGATGTCCTAAGTCTTTCATAGCAAACTCGGAGTTGAGGTGAGAGATGATGGATTGCCACAAAGCATCAGAGGAGGTGGTGAGGATGATATCATCTACATACAGTAAAAGGTAGGGTAAATGAGAGTCTTTCTTGTAGATAAATAGAGAGTGATCACACTTACTTTGGTAAAATCCAATCGATGAAGTATAGTCGGCAAACCTCTTGTACCAAGCTCTAGGGGCTTATTTGAGCCCATATAGTGATTTATGGAGACGACACACATGATCAGGGTGTTTGGAATCTCTGAATCCTAATGGTTGATACATGTAAACTGTTTCATTGAGTTCACTATGGAGGAATGCATTCTTGACATCTAATTGATGAATGTGCCAAGATTTAGAAAGAGCAAGACTAAGAACATTGCGAATGGTAGCCGGTTTGACAACTGGGCTAAAAGTTTCTCCACAATCAATGCCAACCTGTTGACCTGCACCATCACCTACAAGTCAGGCTTTATGCCTCTCAAAGGAACCGTCATATTTTTCTTTATTTCTAAAAATCCACATAGATCTAATAACTTTAACATCATGCGGTCGTGGTACTAAATCCCACCTCTCATTTTTAATTAAAGCATTATATTCATCATGCATGGCCATTTTCCAATTAGGGTCCTTAAGTGCAGACACAAGATTCCTAGGGAGGGGGGACTTTGTGACATGAGTGAGTAAATTGAATTAATTTTGGTTAGGTTTAAAAATGCCATGTTGACTCATAGTGATGGGTTTTGTGTTGGCTTGGGAGGTAGGTTGATAGATAGGGGGAAGATTATTTTGCAAGGTATGATTTGATTATGGGGAGGGGAATGATGAGTTTAGAGTAGGGGTTAAATTTGATTGGGGCCGATTTGAGGGAGTAGTGGGCCGTATTGTTTGAGGGAGTGTATTTGGAAAAGGTGTGGTGTGGGCCATGTTTGGGGAGGTGTTTGGTTTTGAAGGAGGGACCGATGAATTGTTTTGGTCTTGGGTCATGATATGGTAGATGAGATAAGGGGATAAGTCATTGTCGAGAAATATGTTGGTAGTAGATTGAGGGGTGTGCAGCTTTGCATAGAGAAAGGTGGAATCATCAAACAAAACATGACGACAAATGATTATTTTGTTTGTTGTCATATCGAGACACTTATAACCACGATGATTGGATGGATACCCAAGAAAGACACATGGTGTGGAGCGAGGTTGAAGTTTGTGGATGGTATTTGAGGGGAATAGAGGAAAGCATAGACAACCAAAAACACGCAGATGAGAGTATGACGGGTTTTTGTTATATAACATGTAGAGAGGTGACTGAAAATTAATTGATTTACTTGGTAAAATGTTAGAAATATATGTGGACATTTCTAGAGCATAATGACAAAATGAAGGAGGTAGAGATGCATGAATGAATAAAGTTCGAATAATGTTATTAATGGACCTTATTTTTCGCTCAGCTTTACCATTTTGAGAGAAGGTGTAAGGACAAGAGTAACGAAAAGATATGCCATTAAGTTCACACATTTTTCAAAAATTGTTAGACATGTATTCGCCACCATTATCACATTGAATTGTTTTGATTTCCCATTGAAATTGTGTTTTAGTGTAAGCTCTTAGCTTTTGGAAAATAGGATAAACTTGAGATTTTTGTGAAATAGGGAATGTCCACAAAAAATTTGAATAGTTATCCAGGAATAGAACATAATATTTGTGACCTGTTGAGCTTAAAATGGGAGATGTCCATACATCACTATGTATAATATCAAATGGCAACAAGCTATTATTAAGGGAATTAGTGAAAGGCAATTTGATGTGTTTACCAAGAGGACATGAATTACAAAAATGTGAATGTAATTTACTGGAGTTATTACATTCGACCAATTTATTTTTGCGAAGAAAAGACAAAACATGTTTGCCCGGATGTCCTAGACGATTATGCCAAATAGATGGTGACAAAGCTGCAAAGATGGATGGATGCTTGGCTTTATTTTTGGTCATGTGGTTGGTAATGGGGTAAAGGTCACCTTGGCTTTCACATCTCATGATAGGCATCCCTGTCTGAAAGTCCTTCACAGAAAAACCAAACGGGCCAAATTCAATTGAAACATTGTTATTTGTAGTAAATTTACAAACCGACACTAAACTTTCAATTAATTTGGAGCGTGAAGCACATTGTTTAGGACAAGATGTGGGTGGGGGTTATCTAGATGTGTACTACCGAGACCATAAATTGGAACAGAACGACCATTTCCGACAATGATTTTATTATTTTTGCTCAATTTAAAATAAGACGAGAGATTACCTTGCGAGGATGTCATGTGAGAGGTGGCTTCGGTGTCCATGTACCAAGAGGGGTCTGGTTGAGCAAGATTGAGGGTGCTGAAAGCACTTTCAATGTCAGTAGGGCTGGTAGTATTAACATTGAAAGCAACCTGTTGAGGTTTGGGCCCAAGAATTCCACTTTGTTGGGGCTTAGGACCATTATTTGGTCTATTCCAATTTGAGGTTGGGTAAGGGCAAGGTGGGTAATTCCAAGGACCCCATTGATGCCAAGGTGGGTAATTCCATGGCTGCCACTGTTGTTGTTGTTGCTGCCCGCGATTTCCTCTTCCGGAATTTCGACCGCCACGATTCGATTTCTTTCCTCTATGACCGCGACATGTCGATAGAGATAGTTAGGAGTTTGAAGCATAGCATGAAAGTTTGGGTGTAGGTTCGGTGGCCTGAGCTTTGGCCATGAGAGCGGACGAAACAGAGGAGGCATGTGATTCGCGAGCGGCACGCTGCAACATGGTTGATTCCTCGAGTTCCAGTCCTAATCGTGTTGTGGCGAAGGTGGGGAGAGGGTCGTGTTGTCGTATATAGGTGACAAACCCAGTGTGTGTATCAGTGAGACCATATATCATTTTAAGCACCAGTCGTGTGTTAGTGACCGGAGATTCAACGTTGGCGAGTTGATCAGATAGAGTTTTGAGGCGGTTGCAGTACGCTTTTGTCGATGGAAAATCTTCCAGGTTTGTGTTGCTGAATTGATTTTCTAATTGTACATCACGTGAATGCTTGTTATCATGAAACATAACGGCGATGCGCTTCCAGCATTCTTCGGCAGTGTCATCAACGACGAGGATTTATTGGAGAATATCTTGCGAGGCGGTTGCGTACATCCATTGCAGTACCACCGCATCAAGACGATTCCAAAGTTCAGAATCGTTAGCCTTAAGGTCCGCTGATGCTTGTATGGCTTGTGCATCCGATGACGGGATGATGTGATCAAGTACGTTGTGAACACGTGCTTGCACCTTGAAGAGGGCAGACCATGAGAGGTAGAGATTAGAATCATTTTCCAACGTCACCGGGATTATGGTTTTGACGTTGTTGATGGCGAAGGCGGAGTGGAAGTTGGGTTTCGCCGCCTGAGGAGGGTTGGTTTGAGAGGCTGATGAAGTGTCATCAGAAGTTTGGGAATGGGAGTTTGTTTCTGTCATGGTAAAACAAAGGATTAGCGACAGTGAGAAGGGTTTAGGTTAGGATTGTGACAAAACTGATACCATGTAAGTAATTTAATCCCTGTATTTTCATTGATAAGAATACTCATTATATACAAGTATGACAATGTCTATATTTGGAAATTAATAATATACAATTATGATATATATCAATTATAAAGATATCCTAATAATTATATTAATTATAGAGATATTCATTTCAAGGAGATATAAGAGTCTCTAATTGAGTCAAATTTGAATGAATAGTGAAAAAGGCTAAAGAGTGCTTAGAAAAAGAACAAAGAAAAACAGTGACGATTTGAAAAAGATTATTAGAAAAAGTAACAATTATATACGATAAAGGTGCCTAAAAATTACGACTGCGATAACTAAGATTTATAAAAGCAAGTCTCCAAAACCAGAAGTTCTTTATATCATGTTGTAATTAAAATTTTAATGTATTAAATTATAACTACAATACTAAAATAATATTACTTAAATAGAAAAAAAATATAATATGTTTTACTTAATGAGCCTCAAAAAATATTACATATTTTTATTTCCATTTAACCATTATAACACTCTGACATGCCTGACGAAGATTTGTTTATGAGAAGACAACAAGTTTATTGATAACAAAAAGGTTCTTTGAATGATAGAGAAGTAATAGATAGTATATTTTGAAATTTAAGTTTTTTCTAATTTAATTTTACAAAACTATATGTTGGTAAGGTGATGTAATTATAAACTTATTTTTTTTTTACTAAACTTTATTAAATAAGAATTTTAATATTGTGTAAGTAAATTGAGATTTTAATCCGTTAATTCAATTCAATTGATAATTATGCAAAGACATCATATATCAGAGCGTATATTCAAATATGAGACATCACAATCATCGGGCTACTTGAAAAAAAAAAGGCTTAATCTTAATTTAATTTAATGTTTTGTTTTAGTCTTCAGTTCCGTTATTTTATTTGGTCTATTCTGTTAATTTATAGAGGAAAAAAACGTTAAGTTATGGTGACGTGGCGTGACAACAAAATCATTAATACAAATCTGAATCAATATATGTACTGTTCAGATTGTTGAGGTTTTGTTTTCAACCTCCGATAAGAAAATCTTTGCAGTTTAAACCGTATATCAGTTTTTAATTACATAAGTTGATTCACATTTGTACAAATGATCTTGCTGTCACGTCACGTCTTCAGAACTTAACGTTTTTTTTCTCTCTATAAATTGATAGAATAGACTAAATAGGATAACGGAAATGAAGTTAATAATTAATTTATAACATTTTTTAATTAAAAAACTAAAACAAAACATTAAATTAAAGGATTTAATGATTAATTATGCGTAAAAAAAATTTTTTTTAGATTTAATTAATTATTTTTCTTGAAAACAACATGTATTATTATTGACTTTATTTTGTAGCAATTACATTCACTTTATTATACATCCTCTTAACATACGAGGTTATTATTTCATAACACTATATAAAACCTCCCTCATGTACTACATGTTTGAAGTGAAAGACCAAGAGAGAATATCATGAGTCTCAACCAAATCCCCAGTGGAAGCAGAGAACCCAATTTGAACAAATTCAGGAAGAAAACTTGTCAAATCAATATTATACACCAAAATAGAATCCCCATTCAATGGTCCCTTTTTAGAATAACTTACCAACACCTTCAAAATTTTCTCCCTAGAATCATATTCTATACGACCCTTTCCTACATTTCCATCTTCAACATCATTATACCAAGGTGTAAAAGCCACTGATTTAATCGAATTAACATCAATACCTATATGAGAAAATTGTGACAATGGACTTGGATCCCATTCATTTGCAAAACTATCAAACTCGACCAAAAGAACTTGTTTGGTATATAAAGCGGTTTCCTTGGAAAACATTCCAAGGAAACCACCTTCCGATTTTTTCTTGTTTGGGATTTTGTAATCTGGCGATACAATAAAGAAAGCAAATCCGTCTCCGTGATCAGTTCTACCGTTTGTGTTCACCAAAAAGGTGAATTCGGTTACAAAACTCGCGATTTTTCCCGTGGTTTTGTCATAAATTTGAATAGGATTTATCAATCCAAATTGACCGGCACTATGTTTTAGTGGGTTACCGTAATCATCTTTCTTTGTTAATTGTACGACTCCATTTTTCAATGTGGCGTCGTTTGCGAAACCTACACCGGTTTTGAAAACGTCGGGTGAAAATGTCGGGAAGTTGAAGGAAAACTCGGATTCGACATTGGTAGCAAGAAAGTGTAAATATATTGAGAATGTTAACAAACCAAGATTAGAGATTTTGGTGATGGTAGTAGTAAGAGTCATGTTTATATTGTAAATGATGAAATAAAGTATGAAAGATGCATGAAAACATGACTAAGGTATTTATAGTGATGAGTACGTGAAAAACAATCATGCAATGTTCAATTGATTCAACAAACATAGATGCTAGATTTTGGGGTGTCCCAAAAAAATTGGATATGCCTAGAACTAAGCGTGTGTGTTGTCTATATATATTTGTTCTTATATTTTGATACGTGGAGTTTAGTGCTTAAAATTTAGGTAGAAAATATTTCTCACAAGATGATAACGAGGTACTCATAATATAGACACTTAGCTAGATGATAGATAAGTGATCGTTAACCACCAACCAAAATTTGTGTTAATGAAAATTATATTCTTACAAATTTATGAGTTTATTATTAAAAGAAATAATTATTTAATGTTTATGAGTGTGTTTAGTGTAGATTGACAAAATGATGCTACATAGAATTATATAATAATAAAATAATCGATACACTTTAAAATTTGAAGTTGTTCATATAAAAAACAATGAAAAAACTCAAGAGAATCATTAAAAGCCAGAAATAGTAGTAAAAGAGAGAAGAGAAAACAATGAAGAGGATCATAACTAAATTAATAAATTTTGAAAACAACAAAACTTAGATATTTATTGTGTTAATGTTGTTTAGCAATTACATAGTCGGTAATGAGATTTTGAATAATGTTATGACGTATAAAAGTTGAGGTTGCAATGCTCTATGCTTTCCTAGATGGGGCATATATAAACCTCTTGTTTATTCAATCTCATAATCAAGAAATGAGATAAGGTAGAAAAAAACATTTAGGACTTGAGTTTTGATTTTTAATTTTTAAAATTCATTTTTTAAAGCAATTTTAACAAATTATTTTTTCAAAATAAAATAAAATAAAATTCATTTGGTAATAACAATTTTAAAAACTGTTTTAAAGAATAGAAAATAAAAAAACTGTTTGGTAGGTTTATTTTTAAAAAGTCACATCTCTAGGATTAAATTGTAGAGTTAAATCTAATTCTTATAAAATTATTTTTTTTTATTAAAAAGTTACATTTTTTAGTCATTACAAATTTATGCAAAAATATTTTAGTCCCTCTTAAAACAAAATACATTTAGTTATTTTTCAAAATTTTAAATAATTTTATGCAATCATCTTTAAATCATTATAAAAAGTTTACTTTTTGAAATGAATTTGTTTCGATAGGGTCCAAAGACCCAAATTGGCAGTGACTCGATTTAAATATAGAGTTCCCTAAAAATTTCAAAATTTCAAGAAGGTTCCAGACTGTTAGATCTAACTAGAGAAAAAAAAATGAAAAAGTTTTTAAAAACAGTGTTCTAAAAGAAGGTTGTGACGAAGTCGGTGGCAATAACTTTCAACCTCGATGATGGTGATCTAACCAGAGAAATATCTCATGCCTTATCAACAGAATGAGACTCAAGATTAAAGTGATTATAAGATATGAAGCAATCTAGAAAAGAATCTTGAAGTCTCGGATAAAGTGTGAAAACTCGTCAAGTCATGTTTGTGTGTTTGTCTGAGTGACTCGAGTTTTATAAAAGTAAGAAAGTAACTTTGAAGTACTAAGGCAACTCAGTCACACTATAAAATATATTTTTCAAATGATTTTATCTTGAAAATTATTTTCTAAGGAAAGTCAAGTGATTAAGAAGTTGTTCAATCACTCTCCTAGTAACTTTTGAACTAACCAATCGATTGGTAACTTGTGTCAATAGATTGGTAAATTTTTTATAAGTCAGCCAATTGATTGGAACATTAAGTCAATCAATTTGAACAGGGTCAAGCAATTAACCAAACGATTAAGACAACACATTAATGACTTGCAACAACTCTATATCCAGTATTAACCAAGCAATTAACCCTTACTATCTTTATTTAATGTTATTTAGTGTTTTATTTCCGTTGCTACTTACTCTTAAGAATATACTAACCTTATTTAAAGCTTAATTTGAGAAAAATATAAAAGTACTCGCGAATTTTGAATACCACAATTCACCCTCTCTTATGCTTTAAGTCACTCTTCCAAAATCATCATCATGACATCAAGTTGCAAACATCACTCGTCCAACTGTAAACCATAAGAAGGTTCTAAATTGTGAGACTTACGATAGACTTTGCTAAAGGGACACATGATCATGGAAAATGATTGAAGCACGAGTATCAAATAATCTTGTAATACCCATCTTACCTTAAAGGTTATATGCCCCCAAAACCATTTTTTACTATATATCGACAGTTAAATGATCATATTAAGGTACACATTTTTTAAATCTTAAATACCTCTCACAATAGTCAGTAATTTAGGCGTCAAAGTATTTGCATATACCACCTCTCGACGGCAGACCAAAACTTCAAAATACAATTTGAATCCCTTAGTTCACCATCAACCCAAGCTCACTCTTTCAAAGAGTGGGCTTCCTATATCTCATACCTGATTAAAATTAAATGTTGTTTTGTATAGGCCAAAGGCCTAGGGACTCACCTCTCCCGTCAACCAAATGCCTAATAACACGAGTTCCACTTATTCCACCTGATTCATCAAGCTCAAGGTATAAATACCTTCACAAAGGATTTTCAGATACACACTTTCTAATCTTCACTCTCATTGCAGTTTTCTCAAACACTAAACTGACTTGGACATTGAAGTGCTAACCATGCAAGTACCCCTATTTGAACCGTCGTATTGGAGATTTGCAACGTCGATTCAAGATCGACACTGATCAAAGACACTGACCCAAGATCAATACTTTCGGTTCAAGAAACATTGTGATCGCAACCTTCGATTCACAAAATCATATCGTAGAGTCACTCGTGAAGCATCGCTCCATCGTGATTTCCGCAATCTTATCCATTTCTGGTTCCATAATAGAACAAATACTAATACTTTAAATGACAAAAACTCAAAATGAAAATGATTAAAACACGAACTTTAAAATTTGACTTTCAACTTATTTTTATGGAATTTTTTATCTTACTTTAAAAATATATACAAAATAATTTTAAAATATAGGTTGATTTAATAGTAGAGACTAAAAATATTCGAATGTACTTTTATAAGATTAAAAATATGATTTTTTTATGATGATAATAACAAACAAAACTTTATAATTTTAAAAGAAAAAAGTTATTTAACTTTAAATTATAATATTCTATTGTTTATTTATTTATAGAGATATTATAAATAACTAATGTAACAAATGCTGTATGAAATTTAGCATAAATTGGTCATGGTTTATAGAAAGAAAAAAAATACTTTTATAAACTTATGCAAGTATGCAAGTGCATTACATTCATTTTTTATTTGTACTACTTAGCTTTTCATTCACTTGACTCAATTATAAAAAATAATAAAGTTGGTTATAATTACATATGTGTCATTAATGAAAATTGTCACTTTTTTCGGTGTTTTTCATTTGAGATTTGAAATACAGAAATCCAAAATTAAAAATGAAAAACATGTTAAACCTCTGTTTTTATTTTTCACTTTTAAAAACAATAAAAATGAAAGAGTTTTTAAAAACAGTTTTCTAAAACATTGTAATCAAACAAATTTTTAATTTTATAAATTTTGAAAAAAAAAACTGTTTTTAAAAACTAAATCAAACACACCCTAAATGATTGCTTCTTAAACACCTCAATAAAATGACATAGAAAAAGGAAAGAAAATTAGTATACTAAACATGGTTAGAAGTATGCTAAAAGAAAAGAAGATGTCTTATAGATTTTGGGTTGATGTAGTTTCCACACCAGATTAGAACAGCAACATGAGTCCCATCATAAAACACCTTTTCAAAACACTACATGAAGCTTTGTTAAATTTGAAACCTATTATCATTCATATAAATATCTTTGGTTCACTAAGTTTTAGACATGTTCTTGAAAAAAGAAGAAAGAAACTTGATGATAGGAGTGAGACCATGATCTTGAGAGTATACCACTCAAGATGTGCCTATAAACTGTATGCACCAAAAGATAACAAAGTAAACAATGGTAGAGATGTACCATTTGGTGAAAGTAAGACTTGATAATAAGGGCCTGTTTGAAATACTTTCCAATTTTAGTTCTTAAAATTTGTTTTTCAAATCTATTTTAAAAAACTATTTTTAAGAAGAAAATTAACAAAAAATTTGTTTGATAAAGTAATTTTTAAAAACTGTTTTAAAAATATGAAAATGAAAAAACTTGTTTGATAATCTAATCTTTTAAAATCACATTAATGTTATTAATGAAAATTATAAACTTTTTATGTTTTTTCTTCAAGTTTTATAATACTAAAAACTAAAAAGTGAGAAGCAAAACACAATTAAACTGTTTCACTTTTTTACTTTTAAAAACTGAAAATAAAAAAGAGTTTTTAAAAACACTTTTGCAAAACATTATATTCAAACAAGTTTTTAAATTTTAAATTTTTAAAAACTAAAAAAGAGTTTTTAAGATGCATTTCAAACAGGCCCTAAGTCTTTATGGCAAAATTTGGTGTTAATATCGCTATTAACCAAATAGGGAAAATATTTTGGAACCACAATTTGGGAAAGCTACATAAACTAGGATAAAGTCAACATAACATGTAGAGAAGGAGAAGACAACAAATCTAACAAGAGGCGCCACATATCCAAATATAGTGGAAGCACTCACAAAATATCCTTTTTAATAGTTCAATGAGAAAACATTTATACATGGCACAACCGATGAATCAATCAAGCTCAAGCTCATTTATGCACATTATATAACTTTGTTTTTTTACTTTTCTTTATATTTATGTATTTTTTTAAGTTAGCATTTCAACTTTTCACAATTGTACTTAAAACTCTTTAGTAGTTAAGAAACTCATAAGTGATGGACATAATTCCTCTTCGGGATTATCACTTTAAGAAAAAGGAAATCATTGTTGATAGTTATCATTCAATTCTCGACTAACTTTCACAAGTTGACAACAAATTTGGAACACCCGTTGAAATATTATGACCCATACCACTTACAGTTTATATAACCACAAAGTGACAACTACAATTAATGTAGCAAAATGTGATAGAGAAAGAGCTTCAACATCATGTATAAACCATAAACATCATCCGCTGGGAATTCAAGTCAACAACAATCAGATGAACCTTCACAATTAGTGGGAATGTCAATAATTTTACCGAGAAATGCATTTAATCTCGGCAACACAAGCGAGGTAACGAAGGACGACATGAAAAGTAATCATTTGTCACCTCGGTGTTTTTAAAAGCGAGATTAGAAATTAAAAGTTTGTGGTTTCGATCCGCAACCTCAGTATTTTTATTATTTTCAGAACTGGATGGCACACTCAATGTTATTACCTCGGTTTTATGTAAACACCGAGGTAATATCTCAATGTTATTACCTCAATTTTATGTAAACAGCGAGGGGATAAGTTTTTTTTGTACTGTCGTTTGCACTTATATTACAGAACTATTTACATAACCATATTCCTGAATATAAAACCATATTTTACAGATTCCTGAAACAGAAATATTATACATTTTACCAATTTCTCAATCTGAAGCATGTACCACAAATATTCATTGATTAAATCAAATGCAAACCCAAAATGGCACACACTTTATAATTTTACATCAAAACTAAAGCAAAGGATTATGAAACAAAAGCAATAACCAAAATGAAAATTTTTGTAGGTTGTCCAGTAGGATTTGTCACTAGTCCTTAAGCACCTATAGTTTGAACAATATTTGAAACTAATTAGGTCAATCAACAACAACTTTAAATATATAGTACAATGATTAAAAAGGATTAAAATGATTAATTATAAATTTCAAAGGGATATAAAATATTTACTTACTAGTTTTCCCATATCCCCTCTTCATGATCACGACGAATAGCATGCACGTATCTGAATCATTTTTTCCAGATGCTTGTCGTACACGTGTTTCTAAATAAGACATCTCATAGTTAAAATCTTGATTTCATCAGTACTATCGGGAAGGTGTTTACCTTCAAGAATAATTGACAATCTAGTGTTAGAAGGATCAGTGACATAAAAAACTCATTTTTCTTGGGTTGCCATGATGAAAGGTTCGTTCTTATAAGTTGCCTTACAGATATCAACCAGTGTGAATCTCAATTCATCGGTTTCTATACCACTATTACTGTCAATCTACTTTCACTTAAATAAAGACACTTTAAAAGAAACATAGTCAATATCCAAAATCTCCTCAATGACCCCAAAGTACGCTCTAGATACTAGTACATGATTGTTATCTTTGGAACTAGAAAAGTACATGGATTTAACCTCATCCATAATCCCACTATTTTGCATGGTGCTACGATCATCCTTTGATTTTGTATAGAATGAATATTTAGAAATGTCGTATGCACTCCAAGTGATTACATTAAACTTATGCATACATGACAACCATTTGCAAAAATCTGAAGCACTACTCTCTTTAGATATATTTTTACTAAACCAATTTATGAAAGTTTTTTATTCTTTGTCAATAACCATTTTTCATTCATCCGGGGGAATTTTTTCTTTAAAAGACTTTTGTGAGTGATCAAGTAAGGTTGAACTTCAGTAAGGTTATTCAATATATGAAAATATGCTTGGAGAACTACTACTCGGGAAAATGTCTTAACATTTAAATCTTGAATACCTCTACCATCATAAAATTCATCATGACGAGACTCAGGAATTCCTATAAAGCAAGCTTCTGACAAATAGTTTGTACAAAACTCAATAGCTTCTTTTATGATGTACCTTTCTACAATCGAAGCTTCCAGACAATGATGATTCTTTGTATACCCTTTAAAAATCTCCATAAAATACTCTAGCAGATAGATCTACCGTAAATAAACTAGACCAAAAATTATAATCTCCCTTACTAGATGAAAAACTAAGTGAACCATAATGTAAAATAATGATGGAGGGAAAAACATCTCTAATTGGCACAAGATAACTGGAGCTTCATGTTCTAAGTCATATAAATTTCCAGGATCAATAACTTTACTACATATAACATTGAGGAATAAGTATAATCTGGATATAGTTACCCTTGCATTTCTTGGTAAAATTCCATGGATAGCCATTGGTAGAAGTTGTTGCATCAAGACATGATAATCATGAGATTTCAAGCCAACTAATTTATGATCATTCTCTGACACATGTTTCTTCATATTTGATGAGTACCATTGGGGAACTTTGATACCATGTAAACAATTGCAAAATCTTTTTTTCTTTTTTAGAAAGAGTGTGACATGCTGGGGGAAAATAGGTTATATTTCCTACTTCTTTTGGGGCTAACTCTTGTCGTATACACATCACAGCCATATCATTGCGGTATTTCTTAGTATCTTTTGTCTTGCCTTTAATGTTGAAAATGTCACAATCAGACCATCACATACATTTTTCTCAACATGCATCGCATCAAGACAATGTCTTACATCAAGGCTAGACCAGTATGGAAGATCAAAGAATACCAACCTCTTTTTCTAAATATTTTTCTCCACAGACTTTTTTTTGTTTATTTCCAAAGACAACGTTAATGTGTTGTTGTTTTCTATAAACTTCCTTCTCATTTAAGGGCTTTGGAGCAATATCAAACTCCTGATCTTCATTAAAAGTCTTCCGCAATCTACGATATGGATGATTAGGTCTTAGAAATTTTTGATACCCAAGATAAACTGTCTTTTTGGCGGTGACATGTATCAACTTCACATATAGGGCACGCTTTATGTCCTTTGACATTGTATCCAGACAAATTACCGTATGCAGGAAAGTCATTAATTGTGCAAAACAACATGACACACAACTTAAATTTATCACTTGTATACGTATCATCAATATCAACACCTTCCTCCCACAAAAGTCTTAAATCTTCCATCAATGGCATTAAATAAACATAAATGTCGTTCCCTGGTTGTTTTGGATCCGAAATCATCATCGATAGTATCATATACTTGCGCTTCATGCACAACCATGGACATAGGTTGTAAAGTATGAAAAGAATAGTCCATGACGTATGGTTAGTACTCAAATTACCAAAGGGTTCATTTCGTCAGTGGAAAGTCCAAGCCTAAGGTTCCTCGATTCAAGGGGAAATTTTGGATACAAGGAATCAATTTTCTTCCATTGTAATGAATCAACTACATGGCGAATGTTTCCATCACACACTCTTTCATATGCATGCCATCAAGTATTCTTTGTGTCACTAACATTAGCAAACAATATCGTGAAACTTGGAATTATCAGTAGGTACCACATCACCTTGGCAGGAACACCCTTGCTAGCTACACTATTGCCCTTCTTCTTGTAGTGTGACTCCCCACACCTCGGACACTCCTTCAAATTTTCAAAATCTTTCCTATATAATATGAAATCATTACGACATGCATGTATTTTGACATAGTCCAAACCCATTGGACACAATATCTTCTTGGCCTCATAAGTACGACTTAGCAGCATGTTACATCCGGGAAGAATTTATTTCAACAATTCAAGCAATTTAGTGAAACTTTTATCCATCCACCCACCTCTTGCCTTAAGATTAAATAGTCTTAACACAATTGACATTCTTGTGAAAATTTTACATCCCGGATACAACAAATCTTCCATGTCTATTCGTAAAGTATATATCACATTAGCATTCTTGAAAGCATCGACTCCAATATCACTAATGATGTATCATTCATAACTTCATCATCTTCATTTGTATGTGACAGAGGTCTCTTTTTTGTCGCTTCACCATGTCATACCCATTTCGTGTAATTTTGAATAATTCCATCATAACCTAAATGACTGAATATAACATCCCTATGATGTTTTTGCGTATTAAAATAGTTTTTACAAGGACACCAAAAAATCTCATTATTGTCGGGAAGGTTTTTTCCAAGAAATCAAGAAATTGTTTCACTCCATTCTCATACTCTTTACTTAATCTATTGGCTTTCATCCAACTACGATCCATAATCACATCAACCTTCTGGAAAAAAAAATAATACACAGCCAACAAAAATAAAGTTTCTCAACAACGACAACAACAATAGTAATGGAGAATAACAAGAACAATAATAATGGACCAAAGTAACAACAAGAACAACAACAATAATAACATACGAAGAATAATGGTGAGAGAATTTTTTAGTGCACTAAGGCTCCTTGGAGAATAAATGTTCTTTCTTTGGCTGGAGAAGAAATGTTCTTTCGCTAGGACTCGAGAAGCGAATGAAGTAGACACTGAGTGAATAAAAAATATAAAGAGTATTTATCATGGTTATAGTCAAAATCGAGGTAACATATCCAACTAAAATCTATAAAAAATGAAGGCGCCTTTTTGGTTCCAAAAATAATAAAAAAATTAAAGAGTATTTATCTCGATTTTAATGAAAACCGAGGTAACATATCCGACGTAAAATCTATAAAAATTAAAGGCACCATTTTGGTTCCATATAAAACATAAAACTAAAGGAGCTAGGAATCAAATTTCAAACCCTGAGCATATATTTATGTCGATTTTCATAAAATCGAGGTAACAAATAGATTTTTTAAAATAAAACAAGGCACTCATGTACATACACCATCAGTTTTATAATGTTTGTGGTGAAAGCTTCATCATGAAAAATGTTATTTGTTGTAGTGACATTATATGCTAGGAATTCAAGCCAGCAACAATCAGATGAACCTTCACCATCCATGTTGCTTGACATGCACAAAGAGAAGCAACTATGTATTCTGCTTCGCATGACGATAATGCCACTACTGGCTCCTTTCTTGAACTCCAAGCAACTGGTGCACCATCTAGCATAAACACATAGCCAACTGTGGATTTTCGATCCTCAGCATCACTACACCAAATTGAGTCGATGTATCCCACTAATTTGGATTCTTTTCCTTCATCAGCTGCAGGAAACAAAATGCCATCATTGAGAGTTCCTTTCAGATACCTTAGCATCTTCTTCGCCGCTGCTAGATGTGATACCTTTGCCTTCTACGTGAACCTACTCACCATACCTACATTGTATGCTAAGTCAGACCTTGTATGACAAAGGTATCGAAGTGACCCAATAAGTCTTCTATATTGGGTTGGTTCGACATCATCTGAATCTGAATCTTTCGACAGTTGTAATCTGGGCTCAGCTGGAGTTGAAGTTGGGTTACAATCTTGTATCTCAAATCTCTCGAGAATTTTGTCTGCATACCTTTTTTGGTGCATCATCAAACCTCTACCATTCTTGTGGAATTTGATGCCAAGGAAATATGAAATGTCACCTAGATCTGACATTTCGAATTCCTTATTGAGATCACCTTTGAAGTCTCCGATCTCCTTCTTGCAACTACCTGTTATCAACAGGTCATCGACATAGAGGCATAGTATAAGCAATTCACTCTTGCTTCTTCTTACATATACTCCATGTTCAGATTTTCACTTCACGAATTCCTTCTCCCTTATAAAATCATCTATCTTCTTGTTCCAAGCTCTTGGAGCTTGTTTAAGTCCGTATAGGGATTTATGCAGCCTGTACACCTTTCTTTCTTCGCCATGTTTCACAAACCCAGCTGGTTGTGCATCATAAACTTCTTCTTCTAAGGGACCATTAAGGAATGCACATTTCATCCATCTGACACATCTTCCAGTTGTTCATGTTTGCTAGACCAACAACCAACCTAATTGTTTCGATCCTAGCAACATGTGCAAAAACTTCATCGAAGTCGATTCCTTCTTTCTGAAGAAATCCTTGTTGGTGTAAGCCCTAGAGGCCAATACTTTTGGTACTTGTATCGAATTATTTATTAATAATAAAAGGATTTTTCTTTATTACGTTTGTTTAATAAAGTCCCTAGAATAGCTAGTCTGTTTAATGTATCAAGTATGACTTAATCATGAGATCACATTAAACATAAGGACACTATTCTTAAAGTATCCATAGTCGAGCTTTAGTGTGAAGTGGGATAACATTAAAGCATTAAGAGTATTATGTTTGTAGACTGATGATCACATCTCATGGATCATGGATAAAGAGTTATCAAGTCTTAAACATAGGTATGAGAATTAGGAGTCATATTTATACCGGATTGACCCGCTATGAGAATACTATATAGAAAGTTATGCAAAGTGTCATAAATTATTCTCATGGTGATAATGGTGTATACCACTCTTAGACCAGAAACCACTATGGACCCTAGATATAGAGTCGAGTGCTTTATTGCTGATCAAACGTTGTCCGTAACTGGATAACCATAAAGACAGTTGATGGGTACTCCACGAAGCATGCTGAGGGACATGAGTGACCTAGATGGAATTTGCCCATCCTGTATAACAGGATAAATGTCTATGGGCCCAATATTGAACTGGACAAGGATGACACGGTCTATGCCTTGTGTTCAATATAGACATAAGAGCAAAAGGGTAATTATACACATAAGTATTATCACAGAAGGAATTGTCAAATCACATGACATTTTCGTGTCTTGGGTAGCAGTGATGTGTTGTTAGATACCGCTCACTGTTTATTATGTTAAATACATGATTTAATATAATTGCCAATGCCGCGAAAACCTACAGGGTCACACACAAATGACGGATTGATGAGAGATAGAGTAACTAAGGAACACCGTAAGGTACGGTGCCCTTAAGTGAATTGTAGAACATCGTAAAGGTACGGTGTGCTTAAGTAGAATAAGAAATATGGTAAGGTACCATGAGCTTAAGTGATTTTGGGCATATTATAAGATATGGGCCAAAATACACTTAAGTGGGCTTTTTAGCTTGAAGCCCACACAAGTGGTTCTATAAATAGAACCCTTGTGCAGAAGCATTCATTGCGGTTGCGTTATTTTCGTTTTCTCTCTCTCTCTCTCTCTCTCTCTCTCTCTCTCTCTCTCTCTCTCTCTCTCGCTCTCTCTCTCTCTCACTCACTCACTCAAAGCCTTCATTCGTACCAGCTAGCACTGACATTGAAGGAATCCGTTCGTGTGGACTGAGTAGAGACGTTGTCATCGTTCAACGTTCGTGATCGCTCCGTGGATCTGCATCAAAGATTTTGATCGTCACAAGAGATCTGTACCAAAGGTTTCAATCGTCACAAGAGGTAAATATTCTATCACTGATCATGACCATTCGTAAGGATCTCTAAAGGAGAAAATTTTAATTTCCGCTGCGTTTTGGATCACAATTCTCCTTCAGTGGTATCAGAGCCACTTACGAAACCATGATTGGGATAGCTGTTTATTTTCTGTATTAATATGATTAAAAGACAGAATGAACCAATTAATTAAACGGGTAATTAAATTTGGCATCATGAGTGTACGAGTTGGATGATTGATGTTGACTATGCTTCGGAACCGACATTAGTATGGTGAAGCAGCGATACATCAATCGTCCATAGGTTACGCAATTGAGACCGATCAACTTATATATGATATAAGTAATCCTAATGCAAAGTACGGTATATGTGATATATTGTTTCTGTTTCGTTCATTCAAACACTAAGTGGTTGTTTTCCTTTGAGCGATCAATGGTCATTTGCTTCGAAATCCGACATTAGTATGGTGAAGCAATGATCTGTTGATCAATCATACTGAATCAACAATCGAGGTGTGTTTGACGGTCTGAAATTGGTGCATTAGGGTTAGTGACGGCGCAAGGGTTGTGCCGTCAAGGAGTTGTGAATTTAGGCCTTGTTGGAACAAGTCTGTTGACTATTTCAAAGCGCTGGTTTTTTGGCCGCGTGACGATCGTCATGGACTTGTGACGATCGTAACAAGCTGGACGTGACGGTCGTCACGTGCTTTGTGACGGTCGTCACATTCACAGATCCAGAATTCTAGGCGTTTCTGTTTTGGCCGCGTGACGTTCGTCATGGGCCTGTGACGGTCGTAACATGCTTGTGACGGTCGTAACATGCTTGTGACGGTCGTCACACTCACAGAGTCAGAATTCTCGGGGTTTATGTTTTGTGACTGTGCAAGAGTTGTGTTGATGCAAAACAATGTCCATTTCAAATGAATTGTTCATTAAAAATTTTGGACAGGGGCGCTGCATCTGCGTAGTGTGATCGGTCGCCGACCGGGCAGCGGAACCCCCGGCTAACTGCGTAGTGTGATCGGTCGCCGAAATTTAATTTGGTTTTAATAAATTAAAGGAATTAAAAATTAATAATAATAATGTGTTTATCATTATTACCTTATGGTGATCAGTTATGGCTTTAGTCTTCCTTCATTTTGTTTTGGGTTTTTAAATACGACCTGCGTGTCGTGCCTCTCCTTTTAATCTCTTAATGTAACTTCTTTTCTCATCTCAATCCCTCGTATGTAAAACGAGTTTCTTCTGTAATGTAATGTTATGAAGAAAGAGAAGAAGACAATGTTATGAAGAAAGAGAAGATTTCAATATCAAAGGAGGACAACCTTGAAGATCAAAGGAGGACAGCCTTGAAGATCTTGCTTGGAGAAGCTTAGATCGTTATTAGGTTAGCTTAGGTTCTCTCATTGGCTTGGGAGAACAATTACGCTAGGGGCCATAACTGTTTCATTATGTATGTTGATGCATGTGTATGTATGTTGATGCATGTGAATATATGTTGATGCATGTGAGAGACGATTTATATGATAAATAAGCTGGTGAGATCATAACAATTACAATTCCCTTAAATTAAATATTAAGTTTATGCTTTCCAAGTTTTAGCACTCATCAAGACTAGTATCGGATAATGTAGGTTTCGCCTACGCGAGGTGCATGTTCTATATTAGTAAGGTGCAATGGGATAATTGTAATATCCAACTGCTAAGACAATGGGTCAAACTTAACTAAATAAATTATAATAATATTATATATGTTTGCTTTCCAAGTTTTAGCACTCATCAAGACTAGTATCGGATAATGTAGGTTTCGCTTACGCGAGGTGCATGTTCTATATTGGTAAGGTGCGATGGGATAATTGTAATATCCAACTGCTAAAACGATGGGTCAAACTTAATTATAATAATATTATATATGTTTAGAAGCAAGAGTTTGGAATGATCCATATGATGGATTGGAATAAGGAGTTATTCACCCAACTGAAATTTTCGAGAGTTGTATGAGATACAATTGGAAGGAGTTCCTACCTAAATAACCTAGTTTTGTGTAATCCGCCTACGCGGACTTAGAATGAAGTGAAATATGGATCTCGACCCACTAGAAAATCTTCCAACGGGATTTTCCGAATCAAATGATGAGGGTCATTTGTTTTGAGTAAAATAGTGGGAGCATATTTAATTAAAGGCCTAATTAAATATGTCAATGATACTTATATTTTCATTAATCTCAACAAACACCTCTAACAAACATTTTGCGATCAATCCTTGACAAAGATAAATTGTCTGGGACAAATTTTCTAGATTGGCACCGAAACCTGAGGATTGTCCTCAAACATAATAGAAAGCTGTATGTCTTGGAGAAACCTGTTCCTGAAGAGGAACCTCCTAGTTCTGCACCTAAGGCAGAAAGAGATGCTTATAAGAAGCATGTCGATGATGCCAATGAAACTGCTTGTCTCATGTTGGATGTCATGAACTCAGAGTTGCAAAAGCAACATGAGAACATGATAGCGTTCGATATGATAGAACACCTGAAGAGGCTTTATCAAGAGCAAGCAAGGCATGAAAGGCTTGAAGTTTCAAAAGCCCTTTTCAAGACAAGTTAGCTGAGGGAGCCCTTGTAGGTCCCTATGTGCTCAAGATGATTGGGTATATGGAAAACCTTAAAAGGTTGGGTTTTCCCCTCGGAAAGGAACTTGCGACTGATTTGATCTTGCAATCGTTTCCAGATAGATTCAGTCAATTTGTCCTAAATTTCAATATGAATGATATGGATAAATCTCTTCCTGAACTGCTAGGCATGTTAAGAACAGCTGAGCAGAATCTGAAGACAAAAGGGAAGTCCATTCTGATGATCGGAAATGGAAAGAGACAGAACAAAAGGCTCACCAAGCAGGGTGATAAAGGGAAGGGCAAGGAAGTTGCCAAACCCAGACCAACTGTTGCTTTGAAGCCTAGTGGAGGCATAGCAAAGGCAGACACCTGCTTCCATTGCGGTAAGACCGGACACTGGAAGAGAAATTGCCCAAAGTACTTGGAAGATGACAAAATCTCCATTCACAGGAAAAGGTGAAAGAGCTGATGATCTTTTGGCCCTCATACATACTGATGTATGTGGACCACTGAACATACCAGCCCGAGGAGGGTTTCAGTACTTCATCACATTCACTGATGATTTCAGTAGATATGGTTATGTGTATTTAATGAAACACAAATCAGAGTCCTTTGAAAAGTTCAAGGAATTCAAGAATGAAGTACAAAACCAACTAGGTAAGAATATTAAAACTCTTCGATCAGATCGAGGTGGTGAGTATTTAAGCCTAGAGTTTGATGACCATCTGAAAGAGTGTGGGATCCTATCCCAACTTACTCCTCCTGGAACACCCCAATGGAATGGTGTATCTGAGAGAAGAAATCGAACCCTGTTAGACATGGTCCGATCCATGATGAGTCACGCCGATCTTCCAAACTCCTTTTGGGGACATGCACTATTGACAGCAACTTACACACTTAACCGTGTTCCATCCAAAAAGGCTGAGAAGACACCATATGAGATATGGAGTGGTAAGAAACCACATATGTCTTACATAAAGATTTGGGGTTGCGAGGTTTATGTGAAACGACAAATTTCAACTAAGCTTGAGCCCAAATCTGACAAATGCTTATTTGTGGGGTATCCTAAAGAAATAAGAGGGTATTACTTCTACAATCCTTCTGAGGGCAAAGTGTTTGTCGCTCGAACTGGAGTTTTCCTAGAAAAGGATTTTATTTCCAAAGGAACCAGTGGGAGGAAAGTAGAGCTTGAAGAAATTCAAGAATCACAAAGCATAGATACACCTATGGAGGAATTAGAGCAGGAAACACAAGAAGTTGTGGAAGAGTAACCTGCTCAAGTAGAACAAGACCAGCATAGGTCAAGCAGGATACGTCAACTACCTGAGAGATATGGATATCTAATAACTGATCAAGGTGATGTATTACTCATGGATCAAGATGAGCCTGTGACCTACCAAGAGGCCATAACTGGTCCCGAGTCTGAGAAGTGGCTAGAAGCCATGAAATCTGAAATGGATTCCATGTACACAAACCAAGTTTGGACCTTGGTAGAGCCTCCTGTAGGACTTAACCCTATAGGATGCAAGTGGGTCTTCAAAAAGAAGACTGACATGGATGGTAAGGTACATACCTATAAGGCAAGACTGGTTGCAAAAGGATATAAACAAATTCATGGGATTGACTATGATGAAACCTTTTCACTAGTTGCAATGCTTAAATCTATTCGAATTTTACTTGCTATCGCTGCATATCATGATTATGAAATATGGCAGATGGATGTCAAAACTGCTTTCCTTAATGGAAATCTTCTTGAGGATGTGTACATGACACAGCCTGAAGGATTTGACATACCAGAGGAAGCCCAAAAGATATGTAAGTTACAAAGATCAATCTATGGATTGAAGCAAGCTTCCAGAAGCTGGAATCTTCGTTTTGATGAAACAATAAAACAATATGGATTCATCAAGAACGAAGATGAACCTTGTGTCTACAAGAAGGTTAGTGGGAGCATGATCGTTTTCCTGGTATTATATGTAGATGACATATTACTCATTGGAAACGATATCCCTACCCTACAACAAGTAAAGTCTTGGTTGGGGAAATGCTTTTATATGAAGGACCTAGGTGAAGCAGCCTATATATTAGGAATCAGAATCTATAGAGATAGATCACAAAAAACTGCTTGGCCTAAGTCAGAGTACATACATAGACAAAGTGTTGAGACGCTTTAATATGCATGATTCCAAGAAAGGATTCATACCTAAGCAACATGGCATGTGTCTATCAAAAACACAATCCCCTTTAACTAAGGAAGAAAGGGATCGCATGAATAAGATTCCATATGCATCTGCAATAGGATCTACCATGTATGCCATGTTATGTACTCGACCAGATGTCTCGTATGCTTTAAGTGCAACGAGTAGGTACCAATTTGATCCTGGTGATGCTCACTGGGTAGCTGTCAAGAATATCCTTAAGTATTTAAGAAAGACTAAGGACTCATTCTTGATATATGGAGGTCAGGAAGAGTTGGCTGTAATTGGATACACTGATGCTAGCTTCCAGACAGATAAGGATGACTTTAGATCGCAATCTGGTTATGTGTTTTGCTTAAACGGTGGCGCTGTGAGCTGGAAAAGTTCAAAGCAAGATACAGTTGTTGATTCTACAATCGAGGCTGAGTATATTGCTGCCTTAAGTGCAGCAAAGGAAGCTGTTTGGATCAAAAAGTTCATTAGTGAACTTGGCATAGTTCCTAGCATTGTGGATCCCATTGGTCTCTACTGTGATAACAATGGTGCTATCGCACAAGCCAAGGAGCCTAGATCTCACCAACGATCCAAACACATACTTAGGCGTTATCATCTCATTCGAGAGATAATAGATAGAGGAGATGTGAAAATATGCAGAGTACCTACACTTGACAATATTGTTGACCCAGTGACAAAGCCTCTTACGCAGCAGAAGCATGATGGCCATACTAGACCTATGGGTATTAAGGGTATGCCTGATTGGCTCTAGTGCTAGTGGGAGATTGTTGGTGTAAGCCCTAGAGGCCAATACTTTTTGTACTTGTATCGAATTATTTATTAATAATAAAAGGTTTTTTCTTTATTACGTTTGTTTAATAAAGTCCCTAGAATAGCTAGTCTGTTTAATGTATCAAGTATGACTTAATCATGAGATCACATTAAACATAAGGACACTATTCTTAAAGTATCCGTAGTCGAGCTTTAGTGTGAAGTGGGATAACATTAAAGCATTAAGACTATTATGTTTGTAGACTGATGATCACATCTCATGGATCATGGATAAAGAGTTATCAAGTCTTAAACATATGTATGAATATTAGGAGTAATATTTATACTGGATTGACCCGCTATGAGAATACTATATAGAAAGTTATGCAAAGTGTCATAAGTTATTCTCATGGTGATAATGGTGTATACCACTCTTCGACCTGAAACCACTATGGACCCTAGATGTCGAGTCGAGTGCTTTATTGCTGATCAAACGTTGTCTGTAACTGGATAACCATAAAGACAGTTGATGGGTACTCCACGAAGCATGATGAGGGACATGAGTGACCTAGATGGAATTTTCCCATCCTGTATAACAGGATAAATGTCTATGGGCCCAATATTGACCTGGACAAGGATGACACGGTCTATGCCTTGTGTTCAATATAGACATAAGGGCAAAAGGGTAATTATACACATAAGTATTATTACAGAAGGAATTGTCATATCACATGACATTTTCGTGTCTTGGGTAGCAGTGATGTGTTGCTAGATACCGCTCACTGTTTATTATGTTAAATACATGATTTAATATAATTGTCAATGCCGCGAAAACCTACAGGGTCACACACAAAGGAAGGATTGATGAGAGATAGAGTAACTAAGGAACACCGTAAGGTACGGTGCCCTTAAGTGAATTGTAGAACATCGTAAAGGTACGGTGTACTTAAGTAGAATACGAAATATGGTAAGGTACCATGAGCTTAAGTGATTTTGGGCATATTATAAGATATGGGCCAAAATACACTTAAGTGGGTTTTTTAGCTTGAAGCCCACACAAGTGGTTCTATAAATAGAACCCTTGTGCAGAAGCATTCATTGCGGTTGCATTATTTTCGTTTTCTCTCTCTCTCTCTCTCACTCACTCAAAGCCTTCATTCGTACCAGCTAGCACTGAGATTGAAGGAATCCGTTCGTGTGGACTGAGTAGAGACGTTATCATCGTTCAACGTTCGTGATCGCTCCGTGGATCTGCATCAAAGGTTTTGATCGTCACAAGAGATCTGTACCAAAGGTTTCAATCGTCACAAGAGGTAAATATTCTATCACTGATCATGACCATTCGTAAGGATCTCTAAAGGAGAAAATTTTAATTTTCGCTGCGTTTTGGATCGCAATTCTCCTTCGATCCTTTCGCCACAAGTCTCGCCTTGTGTCGAGTCGCTTCTCCTCTGGGATTCAACTTCACCTTGTATTCCCACTTCACATTGATTTCCTTCTTGTCTTGGGGAAATTCGACAAGTGGCCAAGTGTTGTTGACTTCGATTAACTTTAGCTCTTCGTCCATTGCTTTCATCCACTTCGAATATTTCAATGCCTCAGCTGCATTGACAGGTTCGACATCTGCGTAGAAAACATATTATACTAGCTCAAATTCATCATCTACCATATCATCTAATGTAATCACACATTCTTGCAACCTTGCAGGCATGTGTCTTGTTCTTTGAGGTCTGCTCGTGCTTGCTTCACCTCTGACTTCTTCCTGTCGAACTTCTCTTTCGACTTCACTAGCTGGTTCATCATAAAAGATTCTCACTTAATCTTTCTTGACATTCTCAGTCCAACCCCACTCCTTAAGCTCATCTATGATCACATCCCTGCTGATCACTACTTGCTTATTCACTGGGTCGAACAACTTATATCCTCCAGTCCAATGATATCATATCAGGATCATCTGACTCGACTTGTCATCAAGTTTTCTTCTCAACTGATCTGGTACATGTCTATGTGCTATAGATCCAAACACCCTCATATGACTCAAGCTAGACTTGACACCAAACCAACATTCTTCTGGCGTGATTCCTTCTAGCTTCTTCGTCGGATAACTGTTCAGGATATATGTCGCAGTTGACACATCTTTTCCCCATAATTCTTTGGATAGATGCTTTCCTTTCAACATACTTCTAACCATATTCACAATGGTTCTATTCTTCCTCTTTGCAACACCATTCTACTGTGGAGTGTAGAGTGGCATCACCTCATGCATAATCCCTTCTTTCATACATAATGCATCGAAGTCTTTCGACACATTCTCCACCACCATCAGTTCTCAAAATCTTGATCTTTCGACCACTCTGTCTTTCGACCATAGATTTAAACTTGGAAAATACCTCGATCACTTCACTTTTCTTCTGGATCAGGTAAGACCACAGTTTTCGACTGAAATCATCTATGAATGTAACAAAGTATTTTTTACCTCCAATCGAATCCATCTATAGAGAATCATATACATCAGAGTATATGACTTCAAGAATTGCCTTCGACCTGCTTCATGCATCCTTACTGAAGATGTTCTTATGCTGCTTTGCCTGCACACATTCTTCACACACTTCATTTGGAATGTCGATTTCTAGTAAACCTGAAACCATATTTCTTCTTTTCGGATCTCTGATGTCTTTGAAATTGAGATGGCCAAGTCTGTAATGCCATATCCATCATCTCTGATGGCTGTTGTTGCAAGGCACTTATGCTCCATCACATTTAGTTCAATCTTGAAGGTTCTATTCTGAGGCATTGGAGCCTTCAAGATCAACCTTTCATTTGAGTCGAGAACTCTCATCATCTTGTCTTCGATCGACACCTTGTATTTCTTTTCGACTAACTGCCCTATGCTGAGCAAATTACTCTTCATGCCTGGTATGTACAACACATTTTAAATTACTGACCTCTTGCCATCTTTCCTCATAATCAGAACATCACCAACACCTTCAGCTGCTAGAGTGTTGTCATTTGCAAATTTCACCATGTTCTTCATTGAGGGTTTTATGTTGACAAACCAATATTTTCTTCCAGACATGTGTGATGAGCATCCTGAATCCAAGTACCACTGGTCCTTAAATCTCTCTTCTTCTCTTGTTATAACCATCAACAAGGTCTCTTCTTCTTCGTGTTTCGCTAGCTTGCATAAGTTTCTTGATTCTTCTACTTTTCTGGACAATCACTAGAATAGTGGTCATACCTTTAACAATTGTAACACTGAATGTGACTCTTGTTGGGAGAGTTTTTCACTAGGGAGCATTAAATATTGTGAGACTTCTTCTTGTAGAGAAACACCTTTGTGAGAGGCACACCACATGTTCACCCAAAACCTTAAGGTCATAGGTGGGTGGGTTCTCTCACTTATAAATGCTCAAGTCTCCATATATACAACCAATGTGGTACTATTATCCATATTACTCACACTTGACACATTCTCAATACTCCCCCTCAAGTGTGAGTCTACAATGCTCCCCCTCAAGTGAAAGCTCTTATTACTTCCACAAATTTTTGTACCGCACCGAACGTTTCTTATTCACCACACTATACTTCAACAAATTCTTGTACCACACGGAACGTTTCTTATTCACCACATTGGCGCCGTTGACACTCTTTAACTGAACGTTTCTTATTCACCATCCTGACGCCGTTGACTTTCGATACAAGTAACCCAGTCCCTTTTTGAAACCAAAGGCTTATGATATCATTGTTGGGGGATTTTTTCACTAGGGAGCATTAAATATTATGAGACTTCTTCTTTTAGAGCATCACCTTTGTGAGAGGCACACCACATATTCACCCAAAACCTTAAGGTCATGGGTGGGTGGGTTCTCTCACTTATAAATGCTCAAGTCTCCATATTTACAATCAATGTGGGACTATTGTCCATATTACTCACACTTGATACATTCTCAACAACTCTTGTCTGGCTTTTGACCACCACTTATTCCTCTACCTGCAACACCACCTCTTTGGTTGCCTTGGTTCCAGGGTTTTCTCTGATTCGACCAGTTTCCTTCTTGCTGATTTCGACCAGTCGAATTGTTGTAGCCTCATTTGTCTTTGTTGCCATTCCAACTTCCTTTGCCTTTTCTTTTTTTTTGCCGATTGAGCCTGCAAAGCCATATCACCCTTCGACTTTCCTGCAGCTCTTTCAGTCATTCTTTGTCCATGAGATTCAAGCGTCCCTTGAAGCCCTTCCTTTGTCAATTTTGACAAATCTTTCGACTCTTCTATGGCTACTACCACATGGTCGAACTTTGGAGCCAACGACCTCAAGATCTTTCCTACAACAGATCTTGATGTCAACACTTCTCCACATACCTTCATTTGATTCACTAGTATCGTAACCTTGGTGAAGAAATCAGGTATGCTTTCATTGTCTTCCATCTTAAGCAATTCATACGTTCTTTTGTGAGTTTGTAACCTCGCCTCTTTCACCTTCTTCGCGCCTCCAAACGATTTCTCCAGAATTTCTCATGCTTCTTTCGCTGACTTTGCATTACTAACCTTTTCAAAGTTATCTGCATCAACACATTGATGAATTATAAAGAGAGCTTTATAATCTTTCTTCTTCAATTCTTTATGTGCGGCATTTTCTTGATTCGTCCTGAATTCTGCAAGCATTGTTACTCCTTCCTTCACAAGATCCCAAGGATGTTGATAACAGAACACAACTCTTATCTGCTTGCACCAATTCTCATAATTGGTGTTCTTGAGAATCAGAAGATTTGCTGAAAAATGTCTGTTTGGATGATTCGTTGTCATGGTGATTTTCTGTCCACAAATCGATTAAACCGGAGCTCTTGATACCAAATGTTGGAAATCCCCCAAAATCTATGGAGAATTTCAATCAATCTTGATGAACAAGATTGTTATTACCCACACAATAACAACGAGAAGAGAAGAACAATGTAAAACGAAAGAAAGTAAAGAACGATGAAGGAGAAGAGAAATAAAATTCTGCAGAGTTTCTCTCTGCCCACAAATTGTGGAAAACTTGTTATTCACTTTACAACTGCAAAATACTGTTAATACAATGTTATGAATACTCTATTCAGTTCTATTACAAAAATAAGGGTTACTCCCTCTATTTATAGATTTAGGTTAACTTGGACCTCAAGTCAAAGCCCAAAACTATAAAAACTCAAAATAGCTAACACTACTAAAAATAGGCATAAATCAAAATCCTGTGTGAAGCAAAATGCTTCGACACTTCGACACTAAAACAACTCAACACACTAGGTGGTTCGGCACTTCCTTATTCCTGTCGAGTAATCTGTTTCGACACAAAAAATTACAATTCTAACAAGAAATTAGTCATTCCATGTCCATACAACTCATTTGTAACAATTAATCTACGCTTGCAAAGAATTCTGTCTTCTAGAAATGTATTAAGCATATTGACGTGTATATATTGGCAATTAATCTACGCTGTAAGTGTATATATTGGCAATTTCTATGTGAAGTAAACTAAGTATTTTTCCATAATTTTTTAGTAACTCTTATTTTCAAATTAACAATTTCCCCTTGTACTTATGTAAGAATGTCGATATGAGCAAAGACAAATATGTTAAAATGACGCCAATTGTATGAGCATTACATTACATGTTTTTTTGGTTTTACTATTACTATTACTATTTCATTAACTAAGCTTGACTATATTGCATATACAACACAAGGACTCATCTGATTGTCTTTTTATTCAAAAGCAAAATTTCATTGTTTCGATCACCCCTTCTTTAATAAATCCAATACCTATGTTCTGTGTATATCATTTGAATTCTTCAAATTAATATGATTTCAATATTAATTAAGTTTCTTAAGCTGGCCATGGCCTGTCTTTGTATTTTCAACTCCTACGTTTCCTTCCCTATATATATATTTGTTCATCTTGATCATATATCTCATAGCATTAGCATTAATTTAGAATCATGGCTATGAATACCTCATCAAAGGCTCAAATCATTTTCATCACCCTCATTTCCTACCTTATTTTTGCTCAAAATGTAAACTCAGCTTCATTCACCATCTCTGATTTTGATTCATACCAAAACATCATTCAACTCGAAGGCAATGCCTTCATTTCAAGCGGCTCTGTCCACCTCACAGGTCTCGCCCCAAACAGCACTGGAAGAGCCTCTTACACGGGACCAGTGCGTCTCTGGAACGCAGATAATGGCAACCTTGCATCCTTCACTTCAGTCTTTTCTTTCGTTGTTGCACCAAACGGTCCCGGACTCTTTGGAGACGGGATCGGGTTCTTCATCGCACCGTTCAATTCCCACATTCCAAATAATTCAAGTGGTGGATTCCTTGGACTATTCGACTCCGAAACCGCTTTGAATTCATACCAAAATCAAATCGTGGCTGTTGAATTTGATTCCTTTGGTGAGAATCCTTGGGATCCTGATTACTCTCATGTTGGCATTGATGTGAATTCTATTGCTTCCGTAACAACAGCACCGTGGAATATTAGAAGTGTTCCCAATGGTTATACTGGATTTGCTGTTGTAAAGTATGAACCTGTGACGAAAAATTTAAGTGTTGTTGTAACATACCCCGGAAGCTATGGTGTGACTGAAGTTTCAAGTAAAGTGTCTTTTTTGATTGATTTGAGGACTGTGTTACCTGAATGGGTTAGAATTGGATTCTCTGGTGCCACTGGACAGTTAGTTGAATTGCACAAGATTCTTTCTTGGAGTTTTATGTCAAGCTTCTACTAATATGGCTGGCTATAAGGGAACAAGACTTCTGTGTTTCATGTTTCTGATTTGATGATTTGTGTGTACTAAACTACTACTATATACTGCTTATTATTCTTATATATATAGATACCGTGCAATGCGAGGTATTAAATATTAAGATATAAGAGTTGAATAAAAAATTTGTTATAAATTATTATATTGGTAAGAAATAATACTATTAATTAAAGATATATTTATGGAATAAACCCATATAAATGGTGCTTCTTTTATGATTTTACTCTTTGCTGCCGAAAAGTAATTCAAAATTCACACAGGAACAAAGTGTTTATTCTAACAATATTTATGGAGATGTAAACCATTTGTATGGTTTATATATGGTTTAGGATGTTGCTTTCATCATGTTATACTTCTAATTATTGTAAGATCAACACAACTAATACACCTAACACACGAAACATGCTTCCAGATACAATTATGTTGTATGTGCTCTTTCCGTTCATAATCCCTCTTTCCGTGTATATAAGTGAAAAGTGGTCCGATAAGAGAAACGTGATAGTTGTTGGCTCAATAATTTTTGGATAGGTTTTAATATCAACTTAGAATATGTGTGTGTGACAACAGCCGCATCATGAACGAGCAATGATATGTGAAAGAGAGGTTTTCTTGAACAAATACAAGAAAATAATTCAATTACAAAGAGAGAGAAGATAGAAGAAGACAGAGAAAACATGAATGGTTAAAACAATTTTTTTATTCACTTTCTCAATTAGGATTAAAAGATTACATATGAATAATAATTTAACCTCTACTCTAACAAACTAGAGTACAACCTATACATAAACAATTTTCAGCGCTGGATATGACATTCAATTTTATGGAAAAAAAATGAAAACACATGGCCATTACAGAAACTCAAACATAATTAAATTTCTTCTAAATCTTATCTTAAAACAAACTTAACCATAGTCTCACAAATGTACAAATAACACACAAACACGTCATGAATCAAAGCAATCTAACAAGTAGAAAAAGTAATTTATAGATCGAAAGAGAAACGAGATGGTGGTCAGAGCTTTTTAATGACGGCGGAAAAGAGACAGTCGCATGGAGCTTTGCACCGTCAGTGAGGATTTTCTTGGAAGGCTCTTAGTGGTTGGCTTCTACGGAGGAATCTTATTGATGGGTTTGTTTTTCTTTTTATGAAAAGGAAAGAGTTATGAGAATTGAAACGGTAAGTTAATTGCGGTTAGAAGAGAGGAATTTACTGAGAGAGAGGGCGCATTGCAATAGCTGGACGGAGGAGGTTGATTTTTTTGAAAACAAAATGAAAATTAAGTGGAGTGTAGCTGACACATTTTTAAGAGAGAGGGAATCCCATGTGGTCATCCTCATTTTCCATTTATTTAAAATAAAATAAAAATTGTAATTTTCTGATTGGATGATAAAAAGGGCACATGGATTGCAAATATAAAACATTGATCAATGGGATCAAATGACCAAGATAAAAGAAAATAAACAAAACTACTTTAAAATGACAAAGTTGCTTCTTCTAAATGCTTTAATTGATTAAAATCAATTTAAATTAATTAAAACAAATAAAATTCACACCTTTTTAAAATAAAAAAGTTCTGATGGTAAAGCCTCAACTTATCAAAATATTACCAAAATAAAAGTAGTCGAAAATATAAAACGAACACGTCATGTTAAACTACGTGAATCGTAGATTAATAACACTGACATCTGCAAGCTCGACTTTGAAACTTTTCGTCATTGATCTTATGTATATTTGAGAAACAATCCAACCAATCTGTCAGTATATTTGAGAATTTATTTTGGTCGACATTTTAGGTATTATTCATGATGAAATGCATGTTAGGCTATGCAAATGATGCAAAGTGAAATAAAATCGAATATATGAAAGTTTTAAAATGGCTCGGACAAAATTGGGGTATGACACATCACGACTTATGATACATCTTCTGCGACCTGGTTCTAGGCACCACAACATATATGCTTTATGTAACATCCACATATAACACGGGTCTAGAATACATATTATACATAGTAAAAGTTTGGTACTGAACTACACAAAAGCCTATCGGTAATAGTATATATATATATATATATATATATATATATATATATATATATATATATATATATATATATATATATATATTATATATATATATATATATATATATATATATATATATATATATATATATATATATATATATATAAAGTTGCCTAAAATAAAACTAGGAACTAGATGATCCTCTAAATGATCTCAAAGTAGCAATCTACACAGCAGAACATCATCCAAAATATCAAATCGCCAAGGACATCAAGTTAACTTGTCGTTTCCTTTCATATGTAAAGAGTTGTCTAAAAAATAACAACAATAATGAGGTGAGATAATAATCTTAGTGAGTTCCCTGTCTTATGTGTCCACTAAGATCTACAGGGTTTCTAATCGATTTTTAACTTAAGTCATGAAAAATGAATGAAAACTTAAGCATCGGGGAGATTATCGCATTGTATCGAAACATGTCACTTGAGTTTATATAACTCAATAAACCATTATTCAGATTCATGAAACATCGATTCCTGACAGGACCTACGTCTAGGGCAAGGCTCGGTTCACACATGCTCGTATGATTCGACTTTCATGTGGATATCAGGTTTTCCATGCGACTCAACCCCACTTCAAGAACGGTCACTCGTGTGGGACTCGAACCCACTTTGAGTATCTTTCACTGTATGAGACTCGAATCCACTTAGATGTCTACCTCTCCCCCATGGCTCAACCATATTTGAGACTCAAACCCATTTTGAGGCACAAATCATCAGTGTCATATTCCATTTTCTAGTTTATATAAGCATCTCAAATGGGATATGCACGATCAAGGGAAATATCTTAATACGTGATTGGATTCCACATAATGTGATTGAATTCACCAATGCTCACATCTTCAACACATGTTCCATACAAGACCTATTATTCATAAGCTAAACGATTACTCGTCTATGGTACACACTGAGGTACCATTGCGTACAAGTATCACCATCTGTCATACCCCAAATTTTACTCGGGTTCCCTTTTATAGTTTCTTAGAGCTTTTCATTTTGAATGAATGAGATAACTCAATTGGTAGTGCAGTGAGGATGATGACAAGCATGAGCTAAGGAATGAATCCTACTAGAGCCTTTTATTTAATTTTTTTAGTCTTTTTCTCATTTTTATATTTTTCTCACTTTTCATGTTCTATTTATTCTTTTTATTCTTTTTATTCTTTTTTCTTCTTCTTCTTCTTATTATTATTATTATTATTATTATTATTATTATTATTATTATTATTATTATTATTATTATTATTATTATTATTATTGTATTTTATTATTTATCATTATTATTGTCATTATAACCAAGCCTTCGGAGCCACCACTTCACAGCTGCAACCTCCACGCGTTCCCCGACACATCGTCGGAGTCGGAAACACGTTCCTCCTTTCACCATCGACTATAGTTTTTCGATTTCGCGTCTTTTTTTCGTTTGTTTTAGATTTTTATTGCGTTTTGTTGTGATGAATAAATCTGGAGTTGTTGTGTTCTGATTTGATTTTGTGAAGAGAGCTTCTTTGATCGTTAGTTTTGTCTTTCTAAAATTTTCTGCATATTGATAAAAAGAAGAAGAGTTTTTTGTTTTATGAATTGATGAAAAGAAGAAGAGTTTTTTTTTTGTTTTTTTTAATTAATGAAAAGAAGAAGAATTTTTTTTGTTTTGTGAATTAATGAAAAGAAGAAGAAGAGAATAGTAAGAGTGGAGAAGATCTTGGAAGATATTTATAAATAATCAATTTTTTAAAAAAAATTACAAAAATATCCATTAATTCAAAAAAATTACATAAATAGGCAATTTTTGCGCTAATATACACATTGGCGCCACCCTAGATGGCGCCTACCCTTAAAAGGAGGGCAAGTCGCCACTAGGAGTGGCGCCTACTCCTATTTTCATTTTATTTTTTATTTTTTTTTCTTTTTATTTTTAATTTTTTTAATATGTTTTTAATTATTTTTTAAATTTTTTTAAATCTTTTTAAACTTATTTTAAATTTATTAATTTATATTTATTATAAATTATATTAATTTATATTAATACACACATATAAATAATATTATTTACAATATATATATATATATATATATATATATTAATTTATATATATTAATTTAATTTATAACTAAATAATATTATTTATAAATTTTTGGGAGAATTAGGGTTAATCATGTTAGGGTTAATTAATCAATTATAATTAGGGTTTATTGATCGGTTATAATTAGGGTTTGGTAGTTATGACCTAATTGAAACCCTAATTCTCACTAAGACTAATTAATCAAGTGCGACACTAATTAGGGTTAAGTACATTGGTGTACAACCTAGATTTTCTCGCCTGTCAAACCCCCAATGGAGATGAAATTTTGGAACATTCGTTCGTTGGACCAACTAAAAAGGTCCTTGATGTCTTGGTTAGAGGGAGATTACCAACCTGGTGAAGTCATCAGAAGGATTCAGAGGCTTAGAAGAAGGTTCTCATTTGAAACTGGACAAACGGTATATTGGTGGGTTGAAGTTGAAAGCGACATTGATTGCATCCAAATGATGCATGGATCAGATGACATAGTGTTAACTGTTGTAATTTCCTAGATTTTAATGGTTGTTTGTGTTGTTGTTCTTGTAGTTGTTATTGTTCTAGTACTTGTTCTTGTTTTAGTACTTGTTCTTGTTCTAGTATTTGTTTTTGTTTTAGTATTTGTTGTTCTAATGTTAGATGTTTGTGTTTGTTGTTCCAATGTCATCTTCTATTTGGAATAAAAAGTAAACTTTATTGATAAATAGCATTGGTACATAGAGTTATGAATATGAAAACTATGTTGTGGAACTAGATCCACGATATGGACATTTGTTCTTATTATGCCCCAGTTGTCGACATATGCTACACTTCCTCTGCATTTTCTCTATGACGTCCATTTCAGTTCTAATGCGCCTGCTGTTTGGGCGACCACTTTTATTCCGCCGCATCGAATCGTTGTGCCAAACAATTTCCCCGTCATACTCTGGCCAATATGCCTCCAATGCTACCACCGGAAAGGGATTGTCGTATACATTTAGCAATGTTGCAACTTTGTAGATGGGAGACACTAGCGACAATGCATCGAAGTGGGTGTGTGAACACGCTGCAATGACATGGGAACAAGGCATACAATAGGCCTGAAATTGACCACAGTCGCACCAACAGTCTGGTATTAGGACCATATACTCTTGTCTGGGCAGCCCCTGGTTGTGGTCAATTGTTTCCTTGACACTAAAAGTGTGGCCATGGCGGTCGAATTCCGTAACCCGATGGCTGTTGGCTTTGGCAGATTCCTGCCTCATAAACTTCATACAGGCATCACTATACACTTGACTCGTCTGTAACACTGCATTTCAGCGCTTGCCTCTTGTTACGAACAACGTTGCCATCCGAAAATAGGTCGCACTCACCAAAGCGGTTACCGGGAGGTTACGTATGCCCTTAAAGACGTCGTTCATTGATTCCACAAGATTTGTTGTCATGTGGCCCCACCTCACCCCATCGTCGTATGACCTAGTCCACTTTGCTCTGTCAATATCATTGATCCACCTCCCTGCATCAGAATTTGCCAACACTATTTCTCGGCGGTAGTATTGGAATCCAGGTTGGTTTAATGCATACCGCGTTTATCAAATTTTGCTTCAAAAATTTATCTTTGAACTCCCGCACAAAATTTTGAGCAATATGCCTGATGCAGTAGACATGCGTAGACGGGGGGTCATGCCAACCATTTGCTGGATTATTGTATGCACTGTCTATAGAAGTGTGTCTGTCAGAAATCACACAGATGCCAGCTTGTGAAGTCACGCGTATTCGGAGATTCTTTAGAAAGAAACTCCAAGCAGCAGCCATTTCTCCTTCTACCAATGCAAAGGCTACTGGGAAAATATTAGAATTTCCATCTTGTGCGACTGCCATCAGTAACGATCCTTTGTATTTCCCATACAACCAAGTTCCATTAACTTGAATAAGCGGCTTGCAGAATGTGAAACCGATGATACAGGGACGGAATGCCCAGAAAAGTCTATGGAATATTCCATTACCTTCTAGACGAGTTCCGTCAGAGGATTGTGCCGGCAAGGTCTCCATTATAGAAACCGTCCCAGGTGAATACAAATGTAGTGCAGCCAGGTAGCGCGGAAGTTGTTTGTATGATTCCTCCCAATTACCGTATACCAGTTCAATTGCCTTGGTTTTCGCTAAACAAGCCTTTCTGTACGACGGTGTATATTTGAAAACAGCAACACAATGGGAGATAATAGTTTTGACCTTGAGTGACGGGTCAGCTTCAACAAGAGGTATTATGGAATGGCAGATCATATCATGTCTAAGTTTGCGATGATCCTGTGCCATGTTTGTGTTGACGCAAGTGTGAGCTTGAGAAATGGACCCTATCACCCACGCATTATGTTTCTTCTTGTACGATGCCATCAACCTATACCCATAGTCCGGGTTTTTGCATAAAATAACGTATCTTTCAGGGTTTGATTTGTTAACATCGTAGTCAACACAGTTTTTCAAGTGCCAGTTTTTTATTGCTAACAGACACTCTTCCTTGGTCCGAAATTGGTCACCCTTCTTTAACTCCTCATCAGACCTCATATATGGGTTGTAGAACATATCTGACGAGGGCTCATCCTCGCCTAAGTTAAGGTTTGTGAAGTGCGCAGGCGGTGAGTAGCGTTGCGCTATAGGTATTTGTACTTAGTCTTCGTCTTCGTATTCGTATTCGGAATCACGGTTCACCAAGTCATCAACCACGTCTTCTGCACTATCAACCACGTCGTCTTCAACGGGGTGTTCAACATCTTGTTCATCATCAACCACAGGATCAATAACCTGTGACTGAATATTCTGAGTTGGTTGAAATTGTTCCAAGACAATGTACAACACTATATAATCGTAACCAGAATACTCATGGTTACGAAACATGTATTGTGCCTCCATGTCATTTTGAATCAATGACTTATAAAACCTGACTGAGTTATTTTCAGAAAAAAAAGGTTGTTGATAAAAAATTTGGGACACAGGTTGTCTAAGTTTGGACTCAATCTTTTTTTTCAGATAAGAGAAGTCAGCTCCTCTATTTAGACAAAAACGAGTGCAATCGGTGTTTCTAAATAGGAAGCCAAACATATCACATTCATAAGTCTCACCATTCACGTGAGCTTTGATTTTGTATTGTGATGAAGATGCTATGATATGTGAAGATATATGTGAAATATGTGAAGATATTGTGAAGATTTTGTGAATACCTGTGTGAATACTTATACTCACGCATGCCTACATACAGGGATTCAATTGTGATGCATGCGTTAGACGTGTCACATTTTTGCATGCAACACATCCACCAAGCCTTCCCCTAGACAAGACAAGTGCAACCTAACCTGTACCAATGCATGCTAACCTATCCACCTAGCCTGCAAGATTCTCACGCATGCCTATCCATCAAAGTCATATCCACCTAGCCTGCAAGATTCTCACGCATGCCTAGATACACGGATTCAATTGTGATGCATGCGTTATACGTGTCACATTTTTGCATGCAACACATCCACCATGCCTTCCCCTAGACAAGACAAGTGCAACCTAACCTGTACCAATGCATGCTAACCTATCCACCTAGCCTGCAAGATTCTCACGCATGCCTATCCATCAAAGTCATATCCACCTAGCCTGTAAGATTCTCACGTATGCCTAGATTACATATTCAATTGTGATCCAGCTCCACCTAGCCTGCAAGATTCTCAAACAAGACAAGACTTCAATGTATTCACTACCTAGAGTGGCGAGTTCATGTCTTATCCTGACCTACTGATGCATGCAGTAGACGTGTCAAAATTATTACATGCATGCAGCTCAACCTAGCCTGCAAGATTCTCAGACAAGACAAGACTTCAATGTATTCGCCACCTAGAGTGGCGAGTTCATGTCTTATCCTGACCTACTGATGCATGCAGTAGACGCGTCTTATGTGAAGACATGCATGCAACTCAACCTAGCCTGCAAGATTCTCACCCAACTTTGCATGCGTTAGACATGAATACGGTTATAAATAGCAGGTCATTCTTAAAAGTTTTCATCATCCACTAACACTTTTTTTCAGAGAACACCGGCGAAACTTTTCATCAACAAACCTACGTTCTACATTGCAATCATGTCTCTTCTTACCATGGGCCAAGAACACAGAGGCACTAGGGCGAACATTGCCTAATTCGTAAGTTTTTCTTGAACATTGCCTCTTTCGGATGTTTATAATTTATTTTTTTAAACTCCAAACTAATGATTGTTTATATTGTTTGTTTTTAAAGGATCCCAAGAAATTTCGTCAACGTTCACACCCTATGGCTTATCCAGACCCATGGTGCGTACCTTACATAGAGCGTGCGGGGTTCGGTCATGTTATGCATGTGGTAAATGCCACAATTTATGTGAAATTTATTCTTGCTTTGTGTGAACGTTGGAGACCAGAGACACACACTTTTCACCTACCAACTGGTGAATGTACCGTCACACTAGAGGACGTGTACATGCTTTTGGGTCTTCGAATAGATGGTAAGCCTGTGACTGGAAATGTTCAACAGCCCAACGAACTATGTGTTCAAATGTTGGGCGTAGATCTAGTCGAGGGTGAGGGATCTGCGAAAGCAAGGGGCCAGGGTATTAAACTATCGAGCCTCCAATTCTACCACGACGCTATAATTTTGACTGAGGATTCGTCCGAACAAGAAAAAATAATAAAAACAAGGTTTTACATTATGTTATTATTTGGGAACTTGCTATTTTCCGAAGGCACGGGAAATAGCATAAACTTTATGTACTTGAGTTTGCTCGAGGACATAGATAGAATAAGCACGTATAGTTGGGGTTCTGCTGTATTAGCTTTCCTATATAGCTCTTTGTGTAAAAATGCACAAAATGGCCACTGTACATTTTCTGGATGTGATTTTTTGCTCCAAACATGGGGGTGGTGGAGATTGCCGAGGCTAGCCTCCGAAAATCCTAACGACTACTCCTTCCCCTACGCAACTAGGTAAATTTATGATGTTATTTCATTTTGTATATTTATTCTATAAATATTTGTAAATAATATTATTTATCTTTTTTTGTTTAGGTTCATTACAACTGGACTAGATTACAGTCTTACCCCGAAAAATAAAATAATATTTTATCGTCAACTCTTGGATCGTCTCCGAGCACAAGATGTCTTACCACTAAATCATTCATCTTCTAACTAATTTATTAATATCAAGCATTCTCAATAAATAACATATTTATTTTTTTCTTTGCAGTTTATTTGGAGACCATATTTGGGATTGGAACATCAACCCAACCCCGAAGATGCAGCTGTTTGGATAGCAAAAACGGCTATCATGCGGTTCACCACTGTGGAGATGCACCAAAGTGACCGTGTCAAACTGCAATTCGGAATGCATCAAGAAATCCCAGGCCCCCCAATGTCTTTGGAACCTTGGCATCTTAAAAAAGTCAGCCACCAATGGTATGCCCAAAATTGGAAGGCATTTGCAAAGGAGTTCCGTAAAATGTGGAAAGAGCGTGCCCACTATGTTCTACAATTTCCGATGGCGCCCAACGAAATGAAGCCGACAAGGGAATATGTGGATTGGTATAGAGCAAATACAAATCCAGAAATGATTGTGTCTGACCCGTTCTATTTGGACGATCTCCGAATGCAACAACCATATTTCCAACAACAACCACCACCACAATATTCCCAACAACAACAACCACCACAATATTACCAACAACAACAACCACCACCATATTACCAACAACAACCACCACCACCGTATTACCAACAACAACCACCACCACCGTATTACCAACAACAACCACCACAACACATGTCCACCCCCCCAACCAAATCAACACTACATACCACAAACTCAACCCCAATATCATGAAGATTACCAACACCAACCTCAACATTCCCACCACCATCAACAGTCCCAACACCTACCACAAACTCAATCCCCCCACCAACACCAATCCCAACACTTCCATCACGACGATGTCCCGGGCTCTTCCAGTCCTCCACTTAGCCCCGACACAGGTATACAAGAGGATTACCAACAAGACTACTACACACCATAACAGACATTGTTCTTTAGCCAACCCGATTCAACCCTCAACTACCAAAGGCCACATTTCAAGGGCGCACCCAACAGGAGTCAGTTTGTCCCACCGAGACAAAGCTTTGAGGGCGTAGAGGGCACCCGCCTTTCCTACAGCATTGAAGGGACTTCGACCCAACCACAACGGCAAAGGGCAAGGGAACGCGTTACGACTAGGGGTGGGAATAGGGAAGCACCACCACCACGTGAGCCGTCTAGACGAGTAGTTAGACCTCCCTCATGCGGATCGTACCAGGGACCGCATAATATGTAAAAAATCCCAAATTAATAATGCATTTTAATTAAACTTTATAATATTTGTCTTGTGTATTATTTTAATATAAATATATTGTGTTTATTAATATAAATTAATATATATTTATATATATATCTTCTGTATTTTATAAATATATACATAATATTATTATTTATATAAATTAATATATATTTATATATATATATCTTCGAAGATCTTGTGGAGAAATGAATTGGGAAAAAGAAAAAAGTTGTGCACGATAAAGAGAGGATTCTCTTTTTGTTTCTGTTACTGATACCACATACTTTCTATTGTTTGTCCTTTTTTATTGTTTTAACCTAAGAGGACACGTGTCGCATGATTACTGGTTAGGTTTTATTTTGAAAAAGACAAATATCCATTTAATTATCATAGTTATTAAGTAAGTTAATTGTTTTCTTTTCTATTTTAAAATTGGGATTAGCATTTTGAATGCTCCCCCACGTGTTAGGCCTTGTTTTCTATTTTTTTTCTTTTTTTTTTTTCTATTTTTAATTATCTTACTTATTTACTTTTGTGTGATATTATATATTGTATAATTAGATTAGTGTGTTGGGCTTAGCCCTAATGAATCTGCTTTCCACATCCCTTCACTGAGTCCACTCAATGTAATCTAGGGGTGTTCAAAACCAAACCAACCCAATAGAAAATCGCAAACCAAACCAAACCAAACCGAAATCGCAAAAAATCGCATTTGGTTCGGATTCGTTTGGGTCATTTTTTAATAAAACCGCACGGTTTGGTTTGGTTTGCGGTTTGTATTTTGCAAACCGAACTAAACCAAACCAAACCGCATTATGTTACAACCCAAAGTTCACTTATCCCACATCCAACCCAAACCTCAAACCTAGTATGCTTTAACCTTACAATTACAAAGAATTTTCTCTTAATCACACTTAGAGTTTCAATTTCAACCTTCTTAAATCTCTCATAGTAGTATCACACATTCTTCTCATCTTCTTTTCCATGTAGGTCTCGCCTATTCTACTCTAATAAGTCATCTATTATATTCTTTCTTTTTTATCTGTTATCTATTTTCTCTTCCAATTACATTTTTATTGCACTTTTCTTCTCAATCTCCCATGTCTTATGTTCTTTTTTTCATCTTCTCTAATATCTCATCTCATATGTTTTTTTTTATGTTTTATTATAATATCTTTGATATTATTTTATGCTACTATTTATATTTGTCTTTTATTCCACTTTTGTCTAATCTGGTTTTTTGTATTTTGAATGAAACGTTTTTGTCTAAATATGATGAATTTTGATGTTATTTAGTAATGTATGAATGACTAAACACAAAGTTATGTCGTTATTTATAGGAGTATATATGGCTCAATAAAAATATTATAAAAAACCGAACCAACCGAACCAACCCAAACCGCATTGATTTGGTTTGGTTTGGTTTGGTTTTATTTCTAAAAGTCAACCGAACCAACCCAAACCGCATGCTTTTTTCTCTTGCGGTTCGGGTGATTTTTATCGCAAAGACCGCCCAAACCGCACCGCGAACACCCATAATGTAATCTGCACCTCTAGTTTTATTTTCTTCTTTATTCATTTTATTTTATTTTATTTCTTTCTCATTTATTTAGTTTCTTTATATTTTACCATTACATATTAAAAAAACATCAAAACGTTAATTTTGTAATGATTAGATTTTTTTATTTAAATTAATTTTGGTTAGTTATTAACATTTTAAATATATGTCATCCCCGGTCAATGTAGCGAGTTTTGATTTCACATCCTATAAGATTTTATTTTGTGATCCCCCCTACCAAATCCAGATTCTCTCAATAAAGATCATGGGATCACATTTTCGCTCAAAATTTGAAAATATGTCCTCCGTGGCATTGGGTAATTTACTGATTGTGTATTTAATATTTTATTTAAAAGAAAAAAGAACTTACAATTTATTCGTTTTCTTATTTACCCCCCCCCCCCCCCCCCCCAACACACACACACACACACACACATGACAACCTATGGCTCACAATTGTTCATTTCACCCAAAATAGAAATCAGAGAAGACAAATGTTACGGTGGAGCAAAGTGAAGGACGACCTCCATCCTGAAGAAGACGCATATGAATCGCAAATGTCACAGGTTTGTTTTGAAGTTTCATTTAAATGTCACTCTTAACTATTTTCGTACTGTACTTTGGTTTAAAGTTTATGTTATTTGTAATTTCAGATGTTTAATGTTGTATTTCACCGGGAAGGAGAATTTATAAAGTTGAATGATGGTGATACGATATATATGGGTGGTGTTTCAATCATAGTGTCTAGGAAACTCATTTATAAGTGGTCAATGGTTAACATTCATAAGTTGATGAATAACGGGGTTACACAGAAGGGACATACAGAATATGGACCAAAATCTTGACATAGATGAAGACTTTTTTCTAGATTATGAATAATGATGATGCTTACGATTTCGCTACATACTTTTGTGTTGCCGAAGTAAATGGGGAAATGTTTGTGGAGCATGATGTCACTGGTATATAATTCACAGTAAAGAGTCCTAGGTGTGTGAATGAGATGGTAGAGTTAGATGGATGTGATGATGAAGGAGTTGAAGAGTTTAATGATAATAAGGATGAAAGAACCTTGCTATTGCAGATTGATTTGATGGAATTGATGTTTCTCTACCCATTAATGAGGGTACCATAGTTCCTGGAATGTTAACTGGTTCTAGAAAAAAGGAATGGGAAAATAATAAATATATTAGTGATGAGCTAGACAACTCTGATCTAGATGTTTTTGATAATGATAATGGAATTACTGTGGGAATTACTGTGGCTAGGGCCTGGAAGGTAAAACTGATAGCAAAGAAGATAATTGAAGGAGATGCAGACAAGTAATATGCAAATTTATGGAGATATGATGCTGAGTTGCAAAGGGTAAATGCTGGGAATATTATGAAGATCAACGTTGACAGGCCAAACCCATCAATTCAACCAAGGTTTGGACTTTTTACTTTTTTTTATGGTTGTAAAAAAGGGTTCATAAATGGATGTAGACCATTTGCTGGGGTTGATGGATGTCATTTGAATACAAAATATGGTGGTCAACTTTTAATTATTGTGGGTAGGGACCCTAATGACCAATACTTTCCATTGGCATTTGGTGTTGTGGAAACTGAAACAAAAGACAGATGGAGGTGGTTTATACAGTTGTTAATGGAAGACGTTGGACAAGACAATATATATGTCTTTATTAAGATTAGAAAAAGGTGTGTGGTTTTCATACTTCTCATTATGTTTTAAATGATCTATTGTTAGTTGCATTTAAAGGTGTGTGATTTTCATATTTGTTACAGGGTTTAGGAGCAGTATTTACATAAATGTTTGAAAGAATAGAGTATAGACCGTGTCTAAGACACTTGTATGCAAATTTTAAGAAAAAGTTTGGAGGTGGATCATTAATAAGAGATCTTAGGATGGGAGCTGCCAATGCAACTTACTATCAAGGATGGATGCAAAAAATGAATGAACTGAAGCAAGTAGATATCAAGGCTTAGACATGGCTAATGGGAGTACCTCCAAAATGTTGGTGTAAGCATGCATTTAGTTTTTACCCTAAATATGATGTACTACTGAACAATATTGTTAAGTCTCTTAATGCGACAATTTTAGTAGCTATAGATAAACCATATACTAATCATATGTGAGTGAATTAGAAAGTACTTAATAATAGGTGTTCTACTTTTGCCATCAAACTTGAAAGGTGGCCACACAAGGTTATGCCAATTCCTAGAAAGATATTAGATAATGAGGTGGCTATGAGTGGTCATGAGATTCCAACTTGGGCTATGGATGAAAATTTTCAGGTGACTCATTCTTATAACACACATGAATTCATATTTGACATTGCCAAAAGGTCTTATACATGTAATTTCTGAGAGTTGGTAGGCATTCCTTGTAGGCATGTTGTTGCAGCTTTAGGTTTTAGGAAACATAATCCATAAATGTTTGTTGATGAATGTTATTCTAGGGGAAAATATGCCTTTTGTTATGATTTTGCTATGATTCCCATAAATGGACAAGAAATGTGGCTCAAAGTTCAAAGTGAAGAGCTTTTACCTCCTCTATATTAAAAAGGTCCTTGCGGACCAAGAAAACTAAGAATTAGGGAGTGTGGTGTGGATGGTGCTAGAAGAAGATTGTCTGGTGTATCTTATAGGTGTACAAAATGTGATAAGTTTAGACACGATATTTAGTCATGCAAGAGAAAAAAACAAAATCCAAATGCCTTGAAAATAAAGGTATGTTGTTTGTTTATTTAATCATGTTGTTTGGTTTCTCTATCAAAAGATAAATATGATATTGTCTTTAATTTGGCTTGTTTCAGAAAAAGGTCAAGGCTGATGCAGGTAATGTAAACTAAAGTGGAAGCAAAGCATGAACAAAAACTGAAACTAACATCAACACAATAAATCCAGCTATGCAAATAGAAACTAACATCAACACAACAAATCCAGCTATGCAAACAGAAACTGGCAACAACACAACCAGTACCAACAAGAAAGGAAAATCTAAAGTCAAACAAGAAACTGACGTCAACACAACCAATGCCAACGAGAAAGGCAAATTAAAAGTCAAACAAGAAGGTAAAGCAATGATAAAGAGGTCAAGTGAGAGAATTAAGCTGAAAGGGTTTCAAAAACCAATCATATGTCCTGGTTCAAACCCTAATCAACCAATGTATTTAAAAGAAGAGGGATGAGGTATTCTGACACAAGAAGGCAATGGATCTCAAAATGCAAAGAAGATAACAAAGAAATCTCCAAAGAAGAAATCAAGGAAGTAGTTTTATGTACTTTTAATATGTCCTTTTGTAATCACTTATGTCCTTATGTAATGACTTATGTTCTTATATTATGTCCTTTTGTAATGCCTTGTGTCATTTTATAATAACTCATGCACATTTTTTTGTGCCATTTTGTAATGACTAATGCATACTTTTTGTGTCATTTTATAATCATCTTATGAACTATTAATCTCATTATTCTTTACCATAATTATTGAATGACGACTAAATGAAACATTTTATTAATACAAAGGCATTTTACACTGTATACGTAATCTTCAAAATACAATAATATATTTTCTACATAAACTTGAAAATGCAGCAAGCTACATCAAATTACAACAGGATGAAAATTACATAAACTTGTACAACATTGCAAACATAAACCACCAGATGACAGGTCTCATCTTCAAATTGAAATATTTCTTCTTTTGAACATCAATCTTCATCTTTTCTTTTTCTAACTTCTTGGCTCTGAGTTCTAACTTCACATTTGCCATCTCATAGTTTTTGAAACTTGCTGGAATATCAGTATTCACATTCATACAATGTCCAATTTCATCATCCCACACAAATATGTCACATTTATTCCCATTCTACAAACACAAACAACATTTACACACAAATATCACAAATTGAATTTTATGATATGCAACATTATTAACTTTCTTACCCATGCGTTATGACATCATCAGAATTTTCTATTATGATTTTGAACAGTGTTGACGACCCACATCTTCATTGCACGACCGCATCCACACCTGGGTAAAGATGAAAATCCAATGGAAGGTGTGCCGCTGCTTCCAACTGTGTTGCTTCCAACCATGTTAGCTTCTAAGCAATTTCGTACCACGGAGAAGAAGAAGAAGAAGAAAAACGTACACGCAAATGGAAGAAGAAGATAAGGAAAACACGAATTGGATGTGTGAGCCCTAGATTTTATGAGGGATAAGTCAAAAACTGATGCAATGTGTGAAATTTACACAGTCAGCAAGTTGCCCAATGCCATATAGGACATATGAGCGAAAATATGACGCGGGGTCTTTATTGAGGGAATTTGGATTTAGTAAGGGGGGAATAAAAAAAATAATCTTATAGGGGGTAAAATCAAAACTTCTTACATTGACGGGGGTGACATATATTTAACCCAAAAGTAAATACAAATTTGTTTCTCTCACCCTTTTTCATTAATATCTAATTTGTCACAAAAGAAAAAAATACAATAAATATCTCTTTTTACACTTAGGTAAAAAAATATAAAATATTACTTTTTTCATTTAAAATAATAAAAATAAAAAATATTTCTATTTCACTAAAGTCCAAAAAATTAAAAAATAAACTTTTATCTTAACGTGTTCATAATCACCATCATCTTTCTTAATCAAATTAAACTAATAATTTGGCAAATGGGAGATGGATGCACATCCACCATATTCTTAAGTATTTCGTTGATTAGCGTTCGTTGCATCAATCAACTACTTAAAATCAAACCAATCTAAAAGCAATCAAAACTCATCGAATTTCTTTTTGTGCCCCTGCACACTTATTCAAAAACGTTTCATAATTTAAAATAAACTAACATACATCTTTTTTATCGAACTACGAGGCTCTAAGTGTCTCTTTGCACCTGAAGGTACGTGGGAATGGGGTTTTGAAATCCCATTGAGCACAATAATTAAAACTTTTTTTCTTCCTCTTCGTAAATGATTTATAACTTGTTGTAAATCATCCTTTTTAAAAATATTTTAATGAACATCTTGATGAATAAGAATAAAATAAAACCAACAAATACATGCAAACAAACTTAACCCTGAGTCTAGAGAAGATTCCTGTTGAGTACAATGGATACGAGGGGTGTTAATAACTTCCCCTCGCATAACTAACTCCTGAAACATAATTTGATTGTGACGAACATCTTATCGCTTTGCTCCTTAGGGTTTTATCGTCATTTCCCTTTTCCTTAAGAATAAATAAAGAACGACGCTGACTCTATTAATCATCTGTGAGTGCGGGATGCGCTTCGCGGGATCATATTTTTTGAAATGAGATAGCTCCTGACTCTGTTAGGGACAATCCCTAAAGAGATGTAGTTAGGTACCTTTTCATTGTTCTTCTTGTTGAGATTCTCATACTGCTAACATAGAGACTGAAGCTTTACCTTCTTCACTGATGCATCATCGTCGTAGCACCATACCAGTGTGTCCCACGCAGCCTTCGCTGTCGTCGAATCATGAATTTTATCAAACACGTTCTCATCCACACACTGATGGATGTAGAACAACACATTCTAGCCCTTCTTCCTCGGATCACGCTGAGCATTTCTCTGCGCATCTGTTGGATTTTTGATAGTGCAACCGGAACGGAATCGTCGTTGACGAGATCAAGAATATCTTGAGCGTCAAACAACACACACATCTGAATCATTCATCGATTCTAATTCTTGTCATCGAACACCGAAAATTTAGTACTCAAATTACAGTTTTCGTTCATCTTCAACTTTGTGCAAATCACTCAGATCTCACCAGATAGAATAACAAACTCTAACAAACTTCCATTACTATTCCACTAACGATTACACAGAGAATTGTTACTCCATTATTTTTACGTATAACGTGTTACGTTACTTAATTAATAAACACACTACTCAATTATATACACAAACAATAATGTCGCGTATGTGAAATACTAAAATACTGAATTACCCCTCATATTTTTTGTTTTACTATTACTATTTCATTAACTAAGGTTGACTATATTGCACACACAACAACACAAGGACTCATCTGCCTGTCTTTTTATTCAAAACCAAAATTTCATTGTTTTAATCACCTCTCCTTTAATAATCCACACATATGTACTGTGTATATCATTTGAATTCTTCAAATTAATATGATTTCCATATTAATTAAGTTCCTTAAGTTGGCAATGGCCTGTCTTTGTATTTTCAACTCCTAGGTTTCCTTCCCTATATATATGTATATATTTGTTCATCTTGATCATATATCTCATAAAACTATAGCATTAATATTCAGTACCAAGTTTCTAATTTAGAATCATGGCTATGAATGCCTCATCAAAGACTCAAATCATTTTCATCACCCTCATTTCCTACCTTATTTTTGCTCAAAATGTAAACTCAGCTTCATTCACAATCTCTGATTTTGATTCATACCAAAACATCCTTCAACTCGAAGGCAATGCCTTCATTTCAAGCGGCTCTGTCCACCTCACAGGTCTCGCCCCAAACAGCACTGGTAAAGCCTCTTACACTGGACCAGTGCGTCTCTGGAACGCAGATAATGGCAACCTTGCATCCTTCACTTCAGTCTTTTCTTTCGTTGTTGCACCAAACGGTCCCGGACTCTTTGGAGACGGGATCGCGTTCTTCATCGCACCGTTCAATTCCCACATTCCAAATAATTCAAGTGGTGGATTCCTTGGACTATTCGACTCCGAAACCGCTTTGAATTCCTACCAAAATCAAATTGTGGCTGTTGAATTTGATTCCTTTGGTGAGAATCCTTGGGATCCAGATTATTCTCATGTTGGCATCGATGTGAATTCTATTGCTTCCGTAACAACAGCACCGTGGAATATTAGAAGTGTTCCCAATGGTTATACTGGATTTGCTGTTGTGAAGTATGAACCTGTGACGAAAAATTTAAGTGTTATTGTAACATACCCCGGAAGCTATGGTGTGAGTGGAAGTTCAAGTAGTGTGTCTTTTTTGATTGATTTGAGGACTGTGTTGCCTGAATGGGTTAGAATTGGATTCTCTGGTGCCACTGGACAGTTAGTTGAATTGCACAAGATTCTTTCTTGGAGTTTTATGTCAAGCTTCTACTAATATGGCTGGCTATAAGGGAACAAGACTTCTGTGTTTCATGTTTCTGATTTGATGATTTGTGTGTACTAAACTACTACTATATAGTGCTTATTATTGTTATATATATAGATACCGTGCAATGCAAGGTATTAAATATTAAGATATAAGAGTTGAATAAAAGATTTGTTATAAAATATTATATTGTTAAGAAATAATACTATTAAGTTAAGATATATTTATGGAATTGACCCATAAAAATGGTGCTTCTTTTATGATTTTACTCTTTGCTGCCTAAATGTAAGTTTTTTTTTTATATAATCACAATATTCAGACGTTCAAATATGAGGTTCTGGGTTGAACATTGTTAAGAGTCCCACATCGGACAATATATGGTATGAACATGTGTTTGTAAGTAGGGGCAGTCCTCACTCTACCAACCGGTTTTGTAGGGTTGAGTTAGGCCCAACCACACTTCTTAACATGGTATCAGAGCCTCATTTAAGATCCGGTGGGCCACCTACTATGGTTTCCGCTATCAGGCCACCCACCATTTATTTCCACGCTCCAGATGTCCAGTCCTGGGCGTGAGGGGGTGTGTTAAGAGTCCCACATCGGACAATATATGGTATGAACATGTGTTTGTAAGTGGGGGCAGTCCTCACTCTACCAACCGGTTTTGTAGGGTTGAGTTAGGTCAAACCACACATTCTTAACATGGTATCAGAGCCTCGTTTAAGATCCGGTGGGCCACCTACTATGGTTTCCGCTATCGGGCCACCCACCATTTATTTCCACGCTCCAGATGTCCAGTCCTGGGCGTGAGGGGGTGTGTTAAGAGTCCCACATCGGACAATATATGGTATGAACATGTGTTTGTAAGTGGGGGCAGTCCTCACTCTACCAACCGGTTTTGTAGGGTTGAGTTAGGCCCAACCACACTTCTTAACAAACATAAAACAAAAGGTTTATTCTAACAAGATTTATGGAAATGGAAACCATTGGTATGGTTTAGGATGCTGCTTTCATCATGTCACTTCCAATTATGGTTAGATCGGCACAACTATAACACAAGGAAACGAAACATGATTGATGATGCATAATCTCTCTTTCTTCTCATATCAACCTTCTCTCCAGGGACATTATATGTTTCCTCCGTCTTAAAATGTATTAAATTGATCAAGATGAACGTGGTGAAAGTAAATTTCTTATTGAAATGAACAATGGAGTAAGTAGTTCTTATATACACCAACGTGACTTGCATCATAAGAAAACTATACTCTACCACACTACATTGTGTCTTAGAGGGGAAGTTACAAATTATAACATACTTTTAACTAACTCATAACTACTTGTAACTGTCATCATGTTATTTGGTGATGTGTGATGGTGGTGTTGTCATGATTTACATACTCATCATCATGCTTCACATCAAATTGATGTAAATACCATTGTTTACATGAAGCTAATGTTATGATGGTTCTCCCAGTGGTAATTTTGGCAACTGGTGGGTAGGTATCAAAATAATCAAGGCCTTATACCTGATTATATCCCTTTGCTATGAGTCATGCTTTAAATCTATCAACGGAACCATCAACTAGGTACTTGATCTTATAAACCCATCTCCACCCTATTGGTTTGACACCAGGTGGTAAGTTTATAATTTTCCAAGTGCCTGTTTTTTCAAGAGCTTGGAGTTCAACCTGCGTGGCTTGTCTCCCACATTCATGTTTATAAACTTCATTATATGTCCTAGGTTCAACATGAGACACTAAAGGCAATGCATAATGTGAACCTTTGGAGGATTGATTTGATGTAGCAAGAGAGTTGTATAAATTATCTTGTAAATAGGAAGAATGGTGTCTAACTCCTGATGAAGTTCTGGTAGGTATGTGATCATGATTGGTTAGTGGAAGTATGTGATCATGATTGGATGGTGGAGATGGTAAATCATGAGTGTTTGAGTGAGGGACAATTGTGACATGGTCATCTGGTATGGGTTGAACTATTGTGACATTGTCATCAGATAATGTGGAGTTAATGGTGTCAGATTGGTCTGTGGGAGTAGGATTATCAGGTTTGGATGGAAAGTAGGACCATGAGGTATGTAAGGATTGTATTGTGGCTTTATAAGGTAAGATATGTTCATGAAATATAACATTCCTGAAGACAAAAAGTTCATTGGTATGGAAGTCAAGAAGAATGTATCTTTTCATACCTAGTTTATAGCCTAGGAATATGGATTTCTTGTCTTAGGATCCAATTTGGTTCTATGAGCTTGAAGTGTAGAAGCATAGCATAGAAAGCCAAATACTTTGAAGTTGTCAAGGTTAGAGAGTTTGTCATGTAGGATTTGGTAAGGTGATTTATGATGAAGGATATGGGTTTGAGCTCTAATGATAATGAAGATTGCAAATTGAAGTGCAAAACACCAATAAGTCTTAGGTAGTTTGGAGTGATATAAGATAACTCTTCCTACATTTAACAAGTGTTGATGTTTCCTTTCAAACCTGTCATTTTGTTGAGGATTTTCAACACATTACCTGTGATGTGTTATGCCTTCAGATGCATAAAATTAATGGAGCATAAATTCAAGTCCATAGTCTGACCTGACAGTTTTTGGTGTGATGTTAAATTGGGTGATAATCATGGTTATAAAGTTTTGGACTTGTTTAGATACCCCAGATTTGGAATTCAAGAGAATGATCCAAACAAATCGTGTGTGGTAATCAAGTATGGTCAAGAAGTATTTGTGGTTATCTATGGATGGGATAGCTAATGGTCCCTAAATGTCAAAGTGTAAGAGTTCAAATTTATGAGATGCAATATAGTTACTTGAATGATAAAGAAATTTTCTTTGTTTAGCCAAATGACAAATATCACAAGTGACATTATTATAAAAAGTAAAAGAAGAATAAATTTTGGACATTTGAGCTATTCTTTTGGATGATACATGGCCTAGCCTAAAATGCGATAAAGTTGACTTCGGAATTACAACATTTTGGAAATGTGAGGGAGGAAATGTGTTATTGGCATGAAAGGTGTTGGGAATTAATGTTGAGTATTGGGAAGGAGGTCTTTACCTACAAGATGAGTGTCCTTTATTTGCAACATATGCAAGTCATTCTCTTTGCTAGCGAAACCATCATCATCATCGTATTCAATTCCTGCAAGACATATTGATCAACAGAAAAAATGGCAGAACATTTCAGGTTATGATATAGTTTGGAAATGGAGATCAAGTTCAAACTAAAATGGCCATATTTTTTATAGCAAAAATCTATTGTATGTCCAGTCCTATTTCAAAATGTGTACACTTTAGGAGCATTTTTGGTGTTATGGAATCCATCTTTGTGCCTAAAATCATATTTTTGGGCAGCATTCACTAGGATGGATGGATGGATCTTCAGCAAGTGTAAGCTTCTTGTAATGACTTTCTTCTTAAGAGAGTATATACGATTAATAGATGGTAGGGGATCCATGATCAAGACTTGAGTTCTAACAACAAAAAATGTATCATCTAATCCAATGAGAAATTGTATTGCTTGTTCCTCGAGTCAATGTTCTTGAGCCTTTCTAACAACATTACATCGACATCTATGTGCACAAGTGCATATTGGTAATGGTCTATGAGAGTTAAGTTCCTCCCATAACCCTTTTAACTAAAGAAAGTATTCCATGACAGATCTGGAATTTTGTTTCAGATTGTTGATCACAGGGTTAAAATTAGAACACTGTATGCTTTAGAGAATCATTCATGCAAATCATTCCAAGCATCTAACGCATTTTGATGAAAAATGATTGTAGAAGCAATTTAGTCAATAACCGAATTGAGGATCCTCAAGTGAATGAGATGGTTACATCGTTGCCATTGAGTAAGATTCAAGTCATCATTATCAGGAACTTCAGTGGATCCTTCAACAAATTTCAGCTTGTTCTTGGCGCCCAATGCACATTGCATGGACCTGTTCCATGATAAGTAGTTGGAACCATCGAGGTTTGGTGTGATATTAACAGAATTAGGACATTCACTTGGATGGATATAGTATATTGAATCAAGATCAAGTTGATGATTTGGTGTTAAATGTGGAGGCATGTTGGATCGATGAGAAAGAAAACCGAAAGACTGCAAAAAATATGCAAACTGCAACAAAGGCGATGAAGAAGATGAAGTTGCTGCAACAATTATACAGAAATTGAACAAATGATAGAAAAAAGAAAATAATAGTAATCAGATGCTGAGTATTTGATCAAAGGAATGATCACACGATGAAAGATTGATGTCACAAGATGATGAAGGTTGAAGAAAGCTTCACATGTAAGATGAAGTGTGAGTGAGAAAAATGTTCATTGTTTGGGGCTGATACCATATTAAATTGATCAAGATGAACATGGTGAAAGTAAATTTCTCATTGAAATGAACAATGGAGTGAGTAGTTCTTATATACACCAAGGTGACTTGCACCATAAGAAACCTATACTCTACCACACTACATTGTGCCTTAGAAAGGAAGTTACAAACTATAACAAACTTTTAACTAACTGATAACTACTTGTAACTGTCATCAAGTTATTTGGTGATGTATGTTGGTGGTGTCATCATGCTTTAGTAAAATGTGTGACCCATTGACTAAAGATCCACACGTTGGAAAGAAGATGAGAAAGGTTCAAAAGAATATGCTTAAGGAATATGTTAGGCTTCACACGATAACTCTTAGTTATATTTTATTAGTTTAATATTCTTTTTGTTTGTTTATTAATTTAAGTGAATCGATTTAAATTGTGTTTGAGACCTAATTATCTAAGGATTATTTGGAGGTTGTATATATTGCTAGAAATATAGTCTACTCAACAGTCGTGAAAATTGATCTCTTAATCTTTCTCCTATCATTTAACCGTTCCAACTAAGGAGAAAAGTAAAGGATTTCATATCAGTTTATTGTCTTAATCTATGTGAAATGTGAGGGATTTCCCCTCGGTTATCCTCCTAAGTTCTAATTAAGTGCAAAAGAGACATATTTTCCAATTTTCACCTTGTTCAATAGTTCGAGAAGAAAAGTGACACTTTCTATAACACATTTCATTACCTCATTACCCCCAACCAAGGTAGAATCTCTTTCCCTATAAGTCATTTTTTGTAATAATGAATGTCTTCGTCATGTAAATGTCTCTAGTTTTCCCTCAAACTCAAGTTTAAAATATAATCCAATTGGTTTATTATCCGAGTTTTCTTGAGTCATTGGCTAAATTTTGATTTCTTGAATTTTTGATGAATAAAATGAATAAGACAAGAAAACATATGAAATTTCAAGGAATTTCAAATTAACATTTTCCCCTCGTACTTATGCTAGAATGGCCACAGGAACAAGACAAATAAGTTAAAGTAACGCCAATTGTAGAAGCATTATACTGTATCTTCTTTTGTTGGTTTTTTGAAAACTATTTCATCAACTAAGCATAAGATGATTATGTGATGTCGATATTAATTTAGTTTCTTTAGCTGGCCATGGCCTGCCTTTGTATCTTCAACTCTCTTTTTTGTTATGCCTAGCCTTAATTTCTTTCCCTATATATATTTTTTCATCTTGGTCATATATTTCAAAGCATTAGCATTAATATTCACTACAAAATTTCTAATTTAGAATAATGGCTATGAATAACTCATCAAAAATTCAAATCCTTTTCATCACCCTCATTTCCTTTCTTATTTTTGCTCAAAATGTAAACTCAGCTTATTATATAAGGGAACAAGAACTGTGTGTTTTCATTTTCAGAATAATATTGTAACGTGTAATGCAAGGTACTAAACTTTATAGTGCTTATTATATATATACCGTGCAATGCAAGGTACTGAACCTATGATTTGCACCCTAATTTTTGGAAACAAATGGTCTTAAGAAATTTCTTCTTCAATCTTAGAAGTCATGATATTGGAATGACAAATCTAAAGTTAAGTGGCTCTTGAAATGTGAAAGAAATATTTAGTTTTTCAACAGGGTTACCTAAAATTAGACAAGCTTCTCATAAAATGACAATATTATTCTTGATACTAGACATACTATGGGTGATCATGTCGTGTCATACTTTTTCTTTTTATATTTTTACCACTAATAAAAATTGTATTATGAATGATCTTATTGCTAGATTTATTCCTAATTTGGTTACTCAAGTTAGTAATGACATGTTGACAAGAATTTCTTCTATTAAGAAGGTCGCATTAGTTGTCTTTGATATGCATGGTTTACTCTCTCTTAGACCTAATGGTAATGGTTTTGCGGAATGCTTCTATCAAGAATATTAATTAGGACATTGTTAGGGATGGGTTTAACTTGATGCATCAGTTTTTTAATCAAGATTGGATCATGTTTAATCTGAATTCTAACTTAATTGTTCTCATTCATAAAGTCACGATAGATAGAGTGATTTTAGAGTTATTGCATTAGCTAACTTTCAACTTCGGATCCTTACTAAAATGGTCTCGGATAAGTTTTCTATTATTACTCCCAAACTTATTTATAAATGTTGGGGAATCCGATGAGCATTTGGAGTGTCAATGGCTTAAACGTTCAAGAGTCAAGAGATCTTGACATCACATATTATAAATAATATATTTTCATCATTTCTAGTACACGTGGGACTTAAATAAAGACACTTGAATTGAACCATCTTCCTCACAAGTGGGAGTGATCCACATTACTAGTCTTGATCCATGCTAAGATCCCACTTCCGTTTCCTCATTGAATCTAACCATGACTTAGATACCACGTGTTAAGGATATGTTGACTTAGAAAAGTGTACATAAGGTGTTGCGTGAGACGATCCAACCAACATGAATGATATCGATTGAGTGAAAATGAAGGATAAGGTTGAGTGATTGATTCATTTACGTGTTTCAGACAAAGTGATATATCATATCCTGAACCTAACGATGCCAAAGTAGGTTTGATACAAATTGGAGAATTAGTATATGTCAAAAATGCTGATGAATAAATATTTCTCAAAGCAAAGACTCATATTTACAGTCTGAAAATGTAGGAAGAATCATATTTACAATAAAATGCCAATGTTTTCAAAAACATAATCACCAATCTGATGACGAACATAAAGAAATTATCTTGGTGTACTCGTTACTAGATTCTTATGATCAAATAAAGATATTCTTACCTACGCAAAATACATTGTCAGTCTTGATGTGATTACTACTACAATATTGTGTCATTCTCAAAGGAGAAAAAGTTTAGAGGAAGAAACTCATGACGAAGGTCTGAATGTGAATGATGAATCAAGATCAAAGGTGAAATAAGGGTAAATAAGGTTCAGGTCGGAAGAGGTATAAATCCAAGAAACACAAAAATGTTGAGTGTTATAGTTGCAAACGGTTTGGGCATTGGAATAGAGTTTGTTCAAACTAAAAAACAAGACACATTCAGTTCTGCAAATATGGTTCAAACTAATGACTCTAGCAGTGAAGCAAATATACCGTGTTTTATCCAGAAAGTGCACAGATGCGTGGATTGTTGACTCTTGTTGTTCTCATCACATGATGTTGCATTGAAAATGGTTCATTATATTCATGTTACGTAATTTTGGATTTTTTTAATCTAGGTGATGATAAAACGTGTAATATCACTGTATTGGGAGCAATTTTTATGGACGACGTTAGTGTCCGAACATTGAACGATGTTAGATATATTCCAGGATTGAAGAAGAACTTGATTTCCTTAGATACTCATGCAAATGGTTTCTTCTACAAATTTAATGGAGATATGTACATTATGAAGGTCACAATGTCTACAAGTTTGATGGAGATATGGATTTTTCACGTATAATAAGGGTACAACCGGTCGTGGATTTTTACGTACATGAAGGGTATAATGGGTCATGGTATTGTGTTTACCCTTAAAAACTGTCATCCTTCAGTTGTAGGATATCTTTATTCAAATTATATTAGTGATATGGATAATAGAAGTTTTACAGCAGGGTATGCCTTTACTTTATTAGGAGTATCAATTTGATGAAAGTCATCAGTTTAATTCATAGTTGTCATGTCGACAATTGAAGGAGAGTACATGGAAGCAGATGAAGCTCTTAGAGAAGCCTTATGGCTTACAGGATTGGTGAGAGAATTGGGTGTTGAGCAAGGGGGAGTTCGATTACATTGTGATAGCCCGAGTGTCGTTTATTTGAAAAACAATTAGCTTTATCATGCCAAGACCAAGCATATTGATGTGCAATTTCAAAAGATCGGAGAGTTATTTTCATTTTGACAAATTTTATTTGAAAATGTTCATAGTTCAGACAATACAACTGATTTGTTGACCAATTCAGACAACATTGACATGTTTAAGTATTTCTTCGACTTGTTACATGTTTCTTAGTGTTAAGCAAGAGGTGTATCTCCATAATTTGCAGGATGTGTTTGCCGTGTAGGAAGTCTTCATAGGAGTTTGATATATGTCAATGTGGAGATTGTTGAATATGACTTATATGGTAAGAACATAGCGATTACGACATCAACAAAATATATGATTGTGTTTACAAAACAAATAAGATTTGAGATTTATAGATGAGTGTTGAGTATGACTCATATAAACGTAGATGTAGTGGAAGAGCCATTTCCCTTGAGTTTGGCCTAAACATGTCTTAGCCCCCCGCAATACGGTTAAATGTTATTATTGTAAATTGAACTATTTGTTATGGCTATGGCACATCAAGGTCTATTGGATTCTGAACGTTTAGCAAATTGACACTCTCGGTGCTCCTCATACTCTCCAAAAAAATGGCACCAAAACCATCGTAAGGTTTGGGGCGCAGCAGAAGTAGGATCCTAATATGAAATAAGACTGATGATTTGGGTGACTCACATTTGTGGGGGAAATAGTTGATTTTTAAATGTGAGTGGTTAAGTCTCACATCGATTATAAATTATATTAATGTTGAAATTATAAGATAGAGAACCTATATACATATGCCTGAATATGTGATATCAATATCTCTTAAATTCTGAATATTTAATCCATTGATATTCCTAACTCTTCTCGGACTCTTCGAAATCGAAAAACTAAGAGGATTCATGGCAGATAAGAAAATATTTGATTATATTTGTATTATTTCTAAAGAAATAAACATATTTGACAAAATATATTTGTGTGGTTTGTGTGGTCACCAGGCTTGGAATATAAATATTAAAAAGACTTTTTATACTCTGAAATGGAAGTTTCTTATCAGTGTTTTAGAAGCTTTTAGTCATAAATAATAATAAGCTTTTGTTCAATTGCAGTAAAAGTGTGAGACAAGGTGATCCGATGTCTCCACTTTTCTTATGTTTGGTAAATTATCAGATTATTTTGAGTTTTCTGGACTTAAGTAATACTAATTATAAATTAAAAAAAATCAAATAGCTTACATAAAATGAATAAGTTCAAACTTTATTTTGCTACATCACAAATCACAAGACACATAAAAAAAAAGTGTAGGGCTACAAACCTACAATAGAGATTTTCTAGACCCTGCTGAAATAGATGAGTAAGTAGAAGAACCCTTAGTTGTATTTGTGAGACCATCAGAAGTATAAGAAAATCTACACATCTCCATAGGAGGAGCAAAGTACATAGGCACAGGCAACTTTGAAGGAAGACTAGGCAAAGCACCTTCAAAATTCAAAACATTAATCACTTGTCTTATAGAAGGCCTCATAGTAAAATCAGGATGACAACACCACAATCCAACAACCATCAAACACTCCATTTGTTTCTCATCAAACTCCAACTTCAACCCTTTATCAACCCCTTCAAATATCTCACCCTTACCATACAAATCCCAAATCCACTCCACAAGCCTAACTTTCTTGGCCTCTTCTCTTGCCTCAACTGGCCTTCTACCACATGTGATCTCAAGTGCAACTACTCCAAAACTATAAACATCAGACTCTTTACTTGATTTCCCTGTTGTCACACATTCTGGTGCTAAATATCCCATTGTACCCGCCAAAACTGTTGTTTGTGAACCAAGTTCATGATCCACTAGCCTTGCAAGACCAAAATCACCAAGCTTGGAGTTAAAGTTTGCATCCAACATCACATTACTTGACTTAATATCTCTATGCACCACACATTGTTCCCACTCTTCATGCAAATAGAGAAGAGATGAAGCCAAACCCAATGCTATTTTGTATCTTATATTCCAACTTAGCATAACCCCTTTTCCAAATAAATGAAAATCAAGACTTCCATTAGGCATGTACTCATAAACAAGTAAAAGTTCATTTTTTTCATGACACCAACCTAAGAGTTGGACTAGGTTTCTATGTCTTAGTTTGCTTATTATTCTTACTTCTGATATGTATTCTTTTTTTCCTTGTCTTGACCCTTTTGAAACCCTTTTCACAGCTACTTCCATTTTTGTTTTCTTTGAAAGTAAACCTTTGTAAACACCTCCAAATCCACCTTCTCCAAGCTTTCCTTTCTCATCAAAACCATTTGTTGCATTGCTTAGTTGTTTGTAAGTGAACCTTTTCGGACCAGTTCCTCTCTCGAATTCATCGTCGTCTATAGAATAATCCAAACCTGTAATGTTATTGTCTCTTTTACCTTTGTTTAGTACTCTTTTTCTTTTTCTCCAAAGAGTGAACCATAAAACACAGACAAAACAAGATAAAGAACAAAAACCAACACTTAAACCAACTCCTAAACCAACCTTGATGTTTTTACCATTACCACTTTCCAAATTTGAATTGAATGACCAAGATAGAATGTTGTGTATTTCAATCCATTGACCTGTAGCAGCTGAGAAACCAATCCTAACATATTCAGGCAAAAAGTCTCTCAAATCAATAACATGTGAAAGACTAGAGTTTCCGTGAAAAGTTGGATTATTAGCATAAGTTAGAAATACAGAAAGGTTTTTTGTTGTAGAGTTATACGATATCCAAGCATTCGCAATCGAGCCGTTTTTAATGTTTCTTTTCCAAGTAACATTTTGAACCGATTGAATCGAGTTAACATTGATTCCAACATGATCAGAGCTTGGATCCCAATCATTCTCAAAACAATCAAACTCAACAGCTACTATTTGATTTTTATTAGTATCAAATGCAGTTTCATTGTTGAACAAGCCAAGGTAACCGCCGGACGAATTCTTCGGGATATCAGATTGAAACGGAGCGATGAAAAACGATAAACCATCACCGAACTGCGTCGCAACAACAGCTTTCATAACAAAGGTGAAATGCGTTGTGAAATCAGTTAACTCATTTGTTTGTTTATCGTAGAGCTTCACCGGTTGATCGAATGAAGCGCGGCCGACGCTGCTTGTGATGGGGCCGTCGAGTTGGTTTTTTGTTAGCTGAAGAACATTGTTGGAGGAAAACGCATCACCTTGGAATTTTATCAGATATAAGTTTGGTTGAAAGTTTGAGAAGTTGAAGGAAATTGAGCATGCAGGATTGAAGAGTCCATAGAACAAAGTGAAAACTATGATTAACATGGAAAATAAGCTGTTTTTGGTTTGATTATAGTATGAAACATAAGTGAAGATAGCCATGGATAGTTTCAGATAGTGGAAAGAAATAGAAGTTGAGAATGATGGTGGTGTTGCCAATGTTTAGCTTAACTTTATGCAACGTAGAATTCAAAGCGTTATTAAATAATTCATTTTAGTGGCATTATAGTTTTGTTACCAAAGGTTCTAAGTAGTTGACTTATATTTCAAGTTATGAAAAAAGTTCTTAGAGCATAGGCTCAATCGCCGGCACATTGTTTTTATATATTGTGAAGAGATTATCAAATTATGATATTGAATGAGATAAAAGGAAGAAGACAAAGTGATTATTATTTGGAAAAAAAGAAGTGAGTAACTGAGGCAACAAGAAGATACAAGTGTAAGATGAGAGTGGAGTTTGATATTCCAAATATGTAACGCCGGTGCCGGCTATTTCCTCGGAATATTCAAGATGATAATATATTATGTTTTCTTGAAGATGGATGTTTTCAAAGTTGAATACATTTCAATAACTGTTTGTAATGTTTGGATATGGTATGACATATTCGGTCTTATAATGTAAGGATTTAGATCATGTAAATTTAGACTAATATGTAAATACTTTCTCTTGCACATAATTAACACATAGAATATATTTGGTTGGCTGTTAAAAATCGATTTGATCAACAAAAGTCTGACTTATTTAGGTTATTATATGATATATTCAATCACTGAAGTAATAGATGATATTTAGGTGTATGGATTTTTTTTATATTTTATTAAAAGATTTCATACTACCGTCCTTAATAATAATAGTGGTGAAAAATAGGAAGGTGTCACTTTTAACCACAATTGGAATTCCAACCATGGTAAAAAATGATGTCTTTTTAATTTTTTTTAAAGATATATAACGCTCTTAGTTCATTCACCTTTTCCTTAGACAAACTTCGTCTTCTGCCTCCAAACTTCTTCCATTTATGAAACATTATTCCTCCACTAAACCAAATTTGAAAACATTATTTTTTCCATAAACGAAACTCAAAAATATTTCTTCCATTAACGAGTTTCGAAACTCCATCACCTCTTCTCCAAATTGGACGATGCATGAAAAGCATGGATTCAACTTAGCAATGTTAGTTGTTATTGTTGTATCAGGTAAAATGTTCTTGTTTAATGATTTTGTTTATTTTGTTCTTGTTGTGTTTTTGTTCTTGTTCTTGTTCTTGTTATTTTTGTTGTTATCGTCGTTGTTGTAATTGTTCTTGTTGTTTTTGTTGTAGTTGTTGTTGTTGTTCTTCTTGTTGTTGTTGTTGTTCTTATTGTTGTTGTTGTTGTTCTTGTTGTTGTTGTTTTGTTGTTTTTCTTGTTGTTCTTATTGTTGTTGGTCTTGTTCTTGTTGTTCTTGTTATTGTTCTTATTTTTGTTGTTATTGTTGTTGTTATTGTTCTATTTGTTCTTGTTGTTATACTTGTTGTTATTCTTGTTATTGTTGTTGTTCTTTTATTCTTGTTATTGTTCTTGTTGTTCTTGTTATTGTTGTTGTGATGAAAGTTATCAATGTAGTCAAGAAAAACATGTCACACCTTACCTAACAATAGTTGTTTAACTGTTATTATATGTCTTTCGTAGTAGTGTCATGATTCAAACTTATGGACTTTTTGTGCAACAAATATGAATCCCATTGTGTTGAGTTTATCTAAACAACAAGTAACTTTTTCTATAGAAGTGGATCAAACTAAGTTCTTCATTGCAGTTGTATATCTAAGTAACTATCATGTTATTCGAAGACAGATATGAAATGAACTTACCTTGGCTTTTGGTGCATGCTAGGTGATATCAATATAGTTATTGGTTCCCATAAGAAATGCAGGTTGGTTGTGTTGTGATTGGCCGCATTTTGTTAAAACAAGTGTTCTAGAAAGATGTTAGACAAGATGTCTTGACATGTTGGTACGACGTCGTAGCGTGCCTTGTTTCGTATTCTTGGAAGATATGTTTCAAGCGTGAGATCACTGAAGATTTGCTGAAGATATGATTCATGTATACTACGGTCCAAGAAGCGTATGTTTCTAAAACCAGCAAAGGTCGGTTCAAGATTTGTCGTGTTTCCTAAGAATGGATGTCAAAACGTTTAAGGAAACATTATATTCTCTTTCAAAATTTACGCTGAAGATCGTTTTGGATCTACTATTTGTTTAGCCTGAATTGTTCATTAAGCTCATGTTGCTCTCAAGCTATTTAAAGGAAGACTTTAAACCTAAGGAGGCCTGCCACATTTTTGATAGTGTGAATTAGGTTTTAGTCTGTTTGTTTTTATTTGTGAGGCACTCTTGTATCAGCTTGATGTTAAAGTTGGATTGATAGTTAAATTGTAATTGTGAATCACTCGTAAGCTTTTAAGCAAGAGTGAATTTTGTTTATTGGAGTGTGTCTCCTCTTTGCTTGTTATCTTTGTTATCACGAGTTGTGTGATTGAGAGGAAGTGAGAGGGGTCTCATGTCTAGGAGATTCTTATATAGAAATATCATTGGTAGTGATTAGGTGCGAAGACTGTAAACCGGAAGTTGTTTACTAGGACTTCAAACTAGTTCTATTATAGTGGATTTCCTTCCTGGCTTGAATGCCCCCAGATGTAGGTGACGTTGCACCGAATTGGGTAACAAATACCTTGTGTTATTTACTTCCTAAAATTTACTTTAAGTTGTTTATTGTTTTTTGTGTTGTTACGATGTCTTGACATTTCCTTCGTCATTCTGGTGTCCTGGCGTCGTATACAACATATGTTCTTTACGTGCCATAATTTGAATTGGCATTAGAGTAGGCACCCTATTCTATTTTGGGTAAGCTTCAGGGAAGATATTTTTTGATACTATGGACAAGGAAGAAGGATTTGTTAATAGACCACCTATTTTGGATGACACCAACTATGATTATTGTTGTACCCTAAAATTTACCCTCCCTTTTCATCCTTTCATTCACCTTTAACTAGGAAATCACTTACCTACTTTCATGTTTCATACATAGGCATTAAATCATTCATTCATACCCATTGGTTGATCATTGTGGATTCAAAGTTTCTGGCTTGCAAAGCTAGGGTTTTTGAGTGGATGAAACCCTAGAGGCTTAGCTTGGACGTTCATCTGGTGGTGTGAGAGGCAAAACCCTAATGACTTGATCTTTGAAACTTAAATTCAACAAGGTTCTATCATGACACCCTTTAGAGGGGTTGAAACCCTAATTTGCTAGTGATTGGGTGTAAGGCTTCATGTTGGTTCTATGGGACCTATCTTGGCCTCTAAGCCCTAGTTAGGGGGCCTACATGTTGAAGACTTGGCTGAGTAGTATCCTATCTCATTCAAGGCCCTTGATAGAAAGGCATGCTCTGGAAACCCTAATTTCAGAGGCTTGAAGGCTCATGCAGGTAAGTCATTGACTGAGGCACCTTGGTTGGGCTAAAACCCCAACCCACTTGGGAAAGGCTCATGCCCATCATCTTTTCCATCATACCCACATCATTTGCAAGGTCATGGATCTCATGTATATGGTTGGTATTACTAGTCCATGATCTCCTAGTTTATGGATTTCATTATTGCATATTGCATCCATAGTCCACAAATGTTGGTTCAAGATCCATTAGCCTAATGCATTAGTCCGTGTACATTCATACTTCATAGTCCATAGGCCCATGATTCATCATACATTCAAGGTCCTTATAAGGGAGCTTGATTTATACACATGTCATAGTTCATTGATTCTAGGTATTGGGGCATTCATTGACTTCATGCTTCATGGAGCAGTATGGGTCCATTGATTCATAATACTTATTTTTAGTCCATTGGTCCATGTGTCATCATGCATTCATAGTCCACATTGTTCAAGTATCATTGAGATTATGGTTCATTCATTTCAAGATATGATTTAAGCATGGATAATGGAGAATTTTCAATATGAAAGTAAATTTGGTTTTGAATCATAAGGGGCATTTTCATTCAAAATTTGTCAAACCAACCATACAAATGTCCTTTACATCATTCCCACAAAATCTACACAAGAATACACAATTTTGACCAAAGGTTGACTTTGGTCAATAGTTGACTTTTTTGTCAACTTTGACCAAAGTCAACTCACCTAAGTTCTAGGACCTAAACCCTAAGCCCCTTGTTTCTTAAAGACCAATCTTCCTTGCATTTGTCGATCCTATAAAATAAAATCAAAATGTCATATGACTTTTGAAGTGTGCATTTCAAGCATGTCAAGTAGAAACCAAAGTCCATTCCATATTCACAAATCAAATGACCAAGACAAAGCATTGCATATACACTTCCATGATGGTATTTTCAAGCATGACCATTACAAGTTCAAGAACCTAACCTAACCATAATCCAAGGCCAAAATAGGCCCAACATCAAATGGTTATACACACATATACATGACAAACCAAGACCAATGCATCATAACACAAGCATCAAGCATGCAGCCATGTGTTTATCAGGTTTTAAACAATAATGTAAAAGCATTCAGTATAACATTCACTAATCATATACACAGTAATGCAAACAGCAAACTCACATCAGTTACCATCAAGTCCATGACAGGCCTATAGGATACAAGTGCATCAACTGTAATTCCAGGATCACTTGAGCAGCAGTTCATGTACTCAACATTGCCATCATCAAGACCTAGCAATGCATAACAAACACAGTCTGCACCATGATGCGTACTTTTCGCAAGTGTACGAACGCGTCAGAGTAATATAAAAGATTGTCGAATCCACAGAGACCAAGTGTCAATCTATCGTTATCTGTCGTTATGGTGTTTATCAAAGGCAATCAAAATAGGTGTTTTTAGAGTGTGCAATGGAAAGTAAAGTGTTGAATAAAGTTTAATTAATAAAGACAGGGTCGAATGTAATTCACGTAATCAATTAATAATCCAAGTACTTGCTAATAGAACTACTTATGGGCAATGTTTTCTACTTTGAAAAGAACTAATTTAACAAGAACTGTCGCTTTCGCGTATTCAAAACCGAGTTGTACTCCCTAATCAAACCCTCTTATTGACACTTATAAAAAGGCGCGTATTGTGTTAGAGTAGTAAACCTATTTTTAAGAAATATAGTATCTTGACTAAGTTGAAAAGTATTATAACCTGGATTTCTTAACCAAAAGAGGTTCTCACGAACCAGACTCTAAACTTATAAACGCGTCCGAAAATAGTTTTAAAATCTCTTTTCTTCTTAAGTTAAAAACTCCTAATGAACTAAACAAAGCGCTTTCGCTGTTTTTGAAATAGTTAAAAACAATTAAGTTTAAATAGACGTTGGACGGCTTTCGATCTTACCCAACGGAATTGAAGTGCGGGAAAACTTAAGTTGAAAGTTAAAATAGCCCTTAAGTGCTTCTACAAACAATTGTACGAATTATCGGTTCAATTACGATTCTTACATTCTAACCTTATAGATTTAGTTAGACATGGTAAAGTAAAAGTGCATTAATTTAAATAAAAGTAGTGCGAGTGCGGGAAGTAAATAAAAGTAGTGCGAATGCGGGAAGTAAATAAAAGTAGTGCCAGTGCGGAAAGTAAATAAAAGTAAAGCGAGTGCGAGGAAATAAATAATTTAAAGCGAGTGCGAGGAAATAAACAAAAGTAAAGCGAGTGCGAGGAAATAAATAATTTAAAGTGAGTGCGAGGAAGTAAATAATTTAAAGCGAGTGCGAGAAAATAAATAAGATAAAGACAAGTAATAAAAACCTGCTCCAATCGGAGGGTTGAATAAATTGCAAAGCGGAAATGAAAATGGCAGCAGGATTAACTTCCTTCCAAAGTGCTCCAAACTCGATTACAGACTCTATCATAGACTTGATTACACAATTGTGGTAACACTCCAATGCGAAGCGATTACCACTTTAAAATACTGAATATATGCCTAAGTGAAACAAAGTTGCTCTGAGTTTGCCTCTGTTCTAAGTTTGGATGATTGTAAAAGTGATTTCGAGTTTCTATTTATAAGCAAGTAAAAAGATGGAAATGACAAGGATGCCCTTCAACTTGAAAATGGGAGGGAAAACTTTTCCTCTTGTGGTGCCCGCCACAAGGCCATGGCGCCCGCCACAAGGCCAATCTGAGGCGCCTTAGTGGAAGTAATGGGGAACGTGGCAGTTGAGGGAAATTGAGCTTGGACACGTCATGGCAGGGTCTATGGCGCCAGCCATGGGGTAAGCCACAAGTACAAAATGCTGAATTTTAGGGTTTTTAGCTCTTTTTCACTCCTTTTCTCGATCGGAGCTCCGATTAAAGTAAAAATCTGAAAACAAAGGAAAACATAGCAATAACACAACAAAATAACAATAAAACAACTAGAATGCATGTGAAATCGGAGTCGAAAATACGGTAAATTTCAGTGTTATCAAACTCTCCCACACTTAAACCTTTGCTTGTCCTCAAGCAAAATATTAAAAAGCTCATAAAAGAAAAACTGGTGCAAACGAGTGTTTCAGGTAAAAATTCTAAGTTCAAGTCAGGATGCAGTGATAGGTACTAACTGAGTGAACTAAGGGTATCATGATGACACTAATCCGCAAATACGGACATGAACTTCATTCCTATATTAACCAACCCATATTATCCCACAACACCTAGGCCTGCCTCTTCATCTCTTTTTGTGTCCTTTTCATTCAGGCGCAATCACATTAAGCCCGTTATCCGTACATGCTTCATAGTAGAGTGGCCTGTTAGTGATTATGATCTGAGCATGGGGTTTCTGGCACATAAATATGTGTAAACCATTTTATTGGACCCAACTGTAGTTGTGGGGGATCGGATCGTAATCCGCCCTACCGAGTTCAGTGCCAGATACCTCTGAACCAACTAACAGTGGGTAAGTTTTTCTTTTTCTTTTTTTCTTTTTCTTTTTTTTTTGTAGCAAATTTTTACAATTCTTTGGTTTAAATGACTTTGTGAGGGTCACCTATACCGGAGTTGCCTTTTTGATTTCTTTTATTTATTTATTTTTTGTTTTGCTGGATCATTCACTTATTTGCATCGGTCCCCTACGTAGAGGATGCGTAGGCCGGAGCTGACTGCTGAGATAAACTACTGAGGACTTATACGGAAATGATGATTAAGGCCATGGTATATGGGGTTTTGGGAGTGGTTCCTATATTTACGAAGTCTATGGTGCTAAAATAATACTGATGTTTCGCAAAGTTCTCCCAAGTCACCGCATCCTTACTCAAAACATGTCTTTAAAACCTGAAAACATTCGGAATAACACTATTTTCTTTTGCAAAAAAAAAATTCGGTGGGGCTAAAGGTATGGGGAGGTAGGATTTTACTAAAGATCTACTATATTTGGTGACTCGTCAGACTCATGCATTATACTAAAAAGCAAAATAAACAACTAAAAGGAAATTAAAATAAATAAACTATCTAAAAACAGCAAAGAAAAAGCGATAAAGGAAAAAACGAGAAAGGTAATAAAGAAAAGACGATAGAGTCTCCTCCCACACTTAAATCGAACATTGTCCCCAATGTTTCTAAATAAGATAAGGGAAGAGTTACCTGACAACCTACTGCTGACCACTAGTGTCCTCGCCATCCTGAGGTGGACGACGGGATCGGGTACGACGAAGGTCTCTCTGATCCATCCTCGCCTGCAGGGCATCCTGAGCGGTCATCACCTCTCGAAGGTTACCCATAATGGAACCTTGAGTGTTCTCTATGAGAGCAATATGCTGACGATGGTGGTGTTGCTGACGGGCTTGTGTATCTGTGATCGTTTGCAGGGACTGTAGAACAGTGTCGTAGGACCTGTCTGTCCTCCGCTGCAACTCTTGCATGAAGCTCATGTTATTCACCAGCTGTTGTTGGATGGTAGAGAGTAGGTCGTCACGCCTCTGCTCTCTAGCCATGTGGTCACGCCACATCTTCTCCGTAATATAAAAGCCAGGAGCGGTACCTGTAGAAGAAGAAGATGGTGCGGTGTGTGGTGGTGAAGGATGATGGGGGGACATATGGGGTATGGGAGATCTCTCTCTCTGATCATATTCATAATCAGTGTCATGTCCCGCCTCATCAGGAATGTTAGGAGGAAGAGGACCCAAAACAGGTGGAGCATCTAAAGCGTAGGTCCAATTCCTTTCATCTCGTACGTCTGTACGTCTAGTGCACGGTAAAACAACAGATGGGATGGCTACACCATGAACCATAAGTATATAGCCTCCTTCTTTCCTCAAACGGCACAATTTCATGTCTCTCAGAAATTGTAGGTTAATTGTGCGAGGAGGTAAGGGGTCTAGGGTAGCCATCTCATTGTTCAGGTTAAGTGCCCAAGCAATAGACGTAATCAATCCACCAAAAGAAATCGGTCCCGCTTTATTCAAAGTTAAAGTCATATGAGCAAGCATAAACGGGACCGAATTAATTCGTCTATTTGTTAGGCTTCCTTGTAAAAATAGAAGCTCTCTAGCATTAACCTTATTTGGATTCTCCCGGCCAAAAATAGTACATGCCAACAAATATCTAAAAACTCTGATGGCCGGGTTATGGATAGTTGAGGCAAGAACTCCTTCAAAAGAGTTTATGGAAGTGTTTGATAAACGCTCCCAGAAGGAAAATACCTCAACTGACCACTCCGAATCCAAAGGGGCCTCACAAATAGCACCTTCCCCATGAGGGATTCCTAACAAGCTGGCTAGTTCGTCGGTATTGAATTCATATTCAACAGCAAACATTCTAAATCTGACAGTACCAACTGTGCTAGCAGTGTTAGGGTTGACAATATAGATTAAGGAACTCAAAAATTCAATTGTCAATCGCTCATAGGTGGGTTCTTTGTTGGAAAAGAAATTATGCAAACCTAAGTTATCTAATAAATAAAATATACTATGATAGATACCTAAAGTGTAGAGACAGTTTTCGTCAACATACCTTGTCGGGAGGATCTCCCGATTTTGCAATCGTTCAATAATTTTTCTTTGTCTATCCCCCGGTTTCCCTCCTCGAAGAATGAATCCATTAAACTCCATTTGTGTAGCTCTTGAAAAGTGACGAAGAAGATGAAGTGGAATGTGAAAAGGTTGGATTTTTACGAAATCCGACGGATGAAAATGAAAATGGAAATCGGAAAAATGATTTGTACGGTGTGGTGATTAGAAAGGTATGAGCTTTTTGTGGGTTCAAGGACGTTTTTGCAAGGTGGAAAATGGGTTTGGAAGGTTGTAAGGTGTGAAAATGGTGAAGAAAGGGGTTATGCCCCGACCTTTTACAAACGCTGTGGCGGGCGCCACAGGGTCTATGGCGGGCGCCACAAGGCAAAATCTGGCTGGGCCGGATTTTGGTCCTTTGGCTTGGGATTCTCTTTGTCTTTTGGCTTTGAGGGGTCCGAATAGCATTTGTCTTGTGATTTTCCTAGCATCATTGACTTGCATAATTTTATAAAAGTAAAAAGAAAAATGAAAATGAAACAAAAATTAAATATTAGACTAATAAATAAATAAATAAATAACTGAAAAATAAAAAATGCAAATAAAATAAACATAAGACATATATAGATAAAAGTAGAAATATCAATGTATAGACATAGTGTATATAATATTCCAAATGCGATAATATAAAATGAGTTATGTAAATACGAGAAAAATAAAAAAGAGATAAAATAAGATGAAATGGTGAGATCATATAGTAGGGATGTCGTCTTCCTGAGTGGATCCACGGAGCATGGCTATCTCCTGCCTGAGCTCTGTGATTTCCTGATATAAACAGTCAGCTTCGGTAGCGTGGGTGAGATCAGACACTCCCATCTGTAAAGTGAGGTCAGCCACCTCCTGTCTAAGCTCTACGATCTCTCTACGACACTCAGCAATCTGGGTGCGGATGCCGGGGGTCTGCAATGAAAGATTATTAGAGAAAACAGTGATCTTAGGAGAAGGCGGTGTAGGCGTGTACTAATCAATGGGTGGTGATCTCGGCTCCTCGACGGTCTCTCCCGGGCCCTCTAGAGCATAACTCTAATTCGCTGGATCATGCACACTGGTCATCATAGGATCTGGCAGTGTGAAATAATGGATAGCCTCGCTGTCGACCAGCAATCAGAACTGACATGGGTGGAAAGAGGCTCTCCTCATCAACCCTCTGGTCAAGCAGAAGTCGATGTCCATGGTAGTGTACCCACAGTAGATCCAGAGATGTGACAACTTGCGAGACAGACCTAAAGCGACAGCAATCTGCGTGATGATTCCGCCCACATGGATGACTCCTTCGGTAGATCTGGAGACACCGTTGAGACTGTATAATAAAAAGTTCCCACATGCTACTGGGCAAGACTGGGATGCACAAAATAATAGGAAGATCTCCTCTTCACTCAGTAGTGTCTCTGCATCCGGTCTTCCCAAGAAGGAATGTGCTAATATCATCTTAAAGTATCTAAAGGCGGGGTTATGTATAACATGAGACAGCTGCGTAGATGGATCCTGGCTTCCGCCACCTGATATATCACTCCAAAACTTCACAACCTCCTTACCCAGAAAATATCCCATAGGTGTCTCCGGGATAGCATCAGGAGTGGTCTGGAAGCCCAATAGGTCACCGAACTCTTTCTGGCTGAAAGAGTATTCAATTCCAAAGAGCCTGAAAGCAGCATACCCATCTGGTCCAGAGTATGGGTCATAGTCGAATGAACTCAGGAACTCCAATGTCAGGTTCCTGTAGGTGTTACTCAAGTCATCAGCAAACTCATCCCAGTGAAGCTGGTGGCTAAGGAATCGGATACTCGACTCGATACTCAGTGCCTCCATACAGTGTTGATCAGGATAACGTGTGGGTGCCATAGGGCGCTGATACAGAGCGATGTAGCGCTCTCTCTGAGCATTATCTCTATAGGCCACGTGCATATCATCGAAATCCTGCATCCTGTAAAAGTTAAAAAAGTGATCCTGAAAATGCAAACCATTCAAATTTTTAGTCCCAATGCAAAGTATGATAAAATAAAAATAAAATTAAATAAATGTGAAAAAGTAAAATGAAAGAAAAACCATGGGTTGCCTCCCACGCAGCGCTTGTTTAACGTCATTAGCTTGACGATTAGAATTTATACACCTGTAGTGGTAGGGATTGGTGGATCAATCAGGGTGTGGCTTGAGTAGTATGCTGGAATGTCTCCTCCTTCGTAGAGCTTCAGTCTTTGTCCATTTACAATGAATGGACTACAGGTATCGTTCTTGATTTCCACGGCTCCGGATCTCAGGATCTTGGATACTTCGAATGGGCCAGTCCATCTTGAGCGTAGCTTTCCAGGGAACAGTCGTAACCTAGAGTTGAAAAGGAGAGCAGGATCGCCTATATTGAAGTTTTTCTTTACTATTCTTTTGTCGTGATAGGCTTTTGTCCTCTCTTTATATATTTTTGCATTCTCGTAGGCTGATTGCCTAAGTACTTCTACTTTATGAATGTCTAGGGTACGCTTTTCTCCAGCGGCTAGGTAGTCTAAATTCAAAGTCTTAATGGCCCAATAGGCCTTATGCTCTAATTCGAACGGTAAGTGACCGGATTTTCCATAAACTAGTTGATAAGGAGTAGTTCCTATGGGGGTTTTGAAGGCGGTTCTGTAGGCCCATAATGCTTCTTGAAGCTTCTGAGACCAGTCTCTCCTAGAAATAGAAACAACTTTCTCTAGGATTTGTTTTATCTCTCTATTAGATACTTCTACTTGGCCACTAGTCTGTGGGTGGTATGGTGTTACTACTCTATGCCTAACTCCATATTTTTTTTAAAAGTTTGTCAAATATTCTCGATATGAAGTGTGATCCTCCATCGCTTATGACTAAACATGGTGTTCCAAATCTAGGGAATATATAGTTTTTAAATAGTTTGATTACTACCCTAGTGTCGTTTGTGGGTGCAGCTATAGCTTCAATCCACTTAGACACATAGTCTACAGCTACTAAGATATACCTGTTTCCTAAGGATGGTGGGAAAGGTCCCATGAAATCTATACCCCATACGTCAAAGAGTTCTACTTCCAGAATGTTTCTTAGAGGCATTTCATCACGCCTTGAAATGTTTCCAGTGCGTTGGCATCTATCACATTTGACAGTGCAAGCATAGACATCACGCCACATGGTAGGCCAGAATAGGCCAGCTTGAAGAATCTTGGCGTATGTCTTAGAGGTGCTCGCATGTCCACCATAGGGTGCAGAATGACAATGCTCGATAATACTATTTACCTCTTCTTCCGGAATGCAACGGCGAAAAATGCCATCTTTACCCCTTTTGAAAAAGAGTAGTTCATCCCAATAGAAGTTTCTCACATCGTGGAAGAATTTCTTCTTGCGGTGGTAGTCAAGATTAGGGGGTACTATATTAGCAGTGATGCGTGCTTTTCGCAAGTGTACGAACGCGTCAGAGTAATATAAAAGATTGTCGAATCCACAGAGACCAAGTGTCAATTTATCGTTATCTGTCGTTATGGTGTTTATCAAAGGCAATCAAAATAGGTGTTTTTAGATTGTGCAATGGAAAGTAAAGTGTTGAATAAAGTTTAATTAATAAAGACAGGGTCGAATGTAATTCACGTAATCAATTAATAATCCAAGTACTTGCTAATAGAACTACTTATGGGCAATGTTTTCTACTTTGAAAAGAACTAATTTAACAGGAACTGTCGCTTTCGTGTATTCAGAACCGAGTTGTACTCCCTAATCAAACCCTCTTATTGTCACTTATAAAAAGGCGCGTATTGTGTTAGAGTTGTAAACCTATTTTTAAGAAATATAGTATCTTGACTAAGTTGAAAAGTATTATAACCTGGATTTCTTAACCAAAAGAGGTTCTCACGAACCAGACTCTAAACTTATAAACGCGTCCGAAAATAGTTTTAAAATCTCTTTTCTTCTTAAGTTAAAAACTCCTAATGAACTAAACAAAGCGCTTTCGCTGTTTTTGAAATAGTTAAAAACAATTAAGTTTAAATAGACGTTGGACGGCTTTCGATCTTACCCAACGGAATTTAAGTGCGGGAAAACTTAAGTTGAAAGTTAAAATAGTCCTTAAGTGCTTCTACGAACAATTGTACAAATTATCGGTTCAATTACGATTCTTACATTCTAACCTTATAGATTTAGTTAGACATGGTAAAGTAAAAGTGCATTAATTTAAATAAAAGTAGTGCGAGCGCGGGAAGTAAATAAAAGTAGTGCGAATGCGGGAAGTAAATAAAAGTAGTGCGAGTGCGGAAAGAAAATAAAAGTAAAGTGAGTGCGAGGAAATAAACAAAAGTAAAGTGAGTGCGAGGAAATAAATAATTTAAAGCGAGTGCGAGGAAGTAAATAATTTAAAGCGAGTGCGAGAAAATAAACAAAAGTAAAGCGAGTGCGAGGAAATAAATAATTTAAAGCGAGTGCAAGGAAGTAAATAATTTAAAGCGAGTGCGAGAAAATAAATAAGATAAAGACAAGTAATAAAAACCTACTCCAATCGGAGGGTTGAATAAATTGCAAAGCGGAAATGAAAATGGCGGCAGGATTAACTTCCTTCCAAAGTGCTCCAAACTCGATTACAGACTCTGTCGCAAACTTGATTACACAATTGTGGTAACACTCCAATGCGAAGCGATTACCACTTTAAAATACTGAATATATGCCTAAGTGAAACAAAGTTGCTCTGAGTTTGCCTCTGTTCTAAGTTTGGATGATTGTAAAAGTGATTTCGAGTTTCTATTTATAAGCAAGTAAAAAGATGGAAATGACAAGGATGCCCTTCAACTTGAAAATGGGAGGGAAAACTTTTCCTCTTATGGCGCCCGCCATAAGGCCATGGCGTCCGCCACAAGGACATGGCATCCGCCACAAGGCCAATCTGAGGCGCCTTAGTGGAAGTAGTGGGGAACGTGGCAGTTGAGGGAAGTTGAGCTTGGACACGTCATGGCAGGGTCTCTGGCGCCAGCCATGGGGTAAGCCACAAGTACAAAATGCTGAATTTTAGGGTTTTTAGCTCTTTTTCACTCCTTTTCTCGATCGGGGCTCCGATTAAAGTAAAAACTGAAAACAAAGTAAAACATAGCAATAACACAACAAAATAACAATAAAACAACTAGAATGCATGTGAAATCGGAGTCGAAAATACGGTAAATTTCAGTGTTATCAAACTCTCCCACACTTAAACCTTTGCTTGTCCTCAAGCAAAATATTAAAAAGCTCATAAAAGAAAAATTGGTGCAAACGAGTGTTTCAGGTAAAAATTCTAAGTTCAAGTCGGGATGCAGTGATAGGTACTAACTGAGTGAACTAAAGGTATCATGATGACACTAATCCGTAAATACGGTCATAGACTTCACTCCTATATTAACTAACCCATATTATCCCACAATACCTAGGCCTGCCTCTTCATCTCTTTTTGTGTCCTTTTCATTCAGGCGCAATCACATTAAGCCCGTTATCCGTACATGCTTCATAGCAGAGTGACCTGTTAGTGATTATGATCTGAGCATGGGGTTTCTGGCACATAAATATGTGTAGATCTTTTTATTTGACCCAACTGTAGTTATGGGGGATCGGATCGTAATCCGCCCTACCGAGTTCAGCGCCAGATACCTCTGAACCAACTAATAGTGGGTAAGTTTTTCTTTTTCTTTTTCTTTTTTCTTTTTGTAGCAAATTTTTACAATTCTTTGGTTTAAATGACTTTGTGAGGGTCACCTATACCGGAGTTTCCTTTTTGCTTTCTTTTATTTTTTTTGTTTTGCTGGATCATTCACTTATTTGCATCGGTCCCCTACGTAGAGGATGCGTAGGCCAGAGCTGACTGCTGAGATAAACTACTGAGGACTTATACGGAAATGATGATTAAGGCCATGGTATATGGGGTTTCGGGAGTGGTTCCTATATTTACGAAGTCTATGTTTCGCAAAGTTCTCCCAAGTCACCGCATCCTTACTCAAAACATGTCTTTAAAACCTGAAAACTTTCGGAATAACATTGTTTTCTTTTGCAAAAAAAATTCGGTAGGGCTAAAGGTATGGGGAGATTAGATTGCACTAAAGATATACTATATTTGGTGACTCGTCGGACTCATGCATTATACTAAAAAGCATAATTAACAACTAAAGGGAAAGTAAAAATAAACAAGCTATCTAAAAACAGCAAAGAAAAGCGATAAAGGAAAGACGAGAAAAACAATAAAGAAAAGACGATAGAGTCTCCTCCCACACTTAAATCGAACATTGTCCCCAATGTTTCGAAATAAGATAAGGGAAGAGTTACCTGACAACCTATTGCTGACCACTAGTGCCCTCGCCATCCTGAGGTGGACGACGGGATCGGGTACGACGACGGTCTCTCTGATCCATCCTCGCCTGCAAGGCATCCTGAGCGGTCCTCACCTCTCGAAGGCTACCCATAATTGAACCTTGAGTGGCTTCAATAAGTGCCATGTGTCTCTGGTGGTAGTGTTGCTGACGGGCTTATGTATCTGTGATTGTTTGCAGAGACTGTAGAATAGTGTCGTAGGACCTGTCTGTCCTCCGCTGCGACTCTTGCATGAAGCTCATGTTATTCGCCAACTATTGTTAGATGGTAGAGAGTAGGTCGTCACGCCTTTTCTCTCTAGCCATGTGGTCACGCCACATCTCCTCCGTAATATAAAAGCCAGGAGTGGTACCTGCAGAAGAAGAAGATGGTGCGGTGTGTGGTGGTGAAGGATGATGGGGGGACACATGGGGTACGGGAGATCTCTCTCTCCGATCATATTCACCATTAGTGTCATGTCCCGCCTCATCAGGAATGTTAGGAGGAAGAGGACCTAAAACAGGTGGAGCATCTAAAGCGTAGGCCCAATTCCTTTCATCTTGTACATTTGTACGTCTAGTGCAAGGTAGAACAACAGATGGGATAATAACGACAGCAATCTGCGTGATGATCCCACCCACATGGATGACTCCTTCGGTAGATCTGGAGACACCGGTGAGACTATATAACAAAAAGTTCCCACATGCTACTGGGCGAGACTGGGATGCACAAAATAGTAGGAAGATCTCCTCTTCACTCAGTAATGTCTCTGCATCTGGTCTTCCCAAGAAGGAATGCGCCAATATCATTTGAAAGTATCTAAAGGCGGGGTTATGTATAACATGAGATAGTTGCGTAGATGGATCCTGGCTTCCGCCACCTGATATATCACTCCAAAACTTCTCAACCTCCTTACCCAGGAAATATCCCATAGGTGTCTCCGAGATAGCATCAGGAGTGGTCTGGAAGCCCGATAGGTCGCCGAACTCTTTCTGGCTGAAAGAGTACTCAACTCCAAAGAGCCTGAAAGCAGCATACCCATCTGGTCCAGAGTATGGGTCATAGTCGAATGAACTCAGGAACTCCAATGTCAGGTTCCTGTAGGTGTTACTCAAGTCATCAACAAACTCGTCCCAATGAAGCTGGTGGCTAAGGAATCGGGTACTCGGCTCAATGCCCAGTGCCTCCATACAGTGCTGATCAGGATAACGTGTGGGTGCCATAGGGCGCTGATACAGAGCGATGTAGCACTCTCTCTGAGCATTATCTCTATAGGCCACGTGCATATCATCGAAATCCTGCATCCTGTAAAAGTTAAGAAAGTGATCCTGAAAATGCAAACCATTCAAATTTTTAGTCTCGATGCAAAATATGATAAAATAAAATAAAATTAAATAAATGCGAAAAAGTAAAATGAAAGAAAAACCATGGGTTGCCTCCCACGTAGCGCTTGTTTAACGTCTGACGATTAGAATTTATACACATGTAGTGGTAGGGATTGGTGGATCAATCAGGGTGTAGCTTGAGTAGTATGCTGGAATGTCTCCTTTTTCGTAGAGCTTCAGTCTTTGTCCATTTACAATGAATGAACTACAGATTTCGTTCTTGATTTCTACGGCTCCGGATCTCAGAATCTTGGATACTTCGAAAGGACCAGTCCATCTTGAACGTAGCTTTCCCGGTAAGAGTCGTAACTTAGAGTTGAAAAGGAGAACAGGATCGCCTATATTGAAGTTTTTCTTTACTATTCTTTTATCGTGATAGGCTTTTGTTCTTTCTTTGTATATTTTTGCATTCTCGTAGGCAGATTGCCTAAGTTTTCTTCTAGTTTGTGAATGTCAAGGGTACGCTTTTCTCCAGCGGTCAGGCAGTCTAAATTCAAAGTTTTAATGGCCCAATAGACCTTATGCTCTAATTCGAAAGGTTAGGGAAATACAAGAAATGCCTGCTCCACGTACAGAGAAAGAAGTTAGAGGATTCCTGGGACGTTTGAACTACATCTCAAGGTTCATATCTCATATGACTACTACGTGTGAACCTATATTCAAGTTGCTCAGAAAGGATCAAGCAGTTGAATGGAATTCTGACTGCCAAATGGCTTTTGAGAAGATCAGGCAATACCTGCAAGAGCCCCCTATTCTAATTCCACCTGTTCAGGGGAAACCACTCTTTATGTACTTAACTGTGCTTGAAAAATCAATGGGATGTGTGTTGGGACAACATGACGAAACCGGTCGAAAGGAACATGCCATCTATTATCTGAGTAAGAGATTTACCGATTTTGAATCCCGATATTCACTCTTGGAGAAAACTTGTTGTGCTTTAGCATGGGCCGCTCGTTGTTTAAGATAGTACATGATTTGCCACACTACTTTGTTGATCTCCAAAATGGATCCAATAAAGTACATCTTTGAAAAGCCTGCTTTGACTGGAAGACTCGCCCGTTGGCAGATGTTACTATCTGAGTATGATATCCAATATGTGTCTCAGAAAGCCATAAAAGGAAGTGTGTTGTCTGATTACCTGGCAAGCCAGCCCGTTGAAGAGTACCAGTTGTTGAAGTTTGACTTCCCTGATGAAGACATTATGGTAGTAAAAGACTGTGAAATCCCAGGACTTGATGAAGGACCTGAACCCGGATCTCAGTGGAAACTCATGTTCGATGGTTCCTCCAATTACATGGGGCATGGCGTAGGAGCTGTTCTATTAAATCCGAATGGGGGATACACTCCTTTCACAGCAAGGTTGTGTTTTGACTGCACGAACAATATAGCAGAATATGAGGCGTGCATCCTAGGCATTGAAGCAGCAATTGATCTCCGAATCAAAATCCTCGAAGTATGTGGAGACCCAGCCTTGGTGATATACCAAGTCAAGGGCGAATGGGAAACCCGCGATACCAAGTTGATCCCATATCGTGCCTATGTCATGGAATTAATAAAATACTTTGACGAAATCACTTTCCGTCATATCCCGAGAACTAAGAATCAAATTGCTGATGCTTTGGCTATGTTGGCTTCAATGTATCAAGTTAGATTCCATAATGAAGCACCTCTCATTCAGATCGAGCGGAAAGTTGAGCTTGCCTACTGCCAGTCAGTTGAAGAGGAAGTCGATGGTAAACCCTGGTTTCATGACATCAAATGCTTTTTGCAAAATCAAGAATATCCAACAGATGCCACAACCCTTGACAAGAAAACATTGAGGAAGTTAGCATCCAAATTCTTCTTAAGCAATGGTGTGTTGTACAAGAGAAATCACGACATGATTCTGCTCAGATGCGTGGATGGACGTGAAGCGGACCTGTTGATCAAGGAGATTCATGAAGGATCCTTTGGAACTCATGCCAATGGGCATGCCATAGCCAAGAAGATTTTGAGAGCTGGTTATTACTGGTTGACCATGGAATCCGACTGCTTCAATTATGCTAGAAAATGTCATAAATTCCAAATCTATGCCGACAAGGTACATGTGCCTCCGACCCTACTAAACGTTTTGACGTCACCCAGGCCTTTCTCAATGTGGGGCATTGACATGATTGGCGCCATCGAGCCTAAAGCTTCCAATGGTCACCGCTTCATCCTGGTTGCCATTGATTACTTTACCAAATGGGTAGAAGCCGCCTCTTATGCTAATGTGACAAAACAAGTGGTTGCACGGTTCCTCAAGAAAGAGATCATTTGCCGTTATGGGATTCCAAGCCGGATCATCACAGATAATGGGATGAATCTGAACAATAAGACCATGAAAGAATTATGCGAGAGCTTCAAGATTGAACACCATAACTCTTCACCATATCATCCAAAGATGAATGGCGCTGTTGAAGCCGCTAACAAAAACATCAAGAAGATCCTGCAAAAAATGGTGAAAACCTATAAGGATTGGCACGAAATGCTACCCTTTGCACTGCATGGATACCGGACTTCTGTCCGCACTTCAACAGGGGCAACCCCGTTCTCTTTGGTATATGGGATGGAAGCAGTTCTCCCAATTGAAGTGGAGATACCTTCAATGAGAATCTTGATGGAGACCAAGTTAGAAGAGACTGAGTGGATTCAAAATAGATTTGATCAGTTAAACCTCATAGATGAGAAGCGAATGACTTCTTGGTGCCATGGACAGTTATACCAGAAACGGCTTAAAAGGGCTTTTGACAAGAAAGTACGTGTTCGGGAATTCAGAGAAGGAGAACTCGTGCTTAAGAAGATCTTGCCAATACACAAGGACTCACGTGGGAAGTGGACTCCCAATTATGAAGGCCCATATGTTGTGAAGAAAGCTTTCTCCGGAGGTGCCTTGATTCTCACAACTATGGATGATGAAGAGCTCTCACACCCCGTGAACTCCGATGCAGTTAAAAAATATTATGCCTAATAAAAACCCGCTAAATCGAAAACCTGAAAGGGCAATTTAGGCACAAAAAAAAAGGGTATCCCGGTGGACTGAAAACCCGGAAGGGCGGTCCAGGCAAAAGTTAGGGATGAATAAAAATGGTAGCTCGCTAAGTTGAAAACCTGAAGAGGCGACTTAGGCAAAAAGGAGCGTCCCGGTGGATTGAAAACCCGAAAGGGCGATCCAGGCAAAAGTTAGGGGCATAAGGCATAAACTGCATCAGTTGTTACTGATTAACACCGAAGAATTTGAGGTGGAAGATTAATCCAGTCACTCCCCTTAGGAGCATGGTTTTGGGGGAATCATATCTATTAAGGATGTTAGTGGTCACTGAATTCAATGTAAACCTTTCCTTATTGCCATTTTCCAAAAAAATTGTAACACTCTATGGAGCTACGCCATTGGTGTGCTACCATTCTTGAATAAAATACAAGTTTTCCCAATCATTGTTAGTTGTGTTCATCTACGTTTTTCTTTGTTATGCAAAATGTCATTTATTTGTTAATAATGAAGTATTGAAACTTGAAAAAAGAATTTGAAATTTAAAAAAAAAAAAAACAAAACAAAACAAAATTACTTTGATATATGTGAAAATCAAAGGAAAATCATTTGTTTCCCCGAAAGCCTCAAGGTTGCATAAATACTCCAGGATCACCAACAAAAGTCCCCATGGAATATAACTCATTAATCCTCTAGAAGGATGGAACTTTGGTTATTTACAACTGTCAATCATGATAGTTTCTCCTCTGGATGCGCTTGTTAATTGTACGGGTATGAGTTATTGGTGTTGAGGAATCAGAATCTCTGTAAACAGTCTCTACAACTCCCAGTCTGCCAAGCGTCAGCATTCTCATAATCATGATCATTCATATATCATGCATTCAAATCATGCATAGCCGAAATGTACTTCGTGCTCATTATGCATTGACCTAGGTCTTATTGTTGATCCTATGTCTTTTGACCTCTAATTCCAGTTTGTCTGTGGTATCCTTGAACTAACATCCGGTTTTCGCAGTCATTTTCAAGTCCAATTGTTGTTGAACTTGATTCCATCATCAGGTCATATATGAACCTGCTGTTCAGTACCATTCAGGTCATATGTGAACCTGTTGTTGAGCTTTGATTCCATTGCCAGGTCATATATGGACCTGTTGTTCAATACTATTCAGGTCATATCTGAACTTGTTGATTGAACCTTATTCCAGTATCATGTCATATATGAACCTGTTCTGAAGAATTTTCCCTGTTGTTCAATACTATTCAGGTCATATATGAACTTGTTGTTGAGCCTTATTCCAGTGTCAGGTCATATTTGAACATGTTCTGAAGTTTTTTTCTCTCTGTTTGTTCAATCCTATTCAGGTCATATATGAACCTGTTGTTGAGCTTTATTCCGGTGGCAGGTCATATATGAACCTGTTCTGAAGATTTTTTCTCTGTTTGTTCAATCCTATTCAGGTCATATATGAACCTGTTGTTGAGCTTTATTCCGGTGTCAGGTCATATATGAACCTGTTCTGAAGATTTTTTCTCTGTTTGTTCAATACTATTCAGGTCATATATGAACCTGTTGTTGAGCTTTATTCCGGTGTCGGGTCATATATGAACCTGTTCCGAAGATTTTTTCTCTGTTTGTTCAATCCTATTCAGGTCATATATGAACCTGTTGTTGATCCTTATTCCAGTGTCAGGTCATATATGAACCTGTTCTGAAGAGTCTTTCTCTATGATTGTTTCAGTGTTGTCAGGTCATATATGAACCTGTTTTCGAACTTTCATTCCAGTATTACCAGGTCATATATGAACCTGTTGATACACTCTTCTTGTTTTTTCTGAGTTTGTTAGGTCATATCTGAACCTGCTGTCAGAACTTCTTGATATTCCCCAGCATTGTCAGGTCATATATGAACCTGCTGTTGTGTTTTATTCCAGTATTGCCAGGTCATATCTGAACCTGTTGTGACATTTTCTTTCTTATTCGGGTCTAGTAAGTCATATGTGAACTTACTACCGAAATCTCTTGTACTCTGAATGTTGTTTATCAACTTTCACTTCGATTACTCCCTAGTGTGTGTCTGATTCTCCAGCAGGACTATTTCCCCAGCAAGTTGTTTCTTACCATTTGTCTGTCTTCCTGTGGACTATCAGCATTCCCCACAGATTGGTCCGCCTAGTAGCATCTCCTGTTAAGGGTCCACCATAACCCTAACAGATAAAAATTACAAAAAAAGAAGCATGCATCCACGCATATCATATCATATCATATCACATCATGTCATAGGGATTCAGGATCAAAATCCGGGTCTTCCTAGTATTTAACCATCTCCCACTATGATCATATGAAGAGTGTCCTTCTTCATAGTGGAAGATACTTAAATAGGGGCAACTGTCATACCCCGATTTTGGTCCTGAAAAAATTTCCATCAATCATTCATTTTCTCTCCTCCTCATGACCATTTCATCTGGTCACGAATCTATCCACCTACACGGATTGTTTAGACATTGCCACTACTTGTCGTTCCATGATCATTAAATTTTTATCTCTCCATTTGGCTTTAGATGTTTTGATACATTTTTGATAGAATCAATTGGAATGTCATTCTCATGTCTAAATTCAATCCATGTTTTGTCTCTCATGGAATATCATTTTCCCTTTCAAGGAGATTTCCATCTATATACCATCTTTTATTTTTATATATCATGTTCAAATTTGCATTCACATTTTTATATATCATGTTCAAATTTGCATTCACATTTTTATTTTTATATATCATGTTCAAATTTGCATTCACATTGTTTCATTCACATTGGAAAGCTTCCATTCATCCATACACATATTCATTCATATTTCAATTACGGCATTCATCCATACACATATTCATTCATATTTCAATTACGGCATTCATCCATTTACATGGCATGTGGATAAAGTATCTCATCACCTAAACACCGTTGAAGAAAAACACAATGACTAAAGCAATGAAAACTTCTTTTTATTCTATCCTTTCTCATTATTTTCTCACACTTTGTGATTGAAATCCACGAAATAATAAACAAGTTGAAACTCTTGACAATCTTCATAAAGCAAAATACATAGGAAACTCAGAAATTGATAAGAGTGAATTTGAAGTGCATTGGTTTTTTCTCGCCTCTCCCTCGTTTGCTTATTTCAAAATTACGCATGATGAATTGATGCATTATGGGCCCTGCATGCAAGATAGTACATACGTTCCATGGATGAAGGAGCTATATGATTGCAGTCCAATACTTTGAACACAGGATTTGATGGTGAACATAAAATGGAAGCTTTCCCCAATATATTTGCAAGACTACGGACCGGAAGTCCTTCCTTTCTTTCCGTAGCTTCTGGTACTTCAAGCTTGAATGTGACTTCTTTGGACAATGCGGCTCGGTTACTTGAGACTATTGGCGTTCAACAATTGTCTGCTCATGATGTGGTGAAGTTGTATATTCTACCTGTGTTATTTGATGAAACAATGGCAAGCAAGAATAAAACAGTGATGATTGAATATATATGTTTTGTAATACTGCACCTTAAATCTACTTGTTCTGAGTGTTTTCGTTGAAAGGGAGCATATCATCTCAAAGTTGCAATTATGGACTCATGTGTTGGGCTACTCTCTCTAATTTGATGGCACACCGACCAATAGCAGTAAACAACAATTAAGTTTTGTCTATTAATAATTTGCAGTCAGTCCCCAATATAAACACAAGACCTATGCTGCTCGTCTTATGGATGGAGAGGCATCGGCTCCTGCTGCTGCAACTTCTGTTCTACAATTTACGGTTGATCCGGCTAAGATATGCCCCTTTGTGCTGCTGTTTGTAGGCGTCCGGAATTTCTTGAAAGCTGCATTGACTTGTATTTTTCTTGTGCAAGGGCTGCACATGCTGTAAACCAAAGCCAAGACTCGAAATCAAGTGCATTTACCATCAAAAGATACTTACTGAGCAGCGAAATTTCAAAAATTGTTGTAAAGATGCAGTAGGTGAGAGTGAGAATGAAGAGGAGTGTTTTTTATTTGGATGCATTTTCAGCAGGAAAAGGATACAATGCTGCTGAGATTAGTTGGCAACTTTGGATAAATGTGATACCTGTTAGGAATTAGCCACCGGAGATGCAACTGTAGTGACTCGGGCAGTGGCTGGAGAGGTACCCATCCCAAGTGTACTGCTATACGTCCAACATTTGTGTCTACCTGTTATATGACAATAATTTATTAGATTTATTTCATATTCCTGCAATTGCATACCTTTGTTTTCAACCTACCGGGAAGGCAAGATGGTGCAGTGTTGACAGGCGCACACACTCCACACTTTTCAATCCCAGTCCTCTTACGCTCAGCAAATACTCTCTGTGGAACGTCTCTCAGCCACTCGAGGTCAATGCTTCCATGATCATCAACCAGTCTCTTTAGGAATTTCTGCATAATAAATCATGTAAAATAGGTTGCATCACTAAGTTCTTTCTGTTCAGAAAGTGATCAATAGCATTTCATTGAAGTTTCATTTTACCTGAATATGCTCGGCAAGCCTGATGTTCTTCAAGCACTTTCTGGGTCTAACATTGGTGTCACTATCGGTATTGTGGTATGTTATGATTAGAAGCTTGAATTCTTCTAGAAAAACTGCTGATAATTGGGTTCATGATAATGTTACCCGATATGTTTCTAATGGGGGTGATGGAGCGAGAATTGAATATGTTGCTGTCGGTGACGAGCCGTTTCTTAAAAGTTATGGTGAACAATTCCATCCCTTCGTAATTGGAGCTGCTATGAATATTGAAGTTGCTTTAAATAGAGCAAAATTGGACAACAAAGTGAAAGTTGTAGTTCCCTGCAGCTTTGATAGTTTTGAGTCTAGTTCCAACTCGTCTACTGAAATGCAATTCAGATCCGACGTCAACAAAACCGTGATTGAGCTCCTCACGTTTTCACCATTTCACTGCAGTAACACAAAATTAGTCAAAGTTGTTAAAATTTCAAAAAGAATCCCAAATGGGCATTGAGACAAAGTTAGAGCAAAAAGTGCATAGGTAAAATTACCGTTTCCGGATTGTAGCATCAAACAGGACAACCCGATTCTGAGCACAAAAAGCACTTATGGAAATTTTCTCTATTGAATCTCTAGACCAAATCCCAAACCCTAAAATGCGTGGAGGATAAATAGAGAGAAAGAAACCAGTGAGAGAGGACGGAAAACCTTGGAGGCGGAAAAGAAAAGAAGAAAAAAACCTAATTCTAAACACCACGAAAAAATACCTGGATTGAGACGGCAAAGGCAAAGAACTTCAAGGAGAAAGCTTTGAGGTAAAGAAATCCGTCCCGAGCCTCACCGTCACTACCGGACCGCCACCGAAGGTAAGCTTAGGATTTCTTTAAAGCTATGGATATTGTGCATTTGGGATGAGATTAGGGTGTGAGATTGGTACAGTTCAAATGGGTGCAAGCGATTGAGAGAGGTGAGCGCAGGTTGAGAGCGATTGAGGGGGGAAGGTGCGATTGAGAGAGAGATGTGTGGAGATTGTTTTTTTTACGAGAGAGACGTGAGGTTGAGAGGTTGATTTTGAGAAAGTGAGATTGGGAGAGAACGAGGAAAGGCTTCTGTTACACTATGCCAATTTTCTTCTTTTAATTTATTTTAAACAGAATAAATCTTTGAAACACGTTTAAACTTCCTAAATTTTAGTTAATAAATGTTTTTACATTTTCAATTCATATTCCATTGAAAAACCCAACAGCCAAGCGGCTGGGTTTAATTTTCTGTTTTTCTTGGTAGTCCAACAGACTGTTTTTTATATTAGTTTTTATTTTAATTCTAATTTTTAATCTATCTTGGTTTATTTATCCAAATTAGCATTAAGATGACAACTAATCATAAATGGCCTGGTGGAAAGGGGGTGGTTTTCATGGTCTTTAGTGGAGTGGGTTCGATACCTATATGTAGCATTTCATTTCTTTTAGCATTCATTTTTTTCATGTTTATGTTTTATTATAATTTCTCCTATACTCATAGTTTCATTATTGTTTAATAATACAAATTTGATTTCTTTTAATTTCATCATCCATTCAAAACCGCTTTAAACTATTAAAATCACACTTTTCTCGATTCAATGTCGAGCCCATTTCCATACCCTTGTAAGTCGATTGCTTTTGAGCATCGCCATCAACCTCACATAGCTTACTCTTGGGCTTTCTTACAATGAGCCGGTTCTCTTGCACTTACACTCATACATTGCATTATTTGTTGTTTGGGCCCAATTTATTTGTTTCATGATTTTGAATCCCCATTTGACAAAATGTACCCCACTCCCCTGATGTGTGATAATTTTGTACTGTTTTATTTCTTTATTTGCTTGACTGTTTAGTTTAGCTATTAACACAAGAATAAAACCAACCATTTCCAAAAGATCAAAAAAAAATAATGACTTGATCCAACGTCGAGTATTTTCTCAATAAACAAATCAAGTCATTTCTCCCTCCTATTCTATTCCATTTCTTTCAAACTTTCATCAAACGCTTGATTCAACGTCAAGCCATTTTTCCTAATAAAAACTCAAAAAACATTAATTTATAGTTAAGACCTTTTCAATAAGATGGAAGTGTAACTTGGTGTATACCGCGCACTCCTGAGACTAGGATTCGAGATGCATATCTCGCCAATCCTAGCTCTCGCCATCATCCAAACTTATCCACTTTTGTTTTTTCCTCAAACACTCATTCAAATTTCTCTTGAGCGTCCATCAATACTTGATCTAGGGTCAAGTCTTTTTTACAACAAAAACTCAAAATACCTAATTCTTATTTAACACTTTTTCAATAAAGATGGAAATGGAACACGGTGTATACCATGCATTCTTGAGATTAAGATTCGAGACGTATGCCTCGCCAATCTTAATTCTCGCCATCGTCTAAAATTGTCAATGCGGTTTCTTCAAACCCTTTCTCAATCAAATTCCAAAATACTTAATTCCTATCTTAACCTCTTTCAATAAAGATGGAAATGGAACATGATGTATACCGTGCACTCCTGAGGCTAGGATTCGAGATGTATATCTCGCTCATCCAAGTTCTCGCCATCACCCAAAATACATCCAACCAATCAAACTCTTTCTCGCCGCCGTGCGATTAATCAAAAACCTTTTTCATAAACGAAAGATATATTGTCTTAAGTGATACAAAACAATGTTTCGGCCACGATTGTTGAGTAGAGATAAATGACGCTTTTCCGAATGTAGATTTATAAATTCGTTCGATGTGTGGTATGCGTCCACTCCTCATCTGTTTTGGGTAAAACAATGTTTTCGTCGATTAATACAATATAACTTTCGCTAAAATCGACCAACAAACAAACATTTTTCTACCCAGAACTACGTAAGCCTTGATTTCTCTTTTGAGATACGTAGGAGCAGGATTCGTAAATCTTGTCAGGCCCACTAATAAAAAACTTAGGTTTAGTCCTTCGTCAAAAATCCAAAAACATTCTCTTCCCATCCTTTCGTTCTTTCCCACCTAATAATTCGAAAAGCCTAATCTTTCAACAAACACTAACGCACACAACTAACCTAATGGTTCCCGTTGAGTACAACGGACGTGAGGGGTGCTAATACCTTCCCCTTGCGTAATCGACTCCCGAACCCTGATTTGGTTGCGACGACCATAATCATTATCGTTTTGTTTCTCGGGTTTTATCGATATTTCCCCTTTCCTTTTTAGGAATAAATAAAGTTCGGTGGCGACTCTGTTCAGTCCATCATTGCGAGCGTGATCGCGCTTCACTTTGAAGTCGTATCCCCATTTTTCGAGGTGCGACAAATAGGTATTTGGAAGAATCCAGAGTATCCATCTAGATAACAGAAGTAAGAGTGTCTGGCTAGACGCTCCAACATTTGGTCTATAAATGGTAAAGGGAAATGATCCTTCCTGGTTGCTTTATTTAATTTTCTATAATCTATACACATCCGCCATCCTTCTTCTATTCGTTTTGCTACATGTTCGCCTTTGTCGTTTTGCACGACTGTGATGCCTCCCTTTTTAGGTACTACATGCACAGGGCTCACCCACTTACTATCCGAGATCTAATAGATTATACCTGCCTCAAGTAACTTAAGAACTTCCTTTTTAACAACATCACTCATTATAGGGTTTATTCTTCTCTGATGTTCCCTGGAGGGTTTTGAATCTTCTTCGAGCGAAATCCGATGCATGCATATGGATGGGCTTATACCTTTTAGGTCAGAGATATTATATCCTAAGGCTGAGGGATATCTTCGTAAGACGTTTAAAAGTTGGTTCATTTCCTCTTGGCTCAAGGTAGCACTGACTATAACTGGACGGTTCATCTTTTCATCGAGGAACTCATATCTCAGGTTCTTAGGCAGTTCCTTAAGTTCTAAGGTTGGTTTCTTAGGACATGGCATAGAATCTGGGGTAAGGGATAAACATTCGTAAAGGTTATCATTGATATAGGGTTTCTTATGGTCATCATCTTCCCTTATGAGAGTTGATGGTAACTTAATTGTTTTTATAATTTCTTCTTGTTCTAATTCTCTAACACATCCATCAATGATATCTAAGGCATAACACGAGTCTCCCATCACAGGTACCATAAGAAATTTCGAAAGTATAAATTCTATTTTCTCGTCACCTACCTCAAATGTCAACTTTCCTTTCTTGACATCTATTATGGCTCCTACAGTCGATAAGAATGGTCTACCTAGAAGGATTGGTATATCATTGTCCTCTTTGATGTCCATGACAATAAAATCAGTAGGGATAAATAACTGACCTATCCTAACAGGGACATCTTCTAAAATGCCTATCGGATACTTAACAGATCTATCGGCTAACTGAAGTGACATCTTAGTGGGCTGTAATTCTCCTAAGTTTAACCTCTCACAAACTGCTAAAGGCATTAGGCTCACACTAGCTCCTAAGTCTAGAAAAGCTTTTTCGATGACATGATTACCCAAAAGGCAAGGAATGGAGAAATTTCCACGGTCTTTATCTTTCTTTGCTAATTTGTCCTCGGAAATAACATTACATTCCAAAGGCTTCGGATCGTCAAGTCTACGTTTGTTGGTAAGGATGTCTTTGAGAAACTTTGCATAAGAAGGTATTTGGGTGATGGCTTCTGTGAAAGGGATTTCTACATGAAGTTTTTCTATAACTTTAATAAATTTTTGATACTATTTATTGATCTGGGTTTGTTTGAGTCTTTGCGGATATGGTATAGGTGGTTTATATGGCGGGGGTGGTACGTAAGTTTTATCTTTAGGTCCTTCTCCTTTTTCTCGACCTTCCTGGTTTTCAGATTCCTCTTGCTCCTTTACTTCGTCCGGGGGCTTGGTACATTCCTTAGAAGTTTCGGGTTCACTCAATCTAGGGTTTAGTGGCTCATCATAAGCGTTCCCACTTCGTAGGGTAATGGCATTGGCTTGTCCTCTCGGATTTTGTTGAGGTTGTCCAGGGAATTGTCCTCCAGGTGTAGTTTGAGGGGCTTGGTTTAAAGCTACCTGAGAGATTTGGGTTTCAAGCATCTTGGTATGAGTAACTATTTGGTCAACCTTGGTTCCTAACTGAGTAATCAATTCGTTAACATGAATGTTTTGGTTCATGAACTCCTTGTTTTGTTGGGTTTGAGCGGTGATAAACCTGTTTCCAGCTACTAAGATATACCTGTTTCCTAAGGATGGTGGGAAAGGTCCCATGAAATCTATACCCCATACGTCAAAGAGTTCTACTTCCTGAATGTTTCTTAGAGGCATTTCATCACGCCTTGAAATGTTTCCAGTGCGTTGGCATCTATCACATTTGACAATGCAAGCATAGACATCACGCCACATGGTAGGCCAGAATAGGCCAGCTTGAAGAATCTTGGTCTATGTCTTAGAGGTGCTCGCATGTCCACCATAGGGTGCAGAATGACAATGCTTGATAATACTATTTACCTCTTCTTCCGGAACGCAACGGCGAAAAATGCCATCTTTACCCCTTTTGAAAAGGAGTAGTTTATCCCAATAGAAGTTTCTCACATCGTGGAAGAATTTCTTCTTGCGATGGTAGTCAAGATCAGGGGGTACTATATCAGCAGTGATGCGTACTTTTCGCAAGTGTACGAACGCGTCAGAGTAATATAAAAGATTGTCGAATCCACAGAGACCAAGTGTCAATCTATCGTTATCTGTCGTTATGGTGTTTATCAGAGGCAATCAAAATAGGTGTTTTTAGAGTGTGCAATGGAAAGTAAAGTGTTGAATAAAGTTTAATTAATAAAGACAGGGTCGAATGTAATTCACGTAATCAATTAATAATCCAAGTACTTGCTAATAGAACTACTTATGGGCAATGTTTTCTACTTTGAAAAGAACTAATTTAACAGGAACTGTCGCTTTCGCGTATTCAAAACCGAGTTGTACTCCCTAATCAAACCCTCTTATTGTCACTTATAAAAAGGCGTGCATTGCGTTAGAGTAGTAAACCTATTTTTAAGAAATATAGTATCTTGACTAAGTTGAAAAGTATTATAACCTGGATTTCTTAACCAAAAGAGGTTCTCACGAACCAGACTCTAAACTTATAAACGCGTCCGAAAATAGTTTTAAAATCTCTTTTCTTCTTAAGTTAAAAACTCCTAATGAACTAAACAAAGCGCTTTCGCTGTTTTTGAAATAGTTAAAAACACTTAAGTTTAAATAGACGTTGGACGGCTTTCGATCTTACCCAACGAAATTGAAGTGCGGGAAAACTTAAGTTGAAAGTTAAAATAGCCCTTAAGTGCTTCTACGAACAATTGTACGGATTATCGGTTCAATTACGATTCTTACATTCTAACCTCATAGATTTAGTTAGACATGGTAAAGTAAAAGTGCATTAATTTAAATAAAAGTAGTGCGAGTGCGGGAAGTAAATAAAAGTAGTGTGAATGCGGGAAGTAAATAAAAGTAGTGCGAGTGCGGAAAGTAAATAAAAGTAAAGCGAGTGTGAGGAAATAAATAATTTAAAGCGAGTGCGAGGAAATAAACAAAAGTAAAGCGAGTGCGAGGAAATAAATAATTTAAAGTGAGTGCGAGGAAGTAAATAATTTAAAGCGAGTGCGAGAAAATAAATAAGATAAAGACAAGTAATAAAAACCTGCTCCAATCGGAGGGTTGAATAAATTGCAAAGCGGAAATGAAAATGGCGGCAAGATTAACTTCCTTCCAAAGTGCTCCAAACTCGATTACAGACTCTATCACAGACTTGATTACACAACTGTGGTAACACTCCAATGCGAAGCAATTACCACTTTAAAATACTGAATATATGCCTAAGTGAAACAAAGTTGCTTTGAGTTTGCCTCTGTTCTAAGTTTGGATGATTGTAAAAGTGATTTTGAGTTTCTATTTATAAGTAAGTAAAAAGATGGAAATGACAAGGATGCCCTTCAACTTGAAAATGGGAGGGAAAACTTTTCCTCTTGTGGGCCCGCCACAAGGCCAATCTGAGGCGCCTTAGTGGAAGTAGTAGGGAACGTGGCAGTTGAGGGAAGTTGAGGTTGGATACGTCATGGCAGGGTCTATGGTGTCAGCCATGGGGTAAGCCACAACTACAAAATGCTGAATTTTAGGGTTTTTAGCTCTTTTTCACTCTTTTTCTCGATCGGGGCTCTGATTAAAGTAAAAACCTGAAAACAAAGGAAAACATAGCAATAACACAACAAAATAACAATAAAACAACTAGAATGCATGTGAAATCGGAGTCAAAAATACGGTGAATTTTAGTGTTATCACACCAAGCCATTCAAAATAGTCGGGCAACATGGAATAATGCATACAATCACAATAAAATTAATTAGCAGACCATTCCACAATTCAACAACTAGCCCTGCAGCAAGCCATCAAACATAAACTTTCATACCAATCAACAAAACTAAAGCTCACCAACAACAAATAGCAACAGAGCATGACAAGTACACACATCATGGCATTGTATTTCAGTTCAACAACAAATAGCAAAATAGTTCTAACCATACTAATCACCTTTAATTCATGAAATTGACTTTCATTTTCACCCCTTTCACAACTAACTACAATATTCATATGGCATTGGATTCAACATAGGGGAATTAATGTAACATTTGTAACATTTCAATTTTTGATTTAGTGCATTCAAGCATGATGACTATTCCTAATCCTAATGCTAACTCCAAACAACATCCATCAATATTTTCAGTCCATTAGCCTCATTAACACAATTCCAATTTGTGCATCATTGCAATTAACATCAAAACTTTTTAACAATTCTATTTTGTGACGGTTCAATTCATAACTAACTGCTTGAAATTCACTAACTGATTTAACAGTTCATTTTAATTCACTAACACTCAAACTTCCAACTACATAGCTAACTCTTTATGAATTCCATTAACCAAAGTCCAAGATCTAACCTAACTAACTAACATCCCTAACTGTCACTAACAGAATTTGAGAACTTATTAAACAAACCTAACTGATTCAAACACCTCACTAACTGAGGAGTTATCAGAGTTAATTGTATAACAACTTTCCTCTCCAAACTAACTAACAGTCACCCCTTCCCTAATAGAGCTACCTGAATTGCCTAGTTCTGTTATAGATGAGCTCTATAAATTCATACATTCAACTCACAATTCATTTGATCATCACACTCAGCTTCGCAGAGATTCAATGCCTGTTTCATAATCTCAATTCACTCTCAGATCTCTATCCCTTTCTCACTCAGACTTTTCTACCAAAACTCCATTGAAGCTTCGCATTGAAGCTTAAATAAGAGTAAGCTTAGCCACTTCACCTCATAAGTTCAACCAACATCACAAAATTTGGGAAGAAGAAGAGTTGAGTAGGAGAATAAGTGGAAGAAGGAAAATTGTACGCAGAGCAAGAACTTGGATCACAGTACCTGGATAATCGCCGTTCTCTAGTATTTTCTTGAGCTTCGTCTTCTTCAGTTTCAACAAACACCAAAGCACATCCCCGCTTCGAAGGTTGGTCAAAGTTTCTTTTCTTGCTCATTTCTCCTTGCTATGATGTAGGCCGTTGTACAATGAGCCAAACCCCTATGGTTTAAGCTCCATTTCATCACCCCATGGCTTTTAATTCTGAATTTGGGATCTAGGGTTCTTATCTTGTCTTCTTCAATTCTTGCATTTTGATAAGAATTGGTGATATCTCGATCTAGATTGAGGATCAGTTATTTGAGACGATCCTTGTGGTATGTTATTTTTGGTGATTGAACATCCATCGTCGTTGGAGGAAATTTCCGACGCGGCGGAAAGGATAGTCATATACAAATTCTTTTCGCGCGTTGGGTTGTCACGAGAGCCACACCCATACTAGATTCACTTGGAAGTACTTTTGTCCTGCGAGAATTCGCTATGGCAGGGTATTTTCATTTCGAGTCAATGACTCTGGGAGACCTTCTATGGACCACCTTGGAGAATAGTCCATACTTGTGAGGGGGATATGGGTTTTTCTTGCAGTAAACCATAGACTCTACATACCTTAGTTCTCATATTGCGTCGAACCTTTGAACTTACAACGAACAACATATACAGATTATTTATAATGTATCAGAACTTTGAATTTGTGTGATCCATATCATCCCATCATACATTATCATTCATCATAATAAATCTTTTTACATACGCATTTCTTTTCCAGGAATCCAAGATCCAAGTTTGTTGACTAAGTATCTGAGATGAAGCATGACTTCCGAAAGAAAAAGCATTCACAGTTACAAGCTCGTGGAGCCACAGTTGAATGTTTTGAGAGGATTAAGGGCACGTCTAGTTCTTGAGAACATATATGAATTCAAGAAGTCTTATGGCAACCTCCTAGGAATTTTGAATACCGAAGTCAGTACCACAATTGTGCACACCCTTTTGTAATTCTATGACCCTCCACTGATACATTTTACCTTTCAGGACTATCAGTTAGCACCTACTTTAGAGGAGTACTCTCATAATTTGGGTATTGGGATTAAGAACCGAGTTCCTTATGTCTACACTAAGGAACTCCCTAAGTACCATATCCTCGCTGAAGCCCTTCACCTGGGGAAGAAGGAAGTGGAGTTGAACCTGAATCTCAAAGGTGGGATCCATGGTTTTACCTCAAAGTTTTTGGTGGATAAGGCTACTACTTTTTATGATGCTATAAGTTGGATGGCTTTCAACGCCATCTATCTTTACTTATTTATGGGATCGTATTGTTTCCAAATATGGAAGAATTTGTGGACTTGGTTGTTATCCATATTTTTCTGACTCAGAACCCCGTTCCCATTATTCTTGTTGACACTTATTACACCATTCATGTAAAGACTCAGAAGAAGAAGGGAACCATCATTTGTTGTATCCATTTACTGTATAGATGGTTTATTTCGCATCTACCCATCAAAGGTCCTTTCTTGGAGAATGTCATACGGTGAACTGACTTTATGTGTTTTTGATCGCAATGTCGCGGTTAGCAAGAGTCGCCACCGACTTTTCTTTTATCCCATAAGGAAAGGTAGAAAAGAACAGGAAAGACCTTAATTTAGATTCTTAGGTTCGGGAGGTACATTATACAAAGGGAAGGTATTATCACCCTTTGTATCCATGGTTATCCATGGGATCTTAATTGCTGGATCACTTATATTTTTGTCTGAAAAGTGTTGGTGAATTGTTTAAAAATGTTTCGAAAAGAGAGTTTAACTTTGTAATGATTCTCGTATGAATGTATACAAAGTATTTATCTCGTTTGATTTTGAAAAAAAACAGTTTAGAAAAATATAACTTGGTAATGATTCTAGTATGAATGTATACCAAGTGGGGATTTTCTGGGACTTGTAAAGTGTGAGGGGTGGAAAATGTTTTAGGTTATGATCCAGTAATTGAGAGTTATACCTTCCTAAGGTCGTTATGGGCATTTCCTATCCTTATGAGGGTAAAACTGTCCTTACTATTGAGAAGTAAGTAGTTTTATCCTTTGGATGTAAAAGGGTCATTGTAGGGTCATCGATAGGTCATTGAAGGCAACAGTTGTAAGGATACCTTAGCATTCGAAGGGACGATCATCATTTAACCGTAGGCTACACCGAAGGGTCATCGAGGGACAAAATCATATATTCGAAGGCAACATCCGAGGGACTATGATTTATTTTAAAGGGACATGATGATTTAATCGAAGGGTCTTTGCTAAGGGTATCCCCACATTCGCGGGACATGACCGTAATACCGTAATATCGTAAGGCAATAAAGAGAGGTCCAAGATCACATATTTAGAGGCCGTATTTTACAATCGATTAGGTAATTAGGATGAATCTCCATATTAAAATTAATACATTAAAATTAATTAGGTAATTTAGGGTGAAACTCCACAAGGGTATCCCACCAATAAAGTGGAAGACCTAGACAGCAATCTTTTCCTGGGAAAGGTGAACCTTTACAAAATTCAGCAAACGGGTTAGAGTACCAAGTCAGGATGCAATCAAGGATTGCACCGCAAAAGAAACCAGAACAGCAGTAGGGTCAGATAAACAATGCATGGCTATGATAAAAACATGACAGGTTAGCAAAGGACAGAAAAATCAGCGACTGTCCCGGTCGCCGCTGCCTCGCCTAGCGAAGGCTTAGCGAATACTCGCTGCATGCTCGCTTAGCGATGTGCTAGCGAGCGGCTGCGGATTCTGGTTTTGATAACAGCATAATGTCAACAAGCTTCACACCTTATAGCATCCATTACAGAGATTATGTGGTTAGACATTCAGATGTTCATGCATACTTAAATTCATATGTAAAACTTAAGATAGTTTCATAAATTCAATCATGATACCATATGCAAATTAAGAACATAAGGTAGTAATAGCAATGCCAACCTGTTTGTAATCGAATTGTAACCTTGAATTGGCCGATCAGATCGAATTGAGCGGAAGTGACCTTGCTGCCGCCGGCTTTTCCTTCAGGGTTTTCCGTCTGTGAGCGCTAGGGTTTGCGTGCTAGGGTTCTCCTTTCGTCGTTTTCGTCCCCTTTTTCATTACTGAAGTGCTGGTATTTATAATGCTCTTTTTTGTGACCTAATGGGCTCAGAGTGAAGCCCAGAATTTTCTGTTATCTGTCAGCTTCGCTAGGCGAACGTGTAGCGAACGTTCGCTAGGCGAGCGTGTAGCGAACGTGTAGCGAACAGGCCAGTTTGGGCCATTTTCTGGATTGGGCCATTCGTGAGCTGGGCCTTCGTTCCTTTAAGATCAGTGTCATAAAAATGAGTCGGAGTACCCTGAAAAATGTCTTAAAATATTAATGGGCAAATTTTGGGGTATGACAGCTGCCCCTGTTCAATATTCTTGAACCGAGAGAGTCAGAATGGTATGTACGCCATTCGTGGTCTGGAGGTGGAAGATTATTGAACACTTAGAACGCCCCAAAAATTTGCACTTGTCAATGGAGATGGGCTTAAAGATGCCATCTAGGAAGTTTGATGATGAGAGCTTCAGAGTGCGTCGTACGTTAGAAGATATCTGAAGTCATGGGTGTCACTGGGTCATACGCCAGACCGTATAGTGAGTCATTCATTAGGCCGTCGACTTCACTGGGGAGTTAGAATGGGTCATACGCCGCTGGGGATAACAGATCAGAATGGATCATACGCTAGATCGTATCTGAGTTGCAGAATGGGCCGTCTGTTAGGCTGTATCTGACGAAAAGTAGTCGTACGCTAGACTATACCTCGGGATGTACCGTACGCTAGGTAGTATCTGAGGAATGAAGATCCGAATGGGTTGTACGCTAGACCGTATTGTTGGAGGAGTAATATGTTGTGCCGAATCAAAATGAGATAAGAATCCGAATGAGTCATACACTGCTGGGGATAAAGGATCAGAATGGATCGTACGCTAGATCGTATCTGAGTTGCGGAACGAGCCGTCCGTTAGGCTGTATCGTTACTGAGGGTGAAGGATCAGAATGGATCGTATGCTAGATCGTATCTGAGTTGTAGACTGAGCCGTCCGTTAGGCTGTACCTGATGATGAAGGGGGTAGTCATACGCCAGACTACACTTCAGAATGTACCGTACGCTAGGTAGCATTTGAGGCCTTGAAGGTCCAAATGGGTCGTATGCTAGACCGTATTGGAGTTGTTGAAGGTCGGAATGGATCGTACGTTAGATCGCATCTGAGTTGAAAGAGTCATATGTTGAGCTGAATCAGAATGAACCGTACGCTAGGCTATATCTGATAGTATTTGTATATGTTGTATTTGCAATAAATGTCTGGGATGGGCTTATAGATGCCATCGTTGGGAGGGTGTCAGAATGAATGTTGACATGGAGTATATCTGAAAGATGTAGTTGAATCCTGAACGTAATTGATGAGGATGTCCGTCTGAATGGACCTTTGTTTTGACTGTATCAGGGGAATAATTAACCTGAAAAATAAAGTTAGCTTCATGCCATGTCATGATGCATGAGATGTTTTATGCTTTCGAAAATAACTGCGAACGATGTATGCATGCGTATGCTGTGAAATGATGTAATGAATGAATTATGCATCTGAAAAGTTCTTCCAGAGGACTCTACTGGGGAAAACAAATCTCAATCTTCTGGTTGGGAGATACTGGTATCGATGACCCTCTCTTAGCCGGGGATGCTTGATTTCTGTCTGATGGTAGAAATGTTCAACGGAAGTCTGGCTGGGGGTGGAAGAGATGACCCATTTGTCTAGTAATGCCACTCTCTTCTGGGAATGACTGGCTTTGCTGGGGGATAGGATTAGCAACGGATTCATTGGAAAGCATGATTAGACCTTCTCCTCGATCCTGAAGTCTAGTAGTAATCGCTATTTCTATTTTATGCACGCATTTTTGGTAAACATCGATCATATCCAAATGCATATATTAATTCGAATTAAATCAATGGACGCTTATGCAAACAAAACAGAGAAAGTAAAACAAAAGCACTTTTTTTTGAAACTAAAATTATATTGATTTCGAAAGAGGGCCTATAAACAGGCAATTTGTGTACAAGGAGACAGAAATCCTAGTAAGAGGAAATTGTCAAGAAAACAAAGAGAAAGCTATGCCGAAAACGTCCTATTGACTTTACTTCCCCTACTGCCATTATGTCTTCAAGCCTCTCATCTCCTGCTGTCGGATAGAAGTGATTAGCTTGTTCAGTCCTTTGAACTTGGATAAAGCTGTCTGAGAACGGGACATAGTCATACGCTTTGATCCCTAATTTTTGCCTGGACCGCCTTTTCAGGTTTTCAATCCACCAGGATACCCCTTTTTGCCCAAGCCGCCCTTTCAGGTTTTCGACTTGCCGGGTGCACATTTTTTTTTATGTTTATCCCTAATTTTTGCCCGAACCTTTTTGGTTTGCTGGGATGCCCTTACTTTTGCCTAGGTACGTCGACCTAACAGGTCTCTTTTATGCGTAGTATTTTTTGACTATGTCTGCGTTCACGGGATGCGGGAAGTCTTCGCCGTCCATTGTAGCTAGTATCATGGCTCCACCAGAGAATATCTTCTTAACTACAAACGGCCCTTCGTACGTGGGAATCCATTTGCCTCTGGGATCACCTTGTGGTAGAGTGATGTGCTTTACCACCAAGTCGCCAATTTGATACACCTGTCTCTTGACTCTTTTGTTAAATGCCTGGGTCATGCGTTTCTGATATATCTGTCCATGACAAACAGCCGCAAGTCTCTTCTCATCAATCAAGTTTATCTGATCGAGTCGAGTCTGAATCCATTCATCTTCATCTAAGCCCGCCTCTTTCATGATTCTTAGAGAGGGAATCTGAACTTCCACTGGTAAAACGGCTTCCATTCCGTAGACTAAAGAGAAAGGAGTTGCTCCTGTCGAAGTGCGTACTGAAGTGCGATAACCGTGAAGAGCAAACGGTAACATCTCATGCCAGTCTCTGTACGTCACCGTCATCTTTTGTATGATCTTCTTGATATTCTTATTAGCAGCTTCTACGGCGCCATTCATCTTTGGTCGGTACGGAGAAGAGTTATGGTGTTTTACGTTGAACTGCGTACAGAGTTCAGTAATCATCTTGTTGTTCAAATTAGTACCATTGTCGGTGATAATCCTTTCAGGGATACCATACCGACAAATAAGACTATTCTTGATGAACCGTGCCACCACATTCTTGGTGACAGAAGCAAATGAGGCGGCCTCTACCCACTTTGTAAAGTAATCAATAGCGACAAGGATGAAGCGATGTCCATTAGAAGCAGTAGGTTTAATCTCCCCAATCATATCAATGCCCCACATTGCAAAGGGCCAAGGTGCTGTCAACACGTTCAATGGAGCAGGAGGCACATGTACTTTATCCGCATATATCTGGCACTTGTGACAGGTTCTGGAGTGATGATGGCAATCAGCTTCCATGGTAGACCAATAATACCCTGATCTCAGAATCTTCTTGGCCATCGTATGCCCACTAGAATGAGTCCCAAAAATACCATCATGCATGTCTTCCATAATCTTTTCTGCTTCCTTTTTATCCACACAGCGAAGCAAAGTCGAGTCATGATTACGTTTGTATAATACTCCATTACTCAAAAAGAATTTAGCGGAGAACCTCCTCAGGAATTTTCTGTCATTGATGGACGCCCCTTCCGGGTATTCCCGAGCTTCTAAATACCTTTTTACTTCATGGAACCACGGTTTCTCTTCTACTTCATCAGCGTTAAGTTCATAACAATATGCTGGTTCATCTAGTCGCTCAATGGTGATCCTGGGAGCTTCATTGTCCCATCTGACTCTGAACATAGATGACATGGTGGCCAAGGCGTCTGCCAACTGATTCTCCTCTCGTGGAATATGTTCGAATGTAATCTCTTCAAAGTATGGGATTAATGTCAACACCCGCTCTCGATAAGGGATGAGATTCGGATGTTTAGTGTCCCATTCTCCTTTGATCTGACTGATTACTAAGGCTGAGTCTCCGTATACGCTTAAAAACTTGATTCTCAGGTCTATAGCAGCTCTGAGTCCCAAAATACATGCTTCATACTCGGCCATATTGTTGGTACAGTCGAAACATAGTCTAGCAGTGAAAGGCGTATGGCAACCCTTGGGAGAAATAATTACAACACCAACGCCATTACCCAACGCATTAGAAGATCCATCAAAAACCATAGTCCATCGGGATCCCGGTTCGGGTCCTTCATCCGGTCCAGGTTCTTCATAATCAGTAACAAGCATGACATCCTCATCTGGGAACTCAAAATTCATAGATTGGTAATCATCCACTGCTTGATGAGCCAAATGGTCGGCTAGCACGCTTCCTTTGATTGCTTTCTGGGTAGTATACTGGATATCATACTCTGTTAAAATCATCTGCCATCTCGCTATTCTTCCGGAGAGGGCAGGTTTCTCAAATATGTATTTGATGGGATCCATCTTAGAAATCAACAAAGTGGTATGATTCAACATATACTGTCTTAGTCGGCGAGCAGCCCAAGCCAAAGCACAGCAAGTTCTCTCGAGCAGTGAGTATCTTGTTTCACAGTCGGTAAACTTTTTGCTAAGGTAGTATATGGCATGCTCTTTTCGACCAGACTCATCATGTTGCCCCAACACACACCCCATTGAATTTTCTAACACGGTCAAATACATGATTAGAGGTCTTCCTTCAACTGGTGGTATCAGGATCGGAGGTTCCTGGAGATACTTCTTGATTTTGTCAAAAGCTTCTTGACATTCGTCATTCCATATCATCTCTTGATTCTTCCTCAGTAGTTTGAAGAGGGGTTTACAGGTAGCAGTCAAGTGGGAGATAAATCGGGCAATATAATTCAAACGTCCCAAGAAACCTCTGACCTCTTTATCTGTACGGGGAACTGGCATTTCTTGAATAGCCCTCACCTTAGCCGGGTCAACCTCAATCCCTTTACCACTGACAATAAAGCCCAAGAGTTTGCCGGATCTTACTCCAAAGGTGCATTTGTTCGGGTTCAACCTCAACTTGTATTTCTTCAACCTCTCGAACAGTTTGTATAAATGATCGAGATGCTCTCCCTCAGTATGAGATCTGGCTATCATGTCGTCCACATACACTTCTATTTCATGATGGATCATATCATGGAACAAAACCACCATAGCACGCTGGTACGTTGCCCCTGCGTTCTTTAAACCAAATGGCATTACTTTATAACAGAACGTGCCCCATTGCGTTACAAACGTAGTTTTCTCCATGTCCTCAAGCGCCATCTTAATCTGGTTATAACCTGAGAATCCATCCATGAATGAGAATACCTTGTGTTGAGCGGTGTTATCTACCAGAACATCAATGTGCGGCAGTGGAAAGTCGTCTTTGGGACTCGCTTTATTCAAATCTCTGTAGTCTACACACATTCGCACCTTGCCATCCTTCTTCGGCACTGGTACCACATTAGCAACCCATTGAGGATAAGAAGTAACAGCCAGAAAACCTGCATCAAATTGTTTCATAACCAAGGCTTTGATTTTCTCAGACATTTCAGGACGCATGCGACGAACCTTTTGCTTAACAGGACGACAATCTTCCCTCGTTGGCAGCCGATGTACTACTATATCAGTATCTAGTCCTGGCATGTCGTCATAAGACCAAGCAAAAATCTCTACATAGTCATGTAACATCTGAATCAACCTTCTTTTGACACTGTTTTCCAAGCCTGCTCCTATTTTGACTTCTTTCTGGTCTACTTCGGTACCCAGATTTACAATCTCAACTGACTCCTCGTGCGGCTGTATAGTCCTCTCTTCCTGCAGTAACAGTCTGGCAAGTTCTCCAGGTACTTCACAATCTTCCACACTTCCATCCTCGGCTTGGTAGATCGGATTTTCAAAGTCATAATGAACAGTAGTAGAACTATTGTCAACAGGATCCAGAGTGGGTATGGATCTGCAATTTGTTACGTGAGTGTGTGTAAGAAAACATAGCTTGTTTGGAAGATGACAGAAAAGACAAAGAGCGCAATATTTGAATGCAAAAAGTCCATTGATTTATTGAATATGAATATGCTTATGAAAATGACAAAACCCTTAACAAATTAGCTATTGTGCCCCGGGCATAGACACAACGCTTGGAGAAGTTCAATTGTAAAAAAAAACAAAAATTTGCAACACTAAAATAGACAATAACAATTACTCCTGACTAAAGGAAATCGGGATAGTGTCTTCAGCCTTCCAATTATTGAGTCCGTCACCAATTGTTGGGAAAATCCAGCTATCCAGGTCGCAATCGTTGTCAGCATCTTCTACAGCATTAATTTGACTCTTGTCAGAGCTGAACCCCAGGCCAAATTTGTCAGACTTGTACGGTACGTCGATCAATTGACCCCAGCCAGTACGACCACCATCTTCAACCACGGCTTGAGCGTCCTTCAGAGAAATCATAGCAGGAGGAGCACGAATAACCTTGGGTACACAGGAAGTTGGCTTAAGGACAGGATTGGTCGGAGGAACTACTTCAAATGACTGACAAGGAGTCTCAATGAATTCACCATCCATCTCGACGTATCTGAAGGTATGCATACTACTGACAATGTACTCTTCTTCTCCACACACGGTGACAATTTTGCCCTTTGTGGGATACCTCAACTTTTGATGGAGAGACGAGGCTACAGCGCCTGCCCCATGAATCCAAGGGCGTCCCAGTAAGCAGGAATAGGCAGGACGAATGTTCATTACATGGAAGGTAGTGTTGAAGACTTGAGGTCCTATCTTGATAGGCAGGACTACTTCGCCATGGACAACACTCTTCGCGCCATCGTAAGCACGTACCACAATGTCACTAGGTTTTAGTCCAATGCTTTTACAATCCAACTTATCCAGCACGGCTGTCGGCAGCACATTCAAGGAAGAGCCATTATCGATCAACACATGAGACAAAGTGATTCCCCTACACTCAATGGAGATATGCAGGGCTTTATTGTGATTCTTTCCTGCTGGTGTCAGATCAGCGTCGGAAAAGCCCAGGCCGTTGTCAACAGCCAAGTGAGCAACATAATGTTCGAATTGATCGACAGATGTCTCCTGAGGTACATGAGCGGTCTTCAAGAATTTTATCAATGCATTGGCATGAGGTTCAAAAGATAACAGCAAGGATAACATCGAGATCTTAGACGGGGTATGCCCCAACTGTTCTACAACATCAAAATCACTCTTGCGAATGATTTTCAGCACTTCTTCCATTTCTTGTTTGGCAACATCTTCGGGAGTAACTTCGACCGGTGTCTCTGACTGAGAAGGATTGACTGGTTCCTTTCCTCGAGTTTCAAGGACAGGAGGTGAGATTTCTGGAGAGAAGATCCTTCCGCTTCGAGTAATTTTACTAGTCCCAACAATGCCACTAGTATTAGCAGCATTATCCACTTGCTTCACGCCATGGACGTAAACATCACCGCCATAATTCCGCGGAATAGCTTTGCTTGAGGAATATGGGATCGGGCCAGGTGCAGTGATGATTAGGGGAGCAACCCTGGGCTCAACAGTAATCTTCACAGGCGCCCTGGTAGCGGTAATCTTCACTGGAACTTTGGACCTAGCAATCACAGATATTTCTTCAATAGGGTTTTCCGCCTTAGGAATCCTTTCGAAGAGAACTGTACGATCGTCCATCAGCCGTTGAATACCATTCTTCAATTCCCAACAATCATCTGGTTGGAATATACAGAGATTGCAATCTTCAGCACAACCTGGAAATAAACCAGCTTGCAATAAATTCCTCTTTATGATCGGGAGAGGAGATGTTAAGTCCGCCACATTGGAAACGTGATCGTCGTCATCCACGGCATTAACCGTCTTGTCATGATTAGGCATAGGAGCAGTGATGACATTAGGGGTCTCCGGAGGCTCAAACTCAATTTCTCCAGCTTCGATCATATCCTGAATCTTATTCTTCAATGACCAGCAATCGTTTGTATCATGCCCGGGGCTATCGGAGTGATATGCACACCTGGCATTAGGGTTATAACGAGAAGAAGTAGTGTTGGGATTCGTAGGAGGGTCTCTGAGGGTGATCAAATTTGCCTTTAGCATTCCCTGCAGTGCCTGTGCCAAGGTCATATTGATCCTGGTAAACTGCCTTCTTGGCCTGTCTTGTTTGGGCTGGAAGTTTTGAGATGGTGGTGCTGCAATCGTAACTGCTCCGATGTCATGGTCACGGTTTTTCTTGTTACGACCCTTTTGACCGTACACAGCATTTGATTCATTCCTCCCCTGATAGGACCTTTTGGTGCTTGCAGAGGCAGCCGCCTGTATCTTTCCACTTCGGATGCCGCTTTCAACACGTTCACCTGTCAATATAAGTTCAGTGAAGCCTGATGAAGAACTTCCCAGTAGATGGCTGTAGAATGGGCCGGTCAGTGTGCCCATGAACATATCCACCAATTCTCTGTCAGTCATAGGGGGTTTGACTCTGCCAGCCAAATCTCTCCACTTTTGAGCATATTCTTTAAAGCTTTCTTTAGATCCCATAGTCATATTCTGCAGCTGTAGCCGGGTAGGCGCTAGTTCAGAGTTATACTGGTACTGTTTATAGAAAGCTGTTGCTAAATCAGTCCAGGTGCGGATGTCAGAGCTCTCGAGCTGATAATACCATTCCAACTGTGTGCCAGACAGGCTCTCTTGGAAGAAATGGATCCATAATTTCCTGTCAGTGGTATGCGGCTGAATCTTTCTCACATAAGCTCTCAGATGCATCTGAGGACAGGACGCACCATCGTACTTAGTGAAAGTGGGGATTTTGAATTTGCGAGGAATGGTCACATCGGAGACCAGACCCAAACTTTCGAAATCCAGACCGGGCGCCTTCTGACCCTCCATAGCTAGCATACGTTCTTCCAGCAACTTGTACTTATCATCTCTTGGAGAGTACTGTTCATTTTCATAATCTTCATCGTCGTCCTCAGGGTTGAAGAGATCGACATTCTCCTCTTCTGAATCATTCTTTGTCTCCTCTTCTGGACCATTCGGGATCCCAAACTTGACTCCTGCGGCCTGTCCTTTACGCCTTCTTCCCGGGTTAATGAAACTCACAACTTTCTTGTCTTTCTTCTTTTCGAGCAAAAGAGCCTTCAGTTCCTCCTGCCCCTTGGATAAGCTTAGCATCATCTCCTTGAATTGGGCATTCTGAGTCTGGAGATCTTTGACAGTTTGTTCGAGATTCATTTTTCTGTTTAGAAGGAAGACCGTGAGAACATTGATCTTTTTAGGATACCTGTTATGCAATGTTATGTTATGCTATGCAATGTATGAAATGTTTTCAAGGACTTTTGGAATTTAACTTTGCGTAAACTACCAAAAAGAAAGGAACTTTTATTACTAATTTCTTAATCATTGCTCATTACAAGAAATAATGATAAAAATACAATGAAAGCTCAAGTCTCCCAGGGACGGCTTCTTTTTGGGCGAAGATACGCATTGAGTCTTCGTTCCTCATTAAGCTGACTGGTAAGTTCTAACACTTTCTTCCTTTCTGCGACGAACTGAGTCTCGAAAGTATCCCTTTCTTCTCTCAACTGGATCCAGGATCTCTTAAGTTCCTCAACATTGGTAGGCATATCTGGATAAGGAATGATCTGAGGAGCACCTCCTTCAGCTTCAGGTTTGACAATCTGAGGTCCGATTGCAAGATACGGCATGACAAGTTCACGAGCTCTGGCGCGTACCCATCTGAGATAAGGTTCCATAGGAATAGAATTTTTCTGTCCTAACATACCTCTCTTCACCATGCCCCAAGCTCGTACAAATCTTTGACGGAGGCCTTGGGAATCGTTGTCATAGTCGAACACAATGCCTTCGATGATCATTTCATGTGGACCATCTCTTCGAGCACAACCAAACTGTCGCAGAGCTAAAGCAGGATTATAAGTAATACCTCCTCTTATTCCTAGGAGTGGTACATTAGGGAACTCGCCACAACGGTCAATGATGGTAACATTTTCTTCGAGATGAGGACACCAACGGATGTCTGAATGGGAGAGGGACATTATCCTTTGAGACCATTTCAGATTTTGCTCATTCTTCAAGACTGATTGAGGAAGGTGTGAAATAAACCACCTAGACAATAGAGGTATGCAGCACATGAGAGTCCCTTGCCTTTTCATAGTACGAGTGTGAAGGGAATGCAGAATGTCTCCGAGCAAGGTAGGCACAGGGTTATGAGTGAGAAATATCTTAATAGCATTCATATCTACGAATTGGTCTGGGTTAGGAAATAACACCAAACCATAGATTAGCAATGCTAGAACCTCTTCGAAGGCATGGACATTCATATCCTTTAAGAATTCTCGGGCCTTATTTATCAGAAACTTAGCAAGTAAACCCTTAACTCCACTCCTTGTTACCCAATTAGCTTCAATGTCGGACTTCGTCATGTGTAAAGCTGCGGCAACTTCTTCAGACTTCGGAACCTTTTCTAAACCGCTGAACGGTAGTTGATCAAGGATAGGTATCCCAAGCAGTCTGGAGAATTCTTCCAATGTGGGTACCAACTAATAATCTGGGAATGTGAAGCAATGATGTTTAGGGTCGAAGAACTGGAATAAAACTCTCATCATATCTTCTTTGAACCCAGTGGTAACTAAATTGAGGAGAGAACCATGTTTCTGGATAAACTGAGCCCGATCAGGAAGTTCTGACACTAAATCCTTGAGTTGAGGAGAGATTGCCACAAGATTAATCCGGATAGTCTTCCTGGGAGCCATAGCCTTACAAAACAGAGCAAAGTTAAATCCCTAAGTCCTTGAAATGATGTTATGATATTATGCTGTTATGATGTTATGATGTTATGATGTTAAGTAAGTAACACGCACAAGCAAGTCACACAACAATCATTCCTAAGTTTTGAGGCTTGCATGAGTTCCATAGGTAAGTACCCTCCCCACTGAAGTTTGGTTGGTTCAACCTGTCCTAGAATAGTAACCGGGTTCTAGAAGGATCTCAAATCATCGACCTTTCTTTAGGTCCACTTCAGTGCAACACCAAGTGGTTGACCAAAGCTTCCCTAAAGTCCAATCTCAAAGAGTGTAGTATCGAGTATCAACCAACCCCAGTCGGAACCGAAGTCAGTTATCTCACTACTTTCTAATGGCTAGGATGAGTCAATTAGGGTTCTAAAGGTCTGGTTAATGCTTTGATGACACCACGCGAATGCCAAATTTTTCCTCAAGTAAACATGAGGAACATCAAGACATCCAAAGTGTCACATTAACCGTAGCCATCATTTTAACCATTCCAGTATACGCCGGATAGTCGCGATGATCTATTGCTACTTACCTAAGGTACACTAGATCCGGGTGTAGGATCTTTCACTCAAGAATACCCAAGCAATCCCTTAAAAGTAAATCAGACAATTTTAAATAAGTGATCTTGTTTTTTAAGGTAACCTCTCTTGTAATCGTCCCCAGCAGAGTCGCCAGTTCTGTCATACGGTGAACTGACTTTATGTGTTTTTGATCGCAATGTCGCGGTTAGCAAGAGTCGCCACCGACTTTTCTTTTATCCCATAAGGAAAGGTGGAAAAGAACAGGAAAGACCTTAATTTAGATTCTTAGGTTCGGGAGGTACATTATACAAAGGGAAGGTATTAGCACCCTTTGTATCCATGGTTATCCATGGGATCTTAATTGCTGGATCACTTATATTTTTGTCTGAAAAGTGTTGGTGAATTGTTTAAAAATGTTTCGAAAAGAGAGTTTAACTTTGTAATGATTCTCGTATGAATGTATACAAAGTATTTATCTCGTTTGATTTTGAAAAAAAACAGTTTAGAAAAATATAACTTGGTAATGATTCTAGTATGAATGCATACCAAGTGGTGATTTTCTGGGACTTGTAAAGTGTGAGGGGTGGAAAATGTTTTAGGTTATGATCCTGTAATTGAGAGTTATACCTTCCTAAGGTCGTTATGGGCATTTCTTATCCTTATGAGGGTAAAACTGTCCTTACTATTGAGAAGTAAGTAGTTTTATCCTTTGGATGTAAAAGGGTCATTGTAGGGTCATCGATAGGTCATTGAAGGCAACAGTTGTAAGGATACCTTAGCATTCGAAGGGACGATCATCATTTAACCGTAGGCTACACCGAAGGGTCATCGAGGGACAAAATCATATATTCGAAGGCAACATCCGAGGGACTATGATTTATTTTAAAGGGACATGATGATTTAATCGAAGGGTCTTTGCTAAGGGTATCCCCACATTCGCGGGACATGACCGTAATACCGTAATATCGTAAGGCAATAAAGAGAGGTCCAAGATCACATATTTAGAGGCCGTATTTTACAATCGATTAGGTAATTAGGATGAATCTCCACATTAAAATTAATACATTAAAATTAATACATTAAAATTAATACATTAAAATTAATACATTAAAATTAATTAGGTAATTTAGGGTGAAACTCCACAAGGGTATCCCACCAATAAAGTGGAAGACCTAGACAGCAATCTTTTCCTGGGAAAGGTGAACCTTTACAAAATTCAGCAAACGGGTTAGAGTACCAAGTCAGGATGCAATCAAGGATTGCACCGCAAAAGAAACCAGAACAGCAGTAGGGTCAGATAAACAATGCATGGCTATGATAAAAACATGACAGGTTAGCAAAGGACAGAAAAATCAGCGACTGTCCCGGTCGCCGCTGCCTTGCCTAGCGAAGGCTTAGCGAATACTCGCTGCATGCTCGCTTAGCGATGTGCTAGCGAGCGGCTGCGGATTCTGGTTTTGATAACAGCATAATGTCAACAAGCTTCACACCTTATAGCATCCATTACAGAGATTATGTGGTTAGACATTCAGATGTTCATGCATACTTAAATTCATATGTAAAACTTAAGATAGTTTCATAAATTCAATCATGATACCATATGCAAATTAAGAACATAAGGTAGTAATAGCAATGCCAACCTGTTTGTAATCGAATTGTAACCTTGAATTGGCCGATCGGATCGAATTGAGCGGAAGTGACCTTGCTGCCGCCGGCTTTTCCTTCAGGGTTTTCCGTCTGTGAGCGCTAGGGTTTGCGTGCTAGGGTTCTCCTTTCGTCGTTTTCGTCCCCTTTTTCATTACTGAAGTGCTGGTATTTATAATGCTCTTTTTTGTGACCTAATGGGCTCAGAGTGAAGCCCAGAATTTTCTGTTATCTGTCAGCTTCGCTAGGCGAGCGGGTAGCGAACGTGTAACGAACGTTCGCTAGGCGAGCGTGTAGCGAACGTTCGCTAGGCGAGCGTGTAGCGAACGTGTAGCGAACAGGCCAGTTTGGGCCATTTTCTGGATTGGGCCATTCGTGAGCTGGGCCTTCGTTCCTTTAAGATCAGTGTCATAAAAATGAGTCGGAGTGCCCTGAAAAATGTCTTAAAATATTAATGGGCAAATTTTGGGGTATGACAGAGAACAAAGACAATCTGAAGTGGTCCTAAAGGATCATTTCCTAAAACGCCGAAGATATTTCTTGGTACTCTAGAGTTTATGATAATGTCAAGCTCATCCTCAATTGTGGTGACTTCCCTAATGTACCTCTTCTTGGTACAAAAGGAGGAATCAACTACAACCTGAGATTGGCTTTATGATAGTTGGGATACCCCATGGTGGACAAGCCTGATTCTAAGAGTGTGGAAGGTTTTTTTTATATGAAGGGGTTGACAATATATAGCTACTCAAGAAGATTATCAAGGCTTGGGGAGAGATATGTCCTCAAGGAAGAGCAGAAATGAGTAAGAAAAATCGCATAGCCAAGGAAGCGCATACCAGATGGGTGAAAGATAAAGTCAAAGAAATATTGTTTCCATTTCCGTCAGAATAATCTATGAGCATCAAGACTCCTGAACCTATGATCAATCATATCTCTGAAGTCGATGAGATGGAGGGAATTATCAAGGCACTAGAGAAAGAGAATGCGGATCTCAAATCTAGTCTTGGTAAGATATCATTGGAGAAGGAGAACTTGAAGTTCAGTCTGAATCAGAAGAGAGATATAGCATTTCAAGCGGATAACGAGGTAAAATCCGAGTTGTACAAAAGAAGAAAAGTGGGTGAAGAACTAAAGGGAACTTGTGCTAGTCTGTCAGCAAAGAAGAAGCAGCTAGCAGAAACTCAATATCAGGCTTGCAAAGTGGAGCTTAACTACAAGGAGAAAATCAAGAAACTTCAAGACCAACTGGAAGCTTGCAAGAAAAGGCTGAAATATGAACAAAGTTGTGTCAAACATCTAGAGGTTACTCTTCATCAGTGCCAGAGTGAGTTAGACCAGAGGTTTGAAGAGATTCCCGGGCTAAAGGATCAAGCACACAAAAATCTGAAGAACACTAATCTACTCAAACAAGAGAATGATCATTGGGAAATGCAAAGTGGAAATCTTCAAAGGCTCATAGACCTGAAGGAGACATTTTTTAGAGATCTTCTAGATGGACCTCATCACACTTTACTTCACAACCTTCTTAAGGACGTGCAGTATTGGAGGGAAAGGCACACACACCTGACCCAATTTGCTGAACATGCCATGGAAGACCTACCAAAATTGTTGAAAGAAGCGTTTGTTGTAGTGTTTCCGCATAGCGTCCCTTGGGTTATATTTCATTTCATTTTTGTTTGTAGGATGGTGTTTTATAGGGTTAAAGTTGAGCTTATTGTAGCCCTTTGGGCAGACTCTTGATGTGTATTTGTACTCCACTTTTTGATATTGAATAAAAGAGTTTCTTGGTTATTGACTTCATAAATTGTCTCGCTCTTTATGATTTATGATTGCTTGTGTTAATAAACAAAACTCAAGGATTCCTTGGAAATTTTTCTTTACAAAAATGAATGTTAAAAAACAAATAAATATGCACATGTCAAAACTTTTTGCATGCATTCACACATTTATTTGCTTAAGCATCCAGAAAATAAAATGTGTACCCTCTCCGTCTTTCTACAACAACTACGATGACTCGTCATCACTATTATACTTGTGCAAACAAATCCAAACTCATGGTTGATTTTGAAATCGAGAATGTTATTGTTAAGGAAACCTTGGCTCAGGTCCAAGGTGAGATGAACCTCTTCTGGGGTAATATGGAGACCATTCTGAAATATCTCCAAACTCAGAGGGCTGTTACCTCTTCCTACCTTGCTTCTTCAAATGTCACTGGTGTTGTTGTGGTGACCACTACTACTAATGTCGTTGCCACTGTTGAAACTCCCGTGGAGACCGAGGTACCGACTGCTATTAATCAGCATATGTTCACTTCTACTTCCAACAGGCTTGCTGCTGCCTACCCATGGGGAATGCCCCCGAAGTTTGCCTCTTAATTTGCTAATGGGGGTGCCTTTATCCCTCATCAAGCTCTTTCTGCCCCTACTGCTGCTGGGAACTCTACATTCTTATGGGGCACTCCCATGGTCTAAACTCCTCAGACGGTTGATAATGCCAACCCTGAGAACACCCGATGTCAGGTTCTTGCTGGAACTTCTGATGATGAAGCTGAGTATCGAGGCACACGCCTCCATTTTTAGATTCCTACCCAGGACGCTCAACCTGAGAACCTGAATCACTTCCAAGCTGCTCCATTTGCCTATCCTGGGGAAACTTCAATTCCAATGTTTCCTTACGCACCTGCCAACCCTGCACTCCAGTATGTACAGGTTGGGGCATCTCATGCCCTTAATGCTTAAGATGGATGGCAGTTCCCTTAGATGATGAACAATGCTTCCCAAATAGTGCCTCCTGGTTTCTCTTATCTGCCGCAAATGTTATTTTCTCCCCAAACTGTGCATGTTCGGGCATTTTCTCAGGACACCTCCCGACCATCCAGTCAGTTTGTTGTTCCTACTACTAGTCCGGCTCGGCCAGTGGACTACCAATTGTTATATGACAAAATAAGGGTTATCGAAGGTTTCTCCGCCTTCGACATGGACGCCAGAGATCTATGCTTGGTTCCGAACGTGGTACTCCCTCAGAAGTTCAAAGTACCAAATCTACCAAAGTACAAGGGGTTAAGCTGTCATCAAAGTCACATCATAATGTAATGCAGAAAAATGGCATCGTATATTAACAATGATGATTTGCTGATCCATTGTTTCTAGGACAGACTTTCCGGAGCTTCCTTGGATTGGTACATGGGCCTAGAACAATCCATTCTTTTTCATACAATGCATCGAAGTTTTTCGACACATATTATCCACCACGACCAGTCCTCAAAGCCTTGATCTTGTGGCCACTTTGTCTCTCCACCATAGCTTTGAACTTGGAAAATAACTCAATCACATCACTTTTTTCTTGATTAGCTATGTCCACAATTTTTTACTGAAACCATTTATGAATGTAACAAGTATTTGTTACCTACAATCAAATCTACTTGAAGAGTACCACACACATCTAAGTATATGATCTCAAGGGTTGGTTTCAACTTATTTCCTTCATCTTTGTTGAAGTTGTTCTTATGTTTCTTTTCCTGAACACATTCTTCAGATACTTCATTTGGAATGTCAATTTTTGGTAAACCTGAAACCATATTTCTCCTCTTTAGATTATTGATGTCTTTGAAGTTGAGATGGCCAAGGTTGTAGTGTTATAGCCATCCATCCCTACTAGTCATAGTTTCCAGACTTTTTTTTCTCCATCGCATCAAGTTTAATATTGAACGTTCTATTTCGAGACATAAGTGCCTTCAAGATTAACTTGTCACATGAGTTGAGTACTCTCATCATATCATCTTTGATCAATACTTTGTAATTCTTCTCGATCAGTTTCCATATACTAAGCAAATTTCTTTTCATGCCTGGTATGCACAATACACTGAAAATTACTTATCACTTTCCATCTTTCCTCCTGATCAGAACATCACCAATACCTTCTGCAGCTAGGGTATTGTCATTTGAAAATTTCACCTTGTTCTTCATTGATAGACTGATGTTGATAAACTAATCTTTCCTTCCAGTCATGTGTGACGAGTAGCTTGAGTCTAAGTACCATTGATCCTTGAATCTTTCTTCTTATTTTGTTGTGACCATTAAGAACACTTTGTCTTCTTCATGTTTTGGAAGTTTTGCATCACCTTCTCGATTATTTCTTTTGTTTTATGGATAATCACTAGCTAGTGACCATGAATGTGATAATTAAAACAATTAATATGACTCTTATTAGGTTTCCTTCCATCACTTTTTCCTCTACCTGCAACACCACCTCTTTGATTGCTTTGCTTTGTGGATTGTCTCTAGTTTGACGATTTTCCTTCTTGGTGGTAACTCCTACCATTTAAATTACTGTAACCGCTTATACCTTTATTGTTGTTCTAGTTTCCTTTGCCTTTCTTTTCTTTTAGTGGTTGTGCCTGCAGAGCTCTATCACATTTCGTTTTGCTTACAAATATTTAAGCAATTATTTATTCATGAGATTCATGTGTCCCTTGAAGTTATTCTTTTGTCATGCTTGACAAGTCCTACGATTGTTCTATGACTACTACCACATGATCTAATTTTGGAAGTAATGACCTCTATATTTTGCAACTATTGATTTTGATGTCAACACTTCTTCACACATCTTGATTTGATTCACTAGTCTTGTTACCCTAGTGAAGAAATCAACAGCAATTTCACTTTCTTCCATATTAAGCAACACATACGTTCTTTTATGAGTTTGTAACCTTACAACGTTCACCTTGTCAGCACGTCCAAAAGATTTCTCCAGGATGTCCAAGCTTCCTTCGATGAGTTTGCATCACCAACTTTCTCAAAGTTGTCTGGATCAACGCATTGATGGGTTATAAAGAGAGCTTTATAATCTTTCTTCTTTAAATCTTTACCTGCAGCCTTTTGTTCATCTGTGGCATTTTTTCCAATTGGTGTTACTTCATTCTTCACAGGATCTCAAACGTCTTGATAGCAAAAGATAACCTTCATCTGCTTACACCAATTATAAAAATTCTTGTTATTCATGATGTGAAGTTTTGCTGGAAAATGCTCATTCGGATGAGAAGTCATTATTCTATGCTTCTCACGAATCACAACCAACACTCTAGATACCAGATGTTGGAATCGATCTTGATAGGACAATATTCAATCGCTTTCTCGATTGATTCAAGATTCTCATTCCTCACTCTTCACTCGAGTGATTCAATCACACCTTGGTTGCTAGACGATTCCGTCGCACAAATATTTTAAAAGAGGAGAAAATTTTAGATAGAGAATAGAAGAGATAGAAAATTAAGGGTTTGGAAAAGGAAAGAAGAATGTATTGAATTGAATGAAAATTGTACAGATACAAATGTATGGTACCTCTCTATTTATAATAAGATTGCTTACACATCAAGCAATCTCATACTGATTAACTAACTTCAACTAGTTGTTATCCAACTCTATCGATAACTCTCTATCGAATACTGGTTATTCTGACTTCGATTAGCTGTATTCAACTCTCTATCAAATGCGTCAACCTCATTCTCTTATAAGTTGTATTCGACCTTCTATCGAATACATGCATATTCAATTTTTACTCTATAAAACATATTCGACTTCAACTCAGTTGAATCCTATATTTTACAAACATGTTTAATACAAAGAATTACATATTTAACAGGATTGAGATCCAAACATATTTAACATGATATTATAGTCGATTTAGAGACAATAATATGAACATTTGATCCAGACATATCCTAAGCACTGAGGGTGAATGTTGAAGTTAACTTTTGTTTTGACAATCAAATTCAAATGGAGTCCCACTAATGTGAAAATTTGTTTTGTATATATAATTCAATAACTTTTATAAATATATATATATATATATATATATATATATATATATATATATATATATTAAATTTCTATAAAACTTAATCATCTAAAATAATTTAACTATTCTTTTAAAAAAATAATTTATTTTTTATAATTTATTAATTTTAGTTTTAAATATAATAATTTATATTATTATTAAATAAAATTATAAAGTCATTTTTATTTTAAATTTTATAATATAACATTACATTAACCCTGACAAATTATTGTTATGACCTTAAAAAATATTCAACTATTTAAATTTGAAGGAGATTAGAAACACCAATAAAATGTTAAATAGGGAGATAAAAAATTGATTTTACTTAAAATAGAACTAACAAATTAAAAAAATTAAAATAGAGAACAGAATTTATTCATTAAAGTTACATATAAAATATTAAACATGTGACGAGTTGGTACGTCACATAATGGACAAAAACTATACTAGTTTCGCCTAAATGCCACCCAATTTTTAATGGGGTAAAGATTTATGGTCGCAATATTTCAAACATGTGACCTTCATTTCCTTGTTTGTATACATTCAAGCACATGGATCAGGAAAATTACTTTCTTAACAAAGCACTAACATTTATCTCATTGAATTTCTTAGAATATATATATATATATATATATATATATATATATATATATATATATATATATATATAATATATATATATATATATATATATATATATATATATATATATATATATATATATATCAAATGACAACAACATGTCAAATTTAATAACACTACATTTCCGATAACTTATGAAGAAAGGAATTTTGTTGTGTATTTTTCTTGTAATGATGTACATATATATATATATATATATATAAGAATATATATATATAAGAGTACAAGAATCTGTATACTAATTACCTATAATTGGCTAGTCTATAATTGCCTATAATAGAGATCATATTTTAAATACAATTATGATATAATTTCCTGATATACTTTGACAGCTATATGGATATGCATTGCCAGCACATGTTTGCTTGGGTTTGACCTTCTTTAATGTGAATAATATGTGCTTATCCTTAACACCCCCCCTCAAGTTGGAGGTGGGATTGAAATCTCAAGAACACCCAACTTGCCGAGTAGTCGTTTATAAGTATCGCCTCCAAGAGGTTTAGTAAATATGTCAGTTAGTTGGTCAAAAGATCGGAGATAAGAAGGGCTGATAAGACCTGATTTAATTTTCTCACGAACGAAATGACAATCAATTTCAATGTGTTTTGTGCGTTCATGAAAAACTGGATTTTCGGCGATGTGAATAGCAGCTTGACTATCACAATGAACGGTGATCGGTTGAGGATGATCAATGCCAATATCCGAGAGAAGATATTTTAACCATTGTAACTCGGAAGATAAGGTTGCAAGGGAACGATATTCTGCTTCAGCAGAGGAACGAGAAATTGTTGGTTGCTTCTTGGTTTTCCATGATATAGGATTAGAGCCCATCATGGTAAAATAGCCGGTAGTGGAGCGACGAGTAGTAGGACAACCAGCCCAATCAGAGTCGGCATATCCAACTAAATTGAGGGAGCTAGAAGCCGAAAGAAATAAGCCTTTGCCGACACTCCCCTTAAGATATCGGAGAACTCGTGTGGCCGCATCGAGATGAGTTGTACATGGAGATTGCATGAATTGACTGAGAGTGTTAACAGCGTATTGGATGTCGGGCCGTGTCACTGTTAAATATAATAGACGACCAATGAGGCGACGATAGATTGTCGGATCAGGAAGAGGGCTTCCTTCATTGGGCCGTAGACGGAGGTGTTGCTCCATAGGAAAATCTGATGGTCGACAACCAGTCATACCAGAGTCGGATAAAATGTCAAGTGTATATTTCCTTTGACATAAGAATATTCCCTTTTTAGAACGGGATACTTCGATACCTAAGAAGTATGAAAGATTTCCAAGATCTTTGATGGAAAAGGCCTGGGCGAGAAATTTCTTGATGTCGGAGATAACATCTTCGTTATTTCCAGTGATGATGATGTCATCTACATAAACGAGTACAAATATAGTCGTGTGATTACTTTTGAAAGTGAATAGACTATAATCAGAGATGGATTGATGAAAACCCTTTTGAATGAGGGTGGTGGAGAATTTTGAGAACCATTGACAGGATGCCTGTTTGAGACCATAGATGGATTTGTTTAATTTGCAAACACATGGTTTCCCTTTATGAGCGAAGCCAGGTGGTAATTTCATGTAAACTTCTTCATTAAGGTCTCCTTGTAGGAAAGCATTGTTAACATCAAGTTGGTGTAACGGCCAGTTTTTAATGGCAGCAATGGAGAGAAGTAGTCGAACCGTGACAAGTTTGGCAACCGGTGCGAATGTTTCATGGTAGTCAATACCATGTACTTGATTGTAGCCTTTGGCGACTAAACGAGCCTTATATCGCTCAACGGTACCATTAGAGTGATATTTAATTTTGTATACCCACTTACAACCTATGGCGGTTTTGCCATTCGGGAGAGGAGATAAAACCCAAGTGTTGTTGGATTCAAGGGCGTGGATTTCTTTATCCATAGCGTCACGCCATTCAGCTGATTTGATAGCTTGAGAATAAGATGTTGGTTCTTTATTTTCAATGACATTAACAAGAAGAGCTCGATGAGAAGTGCTCAAATTGGATAAAGAGAAATAATTCTTTAATGGGAAGGCACTCTGTGATGTGACATTATTAATGTCACATACGTGGTCCGTGAGGCGAACAGAAGGAGTACGAAGACGTTGAGGATAACGACGTTCTGCAGGATTGATCGCTGTAGGTGAATGTTGTTGGGGAGTTTCTACAGGAATGGATGGAATATTGGATGGAATATTCGATGAGTTATCATCCTGAGGGGTGGGAGTGGGCACAATTGTGTCATCATGATGACTAATGCCGGGAGAGATACTTGATGCAGGTGATAAGTTGGAAGAGGAATCATCAAATTCACAATCAAGGATTTGAGTGTTGATGCTTATGTCGTTAGCGATGGAAGGAGTTTGAAGGTCGTGATATTGAAACATGGTTTCAAAAAATTGAACATCGCGAGAGACATATATTTTGCGAGTGTGCATATCGTAGATGCGGTATCCTTTTTGATTAAAAGGGTAACCGACAAAAATACCGGGTTTGGCTCCTTCATCGAATTTGTGTTGAATGTTCATATTTTTGGCAAAACAGAAACATCCAAACACACGAAGTGATGAGTATGAAGGAGGAGAACCGAGTAAAATTTGATGAGGAGATTTATATTTCAGGATGGGAGTAGGAAGTTTGTTTATGAGATAAGCGGCAGTGAGTACGCATTCACCCCAAAAGGAAAGGGGTAATTTTGCTTGGAAACGTAATGCTCTTGCGACGTCGAGAAGATGGCGATGCTTGCGCTCCACAACGCCATTTTGTTGAGGGGTTGCAACGCAGCTGCGTTGATGAATAATGCCATGATCATGAAACCATGTTTGGATTTGTTTGGACAAAAACTCCGAACCATTATCGGAACGAATAGCTTGAAGTTGGGGAAGAAAGATGCCCCCATCGCCGGAATTAATTTTATTAATTTTAGTGTTGAATTGGCGATTGATTTGATTAAAAAAATGAATTAGCGTAGTAAATGTTTCAGATTTATGTTGCATGAGATATAACCAAGTACATCGTGAATAATCGTCGACAATTGTTAAAAAATATCGTGATCCATTGTGTGATGGAGTAGAGAATGGACCCCAAATATCGACATTAATTAACTCAAAACAATGAGATGAATATGATGTTCTTGAAGAAAAAGGTAAACGTGATTGTTTTGCACGCGGACAAACGTCACAAACAAAATCTTTATTCGCATTAATATTTGGAGAGTTCTTAACAATAAATTGAAAGCGGGAAATAGATGGGTGACCGAGGCGTAGGTGCCATAGGTCAGCCTTATTACATTGCTTAGAACTAAAAAAAGAACTGGATGGATGGTCAAGGCAATAGTGATCCTTGTCATCTTTATTTAATGGTGGTTCTTCATTCAGGTAGAAGAGTCCATTCCGAGCACTACCCCGACCAATCGTCTTCTTCGTTGCTCGGTCCTGAAATATGCAACCAGAGGATGAGAAAATAATATCACAATGTATTGATTTTGTTAATTGTGAAAG